>NC_138581.1:23807424-24548574 GCF_964289735.1 Phaethon aethereus
CAGCTCTGTTCTGCTCCCTTGTCTCTGAGGGCAGTTTCCCAGGGGGTCCTATTGACTAACTCCCTGAAGAGCTGGAAGTTTGCTTTCCTAAAATTCAGGGTCCTGACTCTACTCTTTGCCTGCCCCATATCCCTCAGGACTGCAAACTCCACCAGCGCATGATCACTGCAGCCCAGGCTGCCTCCAATCTTGATGTCACCAATTAGCTCCCTTGCGCTGGCGACCCCATGTGCCGTAAGAAGAGCTGGCGGGGAAGGCGATCAGCCTGGCTGAACAGGGAGATTTTGCTGGGACTCAGGGGAAAGAGGAGAGCTTATCATCTCTGGAAGAAGGGGCAGGCAACTCACGAAGAGTACAAGGATCTCGTTAGGTCAAGCAGGGACAAAATTAGAAAGGCAAAAGCCCAGCTAGAGCTCAGTCTGGCCACAGTTGTAAAGGATAATAAAAAATGCTTCTACAAATATATTAACAACAAAAAGAGAGGCAAGGTGAATCTCCATCCCTTACTGGATATGGCGGGGAACATTGTCTCCAAGGACGAGGGCAAGGCTGAGGTACTTAATGCCTTCTTTGCCTCAGTCTTTAATAGCCAGTCCAGGTATCCGCAGGGTATTCAGCCCCCTGAACTGGAAGATGGGGATCGAGAGCACAATAACCCGCCCATAATCCAGGAGGAGGCAGTTAAGGACCTGTTAAGCCACCTGGACACCCACAAGTCTATGGGGCCTGATGGGATCCACCCGAGAGTACTGAGAGAGCTGGTGGAGGAGCTTGCCAAGCCACTCTCCATCATTTATCAGCAGTCCTGGTTAACAGGGGAGGTCATTGTCAGGGAGGGGTGGGAATGTTGAGTAGACAAGTGTTGTAGAGCCCAAATGAATTTTTTCCAATTTAGTTGAAATAGCTAAATACCATATTGTAATCTTTCTGTCATTTTTTAGGTGTGATTATTAACCATTTATGATGTTTTTACAAGTGTCCATGGTATTTCTTAGACAGAAAATACATAATTTTAATTGCTTGTTAATGTTTAACAAATATTACAGAAAATTTCTTTTCTGATAGCCAATTCACAGTTTATCCTCTATATGTTACCACATGCTTGGAAATTTTTTGTTATTGGAAAATTTCATGTTACTGGATGCATAAAATAAGTTTCTTAGTATTTATAAACACCCCCACCAAAGAGGTACAGTTGTAAACTGCAATCTGTTCATAGAGTTTCTCCAGGATATACACAATTGGCTAGAAGGAACAGTAATTTCAAAACAAATACTATGGTTAAACATAGGCTATTACATTCTATCTTCAATACTGTAAGAAGCATTTACTTGGTGTTTGAAGTCCTCCTTTGTTTGTTGAAGAGTCATTTCTGGAGTGAATGTCTTATGTGACTCCTCTCAAAAAGACTAAATTTGCACACCAAAATAAGCTTGCAGACATTATTGTCGTAACGCACAGATTCTCTAGATTTTGGACCAAATTTATGACAGATATTTGAAAGTGTAAACAACAATATTTACTTTACTAGCTTGGGTCTTTTCCATGCAAAATAGCCTATAAAAAGAGCCTTGGTAAGGTGCATAGTCAAAAATTAGAAGATATAGTAACTGAGGATTCTTGTGCAAGTTTAATTCAGTCTGTGTGTTTGCATTACGTGATCACATCCTCCTTTTTTTATTCTGTAGAACTGTGTCTCTTTTAATGTATAGATTGGATAGTAATCACTAAGCAGCTGCACAGTATTTTTTCCTCTTACTGTTCAGGGTGTGATTTGAGATCTGACTTACTGCACACTGTTCAAACCCTTCTCTGAAAATATATGCTTCTCTGTATATTTTTCTGTTTTGCTCATCATTAGGGTAAATAAAGGACTTAAAGGTCACTAGTCTGTCTCTTTTTAAAGAGAATTGTTGTTTGAAAGTCCTTCTTTTCACCCTTGAAAGCGCTGAGGCACTGATGTCGAATGCAAGGAGAGGTCTAGGTGCCTGAGTGAGGTACTTCAGGGCTCAAATTCTGTAGCTCATCTCAGGCTGGAAATATGTATCCCAGAGGAATGATCAGCAGAGATGTTGTCATCTCTCTGAGAATACCTAATCAATCTCTTTCTTTTGTTCTCACTTTGTTAATCTGTCATAACTTTTTGAAAGGGAATAAACTTTTACTGGCCTACAGTCACACCATGTTTATCAAACACAGATGAGAATTGCTATAAATGTCTTGCTGTAACCTCTATTTTGGCTTTTACGGCCAAAGGTGGTGTGGAGGGGTGTGAAAAGGTTTTGTTATAGCAAGTGTGGGTTTACTTGCTTCCCTCCTTCCCCTTCCCCTAGGTTTTCTGACTGATTCCAGGACCTGTTCTCTGTACTGAGATTGGTACTGTTGACACTGAGTTTGTTATTGTTTGCCTGCTAAAGAAGGGGGAAGACTTCATGTGCCTTCCATTCTTCCTGATAATTTTTTCAGGGCAGGTAGAAACCAGACACATAAAACGTGTTTAGTTTTTGATCTAGTCCATCCACGGTAACATTTGCATTTCTTTTGAGATCTTCAGTACGAGTTAAATTTACTCCTAATAGCAAAGGACCAATGCTCACAAACACAGAATAAATTAGTGTTTGGGGAATCTGATTCTGCTGTGGGTAATGGTTCTTGGTAGGAGGGACTGCCATGATGGAGTTGAGCCACTGAGCAGAAGTTTCTGATCTACTGAAGTGCAGCAGGTAGAACTTCTCATCCTTTTGCTTTCATAGTCATTTAGGGACAAAATCTTCCAAACCATCCCTATTTTAAATTGTTCTACTTTATCATTCTATTCTTTTTGTGTCTGAATTAGAGGATGAAATTTTCTGCACGTGTCTAAATTCTTTAATTCTTTATTGGTAACCTTTTTCCCTTTTGTTTCATAGGAGATGATACTTTAAAGATATGGAATATCAGACAATTTAAAAAACCTCTTAATTCAGTGGAAAGACTGCCTAGCTTCTTTCCAATGTAAGTACTCTAATTTAGTCCAGCTAGCAGAAATAGCAGTAGTTGTGCTGAGCAGGAAGGAGTCTACCAGAGTTTTCCTCCTCAGTTCTCACTAGGTCCAGAACTGTGCAGAAAGGACTGCAAAAAATGAGAATTCTTGGCTATTTTAGGACTTCACATTGCTTTAAAGTATCTATCTCATTCTTTTTGGTGATAATTCATAGCTAGCTTTGCTTGTTTTATGCAGTTTTTTAGTCTCATATACCTTATGTTTAATTAGACTAGAAACTTTTCAGGAGGAGGCCAGTTCATTGCCTTATGTTTTAGGGGACATGGTGGTTCTGGATTAATGGTTGGACTTGATGATCTTAAAGGTCCTTTCCAACCTAGTGATTCTGTGATTCTGTGATTCTGTGATATAAGTAAGCATCATTCCTATTCAGTCTATGATTAATTAAAAAAGAGCTGGTTGAAAAGTAGACATAACATAAAGGTGCATGGTATGTTAGATGTTAGAAGTGCTAATGACTGTTCTTTGGTACTAAAATTTACTGTATTGCACTGTATAGTGCTAAGTATTGTATTTCATATTTTTAATGGCATTACCTGCATTTCTATAGCTGTAGCACAGCCAAATCCAACTCTAAGGACAATTTATACTTTTGAAATAAGATCTTAGAAAGGCAGGTCATGGACAGCTCAATCTTGACTGCATTTTGTAGCATAGAGGAAAAGTAAACAGACAAACATTTTTGGCCACCGTAAAAACACACTGCCATGCAGCACTGAAGAATGTATCATCAGCAAAAACAGATTTCTTTGATTAATTTTTTTACTAACTATAGTAATAGATGACAGCTGACAAAAGATTGTTTCAAAGCTTTGTCTTAAGAGGATTAACAAATAGAAAGGATTATTTTTAAGGAGTGTAATTTATAAATAAGTTTCCTACACATTAATTATTCATTTGCCCAGTACGATGATTTGTTTTCTTCAACAGTACAGATTGTTGTATTATATTGATTATAAAATACTTGTCACAGGCACCTCTGTTAAGAAAGGTGGTGGCAGTGGGAAGTTTTTTTCTTTTATTGGGAGATAATCCAGAAGTTGTATGAGATAGAAGTTACAGATGCAGTATGTATTTTAGTCTTCTTTTATCCACTATTCAAAAAAATGAATGAAATCATATTCATATGCTTTTTTCTGTTATACTGGTAATGACCTACTAACACCGCTGTAATTTTTATACTCCATATTTAAGAGAAGTACGACTAGAGATACAGTGGCCTGAATAGATGCTATTTTCCTTTCAATTAAAAAAAAATACAAGAAAATCTAGGGACAGAAAATCTAGGGATCCTGTAGTTCCCAGGATCCTCCTTCCGGCCTTTCTTGTAGATGGACGTCACATTGACAAGTCTCCAGTCGTCTGGGACTGAACAGTGAACAGTGTGCAGTAAGTCAGATCTCAAATCACACCCTGAACAGTAAGAGGAAAAAATACTGTGCAGCTGCTTAGTGATTACTATCCAATCTATACATTAAAAGAGACACAGTTCTACAGAATAAAAAAAGGAGGATGTGATCACGTAATGCAGACACACAGACTGAATTAAACTTGCACAAGAATCCTCAGTTACTATATCTTCTAATTTTTGACTATGCACCTTACCAAGGCTCTTTTTATAGGCTATTTTGCATGGAAAAGACCCAAGCTAGTAAAGTAAATATTGTTGTTTACACTTTCAAATATCTGTCATAAATTTGGTCCAAAATCTAGAGAATCTGTGCGTTACGACAATAATGTCTGCAAGCTTATTTTGGTGTGCAAATTTAGTCTTTTTGAGAGGAGTCACATAAGACATTCACTCCAGAAATGACTCTTCAACAAACAAAGGAGGACTTCAAACACCAAGTAAATGCTTCTTACAGTATTGAAGATAGAATGTAATAGCCTATGTTTAACCATAGTATTTGTTTTGAAATTACTGTTCCTTCTAGCCAATTGTGTATATCCTGGAGAAACTCTATGAACAGATTGCAGTTTACAACTGTACCTCTTTGGTGGGGGTGTTTATAAATACTAAGAAACTTATTTTATGCATCCAGTAACATGAAATTTTCCAATAACAAAAAATTTCCAAGCATGTGGTAACATATAGAGGATAAACTGTGAATTGGCTATCAGAAAAGAAATTTTCTGTAATATTTGTTAAACATTAACAAGCAATTAAAATTATGTATTTTCTGTCTAAGAAATACCATGGACACTTGTAAAAACATCATAAATGGTTAATAATCACACCTAAAAAATGACAGAAAGATTACAATATGGTATTTAGCTATTTCAACTAAATTGGAAAAAATTCATTTGGGCTCTACAACACTTGTCTACTCAACATTCCCACCCCTCCCTGACAATGACCTCCCCTGTTAACCAGGACTGCTGATAAATGATGGAGAGTGGCTTGGCAAGCTCCTCCACCAGCTCTCTCAGTACTCTCGGGTGGATCCCATCAGGCCCCATAGACTTGTGGGTGTCCAGGTGGCTTAACAGGTCCTTAACTGCCTCCTCCTGGATTATGGGCGGGTTATTGTGCTCTCGATCCCCATCTTCCAGTTCAGGGGGCTGAATACCCTGCGGATACCTGGACTGGCTATTAAAGACTGAGGCAAAGAAGGCATTAAGTACCTCAGCCTTGCCCTCGTCCTTGGAGACAATGTTCCCCGCCATATCCAGTAAGGGATGGAGATTCACCTTGCCTCTCTTTTTGTTGTTAATATATTTGTAGAAGCATTTTTTATTATCCTTTACAACTGTGGCCAGACTGAGCTCTAGCTGGGCTTTTGCCTTTCTAATTTTGTCCCTGCTTGACCTAACGAGATCCTTGTACTCTTCGTGAGTTGCCTGCCCCTTCTTCCAGAGATGATAAGCTCTCCTCTTTCCCCTGAGTCCCAGCAAAATCTCCCTGTTCAGCCAGGCTGATCGCCTTCCCCGCCAGCTCTTCTTACGGCACATGGGGTCGCCAGCGCAAGGGAGCTAATTGGTGACATCAAGATTGGAGGCAGCCTGGGCTGCAGTGATCATGCGCTGGTGGAGTTTGCAGTCCTGAGGGATATGGGGCAGGCAAAGAGTAGAGTCAGGACCCTGAATTTTAGGAAAGCAAACTTCCAGCTCTTCAGGGAGTTAGTCAATAGGACCCCCTGGGAAACTGCCCTCAGAGACAAGGGAGCAGAACAGAGCTGGTAGATCTTTAAGGAAGCTTTCCTCAGAGTGCAAGAGCACTCGATCCCTATGTATAAGAAATCAGGAAAGGAAGGCAAGAGGCCGGCATGGCTGAGTCGAGACCTGCTGGGCAAGCTAAAGGGCAAGAAGGAAATGCACAGGCAGTGGAAGCAGGGACAGGTATCCTGGGAAGAGTACAGGGATGCCAGCCGGTTGTGTAGGGATGGGGTCAGGAAGGCCAAGGTGCGGCTGGAGCTGAACTTGGCAAGGGATGCAAAGAATATTAAGAAGGGCTTCTACAGGTATGTCAGCCAGAAAAGGAAGGTCAAAGAAAGTGTACCCCCCCGATGAACACGACTGGTAAACTGGTAACAACTAATGAGGAGAAGGCTGAGGTACTCAACGACTTCTTTGCCTCAGTCTTCACTGAAGTACCTCACTCAGGCACCTAGACCTCTCCTTGCATTCGACATCAGTGCCTCAGCGCTTTCAAGGGTGAAAAGAAGGACTTTCAAACAACAATTCTCTTTAAAAAATATCCAGAGATTAATTTTAGACAACAAGTTACAAAAATCTTCGTGACTGAGGAGGAGAAGTAGTGACTGGTAATCCACAGACTTCCTTCCTTTCAAAGCACAAACTTTGCAGGGAAGTAATTTTTTTTTGTCTAAAAGTATTCTGTAGATTCACCACCTTTGAGATTAAGAGCTCAAAGGAGGCCTTGGAAATAAAATGTTCAAAAAAAAATTGTAACGTGCTGTAACAAAAGAAATCAAGGTCAAGATTTCAAATCAACACTGTCTACATAGTGCAGAAATAGTTGATTAAGGGGAAAATGCTAGCAGAATGACTTGGCCAATGCTGTGAAACTCTTATCATCTTTAAGAATAATACAAGATTTGCCCAAATTCACATTTTTAATTAAAGTTTTCTGAGTTTCAAACACGATATTGGTTCCTGAATCTAATCTGCATTTGGAGCTGAAATCACTGTCGCTACGAAAACAGATATATTAACATTCCACAACAGCAAGGATTTTTTCCAGTAGCATCCTTTCGTTGATGCATAAGGGGCTTCTTTGCTGCCCAACTTAATGCAAGGGTAGTTTGTTTTTTTTCCTTTCTTTCATTTCATACTGGGTCAATCTGAAATTCCTTTTGTTTTGGATACAAATTAAAATAAAGAAAAAGATTTGAGGTCTAACCAATGCCCCTCCTTTGATGTTTTACTAGTAAGAAACCCCAAATATCACAGAATCACAGAATGGTAGGGGTTGGAAGGGACCTCTGAATATCATCTGGTCCAACCTCCCTGCCAAGGCAGGGTCACCTAGGGCAGGTTGCACAGGAACATGTCCAGTCGGGTTTTGAAGGTCACCAGAGAAGGAGATTCCACAACCTCTCTGGGCAGCCTGTTCCAGTGCTCCGTCACCCTCACAGTTAAGAAGTTTTTCCTCATGTTGAGGTGGAACTTCCTGTGCTGCAGTTTGTGCCCATTGCCCCTCGTCCTATCCCTGGGCACTACTGAAAAGAGACTGGCTCCATCCTCCTGACAGCCACCCTTCAGATATTTATAGACACTGATAAGGTCCCCTCTCTATATAGATATATAGTAAATCACACAATGTTTCAGGAGTTTTGTTTCTCCCTACTTTCTTAATCTAGGCAGATTTGATGCCTTAGGAATTCATGTAAAACGAGACTCGTCTGAAAGGGACAATAAGATTGCATCAGCAATTATGTTTATCTTTAAAAATAAGTTTGTTCAGTTTACCAGTAAAAAGATTGTTTTCCTAACTTTGAGCTATGCAAGCTTGCCCTCCATATATTATTCTTCAAAGGAATATAACCCTGAATTGTAATACTAAATCAAATATTCTAAAATGATTGAAGGTTGCTCTAAAAATTATAGAAGGTTGAACATGAAGTTTTTACATATACGGGCAAATGTTCATTGCAGTTTTCAAAGAAAATGTGTTTGGCCTCTGGCCTCTTAACATATTTAACAGATGTCTAATCTTGCTAAAAAATCATTAGCAAAAAAATTGTTATCAGAATGTTTCTTGCTGGAAAGACATGAAACAACAGAACTAATGTATACAATTCAAAAGTTTGATTCAGGAAGGGGCGAAAATTGAACTGCAAAATAAAAATGTAAAGATAATTAGGGCAAAGTATATCTACATTTTTCCTCCATTACCCCTCTCCTTTGGTTGCAGAAGTGCCCACTGTTATGGAGTACTAGTCATGTACCACACAATTTGACAAGTTCATCAGTCCTTAAAATTTTTTAAAGGTTTAGTTATTTCAGCAAATTCTGCAGTAACACACTCTGTCTTCTGCAACTTGTTTGAAGGCTTTCTAGCAAATACCTCCAGCAATGTAAGTGCTTTCTAGCAAATAACTCGAGCAATGTAAGCACTTTCTAGCTTTGTATTAGCACATATATTTTTGTTAAGCAATTACAGCTAACTGGACTTTGTGTGCAACATGAAATGACAGGCAGAAAATATGAAGCACATGTGAGAAAGGAGGCAGTTGCATGTATCAAAAAATCTAGGATAACAGGTAAATGTGAGAGTTGGCAATATTGCTGCAATCCTCATAGAAAGGATGAGAACCGGAAGATAAAAGGAAGCTAGAGAAATTGGAGGCGGAAGAAAAAAGGAAAGCTTCATGACTGGAGCATCAGTAATGAATAACCTTTGTACAAAAACCTGGGTGGATCGAAGAGGAGCAATATGGAAAGTGAAGACAACAGTGGCTACATGAAGCATTTATCACAAATGAATGACCTACAACATAGCCGCATGGTTAAAGCTCTGCATCATACAAACTGCTCCCCTCCAGAATCCTAAATAAAACATTTTCTAGGAAAAGCAGAAGATAAACCTAGTCAGTTTGTTCACCTCAGAAATTCAAGCCATGTCCATGAGAAAAACAACAATACACAACTAATGAAATTTTTGAACTTTCCATATTGTTTCAAGGATACAATATTTCACAGTAAGCGGACCCTTTCCCAAGATTCTAATGCTTCCCACCCCCACCCCCTTTTTTTTTAACGAAGCAAATGTCCCAGCCAAGATATTCTTCCTTCTTGTTACCAACATTTTCAAGATTTTTTTTAAAAGCAGAGGCAGTAAATTAAGGTAGGCTTAGGGAAAGTGAGATCTACAAATTAGGGACAAAGTTTCTGCTATTTCAGTCTTTCTCTGTGTTACAGACACGTAACAAAATTTTACTCATTTATTACTGCAAACACAATCAACCATGCAACTACAATCCTGTCTACAGCAAAAGAAACTCTATCCAATACTGAGCATGCCATTAGCAACATGCAATCTACTCCAATTTGTTGCAGCACAGGGAAGGTGTATTCAGAACAGGGAAACTCATCTATCTCGAGAGATGCCTCCCATGCTCACTTACCAGCTGTTCCCCCTTCTTCACATCAAGGAGAGTTTCCAATGCTCCTTGAGAGAGCTGCAAATCAGGATTTACGCTGGTTTCAAACAGGAGGCAGAAGGGCAGGACTAGCTGAGCAGAGATGCCAGAAAAGCAAGTCCCAAGCCATGTATGGCTGTTTGAGATTTAAACTAGTGATTTCACCCGATTAAAATACAGCAAAATAAATTAACTGACACTGACAATATTCAACTGCAAAAATGATATTTTTTAATAAACATAAAAGCCTTCCAAGATAATATATTATCATAGGCCAGTTTCAAGGTAACAAAGGCATGAGCTACAAAGCTGCAAGGAGGAAAAAAAACCAACTCCTCAAAAAAACCCACCAAACCAGAGACCTTCTTGTTAGTCACAACTGAGCAAAGCTGTCTGGGTCTGTGTTGAAGGTGATCCCATCAGAGACAGACAGAAATGTCAGAGCTGTGGTTACAACTGACAAAACAGACACGTTCCCAGGGCAAGAGTAAACTCCACTCTCCAAATGGCTATTTCCCCATCCCCTATTCAGTCATCTCTAACGAAAGAAGCATATTTGCTTTGCTTTCAGTTATAATCCAGAAAAGAAATGTAACTGTACTTTCTGGGTATAGTATAACACTTACAAATTATCAGGTCTACATATGCCAGCTGAATTCAGGGATTCCTCGGGTTTTTTTACCTTAGTAGGTAGTTACAGACTATCATCAGATGCTTTCCTTAAGTCTCTGTAAACACAATCCCTGGGCTTTCAATTTATCTGACAGCTCTTCAACACTACTTCCTGGTGTAGAAATGGATGCTGTTTCAGTAATGACCATATTGATGCAAAACAAGATTAACTTGTGAAATTTGAGGTTTGAGTGTTTACATGATTACACTGTTATATGATTTGCTCTTCTGCGTGATTTTCTAACTCAGTGACAATTTCATGTATCGTTAGCAGACCTGAAACACTCCTTCACTTCTCTCAATCCTAATTAACCAATTATGAATACAGTAACCTAACTTTATTTTCCATAACCAGGACATCTGACTGGCAATTGTATTTAACTGCCCTGCATGTCCGTTATATTCTCATCTGTTGCAACTAAGGCCTTTTTCTAGGTGGAGGGCTGATATTCTGGGGGGAAGCAAGTCTTTGGGATTTCTTTGTTTATCTCTCACACTTAGCTGTGGTTCAATATCCTCCAATAATCTTTCACATATATTTCATGTAGAAGCTTTCTTAGTTATTTGCAATTATTGAACAGACAAGGGGTGTCCTGGTTTCAGCCAGGATAGAGCTGGTTTTCTTCACAGAAGCCAGTGTGACACTGTGTTTTGGATTTGGGATGAGAAACTGTTGATAATGTGCTGATGTTTTGGGTTGCTGCTGAGCAGTCAAGGACAGTCCAGCTTCTCGTGCTGGCCTGCTAGCAAGGAGGTTGGGGGTGCACGGGGAGCTGGGAGGGGACACAGCCGGGACAGCTGACCCAGACTGGCCAAAGAGATATTCCCTACCATACGACGTCATGCCCAGTACATAAACTGGAGTTAGCCGGGGGGCGGAAATCGCTGCTCGGGGATGGGCTGTCGATTGCCGGGTGGTGAGCAATTGCTGTATTGGGCATCACTTGTTCTTGTACATTCCTTTGTTGGTATTATCATTGTTGTTCCCTTCTTTCTTTCTGTCCTATTAAACCGTGTTTATCTCAACCCACAAGGTTTTTTTCCTAATTCTCTCCCCCACCCTACTGTGGGAGGGGGAGTGAGCGAGCGGCTGTGTGGTGCTTAGTTGCCGTCTGGGGCTAAACCACGACAGTCCTTTTTGGCGCCCAACGTGGGGCACGAGGCTTGAGATAATAACGGTTGCAGGTCACAATATCAGTTTATTTGATTTGCATGATGCTCTCGTCTTTGTTGTACATGTTAAGGATCGGTGTTGGTCTCTGCGGGCTGCTGTACTCGCCTGCGAGTTTTGTTTTTAGAGCACTGACCTTGAGCTTAATGTGGTATCATCTGAACTCTGTACTAAAGCCGTTACTGTATTTTGGCTACAGTCTTGTGGAGACGATTAGCAATTATACTTCTGCCTCTGAAAGGTTTTTTAAGGAGGAAATGCAGAATGGTACCTTTGCTACCCTCTATCATAACATTTCCTCCTTCATCATAATAATTTTTCCGTATTTTGAACACCCTTGGGTAGTTAAAATACCTCTATTGCTACTTCTGGGGAACATTGTTTCGTTTTTGTCTAAGGTTGGCAAGCAATTTAAGAATATCACCCGGAGATCTGCCCCAAGGCTGGATAGTTATGAATGGCAGGGCGTGTGGAACAGCATGGGCAAATGCCTGGGGCGGTGGGCACCTCCGGTGTTTTGGAACTTCTCTCCTGAACAAGTGCAGAATCCTGATAAACTAGCAGAATATTTGGAAGAAGTATGCTGTCGGCCTGGCAGCTCCAAGGAGACACAAATCATTGCCATGTGCTGGGGCCTGGCCCATGCCTACCGAGCTCTATTTAACACTGTGCAAAGGGGAGAGAGGCTCTCTGGGTCTGATGGCAATGTGGCAGGCACTGTGACTACTCCAACCCCTGTGGCAGGCACTGTGACTACTCCAACCCCCACGGCGGGCACTGTAGCTACTCAGACTGTTGCAGCTGAACCAGAGAACCAGCCCATCCCGGTATCAGTTGCCCCTGTACAAAAGAAGAAATCTTGGAAGCGGAAGTCAGCTCGTTTAGTAAGGGAGGAGGAAGATTCTGCTAAGAAGGAGGCAGAGGAAGCGAGTGAGGAGGCAGAGTGCTCTGAAGCAGGGCCATCACAAGGACTGAAGAGGGAAGAGAGCGGGTCATCGCTTGAAGAGGAGGAAGAGGAAGAACTCATAAAAGAGACGGTAACTACCCGATCTCTATCCCTGAGTGACTTGCGAGATATGCGAAAGGATTTCAGCCGTCGTCCAGGTGAGCACATTGTCACCTGGCTGCTCCGATGCTGGGATAATGGGGCCAGTAGCCTGGAATTAGAGGGTAGGGAAGCCAAGCAGCTGGGATCCCTTTCTAGAGAAGGGGGCATTGACAAAGCAATTGGAAAAGGTGCACGAGTCCTCAGCCTCTGGAGACGACTCCTGTCGGGTGTGAAGGAAAGGTACCCCTTCAAGGAAGATGTTCTATGTCACCCAGGCAAGTGGACCACCATGGAGAAAGGTATCCAGTACCTGAGGGAGCTAGCGGTGCTGGAAGTGATTTATGGTGACTTGGACAATGGACAATCATCCAAAGATCCAGATGAAGTCAATTGCACGCGACTTATGTGGCGGAAGTTTGTACGGAGTGCACCATCATCATATGCCAACTCGTTAGCAGTAATGGCCTGGAAAGACGGAGAGAGACCAACGGTGGATGAATTGGCTGGCCAACTCCGGCAATACGAAGAAAGTCTCTCTTCCTCCCTACGGGCCTGCGTCTCTGCTGTAGAGAAACTGTCCCAGGAGTTCCGGCAATTCAAAGAGGATATGCCCTACCCTCCACCCATACGGACCAGTGTCTCAGCCATTAGGAGTAAGCGCTCTTCTGTTCAAGAGAGAGGATATAGAGGATACACACCGCGAGCCACCCTGTGGTTTCAATTGCGTGACTACGGAGAGGACATGAGGAGGTGGGATGGAAAACCTACCTCGACCCTAGAGGCACGAGTACGCGAGCTGCAAGGGAAAACAATTACAAAAGGGGGTTCAGGTTCCTCCAGAAAAATCGTCGCTCCACTTTCCAGTGGGCAGTTCCCCAGAAAGAATAGAAGAGCTGATCTCACCTCTGATCCTCTTGAGGGGACTTCTGATTCCTATTTACAAGAAATGGGTAACGAGTACTATGAGCAGGACTAGAGAGGCCCTGCCTCCAGCCAGGCGGAGGAGAGGGACAGCCGAGTTTATTGGACTGTGTGGATTAGATGGCCTGGCACATCAGCCCCACAGGAATATAAGGCTTTAGTGGATACTGGTGCACAATGTACCTTAATGCCATCAAGCCATATAGGGGCAGAACCCATCTGTATTTCTGGAGTGACAGGGGGATCCCAACAGCTGACTGTGCTGGAGGCCGAAGTGAGCCTAACTGGGAATGAGTGGCAGAAGCACCCCATTGTGACTGGCCCAGAGGCTCCGTGCATCCTGGGCATAGACTACCTCAGCAGAGGGTATTTCAAGGACCCAAAAGGGTACCGGTGGGCTTTTGGTATAGCTGCCTTGGAGACGGAAGAAATTAAACAGCTGTCCACCTTGCCTGGTCTCTCAGAGGACCCTTCTGTGGTGGGGTTGCTCAGGGTCAAAGAACAACAGGTGCCGATCGCTACCACAACAGTGCACCGGCAGCAATATCGCACCAACAGAGACTCCCTGATCCCCACCCATGAGCTGATTCGTCGGCTGGAGAGCCAAGGAGTGATCAGCAAGACTCGCTCACCCTTTAACAGCCCCATATGGCCAGTGCGAAAGTCTAATGGAGAGTGGAGACTGACAGTAGACTATCGTGGCCTGAATGAAGTCATGCCACCACTGAGCGCTGCCGTGCCAGACATGCTAGAACTTCAATATGAACTGGAGTCAAAGGCAGCCAAGTGGTACGCCACCATTGATATTGCTAACGCGTTTTTCTCAATCCCTTTGGCGGCAGAGTGCAGGCCACAGTTTGCTTTCACCTGGAGGGGTGTCCAATACACCTGGAATCGACTTCCCCAGGGGTGGAAACACAGCCCTACCATTTGCCATGGGCTGATACAAACTGCACTGGAACAGGGTGAAGCTCCAGAGCATCTGCAATACATTGACGACATCATCGTATGGGGCAACACAGCAGAAGAAGTTTTTGAGAAAGGGAATAAAATAATTCAAATCCTTCTGAAAGCTGGTTTTGCTATAAAACAAAGTAAAGTCAAGAGACCTGCACAAGAGATCCAGTTTTTAGGAATAAAATGGCAAGATGGACGTCGACAGATCCCAACTGATGTGATTAACAAAAAAACAGCTATGTCTCCACCAACTAGCAAAAAAGAAACACAAGCATTTCTGGGCATTGTGGGTTTCTGGAGAATGCATATTCCAAATTACAGTCTGATTGTAAGCCCTCTTTATCAAGTGACCCGGAAGAAGAATGATTTTAAATGGGGCCCTGAGCAACGACAAGCCTTCGAACAAATCAAACAGGAGATAGTTCATGCCGTAGCCCTCGGCCAGTCCGGGCAGGACAAGATGTTAAAAATGTGCTCTACACGGCAGCCGGGGAGAATGGCCCTACCTGGAGTCTCTGGCAGAAGGCACCAGGAGAGACTCGAGGTCGACCTCTAGGGTTTTGGAGTCGAGGATATAGGGGATCTGAGTCCCGCTATACTCCAACTGAAAAGGAGATACTGGCAGCATATGAAGGAGTTCGAGCTGCCTCAGAAGTGGTTGGTACTGAAGCACAGCTCCTCCTGGCACCCCGACTGCCGGTGCTGGGCTGGATGTTCAAAGGGAGGGTCCCCTCTACACATCATGCGACTGACGCTACGTGGAGTAAGTGGGTCGCGCTTATTACACAGCGGGCTCGAATAGGAAACCTTAATCGCCCGGGAATCTTGGAAGTGATCATGGACTGGCCAGAAGGCAAAGATTTTGGAATATCACCAGAAGAGGAGGTGGCGCGTGCTGAAGAGGCTCCACCATATAATGAACTGCCAGAGAATGAAAGGCAATATGCCCTATTTACTGATGGGTCCTGTCGTATTGTAGGCAAACATCGAAGGTGGAAAGCTGCTGTATGGAGCCCTATACGACGAGTCGCAGAAGCTGCTGAAGGACAAGGTGAATCAAGTCAGTTTGCAGAGGTGAAAGCCATCCAGCTGGCTTTAGATATTGCTGAACGAGAAAAATGGCCAATACTCTATCTTTATACTGACTCATGGATGGTGGCAAATGCTCTATGGGGGTGGCTACAGCAATGGAAGCAGAGCAACTGGCAACGCAGAGGCAAGCCCATCTGGGCTGCTGAATTGTGGCAAGATATTGCTGCCCGACTAGAGAATCTGGTCATAAAAGTATGCCATGTAGATGCTCACGTACCCAAGAGTCGGGCCACCGAAGAACATCAAAACAACCATCAGGTGGATCAGGCTGCTAAGACTGAAGTGGCTCAGGTGGATCTGGACTGGCAACATAAGGGTGAATTATTTATAGCTCGGTGGGCCCATGACACCTCAGGCCATCAGGGAAGAGATGCAACATATAGATGGGCTCGGGATCGAGGGGTGGACCTGACCATGGATGCTATTGCACATGTTATCCATGAATGTGAGACGTGTGCTGCGATCAAACAAGCCAAGCGGTTAAAGCCCCTCTGGTATGAAGGACGATGGTTGAAATATAAATATGGCGAGGCCTGGCAGATTGACTATATCACACTTCCACAAACTCGCCCAGGCAAGCGCTATGTGCTTACCATGGTGGAAGCAACCACCGGATGGCTGGAAACATACCCTGTGCCCCATGCCACCGCCCGGAACACTATCCTGGGCCTTGAAAAGCAAGTCTTATGGCGACATGGCACCCCCGAAAGAATTGAGTCAGACAATGGGACTCATTTCCGAAACAACCTCATAGACACCTGGGCCAAAGAGCACGGCATTGAGTGGGTGTATCACATCCCCTATCATGCACCAGCTTCCGGAAAAATTGAACGATACAACGGACTGTTAAAGACTACACTGAGAGCAATGGGTGATGGGACATTCAAACATTAGGATAAACATTTAGCAAAAGCCACCTGGTTAGTCAACACTAGGGGATCTACTAATAGAGCCGGCCCTGCCCAATCAAAACTTTTACGTACTGTAGACGGGGATAAAGTCCCTGTGGTGCATGTGAGAAATATGCTGGGGAAGACAGTCTGGGTTACTCCTGCCTCAGGCAAAGGCAAACCCGTTCGTGGGAATGCCTTTGCCCAGGTTGGGGGTGCACAGGGAGCTGGGAGGGGACACAGCCAGGACAGCTGACCCAGACTGGCCAAAGAGATATTCCCTACCATACGACGTCATGCCCAGTACATAAACTGGAGTTAGCCGGGGGGCGGAAATCGCTGCTCGGGGACGGGCTGTCGATCGCCGGGTGGTGAGCAATTGCTGTATTGGGCATCACTTGTTCTTGTACATTCCTTTGTTGGTATTATCATTGTTGTTCCCTTCTTTCTTTCTGTCCTATTAAACCGTGTTTATCTCAACCCACAAGGTTTTTTTCCTAATTCTCTCCCCCACCCTACTGTGGGAGGGGGAGTGAGCGAGCGGCTGCGTGGTGCTTAGTTGCCGGCTGGGGCTAAACCACGACAAGGGGCTAGGCTTTTTTTTTTTTAATATTTTGCAGTTTTTCTTGAGCAACTGTATTGCAGTGAAAACCCCTACCAGAGAATAATAGTAACCAGAAAAATGAGTTAGAAAAGACAACAGCTCTATAACTATTTTTAAAGTCTATAAAATCTTTAGTCCCTTGTAATGAATCATGCATTATATCGTGGAACTATGAACCAAAATAAAAACAAAAGTGTGAAATGCTTAGTTAGAAAATGTTGGGATGTTATGGAAAACAGCATTCTTAGAAAAGAAGCCATACAGCAGTGTAGCCAGTCAAGGTGAAAAATGATTTAGCATTTTTTTAATTGCAATTGATATAAAAACACAGCTTCTATAAAAAAATAAAAACCCTCTAACATTTACATAGAAGGCAATGAGGCAAGGCACCTGATACATTTGACTATATGTGGTTTTAGACAAAACAAGGAAGTGAGCACGCTGACTTGCCTTAAAGATGTCTCTGAACCAGTCTGGACTGATGAAGAAAGTCCTTCCTATCAGCCCATCCTTCCTTCACCGCCTACAGTTTTCAATTTCTAAGAATATTGTTGACCACAGAAACAATTTCTTCTTGCTTAAGTTAATTCATCAAGAAAAATTTTAGGAGATCATTTTAGAAAGATGGCTTCTTAACAGCATTGCTAAATATTTGCCTAATTGTTTAAAAATGAAGCCCCAACTGAAACTTTGGCTGCACTGTCAAACTTTGTATTTGAGAAAATAATCTATCTTGGCAACAAACACCAATAAATATTGCTAATAAAAATAGCTTTTGGAAACTATTCACTTGGCTATCTTTGGGGATTTTTTACACTGCATGTGAAAAATGTACAAGGGTGTAAAAAAAGTGTTCCTTTTTCATAGCTTATCTAACCCATCCCATGCTATCCTAGTGAATTTATGATTTTCCTCCTTTTTACTATCATAAATAGTAAAACTTGTAAACAAAATTACCCTCTTGCCTCTTTCAAAAATAATCACTCTTAGACTTGCCCAGCTGTTGAAGGTTCCTCTGCCTTCTCAGAAAAGAATCAAATCTCACCAATTTTCTTCTGTAAAAGACTCATTTAAAAATTACAGTTAAAAGTTATACTAGAATCCCAACCAAAAGTCCACACATCACTGCATTTACCTATGCAAAACACAGTATGTTTCATATCAAAGTAGCCTTTTGTCTATTTGTAATGAAGGAACACCACAGAAAAATATAAAGAAGCTACAAAGATGTCTCTAAAAAGCAAATGCCAGTTGCTTATTTATTCCCTAAGTTATTTATTCCCTTATTTATTCCCTGCTAAGTTATTCCCACCATAATTCAATATAATTTCTCATATTCGTTTACTCTTCACTGTACCCAGAATTTAAGGACTGTCGTGGCTTAGCCCCAGCCAGCAACCATGCAGCATGCAGCTGCTTGCTCACTCCCCCCTCCCCCAGTGGGACGGGGGAGAGAATTGGGAAAAAACTCATGGGTGGAGATAAAAACTGTTTAATAGGACAGCAAGAGAGAAGGAAACAACAGTGATAACAACAATAATAATGCCGACAAAAGAATGTACAAGAACAAGTGATGCCCAATACAGCAATTGCTCACCACCCGGCAATTGATAGCCCATCCCCAAGCAACGGTTCCCACCCTCTGGCTAGCTCCAGTTTATGTACTGGGCATGACGTCGTATGGTATGGAATATCTCTTTGGCCAGCCTGGGTCAGCTGTCCTGGCTGTGTCCCCTCCCAGCTTCCCATGCACCCTCAGCCTTCTTGGTAGCAGGCCAGCATGAGAAGCTGGACTGTCCTTGACTACTTAGCAACAACTCAAAACATCAGCACGTTATCAACATTTTCTCATCCCAAATCCAAAACATAGCCTCGTACTAGCTTCTGTGAAGAAAACCAACCTGGCTGAAACCAGGACAGACCCATTTTTGTAAACTTAGAGGTATGGTGCAAATAGAGTGAAATCTGTTTGAAAATATACAGAAATTCACATTAAGCTAATATTTCTCATTCAGTAACACTTGAGCCAAAAAAGGTGTAGTTTGCAGCGAGTTATCGAAGGTAGCTGTATAATAAATTTACTTACTTGTTGAAAAAAAGTACCTAAAACATATGTGTATTCCCACAAGAAGGGTGTATTTCTCTAAGAAATGAAAACACTTTCATTAAACTTCTTGTAACATATAGTGAACCATTATTTCTTCTACATTATTGGATTTTTCCAATAAAAATGTGCTGCAAACTGTTATGCGATATTTTCTCTGCTTATTTATTAAAAGAATATAGATTTTTTAAAACATGGAGACTGGTTTTATTTATTTGGTTAGGAAGGCAAAGATGGAGGAATGCCTCACTTAAAAGGGTAAATGGTAGTTTGCCACATGAAATATTTCAGTGATAAAATGAGCATTATTAACTCAGAGCCTCAGTGGTTTATAAATACTGCATAAGGTGGCTGAGATTATTACCTCAATATACTTATCACTCATTTTCAAGAGCCATACATATTTAAAATAAAAAAAAAAGCCTGTAGAAAACAAAAAATGCCATTATCATTCAGCAAAGTAAGCTGTTGAGAGAAAAAGTTGGTTTTGAGAAATTAAAGGAAACTCTTCTTCTGTTACAGGTCAGTGGGGCATTTGTGGATGGGGAGGGTGTGCTTTTTATTAATAACCAAAGATATGTTGCTGCTAATCCACAAGACACAGTGTTGCTAAATGCTCTCAATTTCAGTAACCTTTAACTCAGCGTTTTACCTGATGAATTGTTGAATTCAGCAAAGTCAGGATATTAGACCCCAGATTTATGTATGCGTAAAATGTAAAAGTAAGAATCTGGTTGAGGTATATGGTAAAAAAAAATAAAAACATGTAACTCAAGCAATCTTTATTTTCTTTTCAAGCAATATTCCTATCTCAGTTTCATGATTAGTTCTTTGAGGTTGCCTTATTTTTGCTATAATTTTATATAATTGATTAGCTAAATAAGCAAACAAATAAAAACCCTACACATTTATAAGCAAAAAAATGGCAAATTGAAAAAAATTTCAAAAATTGTTTTCTTCAAATAGTTTATACTAACTGAACACAGTGTTCCACAGGGAAAAGTTATAAATTCCCAGTTAGTTTCAGAATCTGTAAATCCAAAGTTACAGGTAACAAATTTACTGGTTTTACAAATAAAATATTACAGTGTTAATCACCATTTCCATGGGTACAATATACAGTTGTTGAAAGCTCTTTCGACAAAACGTGGTTTTGTTAAAAAACAACAAATTACAACTGAATAGCGCATTTGAACTCATCTGACATTTAGCTCAGAAACCACATAATATCTTAAATAATTCTGTCAGTTCAGATTTTATGGTAGCATCAACTTCAACCTTAAAAACCTTCATGAATAAAGGTACTTTGTAAAATAAGTTAAATTTAAAACCAAGATTTCACTGCTTCTGCAAGATGATGCTCTGGTATACTTGGATTTGATCCATTGGTCCATCCAAGGGGGTGCCTAGGGTGAGTCAGCCAGCCCCACGCATCAAGACATCCTCTGTTAAGAAAAAAAGGAGGGTAATTGTCGTAGGCGACTCCCTTCTGAAGGGTACCGGACCCAACTCACAGGGAAGTCTGCTGCCTCCCTGGGGCCTGGGTGAGAGATGTCACCAGGAAACTCCATGGTCTGGTTCGGCCCTCTGATTACTACCCCCTGTTGGTCCTACAGGTTGGCAATGATGAGGTTGCACTAAGAAGCCCAAAGGCAGTCAAAAAGGACTTGAGAGCACTGGGGCGACTGGTCGATGGAGCGGGAGCACAGGTAGTGTTTTCATCAATCCCTTCAGTGACAGGGAAGAATGCTGAAAGGAACAGGAAAGCACACCTGGTCAACAAATGGCTCAGGGGCTGGTGCCGTTGTCAGAATTTTGGGGTTTTTGACCATGGGGCGGTTTACACAGCACCGGGCCTCCTTGCAGCAGATGGAGTGCAACTGACTCCAAGGGGCAAAAGGATTCTTGCTTATGAGCTGGCAGGCCTCATCGAGAGGGCTTTAAATTAGATTTGAAGGGGGAAGGGGATAAAACCAGGCTCACTAGAGATGAGCCTAGGAGTGGCATGCCAGAGTTGAAATCGATAGCCCAGCTCAGGTGCATCTACACCAATGCATGCAGCATGGGCACCAAACAGGAGGAGCTGGAAGCCATTGTGCAGCGCGACAGCTATGACGTAGTTGCCATCACAGAAACATGGTGGGATGCTTCTCATGACTGGAGTGCTGCAATGGATGGCTACAAGCTCTTCCGAAGGGATAGGCAGGGAAGGAGAGGTGCTGGGGTGGCTCTGTATGTTAGGGAGTGTTTTGATTGTATAGAAATCAATGATTGTGAAGATCAAGTAGAGTGCTTATGGGTAAGGATGAGGGGGAAGGCCAACGAGGCAGATATCCTGCTGGGAGTCTGTTACAGACCACCTAACCAGGATGAAGACACAGATGAGACATTCTATAAGCGACTGGCGGAGGTCTCGCATTCGCTGGCCCTTGTTCTTGTGGGGGACTTCAACCTACCGGACATCTGCTGGAAGTATAACACGGCAGAGAGGAAACAGTCTAGGAGGTTCCTGGAGTGTGTGGAGGATATCTTCCTGACACAGCTGGTAAGTGAGCCCACCAGGGGAGGTGCCTTGCTTGACCTGCTGTTTACAAACAGAGAAGGACTGGTGAGAGATGTGGTGGTTGGAGGCCGTCTTGGGCTTAGCAACCATGACATGATAGAATTATCAGTTCTTGGTGAAGTAAGGAGAGGGGTCAGCAAAACTGCTACCATGGACTTCCGGAGGGCAGACTTTGGCCCATTCAGGTCACTGGTTGAGGGAGTCCCTTGGGAGACAGTCCTGAAGGACAAAGGGGTCCAGGAAGGCTGGACAGTCTTCAAGAAGGAAATCTTAAAGGCGCAGGAGCAGACGGTCCCCATGTGCCATAAGAAGAGCGGGTGGGGAAGGCGACCGGCCTGGCTGAACAGGGAGATTTTGCTGGGACTCAGGGGAAAGAGGAGAGTTTATAACCTCTGGAAGAAGGGGCAGGCAACTCATGAAGACTACAAGGATCTCATTAGGTCAAGTAGGGACAAAATTAGAAAGGCAAAAGCCCAGCTAGAGCTCAGTCTGGCCACAGTTGTAAAGGATAATAAAAAATGCTTCTACAAATAGACGTTGTCTACCTGGACTTTAGTAAAGCCTTTGAAAACTTCTCCCACAGCATTCTTCTGGAGAAACTGGCGACTCGTGGCTTGGATGGGTTTACTCTTCGCTGGGTGAGGAACTGGCTGGATGGCCGAGCCCAGAGAGTTGTGGTGAATGGCGTTAAATCCGGCTGGTGGCTGGTCACAGGCAGTGTTCCCCAGGGCTCGGTTCTGGGGCCAGTCTTGTTCAATATCTTTATTGATGATCTGGATGAGGGGATCGAGTGCTCCCTCAGGAAGTTTGCAGACGACACCAAGTTGGGTGGGAGTGTTGATCTGCTGGAGGGTAGGAGGGCTCTGCAGAGGGATCTGGACAGGCTGGATCGATGGGTGGAGGTCAACTGTATGAGGTTTAATAAGGCCAAGTGCCGGGTCCTGCACTTTGGCCACAACAACCCCATGCAACGCTACAGGCCTGGGGAGGAGTGGCTGGAGAGCTGCCTGGCAGAAAGGGACCTGGGGATGCTGGTTGACAGCCGGCTGAATATGAACCGGCAGTGTGCCCAGGTGGCCAAGAAGGCCAACAGCATCCTGGCCTGTATCAGAAACAGTGTGGTCAGCAGGAGTAGGCAAGTGAAGGATGCTGAGGTGCTTGAGCGTGTCCAAAGGAGGGCAACAAAGCTGGTGAGGGGTCTGGAGCAGAAGTCTTATGGGGAACGGCTGAGGGAACTGGGGTTGTTCAGTCTGGAGAAGAGGAGGCTGAGGGGAGACCTTATCGCTCTCTACAACTACCTGAAAGGGGGTTGTGGCGATGAGGGTGTCGGTCTCTTCTCCCAAGTAACTAGTGATAGAACGAGAGGAAATGGCCTCAAGTTGGGCCAGGGGAGGTTTAGATTGGATATTAGGAAAAATTTCTTCACCGAGAGGGTGGTCAAGCATTGGAACAGGCTGCCCAGGGAGGTGGTGGAGTCGCCATCTCTGGAAGTGTTCAAAAAACGTGTGGATGTGGCGCTTCAGGACATGGTTTAGGGGACATGGTGGCGCTGGAGTAATGGTTGGACTTGATGATCTTGAAGGTCCTTTCCAACCTTAGTGATTCTGTGATTCTGTGATTCTGTGATTTTTGACACTGAGTATTGAAATGACTTGATAATGAATGTTTAAATTTTAAGACACACTGTACATTTGTCTATCTGCACTGCACAGCACCCTGTCGTATCAAGATTCCAAGCTAGCCTACAGACCAGCCGTCAAGTACCTAAGCATTAGGTAGAACAAAACAACTTGTAATACCTTTTAGAAAAATGTGGCTTGCTGCTCTACAGTGAGATTCCTGAATGTCTTTGAATCATGGATGGCTTTTTAAATCAGTTTATTTTTTAATATGTATTAGAACAGATTATTGTTTAAATGTGAGAAGATATCATTCCTTTGTTTGGAATTAATATCCTTAAAACAATCTCTTTTGTTTCATATCATATAAATAATAATCTGATTATTTAAACTATGGTAATGTAAAAATGTCCTAATCAATATCCAAGACTCCCTCAAATGGGCTGCAGTATCTCCATCCCCATTTGTCTCTGAGGAGTACAGAATCCTTACAGAATTTTTATTCTGCAATTACTTTCTCCTCTACCGTTAATGTTGCTTCAAAACCCTTTTATCTCTTCTCTTCCTACTTCCATTTTTTATGACACTCTGTAGTACCTCTCCTGTCTATAATTCTCTTACACCACTAGCATCCCTAAAACTCTTCTCCAGGAAGGAGAATGATTCCCTCCAATTTCTCATCCTAGCCTTCCAATATTTCACACTCATACCTGGCAATTTCATATGTCTTCTCCATCAACAGTGGCATCTTCAGAGCATAGGGAGATATGTGAATTGCTGTTTGTGAAAATCATATCTCAGAAATCTCATTTGCATGATCCACTTTTCATCAAATAGCTCTGTGTTTCTTTCTCTTTCTTTCCATTGCTCTTTTTCACCTTTGGCCTTTTCATCCATTACTGCCTTCTCCTCCATCCTCATTCCTTGACAATCCCCCTTAAATTCCTTCCTGAATCTCAACAGATTTATCCCTGACACATCCAACAATGCTATCTCATCCTCATTCTCATCAGCCTTTGAAAAAAGTGCCTATTTCCTATTCCCTTTTTTCATTGATTTTTGGGGTCCAGTATCTCCTGTACACCTTCTACATGCTGGCTCCCTTCTTCACTGTTCCCTCTGGTGTGTGATTCTCTCTCTCCAGGTTTTGCTGGCTATTCACCATTACTTAGTCCCCTTGGTCCCTGAGCTTCTCTATCTACAATACATTTTTATAAACCTTATTCACAACCATGACTGCCACTATTTTCATGCCATTAAACTGCCTTCCAAGAAAAGGTAGATCATTCTCTATCTGCTGAACATCTTAGTTCATCTTGACATCACTTTGTCACATTTGTTTAACTGGCAACTTAAATTCAACATGATGAAAGTGCTGTTCCTGATTTTCTTACCTGGCTACCATACCTCCTCAATTTCCCTGTTTAACCCCAGCTGGCAACTAAGCATGACACAGCTGCTCGCTCACTCCCCCGCCCCCCCGCAGTGGGATGGGGGGAAGAGAATTGGAAGGGTAAAAGCAAGAAAACTCATGGGTTGAGAAAAAATCAGTTTAAGAATTGAAATAAAATAATAATAAATAATAATAATAACCATCACAATAATAATATTGTAATGAAAAGGAAAATAACAAAGAGAGAGAGAAATAAAACCTAAGAAGGACAAGTGATGCAAATGAACACAATTGCTCACCACCAACCGACTGATGCCCAGCCAGTCCCCAAGCAGCGTCCCCCCCCGCCAACCTTCCCTCTAGTTTTATTACTGAGCATGACATCATATGGTATGGAATATCCCTTTGGTCAGTTGGGGTCAGCTGTCCCAGCTGTGTCCCCTCCCAACTTCTTAAGCACCCCCAGCCTACTTGCTGGCGGGGTGGTGTGAAAAGCAGAAAAGGCCTTGACTCTGTGTAAGCACTGCTCAACAATAACTAAAACATCCCAGTATTATCAACACCATTTTCAGCACAAATCCAAAACATAGCCCATGCTAGCTACTATGAAGAAAATTAACTCTACCCCAGCCAAAACCAGCACACTGTGGAAGATCTAACCTCTTTTAAGCATTCGTCATAAGAAAAACATTGTTATATGCATCACAATGTGTCATCTCCTTTTTATCACATATTGTAAAACACACTATAATAAATCCAATCAATAACCTGTTACCAGTATTATTACTTTGATGTCTTTACCCTCTTTGTTTCCTTCTACTCCACTGCCTTGATAATGGTTCTTTATTTTTAGGGTCCACTGTCACTTCATTTTGTCTTCTTACCAATGAGTTAAATATTCTTCCAGTAATAGTAATTACAGATCATTCACTTAATCCTCAAGCACATTTGTGTTTTTCTCACATAAAGAAAAACAAAGTCATCCCCAACAAAACCACCACTCCTTTTTCCATAACACATATGGACATACAGTAAACTACCATTTAAATACTACCTCAACACAATAGCCAAGCAACAACAGTGACCTGTCTGGAGTACAGAAAACATTCCTACATCCCTGTCAACTCCTACCACACTTATGTGTAGCACACACTTGTGTGTACTTGTAGTGGCACCACACTTCCACACATCAAATATCAAAATCAACCAGGCATTTGCACATTTTGTCAAGTGACAAGCTGGCATTGCCATGACTGGCAATGCAATGCTTTCTGCTGACTAAAACAGGTGTCCCTACTTGATCAGAGCTTCTGAAAAAACACTCAGGCTCTTAAGGTGGTCTTGAATATAAGCCAGTCCTCCCGTTAAAAGGGCAAGAACACACATACATGTATTAGCTATGCTTTTGCAAGCCCTGGTGAAACAGCCTCTAGAAAGATCACAGCAGTATACTCTGGTGACCTCAACAAGACAGAGTTTGCTTACAGGTCTCGGGCTCAGTCTACTCTCCAAACAAGACCACAGACCTGTATACTGGTGAGGACAATGAAACAGGTCAGGGAGCTAGGATACAGTGTAATTTTAAAATATTTTGCACTGGAAGATTTACTTATTCATAAAGAAAGCCTCACATATACTCAATTAGATTTTAATTATGAGATTTATACATAGAATTGAAAGAATTCTATGTATATTTAATTAATTTCATATGATTAGTATAGTTCTGTACCTGCTGCCAAGTGATGGTGTAATTGTGCAGGTTATCTTCTAATCTATAATCATGGACACAAAAATAACTTCTTTTGTAGAAAATTCATAATAAGATTATAAGCCAATGCCATGCAAACTTTTATTAATTAAAGTTAACTAGACTTATTTAGGAACTGAGGTCAGTCTGTAGTGTATTATGGCCAACTATTTAAGCACATTTAAAACTGTATCCTCACAGTAGTGCACCTTTTAATGGACACAGGCATAAAACAATCTTTTATCTATGTTGAAATAGTTTGCTCTTTTTCAGACTTCCTCTGAGTCAAGTGATTATTTCTACAGTCTAATGTTGCATAAAAAAGCAACTATAAATTATCTTTTTTTATCATCTTCTCAATTTCTAACAGATTCATGGGGAATATTTTTCTGTTAAAAATACGAGTATAATTTCTTAATGTCATAAAACTGAGCACATTTCAAAATAATTCATGTTCTTATTCTATTGAACTAAAAAACCCCCACTTTTCTGTCTGTTTCTCTTTGATAAGTTTCTCTTTGATAAATTTTTCTAAATTAAACAGTTCTGAAAAAGGTTATACACAAGCATCACACAACATTAAGCTATCAGTTTCCTAGGCCAGTATCCAGTTTCTGATAGTGGTCAGTGACACAGGAATACATGAAAATCCCACAACTCTTAAACAGGAAGAATCTGTTATCCATCTTCTACATTAGACCTCTAGAAAATTTAGAAATTTTGTGATATTTAAAATATTTAAAATGAGAGTGGGAAAAATTAAGAAGTAAAAGAAAAGTTCACTCTACTATAGTAATGACAAGAATAGAAAAGGGAAATATAAAATATATTTCAGAAGTTAAAAAATTCCAAATGGTGATTTTAGTTTTGAAATTTTTGTATTGCCTGAAATGTCCATTTCATTAAAAAAAACTAACCACCTACTTCTAATTTCCTTTTCTATTAAGAAAAACAAAACCCAACCCAGCTCAGTACAGCGTTTTCTAAAATTCACATCATATTATTCTTTATGAATACGCCAAAATAGAAAGCTTTCTGAAAGTTATGAATTGATGAGAAAAGTGAAGCCTGCAAGATATACATCCAAATATGAAGCTGGAAGGGTGTGAAGGGTCTATAAATTAACCCAAGAGATAAAGCAAGCATATGCAGACAGAAAGTACCTAATCTTCAATCAATATGTTTTGCAGATCAGAAATCACTATTTCCTACCTTTTTTGTTCTTAAATAAATCCACTTAATCAAGTTGTAACAGCTTTCTTTTCATAAATATTCTAAAATATAGGAGTTTTAGGCTTCTCTAATAAAACAAACTTAATGATCAAGAGTTGTACAGAAATGTACTTTTCATTGGTTTTATGAAATTCACAGTATAAACCTGCTGTCCATCTCCTCACTAGCCTCAAGAAATAGTGACATATTATGAAGCACAATGAGAAACATTTGGATGCTAAACTAGCTTCCTAATACACACACCAAACACAAAATTCTTTTCTTAATTTACAAACCCTATCAGGTTCTAGACTAATGATGTGTTTAGCTTGCTTGAGCAGTGCATATACTACAGTATCTAAAAGCCATTTTATTGATAAGACAGACCACTCTGGAGTCCAGTTCTTGTTAGAACAAAATGTAACATCTGTACTTTTAACTTTTCGCCTCTGCATATAAGAATTTTTTTATTATAGTTATAGAATAAAAACATTCTATAACAAAGTTGAAGAATAAATTTACATAAGAAATTTTTCTCTAAAATAACAAAGCTAGCTCAAGAAAGGTCTTCTATTTCTGTTTCATTATTGATCATTATTTTATCATTGTATTTCTGTAACATTATTCATGTTACATTCATAACAATATTAATAAAGCTAATAATGTTGCTATTATGACTACTCTTTTCTTCTCAAATTGTCATTTTAAAATAATTTCTTTAAGCTCTACTGTTGTTTTTCTAAATAGTAAACCAAAGAAAGATATATAATCCTCATAGGATAAGCATTTTTCCTTTAATCATACATGAATCCAAAGTAAAATCCTTTATGCTCTTTTCATCTGGGTGTGACAGACTTTGAGATTTAGCATTGCCTTTCAGCACTATATTAGATAGTGCAAACATTTAGAGAGTTCTTTATAAACTGTTTATTACATAAGAGAGAAATGCACTTAGAAATAGAGCAGGGCACATTTTATTTTAGCATATGATTGTCAGATTCATTACTGCATCTAGTTTAAGAGTACAGATAGTTATATACTGGCTAAACCAGACATATACAAAAAGGAATAATATATGAATCTGTTAATATTTGCTGCTGGCAAGCTTGTGTGTGATTTCCAGTTTCTGGAGCAGAGGCCTGGCACATATACATATGGAATGAAAGGGTGGGATATTATGGACATGAAAAACTTACCTTAAGTTTGAAAGGGGAATATAGTATATTTGGATATCTTTCATTTTGTATTTACACAAGAAATTTCCAGATGTAGCCAGACTGCTCTCTTCAAAGCATGAAGCATGTTACATACTTGGGGGAAATTGGAAGATTTGCCTGATGTTTAGCTGCAGTAGTGATATTCAGCAAATTTAAGAATAGTCATTGTAAATTGTTTCTATTAAATATCGACATTTCACTGGAATCATTTTAATGCTTTGAAGATATCAATATAAACCAAATATTCTATACAAACAAAAATAAAACAAAATATCCAAATAGACAAATGAATATTCCATGGCCAAAGTAACAAATAAAATCTAGCTGGTGTGAAAAGAGCATGGTCCTGGAATGCTGTGAACCATCAGATGCCAAAGACATACTGTGATCTCTGACTAGTAGAAACTGCAACTCAATAGGCATAAGCACACTAAAAAAGCTTTTTAGTAGACCGACATCAGACATACATTTCAAGAATTTAGTACTGAGAGCTATGTCTTTTGCATGTCAGTATATGCAAAAAGCACCCTGCAACTGTGCAAAGATCCAAAAATCTTGTCTTCCCAAAGCATGGGTATAAATACCCTCAAAGGACTTTCCAATTAATGGAGAAAATATTTACAGTAAGTCTCAGATCCTGCTACTAGTTTTCATTACTCTGGCAGCATCAGCTGTAAAATCTATCAAGAACAGCAAACTAAAATTAAAAAAAAAATTTCCAAATAAGATGTGGGCTTGGATTGCCATTCCAAAACAAAAAGGTCACCATATTTAGGCCCCCCAAAAATGTATCTTACATGACCTTTCTGTATTATCTAAATCTGTGTCCCTAGTTGTACAGCATTTCTTCAAAATGACTCCATTGCTTGTAAAACTTTTCACTTCTGAAAACTACTTTAAAACTTCCCTACAGTCATAGTGCATTACAAAACTAAAGCTTACAAAAATTCTTTCAAAGCAATCACTAAATACAGAAATGTATTAATCTTAGGTCTATAAATCATGCAATTATTTTGAAAATACTTTTAACCTGAGTATTAGTAATCAAAAACGTACAGAGCTTAGATCTGCTTAACTTCAGAGCAGGCTGTGACATCCCACTTTTCTTCCCTTTTTTGAGAATAGGGTGGCTTAAGGGCATGTGGAAAACTGGTTATTTGAATTACCACCTGATCATACCACTTTTGGGGATATTCCTGTGGGCAGTCTATCAGTACAGTGTTGGATTTCATGATTATTGTGCATTTTAAGTTCTGTAAAATCACTTAGAACTTTAGCTAAGTAATTTATACCTGATCAAAATACATAAATTATTCCAGCAATTTAAAATCAAAGTAAGGTTTTAAAACCGGGAAAAAAGAAAACACTAGCAAAGCAGTAGTTCAGCAATACTGTAGTAGAGGCATTTTCAAGCAGGAAATAGCTGAAGAAATAGATTGGAGTTAAACATATCACTAGGTCTTTTATGAAACAAGAAAGTAAAATCACTCCCTATGCACAACACCATAATTTAAAAAAGGCAGATACCAAGGTGGCTCTAAGTGCCTTGGAAGAAAACAACCAACTCATGACCCTAATTTATAACAAACGGCTACTTTGGTTACTTTGATGATAAAATATGGAATAAAAAAGATCTTGTTTCTTTCTAAATAAAAATGAAAATAAATTATTCAAAGAATTATTTCATCACACCATTCTGGACCAAGTTCTACACTACTGAGCAGCAAACACAAATGACACCATGGTGGTGATGGGGGTGCTACCACACAATACGTTGACTTTTAATTTGTTTGCCCTTTGATAGACACATCAGCAAGATTCCTGTAGTTAGATCTAAAGCTACCTGGAGCAGAGGATAATAAACCTATCACCAGCAGTCAGAAACTATGGCTACAGTGGCAAAGAATATTTCTGGGAGCTTTGTCAGGGAGCTTCTGCCACCTTTTAAAGTGGTATGGTCTTTGTGAACTCCCAGAGGAAGAGTGGCTTCCTACCAGCACTGCAGCAGTGTGCCTGCCTCTAATGAGTGCCCCTTTTTGCTCTAGGAAAGGGTATTATTAGATCCTCTTTCCTATCGGGGTAGCCACTTCTGCCCTCGGTACTGTTGTTTTCATGATCTTTCTCCTGTTGGAAAGCAGTGGCTTTATGTTTTCACTGAAGCAAAGAGAAACTTCCCTCTCTCTGAAGTTTATTCTGTGGTGTTGGAGCTTTTACTCTTTTCTGCATCTTATGGAGTATGGCTGGAAGAGGTTAACAATATACTGGCTTCTGTCAAAAATAAATCTGTCTAGAAACCTTCACAGACACCAGGATGACAGGCATTATGGATAGTATGTAGCGTGAGCCGTAATATCTAGTAGGAACATCTTCCTTGATTTGTTTGTGCTGTTCCTGTCATATGCAGGAACAGTGGTATGGGCATTCAACAGCAGGGTTGAAATGTCCTTTATATTTTTGCTTAAATGCAAAAATTAATTCAGACAGTCAAAACAGGCCTTTATTGGATCAGCTCTGGCATGACAGTATGGTCAACTAAGTTACATTTAACTTTAAACAACTTCCTGAATCTGTCCTTCTTCCTGCTGCATATGTGTCAAATACATAGTCTAAAATAATGATGCCAGAATCATTCCTAACTGATCAAGTATAAGAAATTATAGCAACTATTTTCTGCTTTCAAACACTAGTGATTTTTTTGCAGACTCAATAGAGCTTTCTCAAGTTAAACATAAATGCTACCTTAATTTTGACTTGAAACAGAGCTGTATTGTAGTACAGCAAAATCAGTGTACAGAGCTCTACATTTGTTTCAACAAAGTCAAATGATATTTGATGGATGGAAATTAAAAAATTCTTCAAAAATCAGAAGTTAATATTTGTACTATATTTCTTCAAGCAGCTTAACCCTAACTTCTTGATTCTTCACAGCTTTACCTGTGTCATCTACAGTCGTTCATACCCCCAAAACTGCACCACTTTGTCATGACTTAATATTTTCTTGTTCACTTTTGCAAGCATCTCTGCATCCTGTCAGGCCAGTAAGTGCTTTCATCATTCCAGTACAGAAGTCAATCCCATCCTCCTCTTTCTAAATCCTACTTTGAACACATGTTCCTTTTAATATTTTTTTTTCTTATCCCCCACTCCCCCATAATGTAAGATGAAGGCTTTTTCTTTACTTATTTCATCAAAGTACCTTTTGAACTGCCTGTTTTTAATTAGAGACAGAGATTTCAGGGGGTACCAGCAGTCTTAGATAAGAATGCCACTAAAAAACAATTTACACTGCTCCTTTACACAAAAGTCTTGCACATTTTTTAATGACACCAACAAAAGCAAAGACAAAAATTCTTTAGGCTTTAAAAATAAAAATTCAAGGACACTACCAACTTCATTTCCACTGGGAAATCACTTTAGTCTTGCACTGTTTTACAGGGATCACCAGTTGGAAATTACACAAGAGGCACAGGATATATCTTTAAATTCTTCATTATCACCTTAAACTGCACTCAGTCAGCATTGCAATATGTCATCTTATAGACATACAAAAAGTTCAAAAGGAAAAGCACATGAAAAAGCAGACTACCAAGAGCACTACTGTTAAAACTGCACCAGAAAGCTTAATATTTCAATACTATGTTAAAATAAACAACACAGGTGATGAAAGCCAGTCTCTGAAAAAATTATTATTCTGTTAGAACAAGTTTATAGTTAGGATGAATTCTCAAGCTACATGCCATTAGGAAGTTTTACTGGGTTTAGAGTGAAAATAAAAATGGAAATAAAAATAGATGACAATCAAAAAATACAGGCTGTACTTTGAATATGATCAATGGGCTTTCTTTTCCTTTACATCTATACATTTCTCCTTGCCTCCAGCAATCAAATTTTATTCAATCTTCATGAAAAGTTCCCTAAATTGCCTGTTTTACTTTTTAAAATCAAGTGTTTTGAAAGATAAAGTTGAACACACATAACTTGTTTTAGTTCAACATTATTTCCCCAAAGCCATCCTATTGGAATTGTACAGCTTTCAAAGTTTTATGTTGTCAGTTTGATTCAAAGGATTCCCCCATTTCCTCCATATTCTTATTTTGGCTTCCAAAAAACAATGACTCTAATCTCATTTTCTCCTCCTATGCATGCCATAAGTACTTATCCCATTAAAGTCAAAGGGACTGGGCATCAATTCCTTGTGTAATATGGGCATAGAGGAGATATATCATGATTAATTTAAAAAGCAGTAAAACTTTGCCTGTTAAATTTGTACCCCGTATTGCAAAATTAAACCCTTGGAATTGGACTGGTTTGTAAACTAGTATGATGCGGAAGTCTCGGACATGACGCATACGACCAATATGATCAGGTCAATGCCGTTTATTGTCTTGTCTGACTCCAAAATATATCATAATTTTCGCTTAGTCACTGCGCACACACTCATGATTGGTTACAGCTTGTTACACACATTATTGCAATTGGCTATATACAAAATATCACGCGCTGTCCACGCGCCTCTCAGTCAGGATTCACTGCTTGCAGGTGTTCCTGTATTCCTTGCTTCTTCTTAGTTGTTTACCACAGCTCCTTCTCCTCAAGGCTGAGCTGTGCAGATATCCAGCTGTTTACCAGCTTCTCAATGCCACAGCTCCTTCTCCTTAAGGTCGAGCCCTTGCAGGGTGATCCCAACATCTCCCCCTTTTTGTTTATCTATAAACAAAACCTGATGGATCATTCGCAACCCAAGGACTGTGAGGAAGATGGAACATCTGTACATTCTTGTATCGTCCTGTGCTGCGAACCCAGCCCAGCAGTTGGTAGGTGCCAACTTTACGTGGGCGTCCCCACGGAGGCAACAGTGGCCTTGCCGTACACCGGCCCACCGCCCTTCGGGAAATCCCGGTATTTACACATTTGCCAAGGAACGAGTTTTGACACACATGGCCAGCGAGTGTCGGAACACGCCTCGGTTGTCACCTTTTAACACAGGGAGCCTATGGCGTATGCGCCCGCTGGCCAGACGTGCTGCACGCGCCACAGCCACCCCGTCTATTGGTTCATAGGCTTTGTTCACACGGCATCTTACCATAATCCAGCAGTCACATATCAACTATGCTTAAGTCAATAGCAGAATGTTACAAAGCAAACAATTCTAGCTGTACTACTTCTAGCGATAGAAACTACTACTAGTGATAGAAAAAGTGCTTGTATAAAGCTATGAAGACCAATATTATATCTTACCAAAGGATTTGTAGTTATAGAGCACTTTGCCTTAAAAGCTTTCCATGTTCATCTCATGATACTGCAAATTTCAGTGTGATTTACCCATACATTTTCTTTTGGCTGAGGTGGCACCCAGATTGCGATGACACCTGATAGTGTCAAGATGTGTCCGACGATGATGATGGTGACTGTTTCACCCATGGTTTTACCCATTTTGTGGGTACCTAACGAGTTCCAGAATCTGCAATGACACAAGCATAACCTCGTCCCCAGGTTAGCAGTTGAAAAGGTCCTTTCTCCTTCTGCAAATAATTTAACACATATAAGGCTTTATTCAAACGTTCTTAGGGTAATGTGGTAGCCTCTCCCCCTTTTTGTTTTGAGCGTGTTTATCTAACAAAGCTCATTCATTGGGTGTGTAAGACACTCGTTTGAATTATTAGCTAGCCAGGCATTCCTTACTACCTTTTGAACCATTCCTTGTAGACAGTGTAATAAACACAGTACAATAAACATTATTATTTAGATAACAAGTAATAAAACAAGAGGAAAACCCATTCCAACACTTTCAAACTGTCCGCCATATTTCCTAACTGCACGATCAGTCCTAGTGGATGTTGCCGTTCCCCTCCTGAATTAACTATCATAAGTGAGATACTGTCAGTAGGTGAACATCTGTGAGCATAGGCTGTTGCTATCTTCTCAGTAATTTTCTGCAATGCTTGCTGTTGATACTCGTCCAGTTGACGGCGCTCTGGAGTCTCCACCGAAGACCCCAGGAGCGGCATCAACGGCCTCAGATCATCATTAGTAATTCTGCAAATATTTCGAACCCACTGTATATCCCCCATTAATTTTTGGACATCAGAAAGATTTTCTATTTTCGAATTAATCTTTATTTTTTGTGGGCGGACTGCTCCCCTGGTAATAATCCAGCCCAAATATTGCCATGGTCCCTTCTTTTGAATTTTTTCTGGCACTATTTTTAAACCCCGTTTTTCTAACTCATGCCCTAAGTGCTGTAAAATGTGGTCTGCATTCAATTGTGTCCCTGCTATTAATATATCAACTGTATAATGATACATTATTAAATCTGGATACTTTCTCCGCACCGGCTCTAGAGCCCATGCCACAATGTCTGACACATCATAGGTGAATTTTTCATTCCTTGCGGTAACACTACCCAATGATACCTCTTTGCTGGCTCTCCTTTAGTTACCGATGGTACCGTAAAGGCAAACTTCTCTGCATCCTCAGCTGCTAAGGGAATGGCAAAAAAGCAATTGAAATATACTCTTTGATTCCCTGCAAAAGAAATGATACATTTGTGACAATAATTACAACGACATAGAACAAGCCCACAACACCATTTTACAAATATGGCATATTGAAGTTCCTGCTCTTGACCGTCCAGGGAGTGCTGCTGAAACGGTCAATGAGCCGTCATTCCCCATACAAAAGAGCGAAAGCGTCAGCTGGTGGTACGTCGGAGTTGACTGCGTCCGTGGGACGTGTGACAGGATCTTCTGGTCTTACTGCCGGACGTACCGACCTGGCCGGTACCCACTTTGCTCCGTCCCCTCCCCCTCTGCCAAGGCCTCTTGTCTCATGCCTCACCAATGTTGGGCAGGGTCGTATCTTGACTTGGGGGAAGGATCACCCCAGGCAGCCCCCTCCTGTTGCAGCGTGGGCGACCAGCGCTCATGTTCCGGGTCAGGAGGCGGAGGCCAAGGAGGACTCGCCACCTCCGTTGGTTGCGTTAGCGCGGGGGGGGCGGGGGTGTGTGTGTGGGGGGGCGGGTGGGGGTCGCTCATTCTTATCATCCCCAGCTCGGCCTCCCTTCTCTCCCGAGGCTGTGGCAGCAGCAGCTGCTGCCGCCACTGTCCGCTCTGATTTTATCGCCTTTATGGAGTCTCTGACTAATCGCCAGGTTGTTAACACTTTCGCAGCCGTATGATCCTCTTTAGAGGCTGCCTCAAACACCAGTTTGCCTGCTTTCTCCCAGGTAGACAACTCAAAAGCTGTTGCAGAGTCTGCTGCTAGCCCCTGGCTCTTCAAAACAGTCTCGAATAGCAATTGCCACGTTGTTGCTAGCTCCGCTGCTTGCCCATCTCCTTTCGAGACTCGCCCCATTGATCTTTCACATGGGCACACAGGGGAACATTGAGTACATTGTTCTGGGCAACGTTGTCCCGTCTTGCCCTCACATATATCATTGTAGATCTGTTTCTCTGACTTATCTAATGCAGCCGGTTCACCCGGTGCATCTGGCACCTCAGGAGGTGCAGTCGGAGTCGCTGAAGGTCCTGGACCCTCTGACTCAGTTAAAAAGGGATTGGTTGAAGGAGGTTTAACAGCCTCCTCCATATCAGCTGCAGCTTTTCTCTCTGCCTTTAAGGCTTTTAATGTGGTTAATATCAACTTCCACGCCATCACTAACTCTGCGGCGGTTTTATCTCCATTCCCAATATGTTCCTATAACATTTTTCCTATCTCCTCCCACGTCTCTGCCTTAAACGCCACAGATGGATCGGGGGGGTACCCTTTTCGGCACCAAATTAGAAGCCTTCTAAGTGTATATTCATCATATCTCAGTCCTCTCTTAGAGAGCATATGCAGCAGGAGTCTGACCATCGCCCCTTCTTCATGCGATGCGTTCTGCCTTTAGTTCTTTTAATGTCTCTAGGATCAACCTCCAGAGCGTCGTAAATTTTATACTCTCTTTGTTGCCTGTGCTGACTTCCTCCCACAGTGCTGCGCCAATTCCTTCCCAAATCGGGATCTCAAAAGCCTCATTTACTGAGGGAATTAGTCCTTTTTGCCGCGCCCATACCAATAATCTTTTTAGGCCAGCTTCCTCATACTGTACACCTCTCTTAGAGAGGATTAGTTGGAGGAGCTTAACCACTGCTTCTTCCTCTTTTGTTAGCGTGGACCCCATCTCCTCCCCAGCCGCTCACCTGATCAGGGCGAGATTCCAACAGTTTCCTCGGTTGCGCTAGCGACTTCCAGGCACCGGGGCAGTGCCTGCTACGGCTGGCTTCCGCACCCCCTTTGCTGTCTCTTCTGCTCCGGGAAGCATCGACGAGAGGGACCCTGTTCGGGCGCCACCTGACGCAGAAGTCTCGGACACGACGCATGCGACCAATATGATCAGGCCAATGCCGTTTATTGTCTTGTCTGACTGCAATATATATCATAATTTTTGCTTAGCCACTGCACACACACACGCATGATTGGTTACAGCTTGTTACACACATTATTGCAATTGGCTATATACAAAATATCACGCGTTGTCCACGCGCCTCTCACACAGTCAGGATTCGCTGCCTGCAGGTGTTCCTGCACTCCTTTGCTTCCTCTTAGTTGTTTACCACAGTTCCTTCTCCTCAAGGCTGAGCCATGCAGATATCCAGCTGTTTACCAACTTCTCAATGCCACAGCTCCTTCTCCTTAAGGTTGAGCCATGCAGGGTGATCCCAACAAAGACTTGTGCTCCAGACCCCTCACCAGCTTTGTTGCCCTTCTTTGGACACGCTCCAGCACCTCAGCATCCTTCTTGTAGTGAGGGGCACAAAAGTGAACACAGTATTCAAGGTGCGGCCCCACCTTTGCCAAGTACAGGGGTACAATCACTTCCCTACTCCTGCTGGCCACACTATTTTTGATACAGGCCAGGAGGCTGTTGGCCTTCTTGGCCACCTGGGCACACTGCTGGCTCATGTTCAGCCAGCTTTCAACCAGCACCCCCAGGTCCTTTTCTGCTGGGCAGCTCTCCAGCCACTCCTCCCCAAGCCTGTAGCATTGCATGGGGTTGTTGTGGCCGAAGTGCAGGACCCGGCACTTGGCCTTATTAAACCTCATACAGTTGACCTCTGCCCATCAATCCAGCCTGTCCAGACCCCTCTGTAGAGCCCTCCTACCCTCCAGCAGATCAACACTCCCACCCAACTTGGTGTCATTTGCAAACTTACTGAGGGAGCACTCGATCCCCTCATCCGGGTCATCGATAAAGATACTGAATAAGACTGGCCCCAGAACTGAGCCCTGGGGAACACCGCTTGTGACCGGCCACCAGCTGGATTTAATGCCATTCACACAACTCTCTGGGCTTGGCCATCCAGCCAGTTCTTTACCCAGCGATGAGTACACCTGTCTAAGCCATGAGCCGCCAGTTTCTCCAGGAGAATGCTGTGGGAGACGCTGTCAAAGGCTTTACTAAAGTCCAGGTAGACAACGTCCACAGCCTTTCCCTCATCCACTAGGCAGGTCACCTGGTCATAGAAGGAGATCAGGTTGGTCAAGCAGGACCTGCCTTTCATGAATCCCTGCTGGCTGGGCCTGATCCCTTGGTTGTCCTTCACATGCCCTGTGAGCACTCTCAAGATGAATATAACAGAAGCTTATATTGTTGCCATATATACTTGACTTTTACACTCATATTCCTCTCCCAGATCTGGATGGAGCCATCTTGACAGCTAGCTGCAATAAGTTTACTGTCTCTGCTGTATGTGCAAGTTGTAGGAATTACCTGTTTACCTTGAACTTTTACAACAGAATTCCAAGACCGTCAGTATTAGTGAGATTGTCTTAATTGTTCTGACATGGCAACAACTGACAAATCTCCTTTTAACCGCAGTATTGCAGACTGGCTGGTTATTCTTTAGGTTTTCCTTTATTTTAACGTAAGGCATTTTAAACAATTAATTTCAATATTATTGTAGTTCTCTCTCACTTATACTGAAGGTCTTGGAGTTCTGTTTTAAATGTGTTCTTCAAATACTTTACAAATATTCATTTATGTAATATTGGGTTTTTTAGTTCAGTTTTTCCCACTTTAGTAGCAAAATAAATATGTCCTTTTTCTATTTAATGGGAAAAGAATATCTGCCTGGATCTTCAGTGTTTCTTAGATACACAAAAACATCCAAATGAGAGAGAACTAAAACACTGAGATACAGGTGGACTCTTTAAACTGTCTTAGATACAAATGCTTTCTATCCATTTTATATGTTGGGTTCTATTCAGATAAAAATTGAAAACTCTTCTGGCATCTAATGCAGAGAAGAGTTTCATGATTTGGCAAAGGAAGGAAGATCATTAATTTAGAAAGAAAGAAATCACTAAGTTCTCAGGACAACCTCATTTGTTTAGACTATTACAAACATTGCCTATCATCCAACAGCATGTAATTCATTATAACTGCCCATTCTAATACTATTCTAATACAGTGTGCTGAAAGTCAAGGAATGAACCAATTCAAACATTAAAAACCTGACCTGTCAAATTCCACTAACCTTCTCTGCCTATTCCATCTCCTCTGTTTCTACTGGACCGCAAAACTCTCTTGCACAATATTGAATTTTATTGGCATTTAAGTATAGTATAAATATATTAAGTCTATTCTTAATAAAGTTTATTCTTAACACACCTACAGTACAAAAAAATCAACAGAATATGTTACTGTTAAAGGTACAGATCAGGCTTAACGTTGTATACCTTGTAACTATATATTATAATGCTTATCTTTGCAATATATTATAATGCCTACCTTTGTAATATAAGGTTGCCCAAAAAGTCTACCTTGGAAAGCTATAACATGCTTTAAAGTCATCATACAAATACTGCTGTAATGGAATTTATTCACAGAGCACAGAATTCCAAGTCATCTTACCAGTGATAGAAAACACATTTTAAAAAGTGTTAAATTAAGCCTCTTTATAAAAAAAAAGTAATTCATCTTAAAGCAAGTTTTTTGTCATCTTTTTTATGACATAAAACAACCTTATCTACACAGGAATGAAATTAAGATGCTTATTATAATATGTTCAAAAATGACCTAAAGCAGAGTATGTAAAGAGAATAGATAGATAAAAAATAGCTGAAAAGTTCTGTTAAGATGCACTTCGTAAATATGGTGGTACAATGTCAGCAAGAAAAATTTCAATATTGTATTCTCTTTGGCCTCTTTCAGCAGAAGTTATAGCCGCCTTCTATTGAGCTCATGGGTTGCAATGAAGGTTAAATCACCTGCCAGATATTGAAAAAAATTTTACACACAAACATATGGAGAAATCCAGAGAAACTTTCCATACTTGTTTGGCAGAAAAACTTCTAAATAAGCTACCTACTCCCAGCATCTGAACAGAATTAAAATAATTTAAACCAGAGTACAAGTAAAGTCACATCCAACATCAGTAAAAAAAAAGGAACTGCCCAAAAAATTGACACAACTTCATAATTTATAACAATTTTTCAGCTTCTCTGTTACTTAAATAATCCCTAAGTGTAAAAAACAAACAGAAACTTTAACAGATAAAACATTTTACCAGAGTAAGAAACAAACAAAAACAGCACAACTTCATTTTTATGTGATATGCAGCAAATGGGTTGAAGCAACTATGAAACTATATTTTTCCATATTTCCAAATAAACTTGGTAGCCCTTTTAAGATAGGAAAAATCACCACCATATAATTACAGCTGAATTATAATTACTATTTTTGGAGGGGGGCAAATAGCTTCAAATATAATAACAATGAATGGAAACTATCCCCATTGTCCAGCCTGAATGAATTAAAAAGCAAACCAACTCAAAACTGGAATGGCACATAAGCATGCCTGTTTGCACGGAGAGTAGACTCTCTGAATTACTAAGCAGCAATCCTGCTGCAGGCCAATATATGCAAGATTTGAGGAAAACTAAATTAGGAAAGGAGACAGAAAATAACTGACTATGAATGAGCATTAACTGGGCTAAGGAACTAGAACTCCTTACGGAGGTCAGGGAGATGACCAGACATGGACAGAGACAGACTGGATAAGGAGAATAAAAGCAAGGAACAGAATATAACAGTTATAACGCCATGCCAGATGTGGCATGACTGCTTTCAAGTCAACTGTGCAGCATGTTCATGAGAGGAAAACAGCAGCAGCAAATACTAGCAAGTTATGACATATGATCACTTCTGGCTGAGGAACTGGCCAACAGACACATTCAGATAGAAGGAGTTACCCACCAATATGTCTATACAACCCCTTGACAACAGAATCTCTTACTTAGGGCATAAGAAGTCTGTTTTTATTGAAATGCAAATCTCACAAGCTTTCCAGACTGAGTCATTTTTGTGTTTTCCCAGATTAAACCACTGGTCAGGCTAACAGTACAAAAAGGCACTCTTCAAAAGGGTAAAAATTTAAAAGTAGCAACAAACTTCCTAGAAATAAGCTATTAATTAACATACTACAAATATTACCAATTTAGTATTGGCGCATAACATCCAAGCAGGACTCAGATTTAGAAATTATTTGCTTGAGCCACTCAGCTGTCCATCCCCTCTCTTCCTCAAGGTTATCAAGAGGAGAAAAGAATGTCTTCAGTCCGCACAATTAATTAGGAGAGCTCTTCCTTGTTTCAGTTTTTGCATTACAGGAAGAGTCCCCATGGAGAATAAAAAGCAGAGTTGGAGAAACAACTAATGTACGAAGCAAGCCAGTGTTAAAACAACATTTTCTCAATGATTTTTTGAATCAGGGCAGCAGTTCCTGTACATAAAGTTATATTGCATTTGCATATGAATTACATATCTATTTCAGATATTCCCTTCTAAAGGCCTGTCCAAAAGGATGGAAAAAATGCTCTGTGGAATTTTGCATAAAAAATATTTAAGTACATTGTTACTTCTTTCAAAACCTGAGAATTCCACAAAGTTACAATAAGTATTTGCAGATCAGCTCATCAAAACAATAAATTCGCAATTCCACCATTCTCAATATTCAAAGATTATAGCAGCCATATTTCACATGTCACATTAGCAGAGAGAAAGAATGACAAAATACAACACAGGAAAAATGATCTAATATTATAAATGTCAACATATTGCATTTATCAACTATCAACAGGAGCTATCAACTCAAAGCACAAGAATGAGCATCCAGTCACATAAATGGGAAAATTCCAGAATGGATCATAAAAGAAGTTGCAAGATTCTGCTCTAGACTTTTTTTCCCTTGTGAATTCCCACTGAATTATACTGCACAATTCAAAATTCAGATAAATACCTTGCTATCTCCAGTCTTTAACTTCAAAGATTCTGAATGCTTTAATTTAAACCAATAAGTTTCACACAGGTCCTGAAAGACAATACATTTTTCCTTTCTAAAAAGATTTTGCTCTATACCTTCTTCACAGATTTTCAGAGCGCCTCAAGCTTTGAACTACATTTGCTCTTAACATCTCTAAAGAAAATTACATTTGTTTTCTTATATCTGGTTTATTTGTTTTGATAAATGTATAGATAGTTGAAATAGTTATTTCTAAACCAAGTGGTCTTACATAATTAGCTAGAAAACACATTACATATAATACATAATTTCTACTAACACATGACGATACCAGCAATCTACTCTGAATATAATTGCTATCCTGGAAAACCATATAACATATTAAAATACAAATCATATACAGAAAGGTAGAAGATCTAGAAGAAAGTAAACAATAGATAAAAATTCTTTATTAAAAAAAACAAAAAAATAGCATAACTATATGTCTTTTCCATTAAGAGCTATTGGCAATGAAAGATAAGATAGTTCCAATGTAGTTAACAATGCTAAGTAGAATTTTCCTCACATCAAAACAGTCTGAACATAAGTAAAACAAAAGGCTTGGTGGGAGAAACTTTACAACCTCAGAAAAAAAGATATGGAAAAAAATATTATGCAAATGAACATACAAATAGCAAACTGGCCCAAACGCCAAGATAGAATATAAAAGTGTAAAACAGACCAACTGTGGAAAACCAAAAAAGGTTGCCTAGGCTAACTGCTGGACAGATAGCAGCAGTAGAGGGTATGAGGCATGCAATTATTATGCCAGTAAGAGTCCATACTTCTAAGGAAGGAGGATTAACATCCCACACATATCTTATATTTAGTGCTGCTTAGAACACAGAAAAGTAGAAGTAATCTCAAAACAGTGATTACATTTTGAAGATAGCATAACTGTCCGAGGAGGGAGAAAAAAAACAAGGAAAAAAAACCCCAAACCAAACAAACAGCTTCAAGAACGAATGCACAAGAAAAAATTATATAAAGGGAAATTATATGTTAAGTAAAGCTTTAGATATTATTGAGAGGAGAACGCAGTACACTGAGCATTCTCTTGAATACATTCAAATTCTGTAGAAGTTAAACTGGAAGGTGTATTGGGTCTGGCTGAGATGGAGTTAATTTTCCCCATAGCAGCCCTCAGTGCTGTACTTTGTATTGGTACCTAGAAAGGTGTTGAGAACACACCAGTGCTTTGGCTACTGTTGAGCAGTGCTTGCACAGCATCAAGGCTGTCTCTCCAACATTCCCACCTCACCAGTAAGGCTGGAAGTGGGCAAGACTGTATGAGGTTTAATAAGGCCAAGTGCAGGGTCCTGCACTTTGGCCACAACAACCCCATGCCACGCTACAGGCTTGGGGAGGAGTGGCTGGAAAGCTGCCTGGCAGAAAGGGACCTGGGGGTGCTGGTTGACAGCCGGCTGAACATGAGCCGGCAGTGTGCCCAGGTGGCCAAGAAGGCCAACAGCATCCTGGCCTGTATCAGAAATCGTGTGGCCAGCAGGAGTAGGGAAGTGATTGTGCCCCTGTACTTGGCACTGGTGAGGCCGCACCTTGAATACTGTGTTCACTTTTGTGCCCCTCACTACAAGAAGGATATTGAGGTGCTGGAGTGTGTCCAGAGAAGGGCAACGAAGCTGGTGAGGGGTCTGGAGCACAAGTCTTATGAGGAGTGGCTGAGGGAACTGGGGTTGTTCAGCCTGGAGAAGAGGAGGCTGAGGGGAGACCTTATCGCTCTCTACAACTACCTGAAAGGGGGTTGTGGCGGCGAGGGTGTTGGCCTCTTCTCCCAAGTAACTAGTGATAGGACAAGAGGAAATGGCCTCAAGTTGGGCCAGGGGAGGTTTAGATTGGATATTAGGAAAAATTTCTTCACCGAGAGGGTGGTCAGGCATTGGAACAGGCTGCCCAGGGAGGTGGTGGAGTCGCCATCCCTGGAAGTGTTCAAAAAACATGTGGATGTGGCACTTCAGGACATGGTTTAGGGAACATGGTGGCGCTGGATTAATGGTTGGACTTGATGATCTTGAAGGTCCTTTCCAACCTAGTGATTCTGTGATTCTGTGAAGACCTGGGGAGGAGACATAGCCAGGACAGCTGACCCAAACTGACCAAAGGGATATTCCAGACCATATGACATCAGCTCAGCAATAAAAGCTAAGAGAAAGGAGGAGGAGTGGGGGGCATTAGTTTTTTACGATGTTTGTCTTCCGGAGTAACCTCTACGTGTACTGAAGCCCTACTTCCCAGGAAGTGGATGGACATCTCCTGCTGATGGGAAGTAAAGAATAAATCTTTTGTTTTCCTTTACTTCTGTGTGCCACCTTTGCTTTTGCTTTATTAAACTGCCTTTATCTTGACCCACATGGGTTTTTCCATCTTATTTTCTCCCCCCAGTCCTTCTGAGGATGGGAGTGATAGAGCGGCTTGGTGGCCTTGGCATGCAAGGTCAACCCACCACAGAAGGCAAATCACCTGAGCCATTTAAAAAACCACAAGCATGCTCCAAAACACTGTTTAAATTCCCAAAAGAGTGATATAGAAAAAGGCCTCTTCAGATTAAGAAAATGGTCTTCAAATTAAAGGCATATACTGTACTGAAAACAGGGGTTGCAGGGCTCATAGGTTAGTAAAAACTAATTAATTTAGGTTTTCCAAACTCTGTGCGTATGATGGTTTCCTCCTTTAAGAATTTTTCTCAGGAGATTTTAACTCAAGATAGTTATAATGGATTCAGTTTATTTGACAAAATCCCTTCCCTAGTCCAACATATAGGCAAAAACTGAGCATGCCCATTCTGCCCAAATTCCTATAAGCCTTTCTCCTTTACTATTTCCTTAAATTTTAAATTATTTCCTTTGTATTTCACTAAACCACTGAATGTATTTGACTGCATTAGTGATGAGCATTTGGGCAACTAGACTGCACTAAGAGAAAAAAAGCTTGTTAGTTTTGAATGACTTTCTGGCTGGCACTGACAGCTTATTTGCTTTGTTTTTTATTGATGAAGTCTTCACACACAAATCTGACTGAAGAAAGAGATTGTTTTTCTTTGCATCAGCCATTAGGTTGGCAATCATGGATGTCTGCATCAAAGCATATCACTTTTCTAGTTCAAATCAGCAAAGTATTCAAGCAAGTCTTCAGAAAACCATCCATGGAGTTGATTAGAGAGCCATGCCCCTAAGATCTTTTCATCCAATGAGTAACAGGTTCAGTGATTTTAATGAAGTATGTTGAGAACTGTAAAGAGCTCAATATACTTTTGAATTAATAATAATTCAAAGTATATGTTACGCTGTGCTATTTAAAAAAAAGACCATTAGTATTTTTCTGAGACTACGTAACATTTTGTACATAAGTCCTTCATTTACTATCCCAGCAACATCTAACTTCGATATTATTATTTCTATACAGAACATTAGATGAATTACACATATTATGTGATTGACTTCTGAAAGCTGTGACAGTAAAAGGAGGTACAACTTTGTGCCATTTTCCAAATGGGGCAAGAAGGCAATGAACTGAGATCTCATCTCCTACTTAGTAAAGAGTGGGATGTAATCAATCTCCCTGTGGAGTACATCAAATTAAGATCAAAGGGGAAGACTTCTAGTAAAGAACATCTCTACAGTTCAAGGTGCTGTCACCTGTCATAATCACCTGCTGTCATAATCTACTCTAAACAATGCAAAGTCTGAGTCAGCTCTACAGATTAACTATGCACTTTGGGCTATAGAAAAATTTAAAAGTTACTATTACTGTGCATGTTATAGAACAATTTCCATAAAAACTTATGAAAGGCTTCTAAAGAACAGGCCAAACTGCAACACATAAAGTGTAAGTAAATAGAAACTTATGTATTTATCATATTTTCTGGAATACACACCGAAGTGTAAGATGTTTCCCTCCTTCTCACAAAAACTCAGAAAGGAAGACAGCATATTTTGTAGAGAAGACATATAGTTCTCTACCTCATGTCTCAAAAGAGTCATGATACATGTCCCATATCTATCGGGATAACCACGCAGAATCATGGAATCATAGAATAGTTTGGGTTGGAAGGGACCTTTAAAGGTCATCTAGTCCCTGCAATGAGCAGGGACATCTTCAACTAGATCAGGTTGCTCAGAGCCCCATCCAACCTGACCTTGAATGTTTCCAGGGATGGGGCATCGACCACCTCTCTGGGCAACCTGTGCTGGTATTTCACCACCCTCATTGTGAAAAATTTCTTCCAACCCAAAGTATTCTGTGATTCTATTCTATGATTCTATTCAATGAAATATTCTTACCTGAAATCTCTATGTAGCAAAGCCACATAGAGATATATTGGGCATTGTCTCAACATCTTTTGAGAGAGAGAAGACCTTACAAACAGTTAACCCATTTGCATAAAAACCACACCAACTCTAGTTATAAAACCACTGCAAAAGCATTGTATCTTGAGAACAATCTACACACTACATCTCCAACAGTAGTATGGCATGAAATTCTGCCTGAATTATTACTAACTGTCACTGAAGAACATACAAAAACATAAGAAACACCTAACTAAATCAGACCATCTAGCCCTGTATTCAGTCTTTGATCACGGCAATAATAATGCTGACCAAGTCTGACCATTATGTTTTATTCTCTTCATTCCCCCTCACTATCCACAACTGTCATATTAGGGATGTCATAAAAGAATGCCTACTGCATTTCCTATCTGTTTATGAGCCCTTCTAAACATGAATTTTTCTCATCCCTTTTTAAATCTGCCTCTGCAACTTCCTGTGACAACATACTCCAGAATACATTCAGATAGTATGCAAAAAGAAGTATTTTCTTTTATTAGTTTTAAATTTAACTCCTGCCACTTTCAAAAAATACGGTAGTATGAGAGGTTTTGGCAAATGACAGTTCCACATTCAGCTCATCCACCACCTTCACCATTTTGCAAACTTTGATCATAACCTATCCCCTGTCTTGGTTTCGGCTGGGATAGAGTTAATTTTCTTCCTAATAGCTGGTATAGTGCTGTGTTTTGGATTTGGGATGAAAATAATGTTGATAACACACTGATGTTTTCAACTGTTGCTAAGCAGTCAAGGACTGTTCAGCTTCCCATGCTCTGTCCTGCCAGCGAGAATGCGGGGGGTGTACGGGAAGCTGGGAGGGGACACAGCTGTGACAGCTGACCCAAACTGGCCTAAGATATATTGCATACCATATGACGTCATGCTCAGTATGAAAACTGGGGGAATTGGCTGGGGAGGTGCCGCGGCTCAGGAACTAACTATGCATCGGTCAGCGGGTAGTGATCAATTGTGCTGTGCATCACATTTTGTATATTCTATTGCCATTATTATTACCATTATTATTATTCTTTTTTTTCCCCCCATCCTATTAAACTGTCTTTATCTCAGCCCATGAGTTCTACCTTTTTTTTCGATTCTCTCCCCCATCGCACTGGAGGTGGGAGGGTGTGTGAACAGCTGTGTGGTTGTTTCAGCTACCTGCTAGATTAAATCAAAACAGTCCTTTTTGGTGCCCAACATAGGGCATAATGGGTTGAGATAACGACAAAACTGACTAGAGGGTGTTAGAATAAATTTGTTAAAAGCATTCATTATATTAGTTTGATAGTCGCTGGTCACAATGTTGATTTATTTGCTCTCAAAGTTCTTGTTCTTCTCAGGGGTGTGTTCTGTAACAGTGGCTTATGTTATGATAAAATGGCTGGTCATGACACTAATCCGGTATCTGTACTCAGCATTGCCATCACCTCTGTACTTGGGGACCCATCTCTCGGAAACTATTAATAATTACACTTTTTACCTTTTCTCCTCAGAGAGCCAATCTACAGGGGACACACCTTCCTTCACATTCCTCTTCTCCACCAAGCAAGTTAAAACAGCTCTTGAGAATTTCAGATACCCTTGGGATGTTCAAACTAGCATGCGACTCTTGCATGTGAATGTGTTTCAGGTCTTGTTCAGGGTTAAACAGCTATTTAAAGATACCACCTCCTCAACCGGCACTGTGGCTACTCAAACCCCTGCAACAGGCAATGTGGCTACTCGAACACCTGCGATGGGCACTGTGGCCACTCAAACCCTGGCAATAGACACTGCAGATGAACCAGAGAACCAACCTGTGTCGGCATCAGTTGCCCATATACACAAGAAGAAATGGACACAAGAAGAAATGGACACAAGAAGGGCCATCATGAGAACTGGAGAAAGAACCACAGAATCACAGAATCACAGAATCACTAGGTTGGAAAGGACCTTTAAGATCATCAAGTCCAACCATTAATCCAGAACCACCATGTCCCCTAAACCATGTCCTGAAGCGCCACATCCACACGTTTTTTGAACACTTCCAGGGATGGCGACTCCACCACCTCCCTGGGCAGCCTGTTCCAATGCCTGACCACCCTCTCAGTGAAGAAATTTTTCCTAATATCCAATCTAAACCTCCCCTGGCACAACTTGAGGCCATTTCCTCTTGTCCTATCACTAGTTACTTGGGAGAAGAGACCAACACCCTCATCACCACAACCCCCTTTCAGGTAGTTGTAGAGAGCGATAAGGTCTCCCCTCAGCCTCCTCTTCTCCTGACTAAACAACCCCAGTTCCCTCAGCCGCTCCTCATAAGACTTGTGCTCCAGACCCCTCACCAGCTTCGTTGCCCTTCTCTGGACACGCTCCAGCACCTCAACATCCTTCTTGTAGTGAGGGGCCCAAAACTGAACACAGTATTCAAGGTGCGGCCTCACCGGTGCCGAGTACAGGGGCACAATCACTTCCCTACTCCTGCTGGCCACACTATTTCTGATACAGGCCAGGATGCTGTTGGCCTTCTTGGCCACCTGGGCACACTGCCGGCTCATATTCAGCCGGCTGTCAACCAGCACCCCCAGGTCCCTTTCCGCCGGGCTGCTCTCCAGCCACTCCTCCCCAAGCCTGTAGCATTGCATGGGGTTGTTGTGGCCAAAGTGCAGGACCCTGCACTTGGCCTTATTAAACCTCATACAGTTGGCCTCTGCCCATCGATCCAGCCTGTCCAGATCCCTCTGCAGAGCCCTCCTACCCTCCAGCAGATCAACACTCCCACCCAACTTGGTGTCATCTGCAAACTTACTGAGGGAGCACTCAATTCCCTCATCCAGATCATCTATAAAGATATTGAACAAGACTGGTCCCAGAACCGAGCCCTGGGGAACACCACTCGTGACCGGCCGCCAGCCGGATTTAACGCCATTCACCACAACTCTCTGGGCTCGGCCATCCAGCCAGTTCCTCACCCAGCGAAGAGTAAACCCGTCTAAGCCACGAGCCGCCAGTTTCTCCAGGAGAATGCTGTGGGAGACGCTGTCAAAGGCTTTACTAAAGTCCAGGTAGACAACGTCCACTGCCTTTCCCTCATCCACTAGGCGGGTCACCTGGTCATAGAAGGAGATCAGGTTGGTCAAGCAGGACCTGCCTTTCATGAACCCATGCTGGCTGGGCCTGATCCTTTGGCTGTCCTGCAGATGCCCTGTGAGCACTCTCAAGACCAACCGCTCCATAATCTTCCCTGGCACAGAGGTCAGGCTGACAGGCCTGTAGTTCCCAGGATCCTCCTTCCGGCCTTTCTTGTAGACGGGCGTCACATTGGCAAGCCTCCAGTCTTCTGGGACCTCCCCTGTTAACCAGGACTGCTGATAAATGATGGAGAGTGGCTTGGCAAGCTCCTCCGCCAGCTCTCTCAGTACTCTTGGGTGGATCCCATCAGGCCCCATAGACTTGTGGGTGTCCAGGTGGCTTAGCATGTCCTTGACTGCTTCCTCCTGGATTATGAGGAGTACATTGTGCTCTCCATCCCCGTCTTCCAGCTCAGGGGGCTGAATATCCTGTGGATACCTGGAGTGGCTATTAAAGATTGAGGCGAAGAAGGCATTAAGTACCTCAGCCTTGTCCTCGTCCTTGGCGACAATGTTCCCCGCCATATCCAGTAGGGGATGGAGATTCTCCTTGCCTCTCTTTTTGTTGTTAATATATTTGTAAAAACATTTTTTATTATCCTTTATGACTGTGGCCAGACTGAGCTCTAGCTGGGCTTTTGCCTTTCTAATTTTGTCCCTGCTTGACCTAACGAGATCCTTGTACTCTTCATGAGTTGCCTGCCCCTTCTTCCAGAGGTGATAAACTCTCCTCTTTTTCCTGAGTCCCAGCAAAATCTCCCTGTTCAGCCAGGCCGGTTGCCTTCCCCGCCAGCTCTTCTTACAGCACATGGGGACCGCCTGCTCCTGCGCCTTTAAGATTTCCTTCTTGAAGACTGTCCAGCCTTCCTGGACCCCTTTGTCCTTCAGGACTGTCTCCCAAGGGACTCTCTCAACCAGTGACCTGAACAGGCCAAAGTCTGCCCTCCGGAAGTCCATGATAGCAGTTTTGCTGAGTCCTCTCCTTACTTCACTCACAACTGAGAATTCTATCATGTCATGGTCGCTAAGCCCAAGACGGCCTCCGACCACCACATCTCTCACCAGTCCTTCTCTGTTTGTAAACAGCAGGTCCAGCAAGGCACCTTCCCTGGTGGGCTCACTCACCAGCTGCATCAGGAAGTTATGCTCCACACACTCCAGGAACCTCCTAGACTGTTTCCTCTCTGCTGTGTTATACTTCCAGCAGATGTCTGGTAGGTTGAAGTCCCCCACAAGAACAAGGGCCAGCGAATGTGAGACCTCCGCCAGTCGCTTATAGAATGTCTCATCCGTCTCTTCATCCTGGTTGGGTGGCCTGTAACAGACTCCCAGCAGGATGTCTGCCTCATTGGCCTTCCCCCTCATCCTTACCCACAAGCACTCTACTTGGTCTTTACAATCATTGATTTCTATGCAATCAAAACACTCCCTAACATACAGAGCCACCCCACCGCCTCTCCTTCCCATTCTATCCCTTCGGAAGAGCTTATAGCCATCCATTGCAGCACTCCAGTCATGAGAAGCATCCCACCATGTTTCTGTGATGGCAACTACGTCATAGCTGTCGCGCTGCACAATGGCTTCCAGCTCCTCCTGTTTGGTGCCCATGCTGCGTGCATTGGTGTAGATGCACCTGAGCTGGGCTATCGATTTCAACTCTGGCACGTTGAACCTACCCCTAGGTTCAACTCTAGTGAGCCCGGTTTTAGCCCCTCCCCCCTCCAATTCTAGTTTAAAGCCCTCTAGTTTAAGAAGAGGCAGAACCAGAGATAGCCACCCAATCCCTATCCCGAAGTGAGCTGCGAGATATGTGAAAAGTCTTCAGCGATCATCCAGGCAAGCACACTGTCACCTGGCTGCTCCGATGCTGGGATAACAGGGCCAGTAGCCAGGAATGACAGGGGAGGGAGGCCAAGCAGCTGAGATCCCTGTCTAGGGAAGGGGGCATTGACAAGGTAATCGGGATAAAGACACAAACCCTCAGTCCCTTGAGACAACTCCTGTATGACGTAAAGGAAAGGTATCCCTTCAAGGAAGATGTTGTATGTCGCGCAGGCAAGTGAACCACCATGGAGAGAGGTATCCCCTACCTGAGGGAATTAGCCGTGGTGGAGGTGATTTATGATGACCCGGACAACACAGATCCAGATGAAGTCCAGTGCGCATGATCCATGTGGCCGAAGTTTGTATGGAGCACACCATCATCATATGCCAACTTATTGGCAATAATGACCTAGAAAGACGGAGAGGGACCAACGGTGGATGAATTGGCTGGCCAGCTCCAGCAATACAAAGGAAATCTCTCCTTCTCCCTAGGGGTCTGCATCTTGGCTGTGGAGAAACTGCCAGACATGATGACCGAGAAACTGTCCCAGGAGGTTCAGCGATTCAAAGAGGATATGGTCTGCTCCCCACCTGTATGAACCAGTATCTCAGCTGTTAGGAGTAGCATTCTTCTGCTCAAGGAGGGCCACCCTGTGCCTTTATCTGTGTGACCATGGAGAGGACATGAGGAAGTGTGATGGAAAATTGTCTTGCCAATGTGACGCCCATCTAGAAGAAGGGCCAGAGGAGGACCCAGGGAATTACAGGCCTGTCAGCCTGACCTTGGTACCGGGAAAGATTACGGAGAGGTTCATCTTGAAGGCGCTCACAAGGCATGTGCAGCACAACCAAGGGATGAGGCCCAGCTGTCATGGGTTCATGAAAGGCAGGTCCTGCTTGACCAACCTGATCTCCTTCAATGACCAGGTGACCCGCCTAGTGGATGAGGGAAAGGCTGTGGATGTTGTCTGCCTGGACTTTAGTAAAGCCTTTGACAGCATCTCCTACAACATTCTCCTGGAGAAACTAGTGGTTCGTGGCTTAGACAGGTGTACTCTTTGCTGGGTAAAGAACTGGCTGGACAGACGAGCCCAGAGAGTAGTGGTGAATGCCTTTAAATCCATTTGGCGGCTGGTCACAAGCCCTAGGGCTCAGTTTTGGGGCCAGTCCTGTTTAATATCTTTATCAATGATCTAGATGAGGGGTTTGAGTACTCCCTCAGTAAGTTGACAGCAAATTGGGCCTGAGTGTAGATCTGCTTGAGGGTAGGAAGGCTCTGCAGAGGCATCTGGACAGGCTGGATCAATGGGCCAAGATCAACTGTATGAGATTCAACAAGGCCAAGTGCCGAGTCCTGCACTTCAGCCACAACAACCCCATGCAATGCTACAGGCTTGGGGAGGAGTGGCTGGAGAGCTGCCTGGTGGAATGGGACCTGGGGGTGCTGGTTGACAGCCGGCTGAACATGAGCCGGCAGTGTGCCCAGGTGGCCAAGAAGGCCAACAGCGTCCTGGCCTGTATCAGGAATAGTGTGGCCAGCAGGAGTAGGGAAGTGATTGTGCCCCTGTACTCGGCCCTGGTGAGACTGCACCTCGAATACCGTGTTCACTTTTGGGCCCCTCACTACAAGAAGGACACTGAGTTGCTGGAGCTTGTCCAGAGAAGGACAATGAAGCTGGTGAGGGGACTGGAGCACAAGTCTTGTGAGGAGCAGCAGAGGGAACTGGGATTGTTTAGTCTGGAGAAGAGGAGGCTGAGGGGAGACGTTATTGCTCTCTATAACTACCTGAAAGGAGGTTGTGATAAGGTGGGTGTTGGTCTCTTCTCCCAAGTAACTAGTGACAGAATGAGAGGAAATGACCTCAGGTAGCACCAGGGGAGGTTTAGATTGGATATTAGGAAAAATTTCTTTACTGAAAGAGTGGTCAAGCATTGGAACAAGGCTGCCCAGGAAGGCGGTGGAGTCACCATCACTGGAGGTGTTCAAACAACTTGTAGATGTGGAACTTCGGGACATGGTTTAGTGGCCATGGTGGTGTTGGGATGGCAGTTGGATTTGATGATCTTAAAGGTCTTTTCCAACCTTAATGATTCTATGATTCTGTGAAAATCTTCCTCAACCTTAGAGGCACGGGTACGTGAGTTGCAAGATGAAACAATCACAAAAGCGAGTTCTTCCAGGAAAATTGCTGCTCCAGTTTCCAGTGAGCAGTTTCCCATATAGAGTAGAAAGGCTGGACTGATTTCTGATCTTAATAAAGTGACTTCTGATTTGTATTCTCAAGAAGTGAGTAATGAATACTATCGCCAGAATTAGAGGAGCCCTGCCTCCAGCCTGGTGGATTAAAGGGACAACCGAGTTTATTGGACTGTGTGGATTTGATGGCCTGGCACATCAGACCCACAGGTGTATAAGGCTCTAGTGGACAGCGGTGCACAGTGTACCCTAATGCCACCAAGCTATAAAGGGGCAGAACCAATCCGAATTTCTGGAGTGACAGGGGGATCCCAACAGCTGACTCTATTGGAGGCCAAAGTGAGCCTATGTATTGGGTTTGCATGGCAAGATTTTGGATGCAGGGGTGGCTTCTGTGAGAAGTTGCTAGAAGCTTCCCTTATGTCCGATAGAGCCAATGGCAGCCGACTCCAAGACAGAACCACCGCTGGCCAAGGCCAAGCCAATTAGCGACGGTGGTAGCGCCTCTGTGATAACATATTTAAGAATGGGAAAAAAAAATGGTATGCAGATTTTGCAGATGGAGAGAGGAGTGAGAATGTGAAAACAACTCTGCAGACACCACGGTCAATGAAGAAGGAGCGGGATGAGGTGCTCCAGGCACCAGAGCAGAGATTCCCCTGCAGCCCATGGTAATGACCATAGTGAGACAGGCTGTCCCCCTGCAGCCCATGGAGGTTCACGGTGAAGCAGATATCCACCTGGAAGAAACCATGCCAGAGCAGGTGGATGCCTAATGGAGGCTGTGACTCTGTGGGAGGCCCACACTGGAGCAGGCTCCTGGCAGGACCTGTGGACCCATGGACCCATGGACCCATGGAAAGAGGAGTCCATGCTGCAGCAGGTTTCCTGGCCAGACTTATGACCCCGTGGGGGACCCACGCTGGAGCAGTTTGTTCCTTAAGGACTGTACCCTGTGGAAGGGACCCAGACCAGAACAGTTCATGAAGCACTGCAACCTGTGGGAAGGACTCACGTTGGAGAAGTTCGTGGAACACGGTCTCCCATGGGTGGGACCCCACGCTGGAGCAGGGGAAGACTGTGAGGAGTCCTCCCCAGAGGAGGGAGGAGCTGCAGAAAACGTGTGATGAACTGACCACAACCCCCATTCCCCGTCCCCCTGTGCCGCTTGGGGTCAGGAGATAGAAAATCAGGAGTGAAGTTGAGCCTGGGAAGAAGGGAGGGGTGGGGGGAAGGTGTTTTAAGATTTGGTTTTATTTCTCATTATCCTAGTCTGATTTTGATTGCTAATAAATTAAAATAATTTCCCCAAGTCATCTCTATTTTGCCCATGACAGTAATTGCTGAATGATCCCTCCCTGCCCTTATCTCGACCCAAAAGCTTTTCACTATACTTTCTCTCCCCTGTTGAGCTGAGAAGGGGAGTGATAGAGCGGCTGTGGTGGGCACCTGGCATCTAGCCAATGTCAACCTACCACAGCCTAACTGGGAATAAGTGGCAAAAGCACCCCATTGTGACTGGCCCAGAGGCTCCGTGCATCCTGGGCATAGACTACCTCAGGAGAGGGTATTTCAAGGACCCAAAAGGGTACCGGTGGGCTTTTGGTAGAGCTGCCTTGGAGACGGAAGAAATGAAACAGCTGTCCACCTTGCCTGGTCTCTCAGAGGACCCTTCTGTTGTGGGGTTGCTCAGGGTTGAAGAACAACAGGTGCCAATCGCTACCACAACAGTACACCAACAGAGACTCCCTGATTCCCATCCAAAAGCTGATTCGTGAACTGGAGACCAAGGAGTGATCAGCAGGGCTCGCTCACCCTTTAACAATCCCATATGGCCAGTGCGAAAGTCTAATGGCGAGTGGAGACTGACAGTAGACTATCGTGGCCTGAATGAAGTCACACCACCACTGAGTGCTGTCGTGCCAGACATGCTAGAACACCAATACAAACTGGAGTCAAAGGCAGCCATGTTGTATGCCACAATTGATATCACTAATGCATTTTTCTCAATCCCTTTGGTGACAGAGTGCAGGCCACAGTTTGCTTTCACTTGGAGGGGCATCCAGTACACTTGGAACCGGTTGCCCAAGGGGTGGAAACACAGCCCTACCATTTGCCATGGGCTGATCCAGACTGCACTGGAAAAGGGTGAAGCTCCAGAACACCTGCAATACATTGATGACATCATCATCTGGGGCAACACAGAAGAAGAATTTTTTGAGAAAGGAAAGAAAATAATCCAAATCATTTTGAAAGCCAGTTTTGCTATAAAAAAAGTAAGGTCAAGGGACCTTCACAGGAGATCCAGTTTTTAGGAATAAAATGGCAAGACAGATGTCATCAGATCCCAATGGATGTGATCAACAAAATAACAGGTATGTCCCCACCAACTAGGAAAAAAGAAACACAAGCTTTCTTAGTTGTTGTGAGTTTTTGGAGAATGCATATTCCAAATTACAGTCTGATTGTAAGCCCTCTCTATCAAGTGACCCAGAAGAAGTACGATTTCAAATCGGGCCCTGAGCAATGACAAGCCTTTGAATAAATTGAACAGGAGATAGTTCATGCCTTAGCCCTTGGGCCAGTCCAGGCAGGACAAGATATTAAAGATGTGCTCTACACGGCAGCCGGGGAGAATGGCCCTACCTGGAGCTGCTAGCAGAAAGTACCAGGGGAGACTCGAGGTTGACCCTTAGGGTTTTGGAGTCAGGGATACAGAGGATCCAAGGTCCACTATACTCCAAGTGAAAAACTGATCTTGACAGCATATGAAGGGGTTCAAGCTGCTTTGGAAGTGCTTGGTACTGAAGCACAGCTCCTCCTGGCACCCTGACTGCCAGTGCTGGGCTGGATGTTCAAAGGGAGGGTCCCCTCTACACATGGTATAGTCATGGTACTGGTGCTATGTGGAGTAAGTGGGTCACACTCATCACACAGTGGGCTCGAATAGGAAAACCCGATTGCCCAGGAATCTTGGAGGTGATCGTGGACTGGCCAGAAGGCAAAGATTTCAGAATGTTGCCAGAAGACGAGATGGCGCGCGCTGAAGAGGCCCCACCATAGAATCATAGAATCATTAAGGTTGGAAAAGACCTCTAAGATCAAGTCCTACTGTTAACCCAACACCATCATGCCCACTAAATCATGTCCCAAAGTGCTACGTCTACAATTTTTTTGAACACCTCCAGTGATAGTGACTCCACCACTTCCCTGGGCAGCTTGTTCCAGTGCATATAATATAATAAACTGCCAGAAAACAAAAAGCAATATGCCCTGTTCACTGATGGATCCTGTCGTATCGTAAGGAAAACATCGAAGGTGGAAAGCTGTTGTATGGAGTCCTGCACGATGAGTCGCAAAAGCTGCTGAAGGACAAGGTGAATCAAGTCAGTTTGCAGAGGTGAAAGCCATTCTGCTGAATGACAAAAAATGGCCAGTTCTTTATCTCTATACTGTCTCATGGATGTTGGCAAGTGCACTGTGGGGGTGGCTACATCAAAGGAAGCTGAGCAACTGGCAGCTCAGGGATAAACCTATCATCTGGGCTGCTGAATTATGGCAAGATATTGCTGCCCAGGTAGCGAACCTGACTGTAAAAGTACGTCGCGTAGATGCCCACATACCCACTGAAGAACATCAGAACAACCAGCAGGTGGATCAGGCTGCTAACATTGAAGTGGCTCAGGTGAATCTGGACTGGCAACATAAGTTCAAGTTCTGTTATAGTTGTTTTGTTTGCTTTGTATGCAATGGAAACCAAGTTTTCACATACTCTTCAACAGTTTCATATTTCTACAAGTGTTTAATTAAGTGCAAATCTATTGACTCAAACATAAAAGTCAGTTTACAAATCAGTGGTTCTTCAACACAGAAGGGTCAGGTGTAAATACTAGATTAAATGTAAAAAATTAGACAGACAGACAGATACACAGACAGACAGACAGGTGTAACATTTAATCACATCCATAAACACATTTTATGCAAGATGCAGAATAATCAGTAAAAAATAAAAAAAACTGTTTTCTGGAATGCTTGGAATAAATAAAATTTTTATAATGCTTTTACTTGCAATTCAGAAATTGCAAATTCAGTATTTTCTTTACACACAAATTAATAGCAATTCTCAATTATCTCTCTCTTGTACTGCCTATTTCTTTCTTTAAGTTTTAAACATCTCTGCTGTGAAACCTAAGTATTCTAATGTTACTTTTCTAAGTAAAATACTCTAAAATCACCATAATAAAGAAATCTTACAGCAGCTATTTTTCCTCAAAAATCACTAGACAGTACCTTCGTTTATTTAGATCCACATTTTCACTTGAGCATTCTCCAACATTATAAAAGCAACGGTAAGACTCACCACCAAAAAGAAGTCAGAAATTCGGCTGATACAGTATAATACCAACAACTGCTACCATTTAATAATGAAATAAACATTTTTCAAAGGTGCACTATTCACTAACAAACCTTTACACAACATAATTCATTAAAACAGCACTTTTATTTATCTCTCTGCATTAAGTTTTCCAAGCACATTGGACTGGCATAATCAGACAACCTTCTCTACTCAGACTCCTACTTTCATAGTGTCTAGTTCTCATCTTAAGATGAATTACTGATTAAACTTTGGAGACTTTATAGTTTCTCTTACTATTAAATTCCACAGATGGAATACTGTCTTTATCATTTCAGTCCTGTGTTGCAAAGTAGCAATCCAAATTGTTTCTTTTCACATGATGTGTTTAAAACCTGGAAAGACGGGTCACTAGCATGAAACAAAATGAAATGGGTTTAAAATACTTTTCCTGTAATGTCAGCCATGTAGTGTCTTTGAAAATGTAATTATACATCCATTTACAGCAGTGTTTATCTGGATTTTACTTACTTGACCAGACCATTTTAATTCACAGCAATTCAAGCTGTGATCAGGGATGCACTGAATCCATATTTGGTAAATAGTTAGGCACTTGTTTACACAGGACAAAATTAGACAATCTTAAAAATTTGTAATGTCTTAATTTGTTTTCCACTATCTACAAACTACTCAAGCTAATGAAGAAGTACTAATGTCTCTCTAAACTTAAAAGAGCAAAAAACATTTTAAAATATCTATTCTAACATTTAATAAATATTTCTACTATGGAAGTAAAACCTTTGTGCCTACAAGCTGAAGAAAAGATATAGTTGGCTTAACTTGCATGTATTTTTATAACTGAACTACTCCATAAAGCACATCATAGTATTTAAGCTTTTTTTCTTCTGGCGCAGTCTGTGAATTTTCCTATTAGAATCATTTGTTCATGTGCCTGTGTGTTAAACTGGTAAGGCAGTCCCTTTTGGGAAAAAAAATCCCATGTAATTTAAAGTAATTGATAATTGGAGTCTTCCATTTAACACAGACCTCACTACAGATGCATTAGTGGGGCAATTCAGTCTTCTCACTCACTGTCACTCTGGAGTAAAGAAGATGCCAACAGCATGACTTGAGCATTGCTGTGTAACCCTAAGGAAATAAACAGAAAGAGGTCTCGAAAGGTTTTGTAAATTTTACTCCAAATCCATGAAGTGGAATCATGTTAAAAGCTGAGGGCAGAATAAGACCCTTCTGACCACAGGAATGGCTGATTGAAATCACAATGATTTAACAGATTTTACGTATTCTAATCCATTTCATCCTTGCTTGTTTTCATTTTCGAATTATAAAAACCCTGCCATTCTTTCATTTATACTTTTTCTTTCAGAAAATAGCATGGAAACATACTTCCCCTTTTTCTCTTGGTAGAACTGTAATGCAAAGAAAGGATGAAACAATAGGCATTAATATGGTGTCATGCAAATTGTTCCAAGCCACACAAAAAAGGCTGTGGTTACCTGCACTTTAGTAAAGCCTTTGACACCATTTCCCACAGCATTCTCCTAGAGAAATTGGCTGCTCATGGCTTGGACGGGTGTACTCTTCGCTGGGTAAAAAACTGGCTGGACAGCAGGACCCAAAGAGTTGTGGTGAATGGCGTTAAATCCAGTTGGTGGTCAGTCACAAGTGGTGTTCCCCAGGGCTCAGTATCGGAGCCAGTCTTGTTTAATACCTTTATCAATGATCTGGATGATGGGATTGAGCGCTCCCTCAGTAAGTCTGCAGACGACACCAAGTTGGGTGGGAGTGTTGATCTGCTTTGAGGGTAGAAAGGCTCTACAGAGGGATCTGAACAGGCTAGATGGATGGGCCAAGGTCAACTGTATGAGATTCAACAAGGCTAAGTGGCTGGGTCCTGCACTTCGGTCACAACAACCCCATGCAATGCCACAAACTCGGGGAAGAGTGGCTGGAAAGCAGCCCAGAGGAAAAGGCCCTGGGGGTGCTGGTTGACAGCCGGCTGAACATGAGCCAGCAGTGTTCCCAGGTGGCCAAGAAGGCCAACAGCATCCTGGCTTGTATCAGAAATAGTGTGGCCAGCAGGGGTAAGGAAGTGATTGTCCCCCTGTACTCGGCACCTTATCGCTCTCTGCAACTCCCTGGAAGGAGGTTGTAAGTGAGGTGGGTGTTGGTCTCTTCTCTCAAGTAAAAAGTGATAGGATGAGAGGAAACGGCCTCAAGTTGCGACAGGGGAGGTTTAGATTGCATATTAGGAAAAATTTCTTCACCAAAAGGGTTGTCAAGCATTGGAACAGGCTCCCCAGGGAAGTGGTGGAGTCGCCATCACTGGAGTGTAGACATGGTGCTTAGGGACATGGTTTAGTGGTGGACTTGGTAGTGTTAGGTTAATGGTTGGACTCAATGATCTTAAGGGTCTTTTCCAATCTAAATGATTCTGTGATTATATATATATATAAAAAAAATTAATAATTAATAAAATTACAGGAAGCATTTTTTAGAGAGTGATGTCCACTTTTTATTCCCACCTTTTTAGTATAGGAATGTATATGGGTCTATTTCTACAGTATGTTTTCTCACCATTGACACTTTTGTTTTAATATAGGCATAAAGGAACTGAACTTAATTGAAACTTTTTTTTTTCTTTTTTTTTCTTTTTTTTTCTTTTTTTTTTTAGTCATCAAATCCTTACAGTATACCGGCACAGGAGATTTCATTCTCGTTGTTTCTGGTAACTCTCAGGCAAAAGTTCTTGACAGAGATGGTTTCCCAATAATAGAATGCATAAAAGGAGACCAATACATTGTGGATAGGACAAAAACAAAATTAAAGCAAGAAATTAATTGAATGCCAGAAGACTGACAATATAGTATATTTTTGCTTTTAATGAGAAACCTCATAAAGTTCAATAAGGAAGAGCACAAAGCCCTGTCTCTGGGATGGGATAGTCCCATATATTGATACATGCTGGGAACTAACTGGCTTGAGAAGGACCACCGGTTGCAGTGGATGCCAGGCTGAATATGAGCTAACAGTGTGCTTGTGTTACAGATGAGAAAAACTGTAAACTGGGCTACATTAAGAAGCACATGATCAGTGCTGCTTGTTTCATGTCTGAAATACTGTGACTAGTTTTGGGACCTTCAGTTCAAGATGAAGAAGAGAAAACAGTTTGGAGAAACTAGAAGAAGTCCGGTAGAGGCCTTCTAAGATAGACAAGGGTCTCAGGCATATGTGTTGTGAAGAGAGGTTGAGGGATCTGGGCTTTTTTAGTCTGGTGAAGAGTAGAGGGATATCTAATAATAGCTTACAGGTACCAGAGAAGAGTTAAAATGCAGATGTAGACAAATGCTATAGAAGTCTGTCACTACAGAAATTTTTCACTAGGTTGGTACTGCAGCACAGGAATGGGTTACCCATGGAAGTTGTGGGACCTCTATCCATGGAGGTTTTCAAGACCCAGCTAGACAAAGCCATGGCTGACCTGATCTGCTGTTGGCTGTAATCTGGCTTTGAGCAGGAGGTTGACCTAGGTGAACTCAAGAGGTCTCTTCCAACTAACATTTCTATGATGCTACGACAAATTAATCTCTTGAAAAGTGTATCTTGTAAAAATTGTCAGCTTCCCCCATACCCTTGTCCAACCAACCAAAAAAAAATAATTAGAAACTATTTATCTGATCTAGTTTCTTGCTTTCTTTTACCCTCCATCCTTTGCTGATACAATTGACCCCTTTCAAGGCAGGGGTTGGAGGTTGTTGTTATTGTTACTTGCATGCCATGAGTGTAAAAGACTAATAAGCAACAATGTGTACATTTTTAATGGTAGTTAGAAATGCAAATGGAGAATGGCTGATTCATAGCTTTGAAGTATTTTAACAACTGTTGATTTGGTTTTGACCACTTTGCCTTCTTACTTCCACAAACTATATGAGACAAGGATTCTGTTTACATAGATGATTTAAATTCAGGACAGTTTGTTCAATAGCTTAAGAGCCTAGAAAGTAATGATAAAATCTACTGCTCAAACTGATGATAGTTTCTTTACTGCTTGTAAACTATATTGCCAAATAACTAGGCTGAATGCTGTTTTGCCTAAAGCTGTTCTTGTCAGATGACTATATCTTTTGGCTAGTGATACGCATATAAACCATCAAATATAAACATCTACTTTAGCTCTTGTTTACTTAAAAATAATAGAAATTTTCCTTCTATTGTAAACTTCTGGAAGGTCCCCAGGTTCCACTGGGCAGCTTTCCAGCCACTCTTCCCCAAGCATGGGGTTGTTGTGACACAAATGCAGTACCTGGCACTTAGCCTTGTTGAAGTTCCTGGTTACTGGAAAAAAGGAAATATTGCACCCATTTTTAAAAAGGGCAGAAAGGAGGACCCTGGGAACTACTGACCTGTCAGCCTCACCTCTGTGCCTGGGAAGATCATGGAACAGATCCTCCTAGAAGGTATGCTAAGGCATGTGGCAGACAGGGAGGTGATTTGAGACAGCCATCATGGCTTCACAAAGGGCAAGACCTGTCTGACCAATCTAGTGGCCTTCTATGATGGAGTGACTACATCAATGGACAAGGGAAGAGCTACCGATGTCATCTATCTGGACTTCTAGAAGGCCTTTGACACAGTCCTCCACAATATCCTTTTCTCAAAATTGGAGAGATATGGATTTGATGGGTGGACTGTTGGGTGGATGAGGAATTGGTTGGATGGTTGCATCCAGATAGTTGTGGTCAATGGCTCAATGTCCAGATGGAGATCGGTGACGAGTGGTATCCCTCAGGGGTCCGTGTTGGGACCAGTACTATTTAATATCTTCATCAGTGACATAGTGGGATCGAGTGCACCCTCAGCAAGTTTGCAGATGACACCAAGCTGAGTAGTATGGTTGAGACACCTGAGGGACGGGATGCCATCCAGAGGGACCTGGACAAGCTTGAGGAATGGGCTCGTGTGAACGTTATGAGGTTCAACACGGCCAAGTGCAGGGTCCAGCACATGGGTTGGGGCAACCCCTGGTATCAATACAGGCTGGGGGATGAAGGGATTGAAAGCAGCCCCGCCGAGAAGGATTTGGGAGTACTGGTGGATGAAAAGTTGTACATGAGCCAGCCAGAAGGCCAACCATATCCTGGGCTGCATCAGAAGAAGCGTGGCCAGCAGGTCAAGGGAGGTGATTTTGCCCCTCTGCTCTGCTGAGACCCCACCTGCAGTGCTGCATCCTGCTCTGGAACCCTCAACGCAGGAAAGACATGGACCTGTTGGAGCAGGTCCAGTGGAGGGCCACAAAAATTATCATAGAATCATAGAATCAATAAGGTTGGAAAAGACCTCTAAGATCATCAAGTCCAACCATCAACCCAACACTATCATGCCCACTAAACCATGTCCCGAGGAGGGAAGGAACACCTCTCCTAGGAGGACAGGCTGAGAGAGTTGGGGTTGTTCAGCATGGAGAAGAGAAGGCTCTGGGGAGACCTTGTTGTAGCCTTATAGTACTTAAAGGGGGCTTATAAGAAAGATGGGGACAGACATTTTAGCAGGGCCTGTAGCGATAGGACAAGGGGTAATGGCTTTAAACTAAAATAAGGTAGGTTTAGACTAGATATAAGGAAGAAATGTTTCACAATGAGGGTGGTGAAACACTGGAACAGGTTGCCCAGAGAGGTGGTAGATGCCCCATCCCTGGAAACATTCAAGGTCATGTTAGACGGGGTTCTGAGCAACCTGATCGAGTTGAAGATGTCCCTGCTCATTGCAGGGGGGTTGGACTAAGATGACCTTAAAAGGTCCCTTCCTGTTGGGATCACCCTGCACGGCTCGACCTTAAGGAGAAGGAGCTGTGGCACTGAGAAGCTGGTAAACAGCTGGATATCTGCACGGCTCAGCCTTGAGGAGAAGGAGCTGTGGTAAACAACTAAGAAGAAGCGAGGAAGACAGGAACACCTGCAAGCAGCGAATCCTGACTGTGTGAGAGGCGCGTGGACAGCGCGTGATATTTTGTATATAGCCAATTGCAATAATGTGTGTAACAAGCTGTAACCAATCATGAGTGTGTGCGCAGTGACTAAGCGAAAATTATTATATATATTGGAGTCAGACAAGACAATAGGTGACTTCGGAATATAACTCTCATAGAGTTCTGAAGTCCATCCTTCTCCCGCACCTTCCTACCCAAACTATTCTATGATTCTATGTTTCTATAAATCTCATACAGTTGACCTCGGCCCATCAATCCAGCCTGTCCAGATCCCTCTGCAGAGCCTTCCTGCCCTCGAGCAGATCAACATCCCTACCCAACTTGATGTCATCTGCAAACTTACTGAGGGAGCACTCGATCCCCTCATCCAGATCATCGACAAAGATGATCTAGTTTAATAACTAGACTGGCCCCAAACCTGAGCCCTGTGGAACACCACTTGTAACCATCACATCTCCCACCAGTCCTTCTCTGTTTGTAAACAGCAGGTCAAGCAAGGCACCTCCCCTGGTAGGCTCACTTACCAGCTGTGTCAGGAAGTTATCTTCCACACACTCCAGGAACCTCCTAGACTGTTTCCTCTCTGCTGTGGTGTATTTCCAGCAGACGTCTGGTAAATTGAATTCCCCCACAAGAACAAGGCCTAGCGATTGCGAGACTTCTGCCAGTTGCTTGCCTCTTCGTCCTGGTTGGGTGGTCTATAACAGACACCCAGCAGGATATCTGCCTTGTTTGCTTTCCCCCTCATCCTTACCCATAAGCACTCGACCTTGTCATCACAATTGTTGATTTCTATACAATCAAAACACTCCCTAACATACAGAGCCACCCCACCACCTCTCCTTCCTTGCCTATCCCTTCTGAAGAGCTTATAGCCATCTATTGCAGCACTCCAGTCATGAGAGTCATCCCACCATGTTTCTGTGATGGCAACTAAGTCATAGCTGTCCTGCTGCACAATGGCTTCCAGCTCCTCCTGTTTCGTGCCCATGCTGCGTGCATTGGTGTAGATGCACTTGAGCTGGGCATTCGATTTCACCCCCAACATCGGCATGCTACACCCCTAGGCTCATCTCTAGTGAGCCTGGTTTTATCCCCTTCCCCCTTCGAATCTAGTTTAAAGCCCTCTCAATGAGGCCCACCAACTCATAAACAAGAATCCTTTTACCCCTTGGAGACAGTTGCACTCCATCTGCTGCCAGCAAGCCCAGTGCTGTGTAAACCTCCTCATGGTCAAAAAGACAACAATTCCACTGATGGCACCAGCCTCTGAGCCACTTGTTAATCAGTTATGTTTTCCTATTCCTTTCAGTGTTCCTCCCTACCACTGAAGGGATTGAGGAAAACACTACCTGTGCTCCTGCTCCATCAACCAGTCGCCCCAGCTCTCTAAAGTCCCTTTTAATCTCTGTTAGGCTTCTTTGTGCAACCTTGTCACTGCCAACCTGCATAATCAACAGCGGGTAGTAATCATTGGGCCGTACCAGACCAAGGAGTTTCCTAGTAACATCTCTCACCGGGGCCCCAGGGAGGCAGCAGACTTCCCTGTGGGTTAGGTCTGGTCAGCGTATTGGGCCCTCTGTACCCCTCAGAAGGGAGTCACCTATGACCATTACCCTCCTTTGTTTCTTAACAGAGGAAGTCTTGATGCGTGGGGCTGATTTACCCTAGGCAACCCCCTGGATGGACTTTCATCTATACCCTCATTTGCCTGGCCCTCAAGTTCCAGAGCCCCATATCTGTCATGTAAGGGTAGCTGGGACGGTGAGGGAGGCCAAGAGGGGATTCGCCTGCTGCCCTGAGCAGGGACCTGTTTCCATTCCCCCTTGTCTCTTAGGTCCTCTCCTTCCGCACGGCATCAAGAGGGATATCTTAACCTTGAGAATAGAAACATCCAAGCAGGAGTGCTCTAACAAGAATGATAAGAAAGAATTGCTTGGCTGTACAACAGAATGGGCAAACATCCAAGGAGAAGAAATTATCCTCAAGAGACCCGTGACCATCAAAGGGAAAAAGGAGTAGGGGGCTAACTCCCCAAACGACCACCAACGACCACCTGAGACCCCCGCGCATGCATAGTGTAGTTTTGCAACGCCAGCATTATGTAAATGTAGTAGATAGGCAGGGAGGCGGAGATTTCTTGGAAAATGTGTGAATATTCATGTCTTTCAGGTATATAAAGGATGAACTTTTGTTTCAGGGCATGCACGTTATGTGGAGCGATCCCCCGTGCATCCAGCGCTGCAATAAAGAATGCCTGCCTTCTAAAACTTCAAACTGAGTGTTAGAGGGTTTTCTTGCCGACTTTTTCAGTAACAGTATTCTATTAATTTCAATTACAATTATGATAATTAACCTGTCTCTTTGAGAGGTTTATAATCTATTTGCTGATATGCTATTAAGAATTGCATCTGCAAATTCACCTGTAGCTTTCCTAAAGGGGAAAATATGCAAGTGATCAGAAAAAGCCTGAAAAGACAAGCAGACAGTTTCTTGGGTTCACATTCCATTTACCACAAAAAAAAAAAAGGGGATATAAAAGCCTTTCAAACAAGCTATCTATCTTACAGGGTTTTTGTGCATTCTATTAAGAACCTAAAACAGGCATCATCTTAGGTTAAAAAAAGGAATTCTTTATGCCTACCATACACAAGGCTGGAGCAACTGAAAAGCTCAGAGGCGCATCCATTCCAGCAAGATCCCCAAATTTAACATCATAGTCACATCCGTCAGTTATCAAATGGGCACCTGAAGGATCCAACCCTAAAGTAGAAACCAACATAGAAAAAAGAAAAAACTAAAAAAAAAAAAAAAATTAAGAACATTGAAGCTTTTTTCTATTTATTTATTTTTTCCCCCTACAGTTCTTCAGGTGTCACCAAAATATAAAATACTACTAAAGTAAAAAAATTAATTCAGTTACTTTCTTTCTAAAATATGTCATCTATGTTTTGGTTTTGAATTTTCACTACATTGTACAGTGTCTGAGTATTTTGGAAGGGGAATGGAAATGGAAATTACATAATCAACACACCACTGAAGAGAGCAGAGAAAAGTTAGTTTACAGTGTTTGCTTTCTAATCATCACATCACAGAATTTCGATGTATTTAATTTCTATGAAGAAAATTGTATTCTAGACTTTTCTATAACATACAAATAATATTTCTAGCAAGATACTGAAATGGCATTTAATATCCATCAGTTTAAGATTTTGCACTAGTTTATTCAAGACAGTTCATGTGCATATATAAGCTGTTTGGTTAAATTTGTCTTCTGAAAAAAAGAAAAAAAGTAGAAAGTTGACTAAAAACAAAATAAAAAAAATCACAACTTTAAAAAAGGATATTATTTTAACTAAAAGAGCTCAAAAAAACCCTGCTACCAAAACCATCTGTTTAATATAGAAAATTAGCTGCCTAAAGCTACTCAGAACTTTGAGGAAAGAATGCTTAATGCTCAATGCTCCTATTTCCTATCCTCAAATTGAAGGTTTATTAAAATGAGATTTTTAGTCAAAATCATATAAGCCTCTATTTGTAAGAACTCTATTATAGCTGTGTTCAAATCACCATATGCAAAAATGGTAGTAACAGAAAGCATCTCACTGACTAAAAAACCTTTCATTTACCTTGAAAAAGATTTCTTCTCTTTTCACATTGTGAAAATATTATCTACTCCTATGATTTCAAGTATCAAAACAAGATCCTGGACAAACTCAAACACTTACCACAGTTCCTTCTCCTCAAGGCCGAGCCGTGCAGATATCCAGCTGTTTACCAGCTTCTCAGTGCCACAGCTCCTTCTCCTTAAGGTCGAGCCGCGCAGATCAACGCCACAGCTCCTTCTCCTTAAGGTCGAGCCATGCAGGGTGATCCCAACATATAGGTACATCAGTGATAAAAGGAAGACTAGGGAAAATGTGGGCCCTCTCCGGAAGGAAACGGGAGACCTGGTTACCTGGGATATGGAGAAGGCTGAGGTACTCAACGACTTTTTTGCCTCAGTCTTCATTGGCAAGTGCTCCAGCCACACTGCCCAAGTCACAGAAGGCAAAAGGCAGGGACTGGGAGAATGAGGAACCGCTCACCGTAGGAGAAGATCTGGTTTGAGACTATCTAAGGAACCTGAAGGCGCACAAGTCCATGGGACCTGATAAGATGCATTTGCCAGTCCTGAGGGAACTGGTGGATGAAGTTGCTAAGCCACTATCCATCATATTTGAGAAGTTCTGGCAGTCCGTTGAAGTTCCCATTGACTGGAAAAGGGGAAACATAACCCTCATTTTTAAAAAGGAAGTCACAGGGAACTACAGGCCAGTCAGTCTCACCTATGTGCCTGGCAAAATCATGGAGCAGATCCTCCTGGAAACTATGCTAAGGCACATGGAAAACAGAGAGGTGATTGGTGACAGTCAACATGGCTTCACTAAGGGAAAATCGTGCCTGACAAATTTGGTGGCCTTCTACAATGGGGTGACAGCATTGGTGGATAAGGGAAGAGTGACTGACGTCATCTACCCAATCTTGTGCAAAGCATTTGACACCGTCCCACACAACATCCTTGTCTCTAAAATGGAGACATGGATTTGACGGGTGGACCACTTGGTGGATAAGGAATTGGCTGGATGGTCCCACTCAAGGAGTTGCAGTCAATGGCCAATTATTTCAAGTGCCTAAGCCTGTATTAAAAATTCCAGATATTCATGTATAAAAATTAGAATAATTTGCATATAAGGATGCTGGTCTGTATGTATCTACCTTGTATACATAAAAAGTACTGACAGTCATTATGATTTAATGCAGACGCATAGAAGTACCACCAAAAAAACCTTGTCCCAAAGATATATCGGTCTACTACCGTACTTTTTAAAAAGTCTCAATAACACAGCGTATATACTAAAGCTTTAAAAAAACCTTATGTGAACTTTTGAATAGTTCCCACACAAAATGCTGTATGGAAAATGGAATTTAGCATGAGATATTCCCTTTTCCGTGCCCAGTTCAAAAAGTAACCTAAGAAAATAAATGTTTCCATAAAAGCACCAGATATGAACGGAATTTATTATTGAAGTTTAGGATGGACAATTTGTTTTGCTAAAATTAAGGTTTCATTATATGAAAGAGTACGGGCTTCTTTTGAGTTTTCTTTTTCCAGTTTCATGTAGAAAAGGTTCACTTAGATATTCCTTATTTTATCAAAGACTCATTCCTAGTCATCTTCTCTTCAGGCTCACACTGCTTCTCATGCTGGTACCTCACTATATTTCAAATATATAGTGCCATGATATAGGCAACAGTTTGAAATAAAGTACTTTCAGGAAAACCAAGATGTTGCAGAAATGATGCTGCCCTTCACCAGGTAACTGATTCCTTCTTAATATAATTGTACTGCTTTGTTTGAGAGGCATATACTTGCAGAAATCTTATTTTTTAGAGAAGATCTAAAACCACACTCTTCTAAAGAATGCGAAGGACCATCAGATGTCTGTCATCAACAGATGAGCACATGCCTCAAGAAATGCAGGTGGAACAGCACACAAGGGAATAGTGATATCATCACCTTCGCCTGCCACCTTTCTACATATTTATGAGTTTTATGGTTTAAGATTACCACATATTATTAAGCTTTAAGTTATTATAGATAACATTTTCTAAAACTGGAGTTTATATTAAAAGAAATGGGAGACTGAAGCTTAGTTTAAAAATAAAGTAAAAAATATGTATTGTTTGAATAATTCAAATTTTCTATTCAAAATAATAGTGTAGCAACTTTAGAAAAAGGTATGTCTAGTTTCAGGAACAATCAGTAATCTGTTCTTATTTTATTAGGCAGTTAAGAAGATAAACTTTTTCATCCAGATTGCAAAAAAAGATGTCTTTAAAATTGTATAGATAATTTTTTGTTGATATTTTGTGGTTTTGTGCTTATAATTGAATTGCGAACAGAGCTGTGTAACTGCATCAGCAACCATTTGGTTTCCATGAGAAACAGAATTACTTCAGTGTGGGCATATCACACTGGCAATTCAGGGTGAAATGGCTCCTTTGGAAATATACCCTGAATGACATGTCACTTAATTCTGCTTTGTGCTTTTCTGGCTTCATTGCGTTCTTGAACTAACTCATTCTGGCATTCGGTTCTCTGCACAGAGACAAGAAAAATTTCATTTCCTTCAGGAAGTGAGGGCGCTATGCTGTCTCTTCACATCCCAGGCTCAGTGTTGATACTGTTTATTAGTGAATCATGCTGCACTGCTTGGGAGCCAGGGTTTTTTTAAATTAAAGACAATTGGAATCTCAAATGTAGATCCCTCTGTCTGCAAGGATGAATGCAGGGATTGCAATCTGACAGAGTCCTGGTCAGAATCAAATCTTGCTATTTAGCTTACACTCTTTATAAATGTCTAGAAAAATAGACAGGACCTCAGTGGGACAGCTAGACTGTCTTCCTTATTCCTAAGGCATGATCAGCATTCCTATTTGCTTTGCTCAGTGTTCCTGAGTGGCTGGTCTTTGGCTTAATTTTTAACCTGCCAATTGAATGTGAGTTTTTAATAGGGAATTTTACAGTCAGTTTTTACCATGTGGAGAGTTTTTATTGTTAATTACCACGGTATCATTAGACATAGAGTAGATGCTTGGGGTGGGGTGGAGAAGCTGTACTTAGCTAGTTGCCCTCTGCAGCACAAACATTCAGCTCCCAACATTAATGTGATTTAATTGACTCCTACTAACACCACTGTCGTGGTTTAGCCCCAGCCGGCAACTAAGCACCATGCAGCTGCTCACTCACTCCCCCTCTCACAGTGGGGCGGGGGAGAGAATTAGGAAAAAAACCTCATGGGTTGAGATAAACACGGTTTAATAGGACAGAAAGAAAGAAGGAAACAACAATGATAATACCAACAAAGGAATGTACAAGAACAAGTGAGGCCCAATACAGCAATTGCTCACCACCCAGTGATCGACAGCCCGTCCCCGAGCAGCGATTTCTGCCCCCCGGCCAACTCCAGTTTATGTACTGGGCATGACGTCATATGGTAGGGAATATCTCTTTGGCCAGTCTGGGTCAGCTGTCCTGGCTGTGTCCCCTCCCAGCTTCCCGTGCATCCCCAGCCACCTTGCTAGCAGGCCAGCACAAGAAGCTGGACTGTCCTTGACTGCTCAGCAACAACCCAAAACATCAGCACATTATCAACAATTTCTCATCCCAAATCCAAAACACAGTCTCACACTAGCTTCTGTGAAGAAAACCAGCTCTATCCTGGCTGAAACCAGGACAGTATCCACCCCTTATTCCATACCATTTACGTCATGCCCGGGTCCTACACTTTTCAATACATTCCAATTATTCATTATTCCTCTTCCTGTCTTTTAATATATACACACAGATATCACTTTCTTAGTCCATGGGCCATCACTTTAAAATGTCTGTGGAGTTCAGTCAGTCCATGACTCTGGGCTTCATCCATCATAGCAGTCTCTCAGGGCAGGGGAGATGGTATGTGGTGCTGGATTGTCATCTGGCACGGTCCATGTCCATAATCTGCAGGTTGAAGATGTCGGTCTCGAGGGAATTGTTGGGCACAAGCTGCTGAAGCCAGTTCTGGTTCCATCACTGCTGCACGTTGCTTGGTTTCAGTGAAGCTCATTCTTCATCAGTCTGGGTGATTCTTACTATAATACCATTGATATGGTAGATAGCAGCCATAGTAGAAATTTCATACTGTTTTGTGTAACAATTAACATAATACAATTCAAACCATTGACTATTTTCACCCAAAATCAAGTCTCCTTGAGGTACACATCGGACTTCCCCATCCTTCCGCATTACCCACCAAGTGCACCCAGGTCCCTGGGCAAAGGCAATTCCGCGAACGGGTTTGCCTTTGCCTGAGGCAGGAGTAACCCAGACTGTCTTCCCCAGCATATTTCTCACATGCACCACAGGGACTTTATCCCCTTCTACAGTACGTTAAAGTTTTGATTGGGCAGGGCCGGCTCTATTAGTAGATCCCCTAGTGTTGACTAACCAGGTGGCTTTGGCTAAATGTTTATCCCAATGTTTGAATGTCCCGTCACCCATTGCTCTCAGTGTAGTCCGTTGTATCATTCAATTTTTCCGGAAGCTGGTGCATGATAGGGGATGAGATACACCCACTCAATGCCATGCTCTTTGGCCCAGGTGTCTATGAGGTTGTTTCGGAAATGAGTCCCATTGTCTGACTCAATTCTTTCGGGGGTGCCATGTCGCCATAAGACTTGCTTTTCAAGGCCCAGGATAGCGTCCCGGGCAGTGGCATGGGGCACAGGGTATGTTTCCAGCCATCTGGTGGTTGCTTCCACCATGGTAAGCACATAGCGCTTGCCTTGGCGTGTTTGTGGAAGTGTGATATAGTCAATCTGCCAGGCCTCCCCATATTTATATTTCAACCATCGTCCTTCATACCAGAGGGACTTTAACTGCTTGGCTTGTTTGATCGCAGCGCACGTTTCACATTCATGGATAACATGTGCAATAGCGTCCATGGTCAGGTCCACCCCTCGATCCCGAGCCCATCTGTATGTTGCATCTCTTCCCTGATGGCCTGAGGTGTCATGGGCCCACCGAGCTATAAATAATTCACCCTTATGTTGCCAGTCCAGATCCACCTGAGCCACTTCAATCTTAGCAGCCTGATCCACCTGATGGTTGTTTTGATGTTCTTCAGTGGCCCGACTCTTGGGTACGTGAGCATCTACATGGCGTACTTTTATGACTAGATTCTCTAGTCGGGCAACAATATCTTGCCATAATTCAGCAGCCCAGATGGGCTTGCCTCTGCGTTGCCAGTTGCTCTGCTTCCATTGCTATAGCCACCCCCATAGAGCATTTGCCACCATCCATGAGTCAGTATAAAGATACAGTATTGGCCATTTTTCTCATTCAGCAATATCTAAAGCCAGCTGGATGGATTTCACCTCTGCAAACTGACTTGATTCACCTTGTCCTTCAGCAGCTTCTGCGACTCGTCGTATAGGGCTCCATACAGCAGCTTTCCACCTTCGATGTTTGCCTACAATACGACAGGACCCATCAGTAAATAGGGCATATTGCCTTTTGTTCTCTGGCAGTTTATTATGTGGTGGAGCCTCGTCAGCACGCGTCACCTCCTCTTCTGGTGATATTCCAAAATCTTTGCCTTCTGGCCAGTCCATGATCACTTCCAAGATTCCCGGGCGATTAAGGTTTCCTATTCGAGCCCGCTGTGTAATAAGCGCGACCCACTTACTCCACGTAGCATCAGTCGCATGATGTGTAGAGGGGACCCTCCCTTTGAACATCCAGCCCAGCACCGGCAGTCGGGGTGCCAGGAGGAGCTGTGCTTCAGTACCAACCACTTCTGAGGCAGCTCGAACTCCTTCATATGCTGCCAATATCTCCTTTTCAGTTGGAGTATAGCGGGACTCAGATCCCCTATATCCTCGACTCCAAAACCCTAGAGGTTGACCTCGAGTCTCTCCTGGTGCCTTCTGCCAGAGACTCCAGGTAGGGCCATTCTCCCCGGCTGCCGTGTAGAGCACATTTTTAACATCTTGTCCTGCCCGGACTGGCCGAGGGCTACGGCATGAACTATCTCCTGTTTGATTTGTTCGAAGGCTTGTCTTTGCTCAGGGCCCCATTTAAAATCATGCTTCTTCCAGGTCACTTGATAAAGAGGGCTTACAATCAGACTGTAATTTTGGAATATGCATTCTCCAGAAACCCACAACGCCCAGAAATGCTTGTGTTTCTTTTTTACTAATTGGTGGAGACATAGCTGTTATTTTGTTGGTCACATCCGTTGGGATCTGTCGACGTCCATCTTGCCATTTTATTCCTAAAACTGGATCTCCTGTGCAGGTCCTTTGACCTTACTTTGTTTTATAGCAAAACCAGCTTTCAGAAGGATTTGAATTATTTTCTTCCCTTTCTCGAAAACTTCTTCTGCTGTGTTGCCCCATACGATGATGTCATCAATGTATTGCAGATGCTCTGGAGCTTCACCCTGTTCCAGTGCAGTCTGTATCAGCCCATGGCAAATGGTAGGGCTGTGTTTCCACCCCTGGGGCAGTCGATTCCAGGTGTATTGGACAGCCCTCCAAGTGAAAGCAAACTCTGGCCTGCATTCTGCTGCCAAAGGGATTGAGAAAAACGCGTTAGCAATATCAATGGTGGCGCACCACTTGGCTGCCTTTGGCTCCAGTTCATATTGAAGTCCTAGCATGTCCGGCACGGCAGCACTCAGTGGCGGCGTGACTTCATTCAGGCCACGATAGTCTACTGTCAGTCTCCACTCTCCATTAGACTTTCGCACTGGCCATATGGGGCTGTTAAAGGGTGAGCGAGTCTTGCTGATCACTCCTTGGCTCTCCAGCCGACGAATCAGCTCAGTCAGATGTTGGGACCCCCCTGTCACTCCGGAAATACAGATGGGTTCTGCCCCTATATGGCTTGATGGCATTAGGGTACACTGTGCAACGGTGTCCACTAAAGCCTTATATTCCTGTGGGGCTGATGTGCCAGGCCATCTAATCCACACAGTCCAATAAACTCGGCTGTCCCTCTCCTCCGCCTGGCTGGAGGCAGGGCCCCTCTAGTCCTGGTCATAGCACTCGTTACCCACTTCTTGTAAATAGGAATCAGAAGTCCCTTCAAGAGGATCAGAGGTGAGATCAGCTCTTCTTTCTGGGAAACTGCCCACTGGAAAGTGGAGCGATGATTTTTCTGGAGGAACCTGAACCCCCCTTTGTAATTGTTTTTCCTTGCAGCTTGCGTACTCGTGCCTCTAGGGTCGAGGTAGGTTTTCCATCCCACCTCCTCATGTCCTCTCCGTAGTCACGCAAGTGAAAATACAGGGTGGCTTGTGGTGTATATCCTCTATATCCTCTCTCTTGAACAGAAGAGCGCTTACTCCTAATGGCTGAGACACAGGTCCATACGGCTGGAGGGTAGGGCATATCCTCTTTGAATTGCCGGAACTCCCGGGACAGTTTCTCTATAGCAGAGACGCAGGCCCGTAGGGAGGAAGAGAGACTTTCTTCGTATTGCCGGAGTTGGCCAGCCAATTCATCCACCGTTGGTCTCTCTCCGTCTTTCCAGGCCATTACTGCTAATGAGTTGGCATATGATGATGGTGCACTCCGTACAAACTTCCGCCACATAAGTCGCGTGCAATTGACTTCATCTGGATCTTTGGATGATTGTCCATTGTCCAAGTCACCATAAATCACTTCCAGCACCGCTAGCTCCCTCAGGTACTGGATACCTTTCTCCATGGTGGTCCACTTGCCTGGGTGACATAGAACATCTTCCTTGAAGGGGTACCTTTCCTTCACACCTGACAGGAGTCGTCTCCAGAGGCGGAGGACTCGCGCAGCTTTTCCAATTGCTTTGTCAATGCCCCCTTCTCTAGAAAGGGATCCCAGCTGCTTGGCTTCCCTACCCTCTAATTCCAGGCTACTGGCCCCATTATCCCAGCATCGGAGCAGCCAGGTGACAATGTGCTCACCTGGACGACGGCTGAAATCCTTTCGCATATCTTGCAGTTCACTCAGGGATAGAGATCGGGTAGTTACCGTCTCTTTTATGAGTTCTTCCTCTTCCTCCTCTTCAAGCGATGACTAACTCTCTTCCCTCTCCCGTACTTGTGATGGCCCTGCTTCAGAGCACTCTGCCTCCTCACTCTCTTCCTCTGCCTCCTTCTTAGCAGAATCTTCCTCGTCCCTTACTAAACAAGCTGACTTCGGCTTCCAAGATTTCTTCTTTTGTATAGGGGCAACTGATACCGGGATGGGCGGGTTCTCTGGTTCAGCTGCAACAGTCTGAGTAGCTACAGTGCCTGTTGCAGGGGTTGGAGTATCACAGAATCACAGAATCACAGAATCACTAGGTTGGAAAGGACCTTCAAGATCATCAAGTCCAACCATTAATCCAGAGCCACCATGTCCCCTAAACCATGTCCTGAAGCGCCACATCCACACGTTTTTTGAACACTTCCAGAGATGGCGACTCCACCACCTCCCTGGGCAGCCTGTTCCAATGCGTGACCAGTCTCTCAGTGAAGAAATTTTTCCTAATATCCAATCTAAACCTCCCCTGGCGCAACTTGAGGCCATGTCCTCTTGTCCTATCACTAGTTACTTGGGAGAAGAGACCAACACCCTCGTTGCCACAACCCCCTTTCATGTAGTTGTAGAGAGCGATAAGGTCTCCTCTCAGCCTCCTCTTCTTCAGACTAAACTGCCCCAGTTCCCTCAGCCGCTCCTCATAAGACTTCTGCTCCAGACCCCTCACCAGCTTCGTTGCCCTTCTCTGGACACGCTCCAGCACCTCAACATCCTTCTTGTAGTGAGGGGCCCAAAACAGAACACAGGATTCAAGGTGCGGCCTCACCAGTGCCAAGCACAGGGGCACAATCACTTCCCTACTCCTGCTGGCCACACTATTCCTGATACAGGCCAGGACGCTGTTGGCCTTCTTGGCCACCTGGGCACACTGCCGGCTCATGTTCAGCCGGCTGTCAACCAGCACCCCCAGGTCCCTTTCCGCCGGGCAGCTCTCCAGCCACTCCTCCCCAAGCCTGTAGCGTTGCATGGGGTTGTTGTGGCCGAAGTGCAGGACCCTGCACTTGGCCTTATTAAACCTCATACAGTTGGCCTCTGCCCATCGATCCAGCCTGTCCAGATCCCTCTGCAGAGCCCTCCTACCCTCCAGCAGATCAACACTCCCACCCAACTTGGTGTCATCTGCAAACTTACTGAGGGAGCACTCGATTCCCTCATCCAGGTCATCAATAAAGATATTGAACAAGACCGTCCCCAGAACCGAGCCCTGGGGAACACCGCCTGTGACCGGCCGCCAGCCGGATTTAACGCCGTTCACCACAACTCTGGGCTCGGCCATCCAGCCAGTTCCTCACCCAGCGAAGAGTACACCTGTCTAAGCCACGAGCCGCCAGTTTCTCCAGGAGAATGCTGTGGGAGACACTGTCAAAGGCTATACTAAAGTCCAGGTAGACAACGTCCACTGCCTTTCCCTCATCCACTAGGCGGGTCACCTGGTCATAGAAGGAGATCAGGTTGGTCAAGCAGGACCTGCCTTTCATGAACCCATGCTGGCTGGGCCTGATCCCTTGGTTGTCCTGCAGGTGCCCTGTGAGCACTCTCAAGACCAACCGCTCCATAATCTTCCCTGGTACAGAGGTCAGGCTGACAGGCCTGTAGTCCCCAGGATCCTCCTTCCGGCCTTTCTTGTAGATGGGCGTCACATTGGCAAGCCTCCAGTCTTCTGGGACCTCCCCTGTTAACCAGGACTGCTGATAAACGATGGAGAGTGGTTTGGCAAGCTCCTCCGCCAGCTCTCTCAGTACTCTTGGGTGGATCCCATCAGGCCCCATAGACTTGTGGGTGTCCAGGTGGCTTAGCATGTCCTTGACTGCTTCCTCCTGGATTATGAGGAGTACATTGTGCTCTCCATCCCCATCTTCCAGTTCAGGGGGCTGAATACCCTGTGGATACCTGGACTGGCTATTAAAGACTGAGGCAAAGAAGGCATTAAGTACCTCAGTCTTGTCCTCATCCTTGGAGACAATATTCCCCGCCATATCCAGTAGGGGATGGAGATTCTCCTTGCCTCTCTTTTTGTTGTTAATATATTTGTAAAAACATTTTTTATTATCCTTTACGACTGTGGCCAGACTGAGCTCTAGCTGGGCTTTTGCCTTTCTAATTTTGTCCCTGCTTGACCTAACGAGATCCTTGTACTCTTCGTGAGTTGCCTGCCCCTTCTTCCAGAGATGATAAACTCTCCTCTTTTCCCTGAGTCCCAGCAAAATCTCCCTGTTCAGCCAGGCCGGTCGCCTTCCCCGCCAGCTCTTCTTACGGCACATGGGGACCGCCTGTTCCTGCGCCTTTAAGATTTCCTTCTTGAAGACTGTCCAGCCTTCCTGGACCCCTTTGTCCTTCAGGACTGTCTCCCAAGGGACTCTCTCAACCAGTGACCTGAACAGGCCAAAGTCTGCCCTCCGGAAGTCCATGATAGCAGTTTTGCTGACCCCTGTCCTTACTTTGCTCACAACTGATAATTCTATCATGTTGTGGTCGCTAAGCCCAAGACGGCCTCCGACCACCACATCTCTCACCAGTCCTTCTCTGTTTGTAAACAGCAGGTCCAGTAAGGCACCTCCCCTGGTGGGCTCACTCACGAGCTGCGTCAGGAAGTTATCCTCCACACACTCCAGGAACCTCCTAGACTGTTTCCTCTTTGCTGTGTTGTACTTCCAGCAGATGTCCGGTAGGTTGAAGTCCCCCACAAGAACAAGGGCCAGCGAATGCGAGACCTCCGCCAGTCGCTTATAGAATGTCTCATCTGTGTCTTCATCCTGGTTGGGTGGTCTGTAACAGACTCCCAGCAGGATATCTGCCTCATTGGCCTTCCCCCTCATCCTTACCCACAAGCACTCTACTTGGTCTTCACAATCTTCGATTTCTATGCAATCGAAACACTCCCTAACATACAGAGCCACCCCACTACCTCTCCTTCCCTGCCTATCCCTTCGGAAGAGCTTATAGCCATCCATTGCAGCACTCCAGTCATGAGAAGCATCCCACCACGTTTCTGTGATGGCAACTACGTCATAGCTGTCGCGCTGCACAATGGCTTCCAGCTCCTCCTGTTTTGTGCCCATGCTGCGTGCATTGGTGTAGATGCACCTGAGCTGGGCTATCGATTTCAACTCTGGCACGTTGAACCTACCCCTAGGTTCAACTCTAGTGAGCCCGGTTTTATCCCATCCCCCCTCCAAATCTAGTTTAAAGCCCTCTCAATGAGGCCTGCGAGCTCATGAGCAAGAATCCTTTTGCCCCTTGGAGTCAGTTGCACTCCATCAGCTGCGAGCAGGCCTGGTGCCGTGTAAACCGCCCCGTGGTCAAAAAACCCAAAATTCTGACGACGGCACCAGCCCCTAAGCCACGTGTTGATCAGGTGTGCTTTCCTGTTCCTTTCAGCGTTCTTCCCTGTCACTGAAGGGATTGATGAAAACACTACCTGTGCTCCCGCTCCATCGACCAGTCGCCCCAGTGCTCTCAAGTCCTTTTTGACTGCCTTTGGGCTTCTTTGCACAACCTCGTCATTGCCAACCTGCATGACCAACAGTGGGTAGTAATCAGTGGGCCGAACCAGACCAGGGAGTCTCCTGGTGACGTCTCTCACCCAGGCCCCGGGGAGGCAGCAGACTTCCCTGTGAGTTGGGTCTGGTCGACATATTGGGCCCTCTGTACCCCTCAGAAGGGAGTCGCCTACGACAATTACCCTCCTTTTTTTCTTAACAGAGGATGTCTTGATGCATGGGGCTGGTTGACTCACCCTAGGTACCCCCTTGGACGGACCTTCGTCAGGGTCTTCATGTTCCTGTCCCTCACATTCCAGAGCCCCATATCTGTTGTGTAAGGGCAGCTGGGACGGTGAGGGAGGCCCGGAGGGAATTCGCCGACCTCTCCGAGGAGGGACCTGCTTCCATTTCCCTTCATCTCTTAGGTCCTCTCCTTCTGCCCGGCAGCAAGAGGACCGGGGATCCCTTGCTGCTTGTGGAGCCTCCACCAGCTGCCCCTGCTTCAGGGATGGCAGGGTGTGGCTCCACCTACCTCTCTCTCTCGCACACTCCCTAATGCTCCTCAGCCTCTCCACTTCCTCTTTCAGCTCTGCCACCAGGCTGAGCAGGTCTTTCACCTGGTCGCACCGCACGCAGGTAGTGTCCCCCTCAGTCTCTGGAACAACCGACAGGCTCAGGCACTCTTTGCAGCAGGATACTTGGACAGCCGCGTGCCTGAGCGGGAGCTCTGTCTGTGTCGCCACATTCTTTCTGGCCCCGGTTTTCAGTAGTAGTCACAGTGCCTGCGACATTGCCATCAGATCCAGAGAGCCTCTCTCCCCTTTGCATAGTGTTAAATAGAGCTCGGTAGGCATGGGCCAGGCCCCAGCACATTGCAATGATTTGTGTCTCCTTGGAACTGCCAGGCCGACAGCATACTTCTTCCAAATATTCTGCTAGTTTATCAGGATTCTGCACTTGTTCGGGAGTGAAGTTCCAAAACACTGGAGGTGCCCACCGCCCCAGGCATTTGCCCATGCTGTTCCACACACCCTGCCATTCATAACTATCCAGCCTTGGGGCAGACCTCTGGGTGATATTCTTAAATTGCTTGCCAACCTTAGACAAAACCAAAACAATGTTCCCCAGAAGTAGCAATAGAGGTATTTTAACTACCCAAGGGTGTTCAAAATACTGAAAAATGATTGTGATGAAGGAGGAAATGTTATGATAGAGGGTAGCAAAGGTACCATTCTGCATTTCCTCCTTAAAAAGCCTTTCAGAGGCAGAAGTATAATTGCTAATCATCTCCACAAGACAGTAGCCAAAATACAGTAACGGCTTTAGTACAGAGTTCAGATGATACCACATTAAGCTCAAGGTCAGTGTTCTAAAAACAAAACTCGCAGGCGAGTACAGCAGCCCGCACAAACCAACACCGATCCTTAACATATACAACAAAGACGAGAGCATGATGCAAATCAAATAAACTGATATAGTGACCTGCAACCGTTATTATCTCAAGCCTCAAGCCCCACGTTGGGCGCCAAAAAGGACTGTCGTAGTTTAGCCCCAGACGGCAACTAAGTACCACACAGCCGCTCGCTCACTCTCCCTCCCACAGTGGGGCGGGGGAGAGAATTAGGAAAAAAACCTCATGGGTTGAGATAAACACGGTTTAATAGGACAGAAAGAAAGAAGGAAACAACAATGATAATACCAACAAAGGAATGTACAAGAACAAGTGAGGCCCAATACAGAAATTGCTCATCACCCAGTGATCGACAGCCCGTCCCCGAGCAGCGATTTCCGCCCCCCGGCCAACTCCAGTTTATGTACTGGGCATGACGTCGGATGGTAGGGAATATCTCTTTGGCCAGTCTGGGTCAGCTGTCCCGGCTGTGTCCCCTCCCAGCTTCCCATGCATCCCCAGCCTCCTTGCTGGCAGCCAGCACAAGAAGCTGGACTGTCCTTGACTGCTCAGCAACAACCCAAAACATCAGCACATTATGAACAGTTTCTCATCCCAAATCCAAAACACAGTCTCACACTAGCTTCTGTGAAGAAAACCAGCTCTCTCCTGGCTGAAACCAGGACAACCACAATCAAAAATATTGTTCCAGTAGCACAGAGCGAAATGGAGTTCAGGAGCCAACACCTCTGCTAATGGAAATGAGTGCTAAGGAGTCGCCGTTACCTAAGCCAGCAGAGGATGTTGCCTTGGGTTTTAGCATGTTTGTTTTTCCAGAAATTGTCACAAAGACACTAGTTTTCTCTTAATTATACGTAAAGCGGCGCCAGGGTTCTGTCTGCAGAGCATAGCACTGCAAAGTGGAAGAAGTGAGTCTGTGCCAGCACAATATGAGCATATCTCTGAGGTGAGCTAGTTGATTACACAAGGGACGGGGACTGGTTGCCAGCTCTCCCAGCTGGAGAACAGCTCTGGGCAGCAGCAAGAGAGAGTGTGCCGAGAAAGTCAAATGTCCACTATGGGGATGGGGGGGGGAGATATTATCAGAACTGTGGTTTTGGGGATCATAACATATGAGTCAGCTTTTAAATGTAATTATTCCTTCTGCATGCTACTTAATAAAGTGCCTTGGCACAAGCACTGTAGATAGCCATGTATTAGTGCCATGAGCACTATTACAACTGTGATGACCAGCTAATGATGTGTCAAGATGATCAGGAGCAGCAGAAGCCTTGAGCGTGTTTTGGAGAGGGTTTGCTTAAGGGAAAATAACACCTTGAGATTTGTGTAGGGAAATAATTTTAAACTAGGAAAATAAAATAACCTTGAAAAAAGCATCTGAATATTTGACAGTTATTCAGAGCTCATAATACACTGTGGCACTGTATGTAACTCAGTAGCTAAAATTAGGTGATTATGTGAGACCACAGCACCTGAATAGCTACTGTATTGGGTTAATGATGTCACTCATTTTTACTGAGTCTTTAGCTCAGGGGGCAGCGTGAATTCAGTAATTATGAAATCATAGCCAAGTTAAAATTTAGTGAAGTAAACACAACAGAGCTTTTATAAGGAAAAGCAAAACAACTCCCAATGAAAGGTTTCCCATCATGACTAGACCTAGGTGACATTATCACCAGCTGTTGTTCCATGTAAAGCTTCAGGAAAGCATGTTTATAACTTTTAAACCATTGATAATAGAAATGCTACATTAAATCTATCAGTTTGCAATTGGTTTGGAGAGATCAGATTAGGTACTGATTTTAGCATTTTGATTGTTGACTATGAAATTGATTATGTTTGCACTGAGGTCCTATCCCCAAGACAATTTATGAACTCTGTACTGTGTACACTGTTGATGGTGTATAAATAAATGCATTTATTTATTTATTTTACCAGTTTTACCAAAGGTAAAATGAGAAATTTTATCCACACATAATAATATGCCTTAGCTTTCACACCAGATACAATCCAAATCCAAAGCAAAGGTCCTATCATATTTTTCATAGAAGTGATTTATTTGCTCACCTATGTTGCATACTGTATCTTTTTCACACTTGGCAGTGCTATATATGCCATACATTTCTCCACCTAGTTGCTGAGCCTTTTTCTTGAATAGCTGCCAATTTTATATTAGAGGACTGTCCTGGTTTCATATCGGATAGAGTTAATTTTCTTCATAGAAGTTAGTATGAGGCTATGTTTTAGATTTGGGATGAAAATAATGTTGATAACATACTGATGTTTTCAGTTGTTGCTAAGCAGTCAAGGACTGTTCAACTTCTCATGCTGGCCTGTCAGCAAGAACGTGAGGGGTGTATGGGAAGCTGTGAGGGGACAGCTGCGACAGCTGACCCCAACTGACCAAAGGGGTATTCCATACCATATGATGTCATGCTCAATATATAAAGCTGGGGGAAGAAGAAGGAAGGGGAGGGGTTGTTCAGAATTATGGTATTTGTCTTCCCAAGTAACCGTTACGCGTGATGGAGCCCTGCTTCCCTGGAGATGGCTGAACACCTGCCTGCCAATGGGGAGTAGTGAATGAATTCCTTATTTAGCATTGCTTGCATGCGTGGCTTTTGCTTTATCTATTAAACTGTCTTTATCTCAACTCACAAGTTTTCTCACTTTTACCCTTCCAATTCTCTCCCCCATCCCACCATGGGAGAGTGAGCAAGCAGCTGTGTGGTGCTTAGTTGCTGACTGGGGTTAAACCACAACAGGACTGAGGAGGACCTCGAAATAATGGTGTGGATGCAGAGACAACCAGACTGGTTTCCTCAAATTTTCTGTGGCTAAGCGACTCTGAGCCATGTCAGCAGTTACTTGCTGTCACAGCTGTAGTGCCTTGATCTAGAACATCACTATTTAGATGAACTTTGAGATTGCCCTGTGAGCACATCCACAGGGGATACTGCTTCAGTCTAAACTTTTGCCATGGTTTTGCTCTTCCAATGGCCTCAACTGCTGGATCATAGGCCCTGACAAAGCCTCTAAAAGGAAGAAACCTGGAGTAGAAAAAAAATGAAATCATGTTTATTTCTCAGAAGGACCCCAGACCTGCAGAGTCACAGAGCTTTAAAATTCCATAAGTAATTGTTTTGGGGATAACTTGGAGATGAGCGGCAAGTGTCCACACTGGGAGCAGGACATCACTAGTGGCTGCGGTTTTCAGAGTGTAGCCCTGGCAGTGCACATGATGTCAGAGACAAATGAAAGATCCTAGGGGGGCAGGTCAGTAGGAGTTAACACAATTAAAGAAGATTAATGAACACGGATTTAGTGGTCAAGAAGATGAAGTAGTTGTACTTAAGCAGTAAACCATGAAGACTTAGTTGTTCCTGCACTCTTGAAAAATGTAACTGTCATGAGATCAGCAGAATCTACAGTAACTAGGGTAAAGGTAAAGGTGGCAGGGGGAGATCACGACCACTGACTCAATTGAGGGACTATGCAAATTACCCCCCCCTCTTTCTAGGAGCGTGCACCATAATTTAAATATGTGTAACCATTAATAAACAATGTAATTACTAGTCAATGAATGTAAATTTGGGAGGGTTCTCTACTGTTTCCACTAATTGTGTAACGGGATAAATATGTGGTGATTCCTTTGTGTGGTGTGCTAGCTTTGTGGAATACCACCTAGCACCCATATCTGCGCAAATATGTTATAAATAAAATCCCTCTGCTCTGTGTGTATATTGGCGTGTTGCACACTGGGTATACGATCCCATTTTCGGGACAACAGTTTTCTGGTGACCCAGATGGGATTGCACTGACAGCCTTGCCCGGATTGTCTTGCTGCACCCAACGGGGAGAAGCGGTCTGACTGGACTCCAGCACGCACCGACCTGTTGATCGGGGACTCCATTGGCTCCTCTCCTGTGGTCGGGCAGTGAGTGACACAACGGTGCAACGCTACTTGAAAGAGATATTTTAAGGGAAAAAGGGGGGAAGGGCGAGACTCTTTAAGGAAGCAGTTGGAGTTGCTATTTGTCTAAGCTCTGGATAAGACACATCAGAAGGGATACGCAGCAGCAGCATAGTTTGTTTCTACATGTTGTGGAATTTTTGTATACGAAATGTTGGGGAAAATTGCTCTGCATAAAACTCACCAGAAAAGATATGCAGCAGTAGCATGGTTTTGTTTCTACACATTGTGGAATATTTGTGTATGAAACGTTGGTTTAAATGGATTCCACTGAGGTTCCTCTTCGTTCTCCCTTAGGATGCATTCTAAAGAATTGGAATAATTTTGGAGGGGACTCCTTGACAAAAGAAAAATTGAAAGGGTATTGTAATCAGTGGTGGCCACAATATAAATTAGACGATGGTGAAAGGTGGCCTGAAAATGGACCCTTGAAATATAATAATATTTTACAATTAATGTTATTCTGCAGAAGAAATGAAAAATGGGATGAAGTACCATATGTAGATTTGTTTTTTGATTTAAGAAACAATTGGGAGGTTAGGAAAAGATGTGGTTTAGTGGATTCAAAACACCAGAATGGGATATGTTCTTTAACAGAGAAAAAGAGGAAAGAGAAAGAAAATTTATGTTGTGGTAGCTGTAGGATGGGAAAGTCTAAGTAAGTGTGAGGAAACAGAGGAAGATGTTCAATTACTAGTAACCCCCCTGAAACAACCAGATTCTGAAACTTTGAGTGAAGATGAAAATGAGGTTACCAGCCCTGTGTCTGGAAGAACTAGAGGACAGAGACCAGTGATCCAGGCTCCTCTTAGGCAGGCTGTTGGACCTGAAGGGACACCAGTATATGTGCATGTACCTTTTACCACATCTGATCTATTAAATTGGAAACAGGCAGTTGGGTCTTATCAGAATAATCCAGAGGGAATGTATAGTGCTGTTAAAACTGTAATGATGACTCACAACTCGAATTGGGGAGATATACAAGCCCTTTTAGAACATTTGTTTACTTATGAAGAATGAGGAGAAGTTTTAGAGAAAGCTAGGGAAGGAATAGCCCAACAATATGGGAGAGTACCTAATGTGGACACGTATCTTCTAAGGGAAGATCCGAGGTGGGATCCCAATATGGATGAGGGGTTAGAAAGACTAAAAGGATATCAAAAACCGATCTGTGCAAATATGCTATAAATAAAATCCCTTTACTCTGTGTGTATATTGGAGTGTTGCACACCGGGTATACGATCCCACTTTCAGGACAGCACACATGCAAGCACCCATGCTGGTCACAGGCAGAGGTCTGCCCTTCCAGAGCAAAAAGCAAAGGCTGCCTTTGTAAACTTGCTTTTTTCCTAGATATCTGCTCCCTTCTTTGAAGTAATCATTCCCATGCGTTTCCTGTGAGGGGTTCTCTGGGCCCCCACACTTGCTTTTCACTCCCTTCTTTTTTAATCCAGAAGGCTGCTTGCTTCAGCAAGTTTGCCTGGGATTGCACTGTATCCATTTGTTTGCAATGAATGAGAAGCATTTTTCATTTTCTCTGAATTATTGTTGCCAGATACCATGTGTACACGTTACAGGCCATCTTGCAGAGGGAGCTGGAAAATCTGCAAAGCTGTTGCGCACGGCTTTGGCAACTGAAATGGGCTCCTCGCAGCCAGACCCCTGCTGAGGTCAGGAAACACACATTGCTCTCTGTAAGATTTCAGAAAGTGGGTTTTCTTGATAGTGATATTACAGCCTGGTCTCCCAACTCCAAGCACCTTTCTGCTTTCTTGCTGCACTCTCATTGGTCCCAGTTGCAGAGCAGTTTTGGCAATTCTCAGCAGCACAGGCAGCCTTGAGCGACAGTTAGGCTTTTGGGGAACAGTTGCACATTTCCTGGTAACACTTAGAAAAGCACATGGGTGATGAGATTAAAACTGTACTACTTAACACGGTGTTAGGACTCTGTTTTCTAGTTATTTTGCTCTGCTTAAACTGATGTTGTGAAAGTTGTTATTTTCTGTTACCTTCAGCAGGACTGTTCTGTAATGGTTTGCTATCAGAAAGGAGTGGCTTTTTTCTGCTTTGTTTTTTGGGTTTTTTTTACCTTGTCCCAGAAAGTGTGACTCTTGATTAGCATCCCATTAGTTGGCCAGTCACAGGACTTGTCAGGATGAACAATATTGGATAGAAAAATGGTATTTTTTACTAATAGAAGTGATTCTTTTTGTATTAAAACATTTATTCAGAAGATGAAGCAGCATGGCCCCTACAAGGCCAGATATCTTGCTGTCCTCTATTCCTGTGACATTGCACTGGGCTGTGTGAGCTACTAACGAGATGAAATATTAATTTGGTAGAGCAAGGCTTTGCTCTGAAGGTGTCCACACAGTAGAGGTGAGGCCAGACTACCTGTCTGGACTTGGGAAACTAATCTGGTGTCAAAAGTGAGCTATTCCTCTGACACTGCTAGAGGGTCCCAGGCTGGCTGGTGACAATCCAGTGGTGACTGTGGCTTGTGCCTGGGGCTCTGGATTGCTCTATGACAGCACACATGGCAAGAAGGGTGCATGGGCCAAAAGTGAAGTGACAGGATTTCTTTTAAAACCTGGTGGGATATTTAATCTCTGCAATGCCAGAGCACTTTGTATCAGCTTTACCATATAGACTGACATGCTGTGTGAGATCCACGAGAGAGGTGAGCTGCAGCTCCCTTTATCAGTTGCCACAGGAAGTGTTGTCTGAATTAATGGGTTATCACAAAAGGTTTCTGTTTTGCTGAGTTGACTTTTTCTGAGAAATAAACTGCTGAGTTTGAAACAAGTGTAGCAAAAACAGTCAATCTTTATTGTTCTTTTTAAAATATTTGTACATGGAAATGCATAAAAGTCCAAGAAGCAGATTATTTGCCTGGTTCGTCTTACTATACAGTTGTCTCTGTGAATCCCTTTAGGCCTAAATGTGGGGCTTGATGGGTTGACATAACAACAAAACTGACTAGAGGGTGTTAGAACAAATTTGTTAAAAGCATTCATTATATTAGTTTTATAGTCGCTAGACACAATGTTGACTTATTTGCTCTCAAAGTTCTTGTGCTTCTTCTCAGGGGTGTGTTCTGTGACACCTTACTTGCTGTATATGTTTCCTGTTGTGCTGTTTATCATCTCTCAGAACTGAGTCAGGGTTATCATTGTGCTGTACTTTGTAACAGTGGATTATGACATGATAAAATGGCTAGTCATAACAGCAATCTGGTATCTGTACTCAGCATTGCCCTCATCTCTGTACTTGGGGACCCATCTCTCGGAAACTATTAATAATTACACTTTTTACCTTTTCTCCTCAGAGACCCAATTTATGGGGGAGACACCTTCCTTCACCTTCCCCTTCTCCTCCACACTAGTTACAACAGCTCTTGAGAATTTCAAATATCCTTGGGATGCTCAAACCATCATGCTTCTATTGCTAGGTCTCCTGAAGGTGTTTCAGGTCTTGTTAGAAGTTAAACAATTATTTTAAAATACCACCCCCACAATGGGCACTGTGGCTACTCCAACCCCTGCAATGAGAACTGCAGCTACTGCAACCCTTGCAACAGGGACTGAGGCTACTCCAACCCCAGCAACGGGAACTGTGGCTACTCAAACCCTGGTGAGAGACACTGGAGATGAACCAGAGAACCAACCTGCATTGGCATCAGTTGCCCATATACACAAGAAGAAATGGACACGAAACTCAGCTCGTTTAGTAACGGATGAAGAAGGGCCATCACGATAACCGGAGGAGGAAGAGGCAGAACCAGAGACAGCCACCCAATCCTTATCCCTGAGTGAGCTCTGAGATTTGTGAAAATACTTCAGCTGTCAACCAGGCAAGCACATTGTCACCTGGCTGCTCCGATGCTGGGATAATGGGGCCAGTAGCCTAGAATTAGAGGGTAGGGAGGCCAAGCAGCTGGGATCCCTGTCTAGGGAAGGGGGCATTGACAAGGCAATTGGAAAAAACATACAAGCCCTCAGTCTCTGGAGGAGCCTCCTGTCTGGCATGAAGGAAAGATATCCCTTCAAGGAAGATGTTGTATGTCAACCAGGCAAATGGGCCACCATGGAGAGAGGTATCCCCTACCTGAGGGAATTAGCCGTGGTGGAGGTGATTTATGATGACCCGGACAACACAGATCCAGATGAAGTCCAGTGCACATGATCCATGTGGCCGAAGTTTGTACGGAGCACACCATCATCATATGCCAACTCATTGGCAATAATGACCTAGAAAGACGGAGAGGGACCAACGGTGGATGAATTGGCTGGCCAGCTCCAGCAATACAAAGGAAATCTCTCCTTCTCCCTAGGGGTCTGCATCTTGGCTGTGGAGAAACTGCCAGACATGATGACCGAGAAACTGTCCCGGGAGGTTCAGCGATTCAAAGAGGATATGGTCTGCTCCCCACCTGTATGAACCAGTATCTCAGCTGTTAGGAGTAGCGTTCTTCTGCTCAAGGAAAGAGGATATAGGGGGTACACACCTCGGGCCACCCTGTGCCTTTATCTGTGTGACCATGGAGAGGACATGAGGAAGTGGGATGGAAAATCTACCTTAACCCTAGAGGATCAGGTACGTGAGCTGAAAGGAGAAACAATCACAAAAGCGAGCTCTTCCAGGAAAACTGCTGCTCCAGTTTCCAGTGAGCAGTTTCCCAGACAGAGTAGAAGGGCTGGTCTGATTTCCGATCTTAATAAAGGGACTTCTGATTCGTATGTACCAAATATTATGACCAGGACTAGAGGGGCCCTGCCTCCAGCCAGGTGGAGGAGAGGGACAACCGAGTTTATTGGACTGTGTGGATTAGATGGCCTGGCACGTCAGGCCCACAGGAATATAAGGCTTTAGTGGACACTGGTGCACAGTGTACCCTAATGCCATCAAGCCATATAGGGGCAGAACCCATCTGTATTTCCGGAGTGACAGGGGGATCCCAACAGCTGACTGTACTGGAGGCTGAAGTGAGCCTAACTGGGAATGAGTGGCAGAAGCACCCCATTGTGACTGGCCCAGAGGCTCTGTGCATCCTGGGCACAGACTACCTGAGGAGAGGGTATTTCAAGGACCCAAAAGGGTACCGGTGGGCTTTTGGTATAGTTGCCTTGCGATGGAGGAAATTAAACAGCTGTCCACCTTGCCTGGTCTCTCAGAGGACCCTTCTGTTGTGGGGTTGCTGAGGGTTGAAGAACAACAGGTGCCGATGGCTACCACAACAGTGCACCAGCGGCAATATCACACCAACAGAGACTCCCTGATCCCCATCCATAAGCTGATTGTTCGACTGGAGAGCCAAGGAGTGATCAGCAAGACTCGCTCACCCTTTAACAGCCCCATACGGACAGTGCAAAAGCGTAATGGAGAGTGGAGACTAACAGTAGACTATCGTGGCCTGAATGAAGTCACGCCGCTGCCACTGAGTGCTGCCATGCCGGACATGCTAGAACTCCAGTATGAACCGGAGTCAAAGACAGATAAGTGATGTGCCAGAATTGATATCCCTAATGAGTTTTTCTCCACCCCTTTGGCAGCAGAGTGCAGGCCGCAGTTTGCTTTCGCTTGGAGGGGCATCCAGTACACCTGGAACTGACTGCCCCAGGGGTAGAAACACAGCCCTACCAATTGCCATGGGCTGATACAGACTGCACTGGAACAGGGTGAAGTTCCAGAGCATCTGCAATACATTGATGACATCATTGTCTGGGGCAGCACAGAAGAAGAAGTTTTTGAGAAAGGAAAGAAAATAATCCAAATCATTTTGAAAGTCAGTTTTACCATAAAAGTAAGGTCAAGGGACCTGCACAGGAGATCCAGTATTTAGGATGGCAAGATGGACATCATCCATCCAAATACCAATGGATGTGATCAACAAAACAACAGGTATGTCCCCACCAACTAGGAAAAAAGAAACACAAGCTTTCTTAGGTGTTGTGGGTTTTTGGAGAATGCATATTCCAAATTACAGTCTGATTGTAAGCCCTCTCTATCAAGTGACCTGGAAGAAGAACAATTTTAAATGGGGCCCTGAGCAACGACAAGCCTTTGAACAAATTGAACAGGAGATAGTTCATGCAGTAGCCATTGGGCCAGTCTGGGCAGGACAAGGTGTTAAAGATGTGCTCTACACCACAGCCAGGGAGTCTCTGGCAGAAAGCACCAGGGGAGACTCGAGGTTGACCCGTAGGGTTTTTGAGTCAGGGATATAGGGGATCTGAGGCCTGCTGTACTCCAACTGAAAAAGAGATGATAGCAGCATATGAAGGGGTTTGAGCTGCTTCAGAAGTGGTTGGTATTGAAGCAGAGCTCCTCCTGGCACCCTGACTGCCGGTGCTGGGCTGGATGTTCAAAGGGAGGGTCCCTTCTACACATCATGCCACTGATGCTACGTGGAGTAAGTGGGTCGCGCTTATTACACAGCAGGATCGAATAGGAAGCCCAAATCGCCCAGGAATCTTGGAAGTGATCATGGACTGGCCAGAAGGAAAAGACTTTGGAATTTTGCCAGAGGAGGATGTGGTGCATGTTGAAGAGGCTCCACCATATAACAAACTACCAGAAAATGAAAAGCAATATGCCCTGTTCACTGATGGGTCCTGTCATATTCTAGGAAAACATCAGAGGTGGAAAGCTGCTGTATGGAATCCTGCACGACGAGTCACAGAAACTGCTGAAGGACAAAGTGAATCGAGTCAGTTTGTAGAGGTGAAAGCCATCCAGCTGGCTTTAGATATTGCTGAACGAGAAAAATGGCCAATACTCTATCTTTATACTGACTCATGGATGGTGGCAAATGCTCTGTGGGGGTGGCTATAGAAATGCAAGCAGAGTAACTGGCAGCACAGGGATAAACCCATCTGGGTTTCTGAATTACGGCAAGATATTGCTGCCCAGGTAGAAAACCTGACTGTAAAAGTATGCCATGTAGTTGCTCACTTACCCAAGGGTCAGGCCACTGAAGAACATCAAAACAACCATCAGGTGGATCAGGCTGCTAAGATCCAAGTGGCTCAGGTGGATCTGGACTGGCAACATAAAGGTGAACTATTTATAGCTTGGTGGGCCCATGACACCTCAGGCCATCAGGGAAGAGATGCAACATATAGATGGGCTCGGGATCGAGGGGTGGACCTGACCATGGACGCTATTGCACAGGTTATCCATGAATGTGAAACGTGCGCTGCGATCAAACAAGCCAAGCAGTTAAAGTCCCTCTGGTATGAAGGACAATGGTTGAAATATAAATATGGGGAGGCCTGGCAGATTGGCTATATCACACTTCCACAAACTCGCCAAGGCAAGCGCTATGTGCTTACCATGGTGGAAGCAACCACCAGATGGCTGGAATCATATCCCGTGCCCCATGCCACCGCCCGGAACAGTATCCTGGACCTTGGAAAGCAAGTCTTATGGCGACATGGCACCCCAGAAAGAATTGACTCAAACAATGGGACTCATTTCCGAAGCAACTTCATAGACACCTTGGCCAATGATCATGGCATTGATTGGGTATATCACATCCCCTTATCATGCACCAGCCTCTGGGAAAACTGAACAATACAATGGACTTTTAAAGACTACATTGAAAGCAATGGGTGCTGGGACATTCAAACATTGGGATAAACATTTAGCAAAAGCCACCTGGTTAGTCAACACCAGGGGATCTGTCAATCGAGCTGGCCCTGCCCAATCAAAACTCTTACATACTGTAGAAGGGGATAATGTCCCAGTGGTGCATGTAAAAAATATGGTGGGGAAGACAAGTCTGTGTTATTCCTGCCTTGGGCAAGGGCAAACCCATTCGTGGGATTGCTTTTGCTGAAGGACCTGGGTGCACTCGGTGGGTGATGCAGGAGGATGGGGAAGTCTGATGTGTACCTCAAGGGGATTAATTGCTATATAATACTGTATGTCATCACTACTATGGTCGCTATATGTCATATGAAGGGTATTATAGTAAGAACCACCCAGATTAATGAAACCAAACAAAGAGCAGCAGTGATAGAACCAGGACTGGCCTCAGTGTGCAACAATCCAACACCACACACCATCTCTCCTGCCTTGAGAGACTGTTATGACAGATGGAGCCCAAAGTCATGGACTAAATGAAGTCAACAGACATTTTAGAGGGATGGTCCATAAACTGAGGGGATATCTTTGCGTATATATCAAAAGACAGGAAAAATGGTAGTCATTAATTGGAATGTATTGGAAAGTGTAGAACCTGGGCATGACGTATATGGTATACAGTAAAGGGTGGATACTGTCCTAGTTTCAGCTTGGATAGAGTTACTTTTCTTCCTGATAGCTGGTATAGTACTGTGTTTTGGATTTGGGATGAGAATAATGTTGATAACATACTGATATTTTCAGTTGTTTCTAAGCGGTCAAGGACTTTTCAGCTTTCTGTGCTCTGGCCTTCCAGTGGGAAGGCGGGGGGTGCATGGGAAGCTGGGAGGGGACACAGCCAGGACACCTGACCCATACTGGCCTAAGAGATATTGCATACCATATGACATCATGCTCAGTATATAAACTGGGGGACTTGGCCAGGGATGGGACGCGGTTTGGGAACTAACTGGGCATCGGTCAGGGGGTGGTGAGCAATTGTGCTGTGCATCACTTGTTTTGTATCATTATTACTATCATTATTATTATTCTTTTTATTTTCCCTGTCCTATTAAATTGTCTTTATCTCAGCCCAGGAGTTTTACCCTTTTTCTTTTCCGATTCTCTCCCCCATCCCGCTGAGGTGAGTGAGAGTGTGTGAATGGCTGTGTGGTTATTTTGTCTACCTGCTGGGTTAAACCACAACACCTTCAGATGATGGGGATGAAGAAACAATTTTAGGTTGTTCATTATTTCACCTTGTGCTAAAAAAACAATGATGTCATGTAGGGAAATGTCACATCACCGACGTCATTTAGGGAAAATCTATGAGGGTTTTGTTTACATTAAATATGGTAATTATCACATTGATTCTAAAAGAATAGGCAAAGATTTAATGGGATCAGCTGGCATAAAACCATCTCCCCAGTGCAGCTAGCCAAAGAGATACCATGACACAGAGATGCTTCATTGTCTACAATCCTTTTTGATTTAAGGCAGCCCTCTGGGTAGCTCCTGGAAGACAAGATCCCTTTAACTTTGTGAGCAATGAGACACAAGACTTGTTCCTAAGTCAGATGGCTGCCTCAAACCTGGAGACTTGGGGTCTTCATACATTGACAGCTCTGGGAGGTGGGTATCTGTTGGTACTGCACAGTGGCACAGCCCTGGGGCAATGCCTTCTGGCTCCACAGCTACTGCGCACAACAGTTTCACATCAGTAAGATGAAATCTTATTTTGGCTGACAGATGATATCTTGTATAGACTGACACAATTGGAGTTAGTCGGGTTCAGACATGATATTCGGCAAAAAGTTTGATGTTAAATGAAGGGGATTCACAAAAGGATGCAACATGTTCCCTCTGAAGTCATGTCTCTGATGACTTCCCCATCCAGCACCTGAAAGGAATTATTGGAAAAAGAATGGAAAACAGAACATAAAATATCAATGTGCCTCTGTGGAAATCCAGGGTTTGCTCCCATCCAGCATCCTGATGGAGCATCTTCCCCTCAGGAGGAATATGGTCCGACTGGGAGAGAGATGGAGAGAGGAGACACAAATGGTGAGAGATATGAGGGCTCCGCAGATTGGAGAGACCCAAGGGGACTATGACAGTGGAGGAGTATTGGTGACTCATGAGGACACAGGAATGAGCAGGCAATCGATGAAACAGAGGTTTAATGCCAGCAGAGAAGTGCTTGCTCGTATTGCACAGAATTAAAATGCCCCAGAGCACAGGGGAGGCCAAAAGAATAAATTCACAGAAGAGGAGGGTGGGTGCCTTTTCAGTGAAAGACAGACCTGCCGAGGGCTGTTAGACACTGATAAAACATCTGGCTCAGAAAATTCCTGAACTGCATATCGTTGGAAGCGGGGTAGGGTTTCCAGGGAAAATATAATTCTGAATTGGCTTTTTTATTCTATTCTTTCCTTTCCCAGTTGAGGGCCACTGCCAGAGACTGGGTACTGGGAGATTTTTACCCTTGCCCTGGCTATGCAGCCATTCACACCCACAAAAGACCTGTCTACTCCTGCAGGAAAGGAGTCTATCTTTTGAAAGTCAGAGTTATCCAAAGTTGATCTCTAAGCCGTGGGTTTTTTTAAAGGAAATGTTTCATCTCCAGATTAAAATTGCTATTAAAAATAATACCAAATGCTAACAAGGACTGCCTGTTGACCCTTGTTTGTATCTCAGAGGAGAATGTTTTCAACCTGAAATAAGGGAATATTCGGATATGTTTATAGCATCTGTGATGCCAGAGATTAATGTGGGAGTGATGTGACAGTCAAGGAAGAGAAAGCCGTGGGAGAGCAGCAACAGAGAGGGAGAAAAGAAGGGGGAATTAGCAACATGGTAAGAGCACAGTGAAAGGTATTGAAGCTCTGGAAATCCCAGGATATGTGAAACAAGTTGAGTACACATTAGTAAGAGAAACTTGGGAGGAACAGAAACAAAAAGACTAGGAGGACTGTACAAGGATCCAATCTTTGTAATTTTATGTGAATACTGCCAACAAAATCAACAGCTCCGATGCACTTATTTACATTCCTGCAAAACTGCAGTAATTCCATGTCAGTCAATGGAGCAGCTCTGGTGCGAATGTTGGTGGCTTTAAACCTCCTAGGACCACTTGGGGATAAGGCATGCAGCTCTGGGCCAGGGACTGATGTTTGTATTTTCCCTGTGGTGACAGAGAAGGGAGCATTCCTCATCCAGTGTGCTGGCAGACAGGAAACCAAAGGCTTGGGAGCAGCATGATGAAACCTGCACCTGTGGCCCAGGGCTGGGATCACTGTCAAAAAAAACTAGAGAAGTTGCCCACAAAAGTTCAGCCCTGTGGGTAATTACAGCAGCTCTTCACAGCCTCAAAAGCCCATCATTTTCTTTGCCATTTCTTCAGTTGCAAAGCAGAATGGTTTACATACTTGTGAGTGACCCTTTTGGGGAGAAGTGAACAAAATGCCGCAGTTTCTAAGTGAAAAAGCCAATGGTGAGTGAAGATGTCTCAGCGCTGACCTCAAGTACTGGCATTTGGTGCCTGTGCAAGGAAACTTCCCGGCATCAGGCTGAGCTGAGCACTGTGTTTCTTTCTCTGGCTGCTGCTGCGGCTCTTCTGAAAGCTACTGGGATTAATACTGCTAGAATACATGGTTTGTTTAGCTATTTTTATTGACCCATGAATATACCTACTGTATAATTTGTTGTAATGTTAGTAGTTCAGTCCTGTGGTGTTTGCTATAGAAAATCTTCACTTCAAGCCAGTGGGAAATTTTGCTAGGGTGAGGAGTGCAGGCCTGGCCTCTGCTTAGCTTTTTTTCTTTTCCACTGCAACACAATTAACCTTTTCATTAGAAAAGCTCTGTTCCAAAGAAACAAACTTCTCAATGTGTATTACTGAGCCATTTCAAGCTGTCTCTTGCTTTGGAACAAAACATCTTTGTTCCAGCCATGCATGACATTTGAAGACCTATTTATACAATGTCAGCTCCATTTGTTTTCTTCATCCTGATATTTTCCTCTGTATTTTTGGTTAGCCATCCAGATTGCAAGGAGAGAGGCTGCTGCTGGTTTCTTCCTGTGCTGCTCCAGGCTGAGGCACTGGCTGCCTTTGCCCTTTCTCCCCTTTTGTGGGCAGAGGTGAAACAACCCAAAATCAAACACAGTTTTACCTACTTCATCCTCTCTGCACTGAGACCAGCACCACCAGACAGCTGTGGGATGGAGCGCACGGAGACCTGGTATTATTACAGTTTCTCTCTCACTGCCCTGCCTGTGGGATGTACGGTGGCTGGATGTTCTGCTGGAGGGGACTCTCTGAGGGTTGGCCAAATTTCCAGGTTGCATTACTAAAGATGCCCTCCTGCAAAATACCTGCATTTTCCTTTGACACATTCATAATACACCCCAAGTCTCTCATCAGCCCTTCTTCTCTGATAGCACAATGCTAACTGATACAACAAAACAAAACACAACACAAAGCAAAATTAAAAAAAAAATCCTTATCAAGATGACAAGTAATAAAACTTAACATGCTCCTGATTTTAAGATCAAATAAGTGTAAATGATTATGGAGTTTTGGTCCATCCTCTCCCCTGTAAATAATTTAACTTGAGACCAGGCTTCTCCTTCCAGAAGGGTCCCAGGGTAGGGCTGTCCCTGCTACACAAGCAGTGACATAGCATCTCTCCCAGTGCTGGCATTACCTAGTGACAAATGAAAGTTTAAGTCCTTTTTGAAATCTTTTACACAACCTGCCAGCTGAAGAGTTCAAGCTGCTTTAATGTGTACAGGATGCCGGGGAAATACTGCAATCCTTACTTTAACTGGAAAATTAGTCTGAAGATTCCATTCCCAGCAGTGGCAAGCCTGGGGTTGCAATGGCAAAACCCCATCTGCTCTCTCCAATATTATCCTCACCAGGAAGGTTGGGGAAGGAGAGTGAAACAGCTCCATGCAAGCAAACTTGCTCCTGCCAGCTATTACATGGCCCACTTGAAGCCTTTGATAAGGCCAAGCAGGACTTCAGCATTGGCCTCATGCTTCCCCATCTGCATAAGGGAAGACAGGAGATTTGGGCTATAAGATCAGAGATTCATCTTCAGAGCACCTCACAGTTGTGTTTTACATAGACAGTCCCTCCAGCTCTTGGGAAAGTGCATGATCTCTGCTGAACATGAAGCTGCAGGTCATTTTCACGCCAAACACTTAATGTGTGCCATATTCAACCAGACTACAACCAGCATCCTTTGTGCATGGTGGATGGGCTTTTGCTGCAAGAAGTGGAAGTAGTGGCATGTGAGGAGGAATGCTTCAAAAGCAGTGCTTGTGAGCTTTGCTTTGTGTTCCAGCAGCTGGACTAGAGCTGCATGCGTGGCCTCGCTCAGCACAAATGAAACCAAGGCATCCATATGCTGTACATTAAGAGAAAGAGTGTTTGATCTCCTGCTCACTGATTGTCTTAGTTTAGCCCACCTCTGGGCTAAACGCTAGCAATTGCTTTATCCCCCGAAAACCCCCTCTCAGCCTAGAAAGGGAAATACAGGAAAGAAAAGTGAGAGGAGGGGTTAAGGGAATCTTAGCAGTTAATTAGTAGATGAAGCTTGAAATCTTCTTAGCTATTGTGTGAAGTAGTTAAAGCAGGAGAACTGTAGTTCCTCCCAAAGACAGGTCCTGATAAACTGAAAGGAGCAAGAAGATTTGTGGCTCCTCACAAGGACGGTCCCTGATAAGAATTAAGAACTTACCTCAAGAAACTAGCTCTGCAGTTTGGATAGAAGCCAAAAAACAACGGAGCCTGCGCAAAGTCAAAAGGTTACTAGCGGTGATGAAGAGGAACCACCGGCCTTCATCCCCACGACCCCCGACGACCACCACCAGGAGGCAACACGCAAGCGCAGATGGGAGGAGAACTCATTTTAATATGAAGCGGGGATAGATCATGCATATGTATAGGTATATTGCTAAACTTTATGTATATGCAACACTTTGCTGTATATATTTGAAGTAAGTGCCTCGTTGGGCGCGCACGGTTTTTGGTGGGACTACCCCCCGTGCTGCCCAGCGCTGAATAAACATACCTACTTTACAATCTTACAGACTGTGGAGTCTGTTTTCCGCACGTCAGTTTTGGCGAGCCAGCCAGGAGACTCTCTGCTTAACCGCGGGACCGGCTGTGGAGCGGACGCCCCTGGGCACGCCTCGAGCACTTTCCTCGGAGGGGACTCCGCTGCCAGCCGCTCACCGCGGGAGCAGACAACAACCTCCTGAAGCCGCGGAAGAAAACGGTATGTTTTATGAGGGGAGCCTGTAAGTCGTACGCGTGGCCGGGGCAGCTGGTAAATCGCGCAGAGACGTCTGGCGTGCAGCACAGTCCCCGTATGGGAGGAGGGTACCCTGTATGGGAATAAGGGGATTTGCTGACCGAAGGGGTGGCCGCTAGCGATCTTGAGGGTAGATCGAGCAAATCCGAGGTCACCGCTGCATCCCAGTGTCGGGAGCCAGGATGGACCTGCTAATGACTGGTATATAAGAAGCAGGAGAAGGGTAAGCGGACCTCCTCGCAATTGCGGTAGGGTTATTATTTTATATATTTGCAGCTGCTGGATGGGTGTTACCTGGAGTGATGAATGTATAAATTAAGTACCCGGGAATTTTATGTTAAAAGTCTTTGTCTTTATGTGTGTAATATATAGAAAGATTGTGAATACCTTTATATGTTAATGAAGAAGCGGGGCAAAGGGAATTACTCCTTCAGTGGTTTGGGCTCGAACCTTGGGGATATCTAAATGAAGGAAGACATTGGATAAAAAGGGGAAATGAACAATTTTATCTGAGGAGCGTATGTGACTCCTGCAGGGTGGAAAGTGGCCTCAGATTGGGAACAACCTTCAGACGTTTTTTGTAAATCCCAGTGTTGGTGGACAAATAGGAGTAATTCCCTGTTTTGTGTGTGGAAAGGAAAATCTAATCCCGGAAATTTGGGAAGTGTGGGAAAAGAACTGGAAAGAAACCATAAAGAAGTCTAAGGAACAGCTTGTGTGGAAACTTATTGAAAAGTATATCAGAAACTAAAGTAATAGAAGAGGTTTGCAAAAATGGGTAACACTCAAAAGGGAGTTTTAAAGAAAAGCCCCCTAGGCTGTGTGCTTGCTCATTGGAAAAACATTGTTGGGATTGGGGGAACAGAAAGTAAAAAACCCTTATTAAATATTGTAATCAGTGGTGGCCGTTGTATAAGTTAGAGAATGATGCTAAGTGGCCACTTAATGGATCTATAGACTATAATACCCTTTTACAATTGATGTTGTTTTTAAGGAGAGAAGGGAAATGGGATGAAGTTTCATATGCAGACATGTTTTTCACCCTCCGAAACCATCCGGAGTGGCAAAGGGACTGTGGAATGGTGCCACCACAGGACCCCCTGGTACTCGCACTTGAGCGGGAAAATAATAAAGAACTTAGAGGTAAATTAAAGCGATGTTGCTCGGCGTGCAGCATTGGACAAAGATGCATTAAAGTAAACAAAACCCACCAGGCACCGGAACCAGATTTAACTGACCTATTTAAGCCTCCCCCTCGATCTCAGGAACGGGATGTGTACTCAGACGAAACTTCCACCCCCCCAGATAGCCCCGTATCTTCCCGCACTAGGGGGAAGTCTGCTCCAGTGGCCTTACAGGCACCTCTCCGAGAGGCGGTAGGACCCGAAGGTGGGACAATGCTAATCAGAGTGCCTTTTTCTATTGCTGACTTACAAGGATGGGAAGGGGTTGCGAAGGATTACAGAGCTGATCCAGTGAGAGTAATGAGGCATTTTCAATTTATTGTGAAACAGCACAACCCTGACTGGAAAGATATACAGTTATTATTAGAATATATGACTGAGACAGAAAAACAGCTGATTTTAAAGACGGCAGGGAATTTAGCCGAAGATCATTATAAGAGTATAGGAGGGGACGTCAAAGATTATTTTCCTCTCCAAGATCCGAAATGGGATCCTAACAAATCCTCACATATGGAAAGATTGCAGGGGTATCAGGAATGGATTTCGAAAGGAATAGAAAGAGCTATCCCCAAAACAATAAATTGGTCAGCTTTGTATGCAGTCAAACAGGGCCCCTCCGAGTCCCCATCTGAATTCCTGGATCGGTTGAGAGATGTAATGCGCCGTAACACACCGCTAGATCCTGGGTCAGAAATAGGGATACAACAATTAGTCTCTCTGTTCCTGGGTCAATCTACAGGGGACATTAGGCGTAAGCTTCAGAAGCTACGCACTACAGAAGGAAGGAATCTGGAAATATTGTTAGATGAGGCATGGAGAGTGTTCAGCAATAGAGAAGAAGGATATAGACAAGGACAGCGGAAAGTAATAGCGGCTCTCAGAGAAGAGGAAGGAAAAAGGTACAAACGAGAACCATCTCAGTTAGGCAAAGACCAATGTGCACTATGCAGGAAATTTGGTCATTGGAAAAGAGAATGTCCAAACAAGGAAAAGAGACGGGGCTACCAGATTGGGAAGATGGTAGCCCATGTAAAAGAAGATTGACGGGGACCCGGGGAATCTACCCTAGCGGATCCGCTGGTTATAATGAGGCTAGGGAAAGAACAACAGGAAGTGGAGTTCTTAGTTGATACAGGGGCAACCTACTCGGTTTTGAATCAAGCCTTGATGCCCCTGGGGAATGATTACATCATGGTAAAAGGGGCAACTGGCCAAAGCGAATATTTTTGCAAACCTTTGAAGTATAAATTTGGAAAACAATGGGGGATCCATAAATTCCTATATATGCCTAACTCCCCAAAGGCCCTTTTGGGAAGAGATTTGTTAGAACAATTGGGTGCAAAAATTACATTTAGAAAGGGAGAGATTATTCTGGAGATAAAAGACCACGATTATATTCAAGTACTGAGCCTATTCCTAACCAGTCTTCCTGGAGAAGGAGAGATTAGTGAAAAGATCCTAAATCAAGTATATCCTGGGGTATGGGCCACTGATGTACCTGGAAGGGCAAAGAATGCCCCACCCGTTGAAGTTAAACTCAAAGAAGGTCAGCAACCCGTAAGGGTTAAACAGTACTCCTTGAGGAAGGAAGATAGGGAAGGGATCCGACCAGTCATTGAAAAATTTTTACAACTAGGATTATTAAAAGAATGTGAGTCTGATTTTAACACACCTATATTACCTGTCCGTAAGCCTGACGGGTCATACCGCGTGGTCCAGGATCTACGGGCTGTAAATAAAATAACTGAGGACCTTTACCCCGTAGTGGCGAATCCATATACCCTGTTGACTGTATTGACACCCGAGCTAACTTGGTTTACTGTTTTAGATCTAAAGGATGCCTTCTTTTGCCTCCCTCTCCATAAAGCCAGCCAAAAATTATTTGCATTCGAATGGGAAAACCCCAAAACTGGTCGCAAAACTCAGCTCACTTGGACGGTGTTGCCACAAGGATTTAAAAACAGTCCTACCATCTTTGGCAACCAGCTCGCAAAAGACCTGGAATCTTGGGAAATCCCGTCTGAAAAAGGGAAACTGTTACAATATGTAGATGATATCCTGATCGCCACCAAAACAGAGGACGACTGTATGACCTGGACGGTGAGTCTACTAAATTTTTTGGGGCTTCAAGGGTATCGGGTATCTAAGAAGAAGGCCCAAGTAATACAGCAGAAAGTGATCTATTTGGGCTACGAAATTAGTGCGGGACAGAGAACTTTGGGACAAGCCCGCAAAGAAGCAATATGCCAAACCCCGAGACCTCAGACAGTAAAAGAATTACGAACTTTCCTGGGGATGACTGGGTGGTGCAGACTGTGGATATATAACTATGGACTGCTTGTTAAACCATTGTATGCATTAACAACCACTGAACAGAAACACCTTGAATGGAACAAGGAGACCGCACGAGCCTTTGAGCTACTAAAGAAAGCTCTGATGTCGGCTCCGGCCCTAGGGCTCCCAGACGTGAGTAAACAGTTTTTCCTTTTTTCCTACGAGAAACAAGGAATCGCTCTGGGAGTATTAGCACAAGATCTGGGCCCCTATCGACGAGCGGTTGCATTCTTTTCCAAACAGTTAGACGCAACTGCGAAAGGTTGGCCTGGATGCCTGCGAGCAGTTGCAGCTGTAATATTGAATGTACAAGAAGCCCGGAAATTTACTCTGGGCCAGAAAATGACCGTCTTAGTGTCTCACACCGTATCCGCAGTGTTGGAAGCGAAGGGTGGGCATTGGCTTTCCCCACAAAGATTCCTGAGATATCAAGCTATACTGGTAGAACAGGATGATGTGGAGATTGTAGTTACTAACATTGTCAACCCAGCCTCTTTCCTCAGTGGAAACACGGGGGAACCAGTGCATCATGACTGCTTGGAGACTATTGAAGCAACGTATGCAAGTCGCCCAGATCTGAAAGACAGTCCTATGGAAAGCGGAGAAAACTGGTTCACAGATGGAAGCAGCTATGTCCTAAGTGGTAAAAGACACGCGGGATATGCCATTACCACTAGTCAAGAAATAATAGAGTCAAGACCTTTACCCATAAATACTTCTGCACAAAAGGCAGAAATAATTGCTCTGACCCGTGCCTTGGAGTTGGCCCGAGGCAAAGTTGTGAATATCTATACAGATTCAAGATATGCTTTTGGAGTTGTACATGTGCATGGAGCAATTTGGAAAGAAAGAGGGTTATTGAGCTCTCAAGGGAAAAATATTAAGCATGCAGAAGAGATTTTGAGACTGTTGGAAGCAATCCAACTTCCTGAGAAAGTGGCGATTATGCATATTAAGGCACACCAGAAAGTAAGCTCAGAATTGGAAAGAGGAAATGAGCTGGCGGATAGAGAGGCAAAACAGGTAGCCAAAGCAGAGGTAAAAACAGAAGGAGCTTTAGTCCCCGACAGGCGAATCTCTTTAGAAGGTAAGCCAAAATATACCAAGGAAGATCAAAAACTTATTACAGATCTGGAAGGATTATACAATGAAGAGGGGTGGGCTTATACCCCACAAGGAAAACTAGTTATTCCCTCTTGCCTAATATGGCATTTGGTAAGAGAGGAACACAGGAAGAGGCATTGGGGAATAGAGGCTCTATATAAACATTTAATTAGAGAAATTGTGGCCAGAAATTTATATACTACGGTGAGACAGGTTACTCAGCAATGTGATCTTTGCCTCCAGATTAATCCCAAGAATATTCCCAGGCTAGAAATGGGCCAAATTGGGAAAGGCAATGGGCCTGGGCAACAATGGCAGATTGATTTTACAGAACTTCCAAGAAAAGGGGGGTATCGATATTTATTGGTATTAACTGATACCTTTTCAGGTTGGCCAGAAGCATTTCCAACTAGAACCGCTAAGGCTCGAGAAGTAGTTAAAGCATTAATACAAGAGATAATACCACGTTTTGGGGTCCCAATGATAATGTCCTCTGATAGGGGACCACATTTTGTTTCAAAAATAGTACAACAAGTTAGCCACCATTTAGGCATAGATTGGCAACTTCATACCCCATACCGTCCCCAGTCAAGTGGCCAAGTAGAAAAAATGAACCACCTAATCAAGCAACAGATTGTGAAACTAGGACAGGAAGCAAATCTAGCCTGGCCTCAGTCTCTTCCTTTAGCCCTCTTGCGTATACGAACTAGGCCAAGGGCGAAGGAGGGACTGAGCCCATTTGAAATCTTGTATGGACAACCATATGGAATACAGAGAGGAATATCCATACAAGCTGGAAACGAAATCATGACCTCTTACATGGTTGCCCTAGGAAAACAACTCAATAATATTAGAAAACACGTAATTGGGACTAGGGGGAGAGGTTTGGATGGACCTGTACATAATATACAACCAGGAGACTACATATATGTAAAATCTCTTGCAGAAAAGACTCTGGAGCCACAATGGAAAGGACCTTTCCAAGTCCTCCTTACCTCTTTTACAGCAATTAAAATTAAAGAACAAAACGCTTGGATTCATCATACCAGAGTCAAGAAAGCTCCTCGGCTACCATGGAAGTCAACATTAGCTGGACCTTTGAAATTACGCCTCCAACGAAAAGACGAACCCTGACACTTCACTGGGTTTCTCTGATCTTTGGAATAAGTTGACTTCTTGGCTCCCAAACTTAACTTGGTTAAGACAATTATTTGTTTTGATAATTGTGATTATCTTTTTGTTTAAAACTCTTTGTATTACGGTTCAATGTAGTCTATAGTGTTTTCAAAATACAGGAGACTCCTATGGTGGATGGAAGAGAAACCAATTACGACGCAAATTGGAATCTAACAAGTACTTTAAAAAGATGTTAAATAAAAAATACTGTATTAGAAACAGGCATAGTAAAAGAATTTACTAACTTTTTAGAAAAGGGGGGACTGAGAGGAGGGGTTAAGGGAATCTTAGCAGTTAATTAGTAGATGAAGCTTGAAATCTTCTTAGCTATTGTGTGAAGTAGTTAAAGCAGGAGAACTGTAGTTCCTCCCAAAGACAGGTCCTGATAAACTGAAAGGAGCAAGAAGATTTGTGGCTCCTCACAAGGACGGTCCCTGATAAGAATTAAGAACTTACCTCAAGAAACTAGCTCTGCAGTTTGGATAGAAGCCAAAAAACAACGGAGCCTGCGCAAAGTCAAAAGGTTACTAGCGGTGATGAAGAGGAACCACCGGCCTTCATCCCCACGACCCCCGACGACCACCACCAGGAGGCAACACGCAAGCGCAGATGGGAGGAGAACTCATTTTAATACGAAGCGGGGATAGATCATGCATATGTATAGGTATATTGCTAAACTTTATGTATATGCAACACTTTGCTGTATATATTTGAAGTAAGTGCCTCGTTGGGCGCGCACGGTTTTTGGTGGGACTACCCCCCGTGCTGCCCAGCGCTGAATAAACATACCTACTTTACAATCTTACAGATTGTGGAGTCTGTTTTCCGCACGTCAAAAGAAACTCGTGGGTTGAAATAGAAACAGATTTAATAAAACTAATAAACCAATAAAAACTAAAGCAATATAAAGTACACAGAGTTATACTCAGCCCAGATAGTGGTCGCAAGCTGCGCGCTCACAGCAGTGAATGCTGATTGGTGAACACTGCGAGCGGCACAGCTCCAGTGAAGGGAGAGCAGGCCTCAGGAACAGAGTGACGGGCAAGACCCTCCAGGGATGGCAGCCACTGAGAGCGACCGAGCCGTTCCCAGCAGACTCCCCAATTTATAGTGAGCGTGACGTTTGTGGTATGGAATACATCTGTTGGCCAGCCTGGGTCAGCTGTCTTGGCCTCTGTTCCGCCTAGCTTTAGCACCTGGCTCTCTCAAGATTGCTAGAGGCCTTGATTACTATGGAAACCCGCACACCATGGCTGGCCATGAATTGAAACAAAGTGTCTTATCAGCTTTGCTCTCACAGTAATGGATGCTGCAGTCTTCTCAGAAATGCAGCTTTCCTGAACAGAAAACTGATTTTATGATTCTATCTCAGCAAAACCAGGACACTGACTCAATGCTCAGACACTCCCTCTTCCTCTCCATAGCAGTTTTGAGGAGTACAGAGCCCGGTGTCAAAACCTGTAGCTATGTGTGTTTATTGACTCTGTGATAGGAATGCAGTACTTTTAATCCAAAACAGTTGAGAAAATGTTGCTGGCCACAGCCCCAAAGCCTGCCCTTATCTCTTCCGTGATGGTGGCAGAAAAGAAAATTCCTCAAATTGCATTTTCCTATTTAAAGATGAAGGGAAAAGGACTGCCAAAGTGGATGGAATTTTGTCCAACTGATGTAATGCTGGGGTTAGAAAAGCAAAATGCAAATCTCCTCTGAGTGCTGGAATTGTGACTGTGCATAGCCAAGGCCACCACAAAGCCACCACAGCCCTGCATGGGCAAGGGACAGCTTGGATAACACCAGGCTTCAAGCCTGCCACTGAGTCGCTTATTGTGCCATTGCTTACCATGTATTTTGGAGTCACTTATTGTAGTCACATCACCCATTAATATTATGTTCTGCTAAGAAGCTACAGACATCTCTGATCCATATTAAAGACCGGGGTGAGGTGGAAGAGGAAAGCTCCACTGTTTAAAGGACTTGCAGGCTGGGAACCAGGCGATACTGTAACTTGGAAGTGGTACAAAGGGGAAGAAGCACAAGCAACAACCAGGTAACAATAGAAATTAGTTTTATTTTGTAAAAAGTTATAAAATGAATATTGTACAAAAATAAAGTCTGTAGAGAACTTTGGTTGATTAACACAAATGACTGAGATATAAATCGCAGGTAAAGTAAAAAACTCCTGAGAAGCACACTCCTGTTTTCAGTAAGGACTAGGAAAAAAAAAAAAATCACAAACTTTACCCTTTTGTATTTTGAACATAGTGATTTGCTTTGGTTGCAGTCTCTTCAAGCTGTGCAGAAAATGGGGGCAAACTTTGGGGCAAGTTTTCAGCAACCGGGGCTGTACCAGGGCCAGCAAAAGCACACCTCTGAGTGCTGCACCCAGCTAATTGCCCAGCAGTGCAGCTGACCCTAGGCTTAGCAGGCCTTTACTGCCCAAATCATTCCAATGCTGGTGGTGGTATCAGCTGTATCACCCCTGCCCAATGTGGAGGGTAAGGTGTCCCCGTGGCAGTGCGAGCATGGACCCTGTGGGTGGGCTCCGAGGCTGCCCTCTGTCAGCCCAGGAAAGCGATGGAGGTCGGGGATGAATTACATTTCACACATGTGGTACAACTTCCTATGCCTGTTCTGGACTTTTTTTGACTACTAGACGCTTCTTCTGTGATGCCCCGAGGGGCCCAGGGAAAAATGAGTATGGAGAGCCATTGCATACATGAGATAAAAGGTTGGACTGATCATTGGTTTTTGTTTTTCAGTAGGGATTTTTTTCTTCCTGTTTTTTTGGTGGGAGTTGATGCTTCACTAGTTGTCAGGTATGTCTAGTGACCTGCACTGCTGCTCTTTCAGGAAAAAAGTCTCCAGAACGAGAGCTTGCATTAGCAGTCAGGTATGAATGACTTAGCTGTACAACCTCCCTCATCCTAAGGAAACTCAGACTGTTCTGCTGTGTGGGTACGATCCTGTAATGTTTCAGCAAATTATACAAAACACTTTGGTTATTTAACACAGTTGTTTACCTGCAGGCTGTATTAAATCCAGGGCTAACCAGTAAGAGGAATTTAACTTCTTCTATATGGAAATATGGAAGGAAAAGCTTAATTAAATACAAGAAATTATAAGGCTAAATGTGATTATTTTCCATTTGTCAATAGTTATATGAGGTCAGTAGGCAAAAAGTGTGAGAAAAAAATGTGGCTATATTTAAAATATGACTAGAATTAGTTTTTATAACAAACTGCTAATGTTGAGCCAAGTCCTGTGACCCTCACTCGTGCTGCTTCTGCACATGTATGACTGCACTAATTTTCAAAAGTATTAGTGAACAGGAGGGCTGCAGACTTTGGCACTACATTTTGTGAACATAATCAGGATTTTGTTTAAAAGAAAAAAAGGTAAAGTAAGTGATTTTTTGCATTCAAGTTAACACTTTCAATCAAAATCATGGACCATTGTTCCCAACTTAATTGTCTCTCTGTATCTTCCAAGCACCTTCTAGTTTGGCACCTTTGAAAAGAAACATTAATAAATAAGGAGACTCATTATGGAACTGTAATAAATAACAATAACTTAAGCTCAATAAATATCTTCTGTATATTTATCTCTGAATGGATGCATTGCATCAAAAAGTCTCTGCTCACTCACAGTGACCAAATAGAAATGTAGTTACGCAAGTGAAGTTAGTCTTTTGTAAACCAAAAGAAACATGTTTTGTGTAGGCCAGGCTTGTTATTTCTCCTATTATACTAGGAAGAAGTGCTTAAAAATTAAACTCGTTTTCATAGGTAGAAGAAGAATGAAATCCTATACTCATTTTGAAGAAACATGATGGAAATAACCAAACTTAACCAGTAAGTGGAACTCTTTTGCTTTGTATTGATACTGGCCCTAGAGAACTTAAGCCTGGGAATTTTGATATTTGTCCAATATCATCTTACTTATGAGATTAATCTTATAGTTTAGAAGTTGTCCTAAGTGCTTAGGAACCACCCTTCAATGAGCAATAGTGCCCTTCAGTAAAGCTGAGGGCAAAGGGGATGAGTAAGGTACTCCTACTTCTCAGCTAAGCTTCCTCGCATGGATGGGATTACAACACAGTGTGGTACAGCAGGGTTGTGTTTTTAAGCACATTCCTCATGGATCCGAGTCTCACTGACAGTGGACTGTGTCAAATGGGAAAGGGAGTGCGCACACCATTCAGCTGTCGGCATCTCCGCCTGAGCTTTTATTTACTTTCCCGTAGGACTTCAAAAGCATCTATCCTCCTATGCCGCCTCACACCCTCCCAGACTCCCAAGACCCCTTGTTCTGCGTTCTTGGTCCTCTTTTCTCCATTCTGAGCAGATGCTTCCCTGGGAACCTTGGTCCCTCTCTTTGCATCGTAGCAGGAATGCAAAACTGGAGCCGCCTCCAGCACACAGCAGTCAGATGCATCCACACCTTTTTGCAGAATGTTTTTTCAGTATGTGGTAAACCAGGTTATCATCTAAAAAGGACAGGTCATCATCAAAGGCTGTGGGTCTGCAACAAGCTCGCCTTACTTTGTCAGTGACTAGTTTTTTCTTTCTGGTTAAATTTTTTAAAATTTTGTCATATGTGGTCTCGGCTGCATCACAAGATCCACTACAATACCGGAAAATTAGCTCTTCTTTGGTTTCATATCCCAAATCCAAGTCAGTCACGTTTAAATGTATTTCTGTTAAGACACATCCTCGATTTTTTCCCTTTTGATTCCTCCTTCCCTTTTTGCTGGAATTCTCTATGTTTGTGGCTGCGTTTTGCCGGTTTCTTTCCCACCTAGAAAAAATTGGAGTCTGTTTATCCAGCGACCTCCTCAGTCTTTTAATGGTGGCTTGAATAAAGTCCACTACCTCATCAAACTGATCTGGATAATCCTCTGGCATATTAGCTGTTTGGGAAAGAGAGAAAAGGCTTTGTCACATGTCAGTTGTCATTAATGGAAGTTTATCCATTTGTGGCTAAAATGTTAGACACGTGCAAGCTCCCCTGCCCATTACTTCAGAGAGTGAGCCCAGGACCCTCAGAAATCAGGGAGAATTTGGAATGGTTTAGATCATCATGGAAACTCATTTGGGGAAAAAGAAATGAGATATGTATGTATCTCTGTAGGTGTCTGCTGATGCTTGATAGCACTCTGGCACATCTTTCAATATTGAATGAGCCCTGTCAAAATCAAGGGAAAGAAAAGCATGTCATACAAATATTAGTTAATGGGTGTATGAAGCTACTGTAGAGAGGTTATACAGGCTCTTCCCAGCAAAGCAGCAAAAGAATGAGGTTTCTTTAAGGCAATTTTGTGATTATAATTGTTAATTGTTGTCTTTTCACACCAGCAGTGATTAGTATTGCCAAAGCCACCTATTGATAAGGCTTTTGGGCAGGACAGAAGGAGGAATTTGCTGGGGTGCCAGGCTGAGCTATTTATTCCTGGCTGAATGTCTGCTTTTTTAAATGCTTTTAGGGGATAATTATTATCAGAACTTTTGAAAAATTTCTCATGGAACTATTTCATATCACAAGATGCTGATTAGATTGAGTAGAAATAGGTCAGAATAGAAGTATTATGTTAATTTTCAAGGGAAGTGTTATTAATGCATTTTCTTTTTATGAAATTAAAATATCTATTTCATTTTTCATTTTATATATACTCTACCAAAGATAAATTATTCAAGTAAATTAAATGTTGAAGTCAATGAAATATTTCGATACTAGCAAAATGAACCACTTCAAGGAGAGTAAAATTGAACATGTTCTTCTGAAACATTCTGAGATTTCAGCTTTTCATCATGATTTGGAATAAAATCACATTTTGAAATCTTTAAATTTCCCATGGACTAAATCCCTCAGTGTGATCTGCTTTAGCGAATACAGTGATTTAATGGAGGGTCAGGCTGCCAGGAGCCTGTGTGTGGAAGCCCTTATGTTATATTATTAATATTGTCTCTTAAACACGTAAACAACATTGCAGTATTGAGATTTTTTTTTTCTCAGTCATTGTGCCAAAAATCAAGTCTTTGAGGATTCACTTCCTTTGCATGAAGACCTAAGAGGATGCTTCTTTCTGTACTTAACTCCTAAGTGCCCACCCACATAACAGACCAGTGCCACGCACCCAGACCTGCATGTAAGGGGTCTCCATTTCCAGGACCCCTACGAATGTCCCAGGAACTGCAAACATCAGGAAAGGTGATACCTGACACAGTGCGCCTGGCCAGGGGTTGGTACCTCCACTGAGCCATGAAGGGGTCAGGTGCTGAGATAGGAACAGCTCCTTAGGCAAAGGCTCAGCACCACATTTCCCTAATAAACACTATAACAGATGGGAGCCCTGATGGGAGACCAGGCAGCAAATGTACCCAGCCCACATGCAGTGGCATGGACTCTTAACAGGAGAGAAGACACAAGGCTGCCTCCCATTGCCTAGTGAAGGTGCACTTTTATATCCTCAACAGAAGCACCAAATATGCAGGAGATGGGGGCAGCAGGATGTTACCTCTGTTAGTGCAAAAACCTGCTGCAACACAGTGCATCTGCACTTAAGGAGGAATATGGACCCCACTCCAAAGCAGCCACATCCTAGAAGCCCCCTTCCATGATAAAATAGGGATGGATCAGAAGTATGTGGTTTTTCATGGACGGCTCCAGCAAAATAGTGCAGACTATAAAAGAGTCACATAATGAGGGTGACACATGGGAAGCAGGATCCTATAAACTGTAGAGTTTGTGACTGGGAAAAGTGAATTCCATTGTGTTTTACAGGTATTCAATGCTAATGGCAACAACCTCCCAGACCAGTGACTATGAAAAGACACGAAGGAGGCATGGCTGCTACCTACACAGCTATACGGGACCTGAACAAAGCAGGACCTTGCGCCAAGCCCTATAAGCCTGTGAAACAAATGACAAGTGCACCCTTCTTACACTCCTCTGGCATTAATTCTGTAGCAGGTACCAAAATACCCACTATGAGCCATACCTACTGGAAGGGGGTAGCTTGGATAGATGTGTCCATTGGATGCATGTCCTGGTTTTGGCTGGGATAGAGTTAATTTTCTTCCTAGTAGCTGGTATAGTGCTGCATTTTGGATTTAGGATGAGAATAATGCTGATAACACACGGATGTTTTAGTTGTTGCTAAGCAATGTTTACACTAAGTCAAGGACTTCTCAGCTTCTCATACTGTCCTACCAGCGAGGAGGCTGGGAGGGTACAAGAGGCTGGGAAGGGACGCAGCCAGGACAGCTGACCCAAACTAGCCAAAGGGATATTCCATACCATACAATGTCATGCTCAGTACATGAACTAGAGGGAAAGTTGGCCAGGAGCCGTTGCTTGGGAACTGGCTAGGCATCAGTCGGTGAGTGGTGAGCAATTGCATTGTGCATCACTTATTTTGTTTATTATTGTTGTTGTTGTTATTATTTCCCCTTCCTTTTCTGTCCTATTAAACTGTCTTTATCAACCCACAAATTTTACTTTTTTTTCCCCCGATTCTCTCCCCCATCCCACTGCGGGGGAGTGAGTGAACGGTATGGTGTTTAGCTGCCTGCTGGGTTAAACCACAACAATGCACCACCTGGCTCTGTTGCAAGTACAACCTTGACCCTGGCACAGATACAGATGGAGAGGAGTTTGGCAGGAGGCACTTGTTCTTGTTGTTGTGGGACCAGGTGGTTTCTAGGTTTCTTACGCAGAAGCTAGGTTTCTTATCTTATAACCCAATAGGGGAAGGATGTGGCCCTGAAGAGAGGGCTCTAGCTGTGCCATTCCCCACTCACCTTCAAATTACCCCTTCATACTACTGTGACTACCCCAACCTCCACCTCTGTCATATTTCTGGCCCAGTACTTGTAGCAACACATTGTATGACACAATGAGACGTTGACTGTGGAGAGTGAAATACAACCATCAGGGAAGTATACTAGGGTTTAATGAAATCCATGCAAGGGTCAAACATCAGGAAAGAGCTGGGAGATTGTTATAGAGAAACCAAACAAATATGTGGAAACTCTTGTCTGCAACCTTCAGCCTCATATTTATCTCAAATCTGGTATGCTGCCTTTGCAGTGAGGGAAGTAAGTCTCCCCCCACCTAAGAAGGGAGAAACAAAACTGTGGATTACCCGAAGAGATAACAAACCAACTAGGCACATAATTTTTAAACTGCTTGCAATTCAGGTGCAAAAATGTCATCTACCCCTGCAACAGTACTATATGCAGGAGTCTACTTTGGTTACATATTAATCAGTTATAGGGTCCAAGCACTGTCCTGCCCAAGCCAATCCAAGTATGCCCTGGAGGGTAGATAAAGAGGAGGAAAGGCCCATGTTGTGGACTGTGTCCCTGCTTGGAGCCCATGCTGACATCTATCCTAGTTCATGTGTGATGACTGCCCCAACTGCATCAAGGGAGCTAACGTTGCTGAGAGCCTTCTGTGCTGCAAGTGGCCTATGATACTTAAGGTGGAGGAAACACACCGTAGACGAGCCCTATGCGACGTTGCTAATGCAGGCATGGAGTGTCAACATAGCAGAAGGTGGAAGCAGTAGGGGAAAAAGTAGATCAAGTAATCAAGCCAATGGGGTATCCAACTAGAGGAGCCCTACCTACACGCGTGGACTTGCTGCAACCAGAAGATGGGATAATTGGCAGCATGGCTGATCCCACTAATCTCACTAGGGCTCTAACACAAACCATGCAAGAAGCACTCCAAGCTGTAACCTGGGATGAAGTGTGTGTGGCTGATGTGTCGAACAGAGCCAAGGATCCCTACTCAACTCATCCCCTATTGCAACATCAGGCCACTTGGGACATTTGCTGTGAGGGATGCCAGCACTATGAGTAAGATGAATGCCAATTTTCTGTCTCCAGAGTGGACTTCCCCTTCAGCCCAGGGGACTGGAAAATATCCCAGACAGATATCCAAATCTGTCCAGAGGACTCCTGCAGTGACCCCCAGTAGGGTCACAGGGCACATGGTGATATTAGGGAACTGGTGGGTGGGCACAGAGCCCCGCTCAAGGAAATGTGCTGGACCTGTTGACCCTGGTCAGTGTCTGCCCACATACAACCACACATGCTGTTATGGCACTATGTGTGTACATGATGTTAACCACAGTGGCAGCTGCATTACTGGGCTACCCATTGAATCCTTGCAAGTTGTTGCAAGCAACACCACCCTCTACCTGTGGAGCCCCAAACTAGTCATGATCAATGCAACGATACATTTTTTGGCACATTCCAACTGGATTGCCAATGTGCCCCAAGTTTGCTTCCAAAATTTAGCACTGTTCAAGGAACACCTCCAATCCCCCGTGATCAACCAGCCTCAACACAATCCCAAAAAGCTGAGTTTCAACACACACTCAGTGGTGTGAGCCTGTGCTCTTGGTGCTGCGTCAAGCTCAGCTGGACCCCAGCAACCACTGAATCATGGACTCAAGCAATGGGGCTCATACTGATCAGATGTGGCTTGGCGCTAATTTTCTGCTTCCTAACAAAGCGTAGTCATCAGTGTGACTACAAACATTCACTAAGAGTGGCTCACAGGGGTTTGAAGGAAACCTTGACAGGCAGGAGTGAAGTGAGAGCTGACTTAGTGGCCCATGCCAAGGTGCCAGTCATAACTCAGTAGGGATATTCGGTTGTTCAATAAGTATGGGTGCGAAGCCTGAGAGCTCAAAACAAAATGTCATAAAAAATGCTTGAAGTAGGACCCTGGGCAACCAAGTAGAAATGCCAGCATTAACACAAGGCGTGATGGGTTGAAACAAGGCACTAGAGATAAATGCTAAGGAAGCTACCACCAGATATCATACATGAATAAGCAGTATCCACTGACCAAGGACTAAAGACCATAAAAGGCTAATGGACAGCAGGGAAGGTGGAGAAGACTGAAAGCAGGACCACCTCAGCCTGAAGGACACTTGGTAGATGTGCTCCAGGGATGCCGAGACCTCCCCACACCACAGCCACTGCCTGCTGAGCACTTGTTTGGCCGCTGCGCTGCAGTAAGTGCTGCTGGAGGTGAAGAGGGTGCTGAGCCGAGCTGTGTGACTAGGGAACACCACTGCACTCATAGGGGGCTGCCTCGGCATCAAGTGCTGATTTTTAACCTGAAAAAAGCCACTTGATTGGTTGATGAGAAGTTCAACATGACCCAGTAATGTGCACTTGCAGCCCAGAAAGCCAAATATACCCTGGGCTGCATCAAAAGAAGCATGACCAGCAGGTCGAGGGAGGTGATTCTGCCCCTCTACTCCACTCTTGTGAGACCCCCATCTGGACTACTGCGTTCAGCTCTGGGGCCCCCAACATAAGAAGGGCATGGATGTGCTGGAGCGAGTCCAGAGGAGGTCCACAAAGATGATCAGAGGACTGGAGCACCTCTCCTATGAATACAGGCTGAGAGAGTTGGGGTTGTTCAGCTTGGAGAAGAGAAGGCTCTGGGGAGACTTTATTGCAGCCTTTCAGTACCTGAAGGGGGCCTACAAGAAAGCTGGAGAAGGACTTTTTACAAGGGCATGTAGTGATAGGACAAGGGGTAATGGCTTTAAACTAAAAGAGGGTAGATTTAGATTAGATATAAGGAAGAAATTCTTCACTATGATGGTGGTGAGGCACCGGAACAGGTTGCCCAGAGAAGTTGCAGATGCCCCATCCCTGGAAATGTTCAAGGCCAGGTTGGATGGGGCTCTGAGCGACCTGTTCTAGTGGAAGGTGTCCCTGCCCATGGCAGGGGAGTTAGAACTAGATGATCTTTAAGGTCCCTTCCAACCCAAACCATTCTATGATTCTATGATGTTTTACTTAGTTACCCCTCTGTCTCAAACTGTTTAAAAAATGTTTATACTCTCAGAATGAAGGTCAACAGCCTGGCGGCTTCACTTCTCCAGTACTGCATGGACTGCGCTGACTTGACTGTGCAGCAGACAGAGCTTTCCATACTATTATCCCTTCTTATAAAATATACAGTTTGGATGTGTGTATATGTGTGTTATATTTACACGTACACACGTACAAAGTGCCAGCAGAAAATGCTCAGGTACTATGGCAATAAAGGCAGTAAAGATCTTCTCTGAGCAGTAGTCCCTGGCTCCAAGGTGTGAAGGAATTAAAATTTAAAAATCTGAAGCCACCTAGGATAGGATAGGACAGGATAGGACAGGACAGGATGGGATAGACCACAACAGCACGTGCTCAATATAGGTTAGTGAAGGTTGGCTCACACATACATGAGTGTGATGCACCTCAAAGCAGGCATTCCCAGAGGGAAAGGACTATATGTCCTGGAAATATAAAATCCTCCCTCAGGGGGCACAGGACCTCTGTGTATCTTGTCACAGCATGGCAAAAAGGCTCACAGACCCCATCGGTCTTCCATGTCCAGCTGAACCAAGGCTCTTGATCTGCCAAAAGTTTCTCACAGGATCAGAAAATGAATAAAAAAGCAAAGAAGGAAAGAATGAAACATCACAGGACTGGTGAACATAGGAATCCAGAAGAGTGACCAGGCTGGGCACAAAGTTGGTCAACACCAAACATCCAAAACTCTAGGATTCAAACAAAAATAAATGAGACTCATTTAAAAGATATTTTAAAAAACCAAGAACATTTGCATTGTCTTTTGCTGTTTGCTTGCTTCTTGAACCTTTAGGGCACACTCAGATCATAGTTTTGACCCAACCTTTTGGGTTAGGAACACCCCTCTTGAACGCAAACTGAAATTCTCACCTCACTGCTTCTCTCTGGAACCTGAGGCCTTGACCTGCCCATCCCTGAGCACAGTCCCTGTCCCCTGGGCACTGCATGAGCTGGCAGCACGTACAGGCACAGGCTCCTGCAGCTGAACACCCATGGTGTTTCCCACCAACCTCTGCAGAAAGCCACCCTGGAGCTCTGCTTTGGGCATGCAAGGAAACATGACTTCCTCTGGGCATCTTCCCTGCTGCAAACCCCCCAGAGTCTGCCTTTGCATTTCCAATTAATTAGAGACACTGCGTGCCAGCAGGATCGGGATCTGATGCCTGTGCTTTTTAGAAGAATAAATTATACAGTGTTCAAACAGACTTCTACATAAAATAGGTCTAAACAAATATCCAAACAAAACTCATCACATTCTCAAGAAAACAGTTTCCATTAAGTAAAAATGGACAATTTATTTCTGTCTGTTCAAATGTGACCACGATTACATTTTGTAAAACTATTCCTTTGATTTCACTAGCAACAGATTTATTTTAAAGCCAAATATTCCCCCGCAATGGCAGTAACCCAGCATGGTAGAGTAAGAAACCATCAGTTTGTATCTGACCACAAATTGATTCCAGTGGGAACAGATGGATCTCCAGCTTTTGAGAAAAAAAATCCAGTTACTCATTTTGGTGTCTGGTTATGGATGTAAAAGGCTAACTACAGTCTCTTCTGACCATGCTGTCTATTATGGTTTACAAGAAAAGCTTAAATTCTATTAATTGCAAAATAATAATTTATATAAGTGGCTTTTCCTTTTTTTTTTAAAATATCATAAAACTTGACGTTTAAAGTTATTGGAAACTGTACTTTAAGGAATAGTTTTATATACTGATCTTAGGAAAATGTAATTATATTACTGCAGCATCATTTGGCACTTTGCATATCCTTGGTTAAAGTGTTATAATAAAAGTCACATAAGGTATACTAAAAATGATTAAATTAATTTTTATTTTACATTGTAGCTTTTATGCATTGCATTTGTGAGATCGCATAGCTACTACATCAATAGTTCAGGCCAAACATTTAATAAAATTACCAGGATATTTCACTTAAGCACAGCTGTCTTTCAATTAGAGAAGTTCAAACAGCAGCATTCAGACTCTTGTTTAAAGTTCAAGGAGGTTAATCCAACTCATTATAATGATAAGCATTATTTAGAAAATTCAGATCCAGATCCTGTGTTAGGATCAAATGGCCCTTTTTTAAAACAGTTCTGGTACTTTAATCTGGGACCTTCTTAACCAAAATATTTTAATTTCCTTTTTTTCCTGGTTGTTTTTTAAGTTTCCTCCAAAGTTATACTCACAAAGATGTTTTTTCTTAGATCATTTGCTAGTGGGAAATATACAATTAATGTGCCTCTAACTGCGACTGCAATGAATCATCCTCATTTTTTGCTGCTTATGCAGATGACTGTGGTATACCATTTATTCATTAATTATTTTTGTATTTAGCTTGCTTTGCAGTAATGTTTTCAGGTACTTATAGTGGACAAGCCCTATCCAAACACAGAATCTCCACATCTCACACCACAAAGGCATACTTTAGGAGACCCTCAGAGTAACCTGTTTGTGGAAGTGTGACCTTAGTGAGGTTAAAATTACCAATGTGATGATCAGTCTGCTTTGAAAAGTAAAAAGGTGTGAACTGTGGTTGGGATAAAACATTTATTTTATTAAAAATGAAATACTTTTCATGAAAAACAAAGCCTGTCATGCAGGCATCAAAGTAAAGGCAGGTATTAAAACTAGTTGTACTGAAAAGTTTTCAGGCTTTAAACAATTAAAATATCACCTCTCTGAGGCATGACTTTGCTTTCATGCTTTGCATGAAAATCTGTGAGGCTAAGAGTGAAATGGAAACCAGTCAGTTGTATCCATTAGTAAATGGAGCATCAAACACACCAGGGTCAGATCATCTTTAAATGTTTGATACAGTTCTGGTTCACTACCTCACTCCCTGCCTCGCCAGCTCCCAGGAAACACTGCATCCTCCCCTCCAACTCAGAGAGCTCTTAGAAATGGAGCTTCTCACCAGTGTCACTTGTCTCTCATCAAGGTAAAGTGCTAAGTAACCTGGAGGATGACTCTGGGGCCACTCACACCAGTCAGGTACGATAAGACAGCACTGGAAAAAGGCACAGGGTTAACCTACCTGGTGTGCTTGTTCCTAATGGAGCAGCCAAGTTTTGTGTTTGTAGCTCACTAGCTAACCCTGCTGCTTCCCATGTGTTGGTCATAATGGCAAATCTGCAGAGTACTTTGTATTTTCACACTGCCATACTTGGCAATGCCTCCCCTTGCATCCTTTGCCTGCTTTCTCGCAGGTATGAAATACTGGTTCCTACCAGGAGAAGAAAGGGGAGAAACAACAGGACCATCATAATTGCTGCCAGTTGGGGGAATGACTTGGTAACAGAGAGGAAAAAGCAAGATCTGGTGAATTAGGTGAAGTAAAGGAAGCTGCTTTGCAAGCTGACCTGTCTACAAGTTTCTTGTTCTTTGTCTGGTCCAGGCAGGAGTTGTTCACAAGAACCTGCCCGACTTTGGGCTGGTGCCCAGGGCTAGATCCCTCCTCTGGCCCCTGGGCAAAGGGGTGTCTCATCTGGCAGTCAAGCAGCAAAGGAGCAGCAAGAGGATGTGGTCTCACCTCTGATTCAGAGCTTGAAAAAACAGCTCTGAAGCACTGTGGAGCAGACAGCTTTTCAGCAGTTGCTCTTGAGGTTTTGTGACAGCTCCTGCAGTATCTGCCAGGAGCCAGTCTGCACTAGGGCCTTATTGTACGGGGCTGTGTGGGTACTCGAGCACCCACGAGGCAGTCTCTGCATCTGAAGAAGTTATGGCATAAACAGTGTAAAAGGGGGAAAAAGAAAAAGTGGCAGTGCCCTGCCTGAAGCCACTGACTGAGCAGGAGCTAAACCTGGGTAAAGCACATACCTGCCTTATTGCCCACCATGTCTCCTCACTAAGGCCTTGTACCCCTCCAAATCCATACCATGCTGAATAAATCTCCAGATTCCCAGTAAAATCTGGGTTTATGCTTATTATTTGGTTCTGTCCCATCCCTGCAAGAGCCTCAAATGAGTATGACTGGGACCTGAAACCTGTGACCTCTATTAGCAAGAAGGCATGCAGCCAGCTAACAGGCATGGCACTGAGACTTTAACAGAGGAAATACTGTTGGTAATAAAAAGAAATTCTCTTTAGTGTTCCTGGTGCAGAAGTGATCCACCCAGCCCTCACGCAACATCAGTAAACCCCTTTTTAGAGTAAAATCTTTTTGATTCTATTATTTTCTTTCTTCTCTTTGTAATTAGGAATGGTTTTCCAATAATCATTGAAATCTTTCCTTTGGTTCCCCTTATCAAATATTACTTGATCAGAAACTACAGCTGTTTTTGTCAAAAATTACAATTGTGCAGTGTCAACCATTCTATCAGCACTAATGTGGCAGTGGCCTATTTAGATGTCTGATGATCCTGAACATGGTTATGTTGCAATATTTAGTATTCCTCATTTATTACTTGTCATTAACTTATTACCTCAGAAGTATGAGACTCCTCAGTAAGTGTAATTATATGGGGTTTTGCCTATGTACTACAAGTTTTAAGTTGCAATTGCTTGGTGTGCATGGGGGATGAGGACTGGATATTTGCACTAGATGTCCATCCCTGATCATCTGCAGTTATGGGGGATGGGGCTCGATGACCCCTCTGTAACTTTAAATATTTTAAACTTACTTTATGCAGTCCTAATCAGGAACAGTATCATTTACAAAGACATTACAACTTATCAATATGAGGATCCTGTTCTAGTGGACAAATAATGCCTCCCCCATCAATTCATCAATAGTCACTACACAGCTGAATTCTTCAGCCTTCCAAGAAAGGTTTTGCAGCTTGTCATCTGCAGACCCTGAACATGGGGATTTCTAAAATATATTGAAGAGGACTATGAAAGGCGACCAAGAAAAGCATGTTCAGGTATGTTATCTAGCAACCCACACCTGAAAAACATCTAAAAGGATCCACACTTCCACTGGGAAATTTTTGAGGTCCCTAAATTGAAAAGGAGCAAAGACATAAAACTTTAAACAAAGGATAACTGTTAAAATGAGAATAAAACCATATTCTCTTGCATTTCAGTCCTTTCCTCCTTAAGTCTCAGAACACCCTTCACAGGATTATATTCAGTAGTTATACCTGAGACTGCGGAGAAATTGGCTTCAAGGGGTAAATGCATCTGGATTTACACAGATGTGTCCTGTTCTTTCTTTTATTAGAAATTTGCCGATGAAAAAAAGGTGACTTTGAATGCTTAAGATTTCTAAAAGCCTAGATAAACTGGGCATGCAAACAAACTTTACTATATATATGCTGGCCCAGGGACATACGCACACTCAATCAGACACTGGCTGGATGCACTGGCTGTACTGGATGCACACAGATCAAATGACGCAGTGTGGCAAATACCTCTCTGATGCATTGGATTTACTGTGCATGGGCAAGTTACCTGTGTAGCTTCTGGGCACCTTAGAATAAAGCACATATGCCACACCATAAGTGTGTTGAACAGGAAAGCCTGGACAGAAACATGAGAGTTCGGGTTCGTAACACTGAATATACCTAATAAATACTGTAGGGAAGGAAATGCATTCATTTTGAAGCATAATTTAATACATTTTCGCCTTAAAGAGCCCTACAATATCATTGTTTATTATAGAATCATAGAACCATTATGGTTGGAAAAGACATTTAAGATCAAGTCCAATCGTCAACCCAACACCACAATTCCCACTAAACCATGTCCCGAAGCGCCACGTCTACTCGTTTCTTGAAAACTTCCAGTGATGGTGACTCCACCACCTCCCTGGGCAGCCTGTTCCAATGCTTGACCACTCTCTCAGTAAATAAAATTTTCCTAATATCTAGTCTAAACCTCCCCTGACGCAACTTGAGGCCATTTCCTCTCATTCTATCACTAGTTACTTGGGAGAAGAGACCGACACCCACCTCAACACAACCCCCTTCCAGGTAGTTGTAGAGAGCAATAAGGTCTCCCCCCAGCCTCCTCTTCTCCAGGCTGAACAACCCCAGTTCCCTCAGCCGCTCCTCATAAGACTTGTGCTCCAGACCCCTCACCAGCTTCGTTGCCCTTCTCTGGACACGCTCCAGCAACTCAATGTCCTTCTTGTAGTAAGGGGCACAAAACTGAACACAGGATTCGAGGTGTGGCCTCACCAGGGCTGAGTACAGGGGGGCGACCACTGCCCTAGTCCTGCTGGCCACACTATTTCTGATACAGGCCAGGATGCTGTTGGCCTTCTTGGCCACCTGGGCACACTGCTGGCTCATATTCAGCCGGCTGTCAACCAGCACCCCCAGGTCCTTTTCTGCTGGGCAGTTTTCCAGCCACTCCTCCCCAAGCCTGTAGCGCTGCATGGGGTTGTTGTGACCAAAGTGCAGGACCCCGCACTTGGCCTTGTTAAACCTCATACAGTTGAGCTCAGCCCATCAGTCCAGCCTGTCCAGATCCCTCTGCAGAGCCTTCATACTCTCCAGCAGATCAATACTCCCGCCCAACTTGGTGTCATCTGCAAACTTACTGAGGGAGCACTTGATCCCCTCATCCAGGTCATCAGTAAAGATATTAAACAAGACCGGCCCCAGAACTGAGCCCTAGGGCTTGTGACCAGCCACCAACTGGATTTAACTCCATTCACCACAACTCTCTGGGCTCAGCCATCCAGACAGTTCCTCACCCAGCGAAGAGTAAACCCGTCTAAGCCACGAGCCGCCAGTTTCTCCAGGAGAATGCTGTGGGAGACAGTGTCAAAGCTTTACTAAAGTCCAGGTAGACAACGTCCACAGCCTTTCCCTCATCCACTAGGCGGGTCACCTGGTCATAGAAGGAGATCAGGTTGGTCAAGCAGGACCTGCCTTTCATGAACCCATGCTGGCTGGGCCTGATCCCTTGGTTGTCCTGCACATGCCCTGGGAGAACCCTCAAGATGAACCTCTCCATAATCTTCCCCGGTATGGAGGTCAGGCTGACAGGCCTGTGGTTCCCAGGATCCTCCTTCTGGCCCTTCTTGTAGATGGGCATCACATTGGCAAGCCTCCAGTCATCTGGGACCTCCCCTGTTAACCAGGACTGCTGATAAATGATGGAGAGTGGCTTGGCAAGCTCCTCCGCCAGCTCCCTCAGCACTCTTGGGTAGATCCCATCAGGCCCCATAGACTTGTGGGTGTCCAGGTGGCTTAGCAGGTCCTTAACTGTTTCCTGCTGGATTATGAGGAGTTTATTGTGCTCTCCATCCCTGTCTTCCAGCTCAGGTGGCTGAATACCCTGAGGATACCTGGTCTGGCTATTAAAGACTGAGGCAAAGAAGGCATTAAGTACCTCAGCCTTTTCCTCATCCTTGATGACAATGTTCCGTTCCCCCCCGCATCCAATAAAGGATGGAGATCCTCCGTGGCTCTCCTTTTGTTGTTAATATATTTGTAAAAACATTCTTTGCTATCCCTTACAGCAGTGGCTAGATTGAGTTCTATCTGGGCTTTTGCCTTTCTAATTTTCTCTCTGCATGATCTAACGAGATCCCTGTACTCTTCTTGAGTTGCCTGCCCCTTCTTCCAAAGGTGATAAACTCTCCTTTTTTTCCCGAGTCCCAGAAAAAGCTCCCTGTCCAGCCAGGCAGGTCATCTTCCCCGTCAGCTCGTCTTATGACACATGGGGACCGCCTGCTCCTGTGCCTTTAAGACTTCCTTCTTGAGGAATGTTCAGCCTTCCTGGACCCCTTTGCCCTTTAAGACTGCCTCCCAAGGAACTCTCTCAACCAATGTCCTGAACAGGCCGAAGTCTGCCCTCTGGAAGTCCATGGTAGTGGTTTTGCTGACCCCCCTCCTTACTTCACCAAGAGTTGAGAATTCTATCATTTCATGGTCACTAAGACCAAGTCAGCCTCTGACCATTCTTGATACCTTCCATACTAGTTGACAGTGTTGCAGCTAAATGCAGCAACTTCAGCAACTTAACATTAAATACCCCTTAGCAGGGGTATGAAGAATGTTTAACAGAGGCATAATGCACACATAATGCAGCGTGTTATGGTATAACATCCCAAAGGAGCTCCAACAACATATAACCATCCAGTGGCCATGGAGTAACTCAGTTGCTATAATGCAAATCACAGAAGCATAGAATCACTAAGGTTCGAAAGGACCTTCAAGATCATTAAGTCCAACCATTAATCCAGCACCACCATGTCGCCTAAACCATGTCCTGAAGCGCGACATCCACACGTTTTTTGAACACTTCCAGAGATGGTGACTCCACCACCTCCCTGGGCAGCCTGTTCCAATGCCTGACCACTCTCTCAGTGAAGAAATTTTTCCTAATATCCAATCTAAACCTCCCCTGGTGCAACTTGAGGCCATTTCCTCTTGTCCTATCACTAGTTACTTGGGAGAAGAGACCGACACCCTCGTCGCCACAACCCCCTTTCAGGTAGTTGTAGAGAGCGATAAGGTCTCCCCTCAGCCTCCTCTTCTCCAGGCTGAACAACCCCAGTTCCCTCAGCCGCTCCCCATAAGACTTGTGCTCCAGACCCCTCACCAGCTTCGTTGCCCTTCTTTGGACATGCTCAAGCACCTCAGCATCCTTCTTGCAGTGAGGGGCCCAAAACAGAACACAGGATTCAAGGTGCGGCCTCACCAGTGCCGAGTACAGGGCCACGATCACTTCCCTACTCCTGCTGGCCACACTATTCCTGATACAGGCCAGGATGCTGTTGGCCTTCTTGGCCACCTGGGCACACTGCCGGCTCATATTCAGGCGGCTGTCGACCAGCACCCCCAGGTCCCTTTCCGCCGGGCAGCTTTCCAGCCACTCCTCCCCAAGCCTGTAGCGTTGCATGGGGTTGTTGTGGCCAAAGTGCAGGACCCGGCACTTGGCCTTATTAAACCTCATACAGTTGACAGAAAGAAACATCTTTTCCTTCTATTAAGGGGGAAAAGCCTATAGTGAGATTTTCCATTTAATTGTATAGGCGTACTGCTAGTTCTTACTAAAGATGCCCACTTGATCAAGACACTATATATCATATCCCGGATCATAGGATACTCCAGTCCTCACATGCATATTGATTATGGCCATATAGTGGCAAGCAGTTACAAAATATATTCACTGGGAACTGCATATAAGTCAAACCAAGTGTTCATCTCCCTCTGCACTGTCATGCTTCTGAAGCTGCTGACTTAGGTTTTAGTTTATAGCTATTTGGTTTATATTTGTTCTGTTCACAGTTGCTGTTTAAGCTAATTGTGTCCTTCCCCCAGCAGACTGTAGCATGACAGAAAGAAAGGGTTTTCTAACTTTACAAATGCTACAGCTACTCTTCTTCATGTGAAATAAGCTGTCCCATGAACACTGATGCCTAAAACACCTACGAACACTGGATTAATCTCAAATGCACTTTATTTATGGAGGCTACTCTCACTCCAACATCCAGTCAAGTAAAAAATGCAGAAGACTGCAATTGCCACCACCCTCTGCCATCTCTAATTACTGCCCTGAACAGGAAAGGTCAGCACATTACACCTGATAAGCCTGGGAGGTTAGGAGCTTGTCTGTAGGCTGGAACGAAGGAAAGTTTTGAGCCAATCTGAAAGAGATGGGGTAGCATCAGGTAACCGCAGAGCACTTTGCAGAGAAAGCAATCCCATCAAATGAGGACACAAAAAGGTGTAGAGGGCCTGGGAAAACAGATCTGTGCTCCAGCAAGGTGTTTGGCCTGTCCCTAGGAGTGGGACATGATCTCACAACCCTACTAACCCCCGCTGCCAGTGGTGTATGGGAGACCTGACCTTCCTGGAGTAAAAGCAATGCACACCTCGGAGTGCAACTGCTACACCCCACCCAGCCTGTGTGGGGATCACTTTAGGAGAGCAGTGCACCCCTCTTTGAATGCACACAACACCCAGTTCTGCTCAGCACCCACACACTGCCCCTATGCAGATGAACCAACATGGGTGATGACGGTGCTCCCACCACTTGGTGAGCTGCCTCCTGCCAAGACACTTGGCGAAACAGCTGACCAACAGTATCCATAGAGATCTTAGTACACGGCAGGTCCACCAGCAGACAAGCCGGAGAGCTGATGCTCGTGGCATACTGCCCTCTGCTTGTAAGAGAAACCTCGAAGAGGAGAGGAAAGTCTACATGGTTTGTAGTACGTTGTTCTACGTCTTTCGTGTGCCACCAGATGGTAAGTGGAGAGAAACAAATATGTCAAAGACACTGACAGTGGTGACTCAAACAAAGTGCTGCTGCGGCAGGAAGGCAGCAATGTGCTTGGATGTGATCAACCTTGTGGGCTCTGTGTTTGCAGACTGCTCTCCAGACACCACACACTTTTAAATCAACTAAAAATGGTGTAAAAGTGTATCAAAGTATTTCACTGCTTTCTTACAGACACCTTTCTGCAGGTGTCCCCTGGCTCATCTGACTTGGCAGTGTAGCGAAGAGAAGAGTTTCTGACTTTCAGGCACAGGTGCTGTGTATACCACTGCTGTGTAAAGAAAGGAACTCCCTGGATTTTCACCGATTTCTGTTGTGAAGAACAGCACTGTTTACTTTCCCCTTGTAGCCAGGCCCATCTATTTGTGATCTGCATGGTTAAGAGATCAAGACCAAACTATCAGTCCTTTCTGAAATTACTATCCTGGGCGATAACCTGCGACTCAGCTCTGCTTGGCAAAGCCTATGTCTGTACCCTGGAAACCTCTTCTGGAAGAGGCTGTCTGTTGATACTACCATAGCTCAGGTAAAACACAGGTCGTCTTCCTTCCCACTTCTTGTTTACCCAATCCACAGAAAAAAAAGGAGGAAACAATGGGAAGTTTTGAACACTAGGAACAGACAAGACTGCTACTGCTACCTGTGCCCTTGAGCTGCTGCAAAGAAATCAGCTCACCAGGAACCACATTCCCAGAAGTAAGTTTCAAGATAAAAGCAGGATCATACAAATACTCCCACCCTGGAAAGACAGAGCATTAATGCTCTCCCACCCATGCTGCTTTCCCCCTAACGCTCTTCTTGCCACCAGCGCTGCAGCAAGCCCGTGCAGAGGGGACCGGAACAGTGGCCTGAAAAACTGATCGCTGCCTCTCGTAGGATGGCTCAGTGCCCTGGTACCTTTGCCGCCACGCAGCTCGCCATGGAGAAGATCACCACATGTGACAGCCCCACAGCCCTGGCATGCTGGGGCCCTGGGAGGAAGCGCTTTTGGCTGACCTCCCTGTGTGGAAGGGCTGAAAAGACGCCAGGGGCTGCTGGCCTGCAAACAGCAGGAGCCTGGGCTGGGATGGGAGGCGGCAGCCTGGGAAAGATTCCAGCAGGGGGAAAACACAAGCAAAAAAAGGAAATAGAGAAGACTAAATGAGGAAGGACATAGATATGTGTGCGTGGGGACAGACAGAAGAGGAGATGGATGTTGGAGAGCAGATGCAAAGTGGAGTCACGGCACATGAATCCCTGCTCAGTGCCTCCACACTGCATTAGTCCGGCTGCTCCCAGAGAAACCAGAACGGGGCTGCCCGTGGCTGGAGCTGCAGCAGGCACAAGGAAAGGACATGTCTCCAGATAAGGAGATAAAAGTGAATCCACATTACTGGATACTGTCTGCATCCTGCAACGAGCTGAACAGAGAGGGCTGAGCAAGGGCAAAGGGAGCAACCTCCGAGCTGTGTCTGTGCCTTTACTAAGTGAATATCTCCACAATTCATGTGAGTATTTTGCCACTTCTTACTGAGTCATATTAACTCTCACTTTAAAAAGCCACTGGTGTGAGCATAACACTCACATACTGCTGTGAAAATCCTGTATCTGCTATTGTAGGAGACCTTTTATTAGCGAGGCATTATTATTATTATCTGTCATTTGGACTGTAAGCTGTTTTACTGTGAGCTGGTTCATGTGGATTGTGCTGCATCAAGCTCCTAACCCTGTCACTGCTACTCTTCTGTAAATTTCCACGCAGACACACTAATTTTGGGATCAGGATCCAAGGAGGATTTAATGAAATACAGCAGCACTCCAGGATGTGTACAGTGCCTCCCACCATGGAGCCGAATCTCTAACACAACTTGCGCCCACTACAGACAGTGAATAATTGCATTGATTGGCAGGTCTGAGCACAGAGAGGAGCTTAAAGCAGTGGGAAAGGAGTTTCAGTGCCTGCACTGGGAGGTGTATGTACCTGATCCTCCTCCCGGCTCCTTTACATACAACTAACTTTCCCATCTCTCTGGGTTTTCAAAAGGATCTTATGACTGCCAGGAAGGTAGGGCTGGAGGTGGGGGGAAGGGGGGCATTTCCACTGTAATTGCCAACCCCAAGCTTTGGAGGATGACTTGATTTGGAGCTGCTGGAGCCATACCAGAACCACTGACCCTGCCTGGGGGAGAAGTGGGGGCAGAAAGTGCAGGGGGGATGGAGGGGCTTTCCTCACCCTGATGCCTGGGCAAAGGGGAACGGGTTTAGCAAGACAGACCGTGGTGGCTACAAAGGGGAATGTTTCTTACAGTCACTGTGCACAGCATAGGGAGGCAGCAGGCTGATGGGGGAGAGATCATCTTCAGGCCGCTCTACCACTGAAGGGAGCCCCTTGGGAGGCATCTTACTGGTGGGCAGGGGTGAGGTGGAGACCGTGTTGAGCAGCACCACGCACACAGCCACAACATCCCATAACTTCATCTTAGATCTCCTTCCAACACAGGCCCCTGACAGAGAAGAGAGGCAGGGTTAGTCCCCAGCTGCTGCGCTCCCCCAGTCCTGCCCCCTTCCCTGCCAGCCCTGAGATAAAGCTGCGCAGCCTCACACCCCAGATCAGCCAGGTCCACCCTGGCCAGGCCCGGGGACAGAGCAGGGGGAAACAACCTGTGCCCAGCTCACCTTCCCATCCCCATCTGCTCCCAGAGCAAGGGAGGTGGGCTCTCCCAAGCTAGCGGTGTAGGAGAGGGTGGTGCAGGATGGCCTCCAGCCCCTCTATGACCAAGCAAGCCGCTTTGGGGGATGCGGGCAGGCAGGTCCCAGGAGCCTGCGCCCAGGGACATGGGGGTGTGATCATGTCCCTGTGCTGGCAGCCAGGTCACCTTGTGCTCATCCTCCCCCAGCACCTGTCCCTGGGCTGGACTGGGCTGAACTGGGATGTAGGGCTGCATGGCTTTGTCATGCTACAGGCAAACCTTTCTTTCCCTCTCCTCTCCTTTCCCCTTTCCTTTCCCTCTCCTCTCCTTTCCCCTTTCCTTTCCCCTTCCCAGTCTTCTTTTCTTTTTCTCTTTCCTTTTCCTCTCCTTTTCTTTCCTCTTTCCTTTTCACTTCCCCTTTCCTTTCCCTATCATCTTCCTTTCTTCTTTCCTTTTCCCTTTCTCTTACCATTGCCCTTTCCCCTTCTGTTTCCATATTTCCTTTTTCCCTTTCCTTTCCCTTTCCCATTAACTCTTTGAAAGGAAAGGGAAATGGAAACATTTTCCTCTCCTTTTCCCTTTCCTTCTCGTTTCCCTCTTTCTTGTTTGTCTCTCCTCATTTCCTTCTCCTCCTTCTCTCCTCCTTTTCTTTTTCTTCCTTTTCCCTTCTCCTTTCCCTTTCCTTCTCTTTTCTCTTCTCTCCTTTTCCTTCTCTTCTCGCATTCCCTCTCTTCTCGCTGCCGCCTGCAGTCAGCCACAGCACGCACCCCGATGGCCGTCGCCCGGGGATGACAGCTACCCCCAGCCCAGTTCGACGCGGCCCGGAGGGGCTCAGGACGCAGCTGCCGCCCGGGGCCCACCGGCGGCTGCCGCCCGATGAGCGCTTTCCCCACCGGCCGCTGCCTTCGCGCCTCACCGGGGCCGGGGGGCTGCGGGGCGGCCCTGTGCCCGAGGAGGGTGCCCGCCCTGGCTCGCCCGCTCCGCCGCGGCCCTCGCCTCGCCCTCACCTCTGAGCCGGTCTCGTCGGACCCGAGATGGACATTAATGCCGGTGAGCCGAGCGGCCGGACGGGCGATGCATGTGGGCCAGGTCGGGGTCAGACCGCCGGGACTCTCTTTGCGCGGGGGGGAGGGGCAAGGTCGCAAGTCTGAATGGAGGCAGAGGGGAGCCGCCAGCACAAGGCCCAGTGGCTTCCGCCGCAGGTGCTGTGGCCGCGGCAGGAGCGGCGCCGCGGGAGTCTCTGCCCGCTCCGGTCCCGGAGCCGCGCTCAGCAGCGGCGGGAGCGGCCGGAGCGGCGGGGAGCGCTGCCTGGCAGCGCGAGCTGGCTCTGGGTGCTGCTCTTGGGACCCCGCCTGGAAATCTGAGAAAGACACTCCATCAACAACTGCGGGGAGTCAGATGAAGACATCAGGGCTCCTGTAACGCCAGCTGGTCCAGCACCGCGGGGCTCCGCGCACCGCTCGGACACGCACGCAACGGCCGGAAGGAAAAAAACCCAACACCCACCCGCGGAAAAACACCACCCCAGCCGAGGAGGGAAAAAAATAAATAATCAAACCACCCCCCTCAGCCTGCTGGGAGAATCAGAGGCCGGCGCTGGGATTTGTAGAGCCGATAGCAGCAGCAGCAGCGAGGTTTCCTCCTCCAGATCGGGTGTCCAGTCACGGCGAAAGCTTGGATCCAAGAGGGAAGCGTGGCGGGAGGCCGGGCCAATGACGGGGAGCGCTCGCTCCAGCTGGGCCTGGGCGCGCCCAGCTCCCCGGATGCCGCTGGGTCTCGGTGGGCGCGGGGCTGGGCGAAGCGCGGAGGGTGCCGCACCCGCGGGCGGAGGGGAGCGCGGAGCCGGACACGCGGGCTTTGCCAGGGCGACTCGGCGCCGCAGATGGATTTATAGGTCCTTTTGGCAGTGACGCGCCCTCCGCTGATTCGCTTTCAGACCCAAACACATGCTGGCTCCCTGCATCGGACGGACCCCGCGGAGCCTCCAAATATCTCCCGGCTGAAGTCACCGGCCCGACATACCGTGCGCTGCGCGGACGCCGGCGCAGCTCCGCGGCACCCGCTGGCCCCGCGGCGGCGGGGCCGGGCAGGGGTAATTCAACATCGCGCCGCAGCGGCGGCGCACCGCTCCTTCGCGTTCCCGCCATGGCCACCGCCGGCCACAGCCGCGGCGGGCCGCCCGCCGCCGCGGACGGAAGGACGCACGGCAGCGGGAAGGCCGCCCCTGCTCGCCCTGCGCGGGGGGCGGCGGTTTGACTCGCTGGAGGCCGCTGCAAAGTCGCTATAAACACTCTCGGCTTTCAGCCCTACGCCGTGTATTTATGACTCACCCAGTTGTCCGGAGGTATGAGGTCCTCATGTCGCCGGTGCTATGAAATTAACGCGTCGCAGCCCGGGCGGGCGGCTGGGGAGCGCGCAGGGGTTGTGTGGAGGACAATAAGGTGCTCCGTCCGCTCTGGGCTGCTGCTTTTTTTAAGCTTATTTTTTATTCTTTGCTTTTAGATATTGGGGGGGGGGGGGCGCTGGGGTCTGGGATGGAGCAGCGAAACCCTCAGGAGACCAGCTCGCTCCCGAAGCGCGCCGCCCCGGTACCGCGCCGAGCACCGGAGCCCACCGTCGCGGGGGACGGGGGGACCCGCGCTGGGCATAGCTGGGCCGGGCCGGCGGCAGAGCTGCCCCTGAAAAATTGCAACCTGGCTGCGAATTTCTTGTAATATTTCCCCCCCCTCCGGTGTGTGTATGTGTGTGGTTATGGTTGTGCATTCACACGTGTGCATAGTGACTCGTCCCTCTCTCCCGAGAAAGGCGAGCAGCCCCGCCGGTGACCGCTGCCTGGTCCCGCCCCTCCCCCCGCCCACAAGGGCGGCTACCTGCTGCGGCGGGGGCGGCCATGGCTGCTGCTGGGGGGTTCGGCAGCTGGAGGCTGGGCCGGGGCCGTCTCGTCCCGCCCAGGCACCGCCAGCGGCACCGGAGGCTGCCTTTCCCCGACTCCGTCTCTCCTGGGCCACGTCATCTGCCGCATACCCCCTCCCTTCCCCTCTGCCCCATTCGTATGTGGGCAGCAGGAGGCAGGCAGGACCAGCTCCTGCTGCCTGCCCCAAGGGCTTTCTGCACGTTGGGCGCCAAAAGAGACTGTGGTGGGTTGACCTTGGCTGGACACCAGGTGCCCACCAAACCTCTATATCACTCCCCCTCCTTAACTGGACAGAGAAGAGAAAATATAACGAAAGGCGCCTGGGTCGAGATAAGGATGGGGAGAGATCATTCAGCAATTACTGTCACCACAAAACAGACTCAGGTAAATTAATTTATTACCAATCAAATCAGAGGAGGGTAACGACAAGTAAAACCAAATCTTAAAACACCTTCCCCCCACCCCTCCCTTCTTCCCAGGCTCAACTTCACTCCCAATTTCTCTACCTCCTCCCCCTGAGTGGTGCAGGGGGACAGAGAATGGGGGTTGCAGTCAGTTCATCACACATTGGGTCCACACCTGAGTGTGTGTCAACCACACATTGTCATGTTTTAACCCCAGCCAGCAACTAAGCACCACGCAGCTGCTCACTCACTACCCCATGGTGAAACAGGGGAAAGAATCGGAAGGGTAAAAGTGAGAAAACTCATGGTTTGAGATAAAGACATTTTAATAGGTAAAGCAAAAGCCACACACACAATTCATTCATTACTCCCCATCAGCAGGCAGGTGTTCAGCCATCTCCAGGAAAGCAGGGCTCCATCACGCGTAATGGTTTCTTGGGAAGACAGATGCCATAACTCTGAACATCCCTCCCACCCCTTCCTTCTTCTTCATCCCAACTTTATATACTAAGCATGACATCATATGGTATGGAATATCCCTTTGGCCAGCCTGGGTCAGCTGTCCTGGCTGTGTCCCCTCCCAGCTTCCCATGCATCCCCAGCCTTCTTGCTGGCAGGCCAGCACGAGAAGCTGGACTGTCCTTGACTGCTTAGCAACAACCCAAAACATCAGTATGTTATCAACATTTTCTTATCCCAAATCCAAAACATAGCCTCTCACTAGCCTCTATGAAGAAAATTAACTCTATCGCAGCTGAAACCAGGACACATTCCTTCCTCTTCACACTCTTCCGCTGCTCCAGTGTGGGGTCCTACCCATGGGAGATGGTCCTCCATGAACTTCTCCAATGTGAGTCCTTCCCCCAGGCTGCAGTTCTTCACAAACTGCTCCAGCCTGGCTCCCTTCCATGGGGTACAGTCCTTCAGGAACAGATTGCTGTAGCATGGGTCCCCCATGGAGCCAGAAGTCCTGCCAGCAAACCTGCTCCACCATGGACTTCCCACATGGCCACAGATCCTTTGGGCATCCACCTGCTCTGGCATGGGGTCCTTTATGGGCTGCAGGTGGATATCTGTTCCACCATTGTTGAAGGTATTGGAGGAATGAAGCTGGGGGTATTATTTAGTCTCTGAGCAGTTAACAAGGTGCAACCTTGAGGGAAGGAACAAGGTAATCACAAAAGGGACACAACTGCTGAACCTTGAGTGAACTATCCTAATTAACACATAATTGGGATAATAGAAACCTGCCCCTGGGTGGGGAAAGGCCCCTCCTCACAAAAGCCCCTTCCTCACTGAACATGCTTAGGAAAAAAAGAAGGATGCTGTGATTTTAAGTGGAGATGAGGCTTGCAAGAACCAATGGGAAAAAGGGTAACAGAGCCAACTTTTAAAAATACTGATAACTGTTGCTCGAAGCATATAAATATTTTTAGTGTGTTAACTGAGGTGTGCTAGCTTTATGGGCCTACCACCTAGCACTCAACTCTGTGTAGATTTGGGATAAAAGCAAATATTTTGACTCTGTATGTTTTTCATCTCTCTGCACACCAAGTGGAAGAACCCATGTTTGGGACAACACCGTGGACCTCCATGGGCTGCAGGGGGACAGCCTGCCTCACCATGGTCTTCACCATGGACTGCTGGGGAATCTCTGCTCTGGTGCCTGCAGAACCTCCTTCTTCACTGACCTTGGTGTCTGCAGAGTTGCTTCTCTCACATATTCTCACTCCTCTCTTCTGGTTGCTGTTGCTGTTTTCCTCCCTTCTTAAATATGTTATCACAGAGGCACTACTGCCGTTGCTGCTTGGCTCAGCCTTGGCCAGCAGCAGGTCCATCTTGGAGCTGCCCTGCATTGGCTCTATCGGACATAGGGGAAGCTTCTATTAGCTTCTCACAGAAGCTCCCTGTAACCCCTACTACCAAAGCCTCGCCATGCAAACCCAATATAGTGCTGTATGCACCAAGTGCCATATGTACAAAAAGCCATTCCTAGCTCTCGGACTGAACAGAGCAGGCAGAAAGGTTAGAGGAATGGATGCAACATGATGCCTATAAGGAGTCAGGGGCTGAGACACGTTGAAATGAATGTCTTTGTTACCTTGTTAACATACAGTGAGATGGAGTCCTAGTATTTTAACTAAAATACCATTAACTAAACCTTTACTGCACATATTGGATAAAATGAACTCAATGCATTATTTCTTTTCATTAGTGGCAAAGCTGCTAATTTTCTTAAAGTAACATCAGGTGATGAAGCCAAGACAGAGTTTGTGTATCTGTAATACTGCGTGAGTTTATTTTTCCCTAATAAAGGCCACTGAAAGCCCAGTTTTTAACATATGCATTATTTAGCTCATGTGAAGCATAGTGAAAGGAAATGTTATACAGATGTCTTAGCTGCACTAATAGGATGGCCAAAATAAATGGAGAGTAAAACTGCTAGTTCTTAATAACAAAAATAATGTACCTGCCTCTCCCTGCACCGCCATTGTGAGTCTCTTGGTAAGGAGGGTTACTGAGAGCCCTGTGCACTCTTACTTTGTGGAAATGAAAGTAGCCACTGTAAAATTTCAATAGTTCTATTAAAAGCTAACAAAAGCTATAAAAACTTAAGAATTAATCATCTTTTACTATAGAGGTCATAGAGTTTTAAGCACAAGTGTTTAGAAGCTGCTTGATATAAAACTTTTTTTGGTGAAGAAAAAAAAGAACTTCTGCTGTCAGGAAAAAAACAGAAAGAGAAAAATGACCCATTCAGACCTAAATAAAGTATCTTTACATTGTAAAGGTTTCCTCGTTTAAAACAAGCTAAAAAGATGCTTGACATTATGCAGTATGGTCTCAATTTTGTTTATATGTGTCAACATGATGTATAGATCTCTTAAGATGTCAAGCACTCCAAATTGTAATTTCTAAGTTACCTTTGAAATATGAAACATGATTTCTTAGTTGCAGTATGACTGCTCAGGCAATAAGCGGTTGTTTCTTTGGTATTACTAACAGAGGAGATTGCGCTGCTGTTGAAGCGAGTGCCCTTTGCAAGTCATCTGAGTAGCAAGGAAATGCACTGAGTGGCTGCACGCCTGGGGAAGCAGTTGTGTTTTGGGCTACAGCTGCTCAGTCCTGTGTGATGTCGAATGTCCTTGGTCATCCTTGGACCTGCAGGAGGTCCCTGCAGGATTGGGCCATTGCATGAAACTCAGTTTTGAAAATTCATTCCCTTTCTTTGATTTAAGATGATTAAGGTTTGTATGAATTCATGTGTTTTGAGGACATGGGTGGCCATTCTGCTCTGTGCTGGCATCCAACACTGGACCTGCCATTCCTGCATCCCATGGTATGTGTATTATGGTGACTCAACTGGTGAGCAAGGGGTGAGACCTTAATTTAGATAAGAACCAGAGTGAAAATGTGGCAGCATAGATATCCCCCTGGGCAGTGCAGGTCTGTTGGGGCCCATGAGGATTTGCTCAGGTGCCCAGCCTGTGCTGGAGCCCAGACTACCTGCATTGCCTGAGCAATCTAGTTAAAGCTGGCCCTAATTGCTGTGCTTGTTAGAATTATTGTGAGCCAGTGCCAAGGTCTGGTTTTTAGCCTGGGGACCAACTGCAGCATTTTGACCACATCCCCCCACTCCCTCCCAGAGAGGGTGGCTGCACACACGTAGCCTTGGGGGTGGCTCCTGATCCCTGTGGACTCCTGCACCCGTGTGGGGGTGGGATTGCCTGGGACAGCATGGGCCCCAGCACAATAGTATCAATGGTTGGGCCTAGCAGCATCCCTGGCAGTGTTTATTTTCCTGGGATAGGTGCAGCCAGCATGTCTCCACATGGTTCAGGCAGACCTCCCAGTGCAATGGGAACAAGTCCTAAGCAGGGACTCTTCTCTTGCTGAGGTGCAAGAAGAAGAGAAGACACTCTATTTCTAAAATTGGTCTGAGACGTGGCAAATGGGGCTTAAAAGCAGCCTTAACTTTTCTTCTCTTTGGATAGATATTTGCAGAACTTTATTGTAGATACCTGCTCATAGAGTTTAACTTGTATATTTATAGGTAAAGTTTAATATTTATTATAGGTGATGGGGAACACTGTAGGCAAATTGTGTTAAACAGTTCATCTGAGCAGTGTCCTGTGCCCAAACTCCCTCCATAGAAGGAGGTTCCTTTATCCTTTAGGAGGCATTTTTCAGGGAAATACTAGCAGGTCATGCAAATCTTTTCTACTAAAGTCTTTCATGTAGTAGTTCTCTAGCAGAAGGCTATTCAAAAGACTAAGGAATCATAAACACAAAGCCTATTCTAACTGCATACTTCAAAAAGGAGCCTAATAACAGAGTGTTTAAAACTTGCTAATTAAAAGTAATTGTAAACAGCTATCATATGCTGCTACTGTTTTAATTGGCATTCATCACAGCTGCATCTGTATTATGCTGCCACTAGGATCCTGGTGTATTTGCTCTAATCTCAGAATGTATCACTTTCTGAGAGATCAGGAGATCATAAAAGCATGAGGGCAACATATTTGTCAGGGTTGAAGGTTATTAATGTGTGCTGAAAGCAGCTGAGAGGAGTGAGCTATGCAGAGAAGCAACTAAGGCAAACAGTGATATTTTGCAAAACTGGTGAGCTTTTCCATTTAGATTCTCTCTCCCAAGAGTGTTTTCCATGTTTCTGAATTTGTATTTTGCTGTTAGTGTAAGACATAAAGAAGGTTGTTCAGAAATATTCATTAGCTTGTTAAATTTAACTTCTGCCAGGCTGAGATGGTAGAAAAAAAAAAAATCAAATTTTCCAAGATATGTAGTAGAAGCATGGTTCTTTTGGCCATATTATGTTTAACATCTCAATTTAGCAAAGCAGTGAAATATTGACTTTGAACCAGGGATGATTAGTAGGAACCACCTGAACCAATGGAAGACAAGCCTTACAAGCAGCAGTGCAAGTGCAGCATTGACTCAAACTGAGTTGGCTTTGGTACCCAGTAATGCTATACAACACACCACCTCTCCTGTTGTGAGTGACCACCATAAGAGATGGAGCCCAAAGTCATGGATTACACTAACTCAATGGACATTTTGTGGACGTTGGTGGACATTTCACAGGTTGGTCTATAGACTACAGGAATAATAACTGTATTATATCAAAGGATGGGAGGGATGGTGATGGTGGTATAATGAGGTTGTATTGGATAGTGTGGTACCTGATCATGATGTAAATGGTATGGAATAAGGGGTGGAGAATGTGCTATTTTTGGCTGGGATAGAGTTACATTTCTTCACAGTAGCTAGTTGTGAGGCTATGATGTTTTGGATTTGTGCTGGAAACAGTGTTGATAATGCAGGGATGTTTTTGTTATTGCTGAGCAGTGCTTGCACAGTGTCAAGGCCTTCTCTGTTTTTCACACCAGCCCACCAGTGAGGAGGCTGGGGGTACACAAGGAGTTGGGAGGGGACACAGCTGGGACAGCTGACCCCAGCTGACCAAAGGGATATTCCATACCATATGACATCATGCTCCGTTGTGGTGGGTTGATCCTGGCTGGATGCTAGGTGCCCTCCAAAGCTACACTGTTGCTCCCCTTCTCAGCTAGACAGGGGAGAGACAATATAATGCAAACATTGTGGGTTGACATAAGGACAGGGAGAGATCAATCAGCAATTATTGTAATGGGTAAAACAGACTCAACTTGGGGAAAAAATGATTTAATTTATTATGAATTAAATCTTAAAACACCTTCCCCTGGGCTCAGCTTCACTCCTGATTTTCTCTACCTCCTCCCCCCGAGTGGTGCAGGGGGACAGGGAATCGGGGTTGTGGTCAGTTCCTCACACGTCGTTTCTGCTGCTCCTTCTTCTGCATGAGGAGGACTCCTGTCGTGGTTTAGCCCCAGCCGGCAACTAGGCACCACACAGCCGCTCGCTCACTCTCCCTCCCACAGTGGGACGGGGGAGAGAATTAGGAAAAACCTCGTGGGTTGAGATAAACACGGTTTAATAGGACAGAAAGAAAGAAGGGAACAATAATGATAATACCAACAAAGGAATGTACAAGAACAAGTGAGGCCCAATACAGAAATTGCTCACCACCCCGTGATCGACAGCCCGTCCCCGAGCAGCGATTTCCGCCCCCCGGCCAACTCCAGTTTATGTACTGGGCATGACGTCGGATGGTAGGGAATATCTCTTTGGCCAGTCTGGGTCAGCTGTCCCGGCTGTGTCCCCTCCCAGCTCCCCGTGCACCCCCAGCCTGCTTGCTGGCAGGCCAGCACAAGAAGCTGGACTGTCCTTGACGGCTCAGCAACAACCCAAAACATCAGCACATTATCAACAGTTCCTCATCCCAAATCCAAAACACAGTCTCACACTAGCTTCTGTGAAGAAAACCAGCTCTATCGTGGCTGAAACCAGGACAGTATCCACCCCTTATTCCATACCATTTACGTCATGCCCAGGTCCTATACTTTTCAATACATTCCAATTATTCATTATTACTCTTCCTGTCTTTTAATATATACACACAGATATCACTTTCTTAGTCCATGGGCCATCACTTAAAATGTCTATGGAGTTCAGTCAGTCCATGACTCTGGGCTTCATCCATCATAGCAGTCTCTCAGGGCAGGGGAGATGGTATGTGGTGTTGGATTGTCATCTGGCACGGTCCATGTCCATGATCTGCAGGTCGAAGATGTCGATCTCGAGGGATTTGTTGGGCGCAAGCTGCTGAAGCCAGTTCTGGTTTCATCACTGCTGCACGTTGCTTGGTTTCAGTGAAGCTCATTCTTCATCAGTCTGGGTGATTCTTACTATAATACCATTGATATGGTAGATAGCAACCATAGTAGTAATGTCATACTGAACAATTAACATAATACAATTCAAATCATTGACTGTTTTCACCCAAAATCAAGTCTCCTTGAGGTACACATCGGACTTCCCCATCCTTCCGCATTACCCACCAAGTGCACCCAGGTCCCTGGGCAAAGGCAATCCCACGAACGGGTTTGCCTTTTCCTAATGCAGGAGTAACCCAGACTGTCTTCCCCAGCATGTTTCTCACATGCACCACAGGGACTTTATCCCCTTCTACAGTACGTAGAAGTTTTGATTGGGCAGGGCCGGCTCTATTAGTAGATCCCCTAGTGTTGACCAACCAGGTGGCTTTGGCTAAATGTTTATCCCAATGTTTGAATGTCCCGTCACCCATTGCTCTCAGTGTAGTCTTTAACAGTCCGTTGTATCGTTCAATTTTTCCGGAAGCTGGTGCATGATAGGGGATATGATACACCCACTCAATGCCGTGCTCTTTGGCCCAGGCGTCTATGAGGTTGTTTCGGAAATGAGTCCCATTGTCTGACTCAATTCTTTCGGGGGTGCCATGTCGCCATAAGACTTGCTTTTCAAGGCCCAGGATAGTGTTTTGGGCGGTGGCATGGGGCACAGGGTATGTTTCCAGCCATCCGGTGGTTGCTTCCACCATGGTAAGCACATAGCGCTTGCCTTGGCGAGTTTGTGGAAGTGTGATATAGTCAATCTGCCAGGCCTCCCCATATTTATATTTCAACCATCGTCCTTCATACCAGAGGGGCTTTAACCACTTGGCTTGTTTGATCGCAGCACACGTCTCACATTCATGGATAACCTGTGCAATAGCATCCATGGTCAGGTCCACCCCTCGATCCCGAGCCCATCTATATGTTGCATCTCTTCCCTGATGGCCTGAGGTGTCATGGGCCCACCGAGCTATAAATAATTCACCCTTATGTTGCCAGTCCAGATCCACCTGAGCCACTTCAATCTTAGCAGCCTGATCCACCTGATGGTTGTTTTGATGTTCTTCGGTGGCCCGACTCTTGGGTACGTGAGCATCTACATGGCGTACTTTTATGACGAGATTCTCTAGTCGGGCAGCAATATCTTGCCACAATTCAGCAGCCCAGATGGGCTTGCCTCTGCGTTGCCAGTTGCTCTGCTTCCATTGCTGTAGCCACCCCCATAGAGCATTTGCCACCATCCATGAGTCAGTATAGAGTACTGGCCATTTTTCTCATTCAGCAATATCTAAAGCCAGCTGGATGGCTTTCACCTCTGCAAACTGACTTGATTCCCCTTGTCCTTCAGCCACTTCTGCAACTCGTCATATAGGGCTCCATACAGCAGCTTTCCACCTTCGATGTTTGCCTACAATACGACAGGACCCATCAGTAAACAGGGCATATTGCCTTTCGTTCTCTGGCAGTTCATTATATGGTGGAGCCTCTTCAGCACGCGCCACCTCCTCTTCCGGTGATATTCCAAAATCTTTGCCTTCTGGCCAGTCCATGATCACTTCCAAGATTCCCGGGCGATTAAGATTTCCTATTCGAGCCCGCTGTGTAATAAGCGCGACCCACTTACTCCACGTAGCATCAGTCGCATGATGCGTAGAGGGGACCCTCCCTTTGAACATCCAGCCCAGCACCCGCAGTCGGGGTGCCAGGAGGAGCTGTGCTTCAGTACCAACCACTTCTGAGGCAGCTCGAACTCCTTCATATGCTGCCAGTATCTCCTTTTCAGTTGGAGTATAGCGGGACTCAGATCCCCTATATCCTCGACTCCAAAACCCTAGAGGTCGACCTCGAGTCTCTCCTGGTGCCTTCTGCCAGAGACTCCAGGTAGGGCCATTCTCCCCGGCTGCCGTGTAGAGCACATTTTTAACATCTTGTCCTGCCCGGACTGGCCTGAGGGCTACGGCATGAACTATCTCCTGTTTGATTTGTTCGAAGGCTTGTCGTTGCTCAGGGCCCCATTTAAAATCGTTCTTCTTCCGGGTCACTTGATAAAGAGGGCTTACAATCAGACTGTAATTTGGAATATGCATTCTCCAGAAACCCACAACACCCAGAAATGCTTGTGTTTCTTTTTTGCTAGTTGGTGGAGACATAGCTGTTATTTTGTTGATCACATCCGTTGGGATCTGTCGACGTCCATCTTGCCATTTTATTCCTAAAAACTGGATCTCTTGTGCAGGTCCCTTGACTTTACTTTGTTTTATAGCAAAACCAGCTTTCAGAAGGACTTGAATTATTTTCTTCCCTTTCTCGAAAACTTCTTCTGCTGTGTTGCCCCATACGATGATGTCATCAATGTATTGCAGATGCTCTGGAGCTTCACCCTGTTCCAGTGCAGTTTGTATCAGCCCATGGCAAATGGTAGGGCTGTGTTTCCACCCCTGGGGAAGTCGATTCCAGGTGTATTGGACACCCCTCCAAGTGAAAGCAAACTGTGGCCTGCACTCTGCCGCCAAAGGGATCGAGAAAAACGCGTTAGCAATATCAATGGTGGCGTACCACTTGGCTGCCTTCGACTCCAGTTCATATTGAAGTTCTAGCATGTCCGGCACGGCAGCGCTCAATGGCGGCGTGACTTCATTCAGGCCACGATAGTCTACTGTCAGTCTCCACTCTCCATTAGACTTTCGCACTGGCCATATGGGGCTGTTAAAGGGTGAGCGAGTCTTGCTGATCACTCCTTGGCTCTCCAGCCGACGAATCAGCTCATGGATGGGGATCAGGGAGTCTCTGTTGGTGCGATATTGCCGCCGGTGCACTGTTGTGGTAGCGATCGGCACCTGTTGTTCTTTGACCCTGAGCAACCCCACCACAGAAGGGTCCTTTGAGAGACCAGGCAAGGTGGACAGCTGTTTAATTTCTTCCGTCTCCAAGGCAGCTATACCAAAAGCCCACCGGTACCCTTTTGGGTCCTTGAAATACCCTCTGCTGAGGTAGTCTATGCCCAGGATGCACGGAGCCTCTGGGCCAGTCACAATGGGGTGCTTCTGCCACTCATTCCCAGTTAGGCTCACTTCGGCCTCCAGCACAGTCAGCTGTTGGGATCCCCCTGTCACTCCAGAAATACAGATGGGTTCTGCCCCTATATGGCTTGATGGCATCAGGGTACATTGTGCACCGGTGTCCACTAAAGCCTTATATTCCTGTGGGTCTGATGTGCCAGGCCATCTAATCCACACAGTCCAATAAACTCGGTTGTCCCTCTCTTCCGCCTGGCTGGAGGCAGGGCCCCTCTAATCCTGCTCATAGTACTCGTTACCCACTTCTTGTAAATAGGAATCAGAAGTCCCTTCAAGAGGATCAGAGGTGAGATCAGCTCTTCTATTCTTTCTGGGAAGCTGCCCACTGGAAAGTGGAGCGACGATTTTCCTCGAGGAACCTGAACCCCCTTTTGTAATTGTTTTTCCTTGCAGCTTGCGTACTCGTGCCTCTAGGGTCGAGGTAGGTTTTCCATCCCACCTCCTCATGTCCTCTCCGTAGTCACGCAATTGAAACCACAGGGTGGCTCGTGGTGTGTATCCTCTGTATCTTCTCTCTTGAACAGAAGAGCGCTTACTGCTAATGGCTGAGACACTGGTCCGTATGGGTGGAGGGTGGGGCATATCCTCTTCGAATTGCCGGAACTCCCGGGACAGTTTCTCTATAGCAGAGACGCAGGCCCGTAGGGACGAAGAGAGGCTTTCTTCGTATTGCCGGAGTTGGCCAGCCAATTCATCCACCGTTGGTCTCTCTCCGTCCTTCCAGGCCATTACTGCTAATGAGTTGGCATATGATGATGGTGCACTCCGTACAAACTTCCGCCACATAGGTTGCGTGCAATTGACTTCATCTGGATCTTTGGATGATTGTCCATTGTCCAAGTCACCATAAATCACTTCCAGCACTGCTAGCTCCCTCAGGTACTGGATACCTTTCTCCATGGTGGTCCACTTGCCTGGGTGACATAGAACATCTTCCTTGAAGGGATACCTTTCCTTCACACCCGACAGGAGTCGTTTCCAGAGGCTGAGGACTTGTGCACCTTTTCCAATTGCTTTGTCAATGCCCCCTTCCCTAGAAAGGGATCCCAGCTGCTTGGCTTCCCTACCCTCTAATTCCAGGCTACTGGCCCCATTATCCCAGCATCGGAGCAGCCAGGTGACAATGTGCTCACCTGGACGACGGCTGAAATCCTTTCGCATATCTCGCAATTCACTCAGGGATAGAGATCGGGTAGTTACCGTCTCTTTTATGAGTTCTTCCTCTTCCTCCTCTTCAAGTGATGACTCGCTCTCTTCCCTCTTCCGTGCTTGTGATGGCCCTGCTTCAGAGCACTCTGCCTCCTCACTCTCTTCCTCTGGCTCCTTCTTAGCAGAATCTTCCTCCTCCCTTACTAAACGAGCTGACTTCCACTTCCAAGATTTCTTCTTTTGTACAGGGGCTACTGATACCGGGATGGGCTGGTTCTCTGGTTCAACTGCAACAGTCTGAGTAGCTACAGTGCCCGCCGTGGGGGTTGGAGTAGTGACAGTGCCCGCTGTGGGGGTTGGTGCAGTCACAGTGCCTGCCACAGGGGTTGGAGTAGTCACAGTGCCTGCCACATTGCCATCAGACCCAGAGAGCCTCTCTCCCCTTTGCATAGTGTTAAATAGGGTTCTGTAGGCATGGGCCAGGCCCCAGCACATGGCAATGATTTGTGTCTCCTTGGAGCTGCCAGGCTGACAGCATACTTCTTCCAAATATTCTGCTAGTTTATCAGGATTCTGCACTTGTTCGGGAGTGAAGTTCCAAAACACCGGAGGTGCCCACCGCCCCAGGCATTTGCCCATGCTGTTCCACACGCCCTGCCATTCATAACTATCCAGCCTTGGGGCAGATCTCCGGGTGATATTCTTAAATTGCTTGCCAACCTTAGACAAAACCGAAACAATGTTCCCCAGAAGTAGCAATAGAGGTATTTTAACTACCCAAGGGTGTTCAAAATACTGAAAAATTATTGTGATGAAGGAGGAAATGTTATGATAGAGGGTAGCAAAGGTACCACTCTGCATTTCCTCCATAAAAAACCTTTCAGAGGCAGAAGTATAATTGCTAATCGTCTCCACAAGACTGTAGCCAAAATACAGTAACGGCTTTAGTACAGAGCTCAGATGATACCACATTAAGCTCAAGGTCAGTGCTCTAAAAACAAAATTCACAGGCGAGACATTACTAATCATTGCAGAGTACAGCAGCCCGCAGAAACCAACACCGATCCTTAACATGTACAGCAAAGACGAGAGCATGATGCAAATCAAATAAACTGATATTGTGACCTGCAACCGTTATTATCTCAAGCCTCGTGCCCCACGTTGGGCGCCAAAAAGGACTGTCGTGGTTTAGCCCCAGCCGGCAACTAAGCACCACGCAGCCGCTCGCTCACTCTCCCTCCCACAGTGGGACGGGGGAGAGAATTAGGAAAAACCTCGTGGGTTGAGATAAACACGGTTTAATAGGACAGAAAGAAAGAAGGGAACAATAATGATAATACCAACAAAGGAATGTACAAGAACAAGTGAGGCCCAATACAGAAATTGCTCACCACCCCGTGATCGACAGCCCGTCCCCGAGCAGCGATTTCCGCCCCCCGGCCAACTCCAGTTTATGTACTGGGCATGACGTCGGATGGTAGGGAATATCTCTTTGGCCAGTCTGGGTCAGCTGTCCCGGCTGTGTCCCCTCCCAGCTCCCCGTGCACCCCCAGCCTGCTTGCTGGCAGGCCAGCACAAGAAGCTGGACTGTCCTTGACGGCTCAGCAACAACCCAAAACATCAGCACATTATCAACAGTTCCTCATCCCAAATCTAAAACACAGTCTCACACTAGCTTCTGTGAAGAAAACCAGCTCTATCCTGGCTGAAACCAAGACAACTCCTTACACTCTTCCCCTGCTGCAGTGTGGGGTCCCTCCCATGGGAGATAGTTCTCCATGAACTTCTCCAACATGGGTCCTTCCCACAGGCTACAGTTCTTAACAAACTGCTTCAGCCTGGGTCCCTTCCATGGGGTGCAGTCCTTCAGGAACAGACTGCTCCAGTGTGGGTTCCCACAGGTACTGCCAGGTGCTTGCTCCAGCATGGAAGGGTAAAAGTGAGGAAAACTTGTTGGTTGAGATAAGAAAGTTTAATAAGTAAAGCAAAAGCTGCACGCATGAGCAAAGCAGGTAGGTGTTCAGCCATTTCCAGGAAAGCAGGGCTCCATCGTGTGTAACATTTACTTAGGAATAAAGATTCCATAACTCTGAACGTTCCCCCTTCCTTCAATATCTTTATAGATGACCTGGATGAGGGGATCGAGTGCTCCCTCAGTAAGTTTGCAGATGACACCAAGTTGGGTGGGAGTGTTGATCTGCTGGAGGGTAGGAGGGCTCTGCAGAGGGATCTGGACAGGCTGGATCGATGGACTGAGGTCAGCTGTATGAGGTTTAACAAGGCCAAGTGCTGGGTCCTGCACTTTGGCCACAACAACCTCATGCAGTGCTACAGGCTTGGGGAGGAGTGGCTAGAGAGCAGCCTGGTGGAAAGGGACCTGGGGGTGCTGGTTGACAGCCGGCTGAACATGAGCCAGCAGTGTGCCCAGGTGGCCTGTATCAGAAACAGTGAGGCCAGCAGGAGTAGGGAAGTGATCGTGCCCCTGTACTCGGCACTGGTGAGGCCGCATCTTGAATACTGTGTTCAGTTTTGGGCCCCTCACTACAAGAAGGATGTTGAGGTGCTGGAGCGTGTCCAGAGAAGGGCAACGAAGCTGGTGAGGGGTCTGGAGCAGAAGTCTTATGAGGAGCGGCTGAGGGAACTGGGGTTGTTTAGTCTGGAGAAGAGGAGGCTGAGGGGAGACCTTATCGCTCTCTACAACTACCTGAAAGGGGGTTGTGGCGACGAGGGTGTTGGCCTCTTCTCCCAAGTAACTAGTGATAGGACAAGAGGAAATGGCCTCAAGTTGCGCCAGGGGAGGTTTATATTGGATATTAGGAAAAATTTCTTCACTGAGAGGGTGGTCAGGCATTGGAACAGGCTGCCCAGGGAGGTGGTGGAGTCACCATCTCTGGAAGTGTTCAAAAAACGTGTGGATGTGCACTTCAGGACATGGTTAAGGGAACATGGTGGCACTGGATTAATGGTTGGACTTGATGATCTTGAAGGTCCTTTCCAACCTAGTGATTCTGTGATATGCTGATATATTACGTTTGCCTGACAAGGTTTTAGTAGCAGGGTGGCTTGTGAGAAGCTGCTAGAAACTTCCCCTATGTCTGATAGAGCCAATGCTAGCTGGCTCCAAGTTGGACCCGCTGCTGGCTAAGGCTGAGCCTATCAGCGATGGTGGTAGCGCCTCGGTGATAACATGTTTAAGGGGGGATGGCATGGGGTGGGGTGTTAAATGGAAACAGCAATTGCAGCCAGAGAGAGGAGTGAGAATATGTGAGAGAAACAACTATGCAGCCACCAAGGTCAGTGAAGAAGAGTGAGGAGGTGCTCCAGGTACCGGAGCAGAGTGGTGGTGAAGACCATGGTGAGGCAGGCTGTCCCCCTGCAGCCCATGGAGGTCCACAGTGGAGCAGATATCTGCCTGCAGCCTGTGGAGGACCCCATGCCAGAGCAGGTGGATGCCTGAAGGAGGCTGTGACCCCATGAGAAGCCTATGCTGGAGTGGGCTCCTGGCAGGACCTGTGGAGAGAGGAGCCCATGTTGGAGCAGTTTTGCTGGCAGGAGTTGTGACCCTGTGGTAAGGACCCACACTGGAGCAGTTTGCGAAGAACTGCAGCCTGTGGGAAGGACCTATGTTGAAGTTTGTGGATGACTGCCCTCCCGTGGGAGGGACCCCATGCTAGAGCAGGGGAAGAGTGTGAAGAGTCCTCCCCCTGAGGAGAAAGGAGTGGTAGAGACAACTATGTGTGATGAACTGAACACTCACAAATCCATGGGCCCTGATGGGATGCACGCACAAGTGCTGAGGGAGCTGGCTGATGTTGTTGCAACACACCTCTCTCCATTTTTGAAAAATCATGGAGAATGGGAGAGGTGCCTGAGGACTGGAGGAAAGCCAATGTCACCTCAGTCTTCAAAAAGGGCAAGAAGGAAGACCCGGGAAATTATAGACCAGTCAGCCTCACCTCCATCCCTGGGAAGGTGATGGAACAGCTCCTTCTGGAGGCCATCTCTAGGCACATGGATGAAAAGAAAGTTATCAGGAGTAGTCAGCATGGATTCACCAAGGGGAGATTGTGCTTGACCAACCTGATAGCCTTCTATGATGGAGTGACTAGCTGGGTAGATGAAGGGAGAGCAGTGGATGTGGTTTACCTTGACTTCAGTAAGGCTTTTGACGCTGTCTCCCATAACATCCTCACAGTGAAGCTCAGGAAGTATGGGTTGGATGAGTGGACTGTGAGATGGATCGAGAACTGGCTAAGCAACAGAGCTCAAAGGGTTGTGGTCAGCGGTGCAGAGTCCAGTTGGAGGCCTGTAGCTAGTGGTGTTGCCCAGGGATCAGTACTGGATCCGGTTTTGTTCAACATCTTCATCAATGGCCTAGACAAAGGGTTGGAATGTACCCTCAGCAAGTTTGCTGATGATACAAAACTGGGAGGAGTGGCTGATACACCAGGAGGCTGTGCTGCCATTCAATGGGATCTGGACAGACTGGAGAGTTGGGCGGAGGGGAACCTCATGAAATTTAACAAGGACAAGTGTAGAGTTCTGCACCTGGGGAGGAACAACCCCATGCACCAGTACAGGTTAGGGGTTGACCTGCTGGAAAGCAGCTCCATGGAGAAGGACCTTGGAGTCCTGGTAGACAATGTTATCCATGGGACAGCAATGTGCCCTGGTGGCCAAGAGGGCCAATGGTATCCTGGGGTGCATTAAGGAGAGTGTGACCAGCAGGTCGAGAGAGGTTATCCTCTCCCCCTCTACTCTGTGCTGGTGAGGCCTCATCTGGAGTATTGTGTCCAGTTCTGGGCTCCCCAGTTCAAGAGAGACTGGGAGCTTTTGGAGAGAGTCCAATGGAGGGCTATGAAGATGATTAAGGGACTGGACCATCTCTTGTATGAGGAAAGGCTGAGAGACCTGGGGCTGTTTAGTCTGGAGAAGAGAAGACTGAGAGGGGACCTTATCACTGTCTATAAATATCTGAAGGGTGGCTGTCAGGAGGATGGAGCCAGTCTCTTTTCAGTAGTGCCCACTGACAGGACGAGGGGCAATGGGCATAAACTGCATCACAGGAAGTTCCACCTCAAGGTGAGGAAAAGCTTCTTTACTGTGAGGGTGACAGAGCACTGGAACAGGCTGCCCAGAGAGGTTGTGGAGTCTCCTTCTCTGGAGACCTTCAAAACCCGACTGGACACATTCCTGTGCAACTTGCCCTAGGTGATCCTGCCTTGGCAGGGAGGTTGGACCAGATGATCTTCAGAGGTCCCTTCCAACCCCTACCATTCTGTGATTCTGTGTAACTCACTGCAACCCCCATTCCCCATCCCCCTGTGCTGCTTGCAGGGAGGAGGTAGAAAAAATCACGAGTGAAGTTGAGCTCAGGAAGAAGGGAGGGGTGGGGGGAAGGTATACTTGTATGTAAAAGTATGTTTAGACTTTTAAATGGGGATTTTCCTGAGACTGACATGACTTAATGAAAAACTGTTTATTTTGCCAGTGCACCTTTCTCTGACAACAAACTGTTTCTAACCACTTTTAACTATGATGCCTCTCATGTTGGTTTCCTGCACACAAAAAATTGCCATAACTTGTTTTGGACATGCTTCCAGGGCTCTACCAGCTGCTAGTGAATAGATCTACTTCTTTTGCTTACATTCAGTTTCAGTATTTCCTTTAAGGTAATTTGCTTTCCACTGACTCTGAAGCCCTTTGGAGTTTGAACCTGAGCTCTTTCTCTGTCTGTATGTTCTCATCACACCTTCCAAACTCCAAAGGACCATGCAGATAGCAGCCTGCTTGTCTCACTGATGTCTGAGACAAATGGAAGATGCTAGGGGACAGGTCAGTAGGAGTTAACACAATTTAAAAAAGACTAATGAAACTGGATCTGGTGGTCAAGGGGATGGAGACGTATTTGCACTTAACTCAGTCTTCATGGTTTACTGCTTGTTCCTGCACTCTTGAAAAATGTAACTGTCATGAGGTCAGCAGAATCCACAGTAACTAGGGTAAAGGTGGCAGGGGGAGATCATGACTACCAACTCAATTGAGGGACTATGCAAATCACCCCCCCACTCTTTCTAGGAGCATGCATCCAATTTGAATATGTGTAACCAATAATAAGCAATGTGGTAATTACTAGCTGATTAATGTAAACTTGGGAGGGTTCTCTATTGGTTTTGCTAATCATGTAACAGGATAACTATGTGATAATTCCTCTGTGTGGTGTGCTAGCTTTGTGGAATACCACCTAGCACCCATATCTAAGCAAATATGCTTTAAATAAAATACCTCTACTCTGTGTGTTTATTGGTGTGTTGCACACTTGGTATACAATCCCACTTTTGGGACATCACCTTTTCATAATGCTGCTTCATCCATGAAAGTCCCTGCCCAAAGATGCCAGAGGTACTTCTGCCCTTTCACTCTTTAAATCAAAACTGAAAGCTGCTTTCTCACAGTGCTTTCATCTGTCAGCTGGCTGCTGCATGCTGAGCAGTGGATCATTTGGAAAGCATCTCTTGGCAATGGTCCTTAGAGTGGCTGAGAGCCCCTCCCTTGTCCATGAACTTTGGGGGGTGGGTGGGGGTGTGTGTGTGTGTGTGTGTGTGAAGTGGCTTTGCAGGGTAGAGTCCTGTGCTGAAAGCAGTGGAGGTTTTCCCACTGACCTGAAGAGGAGCAAGACTAAACTGTTCCATTGTGCTCTGCTTAAAAACCAAAGGTTGCTTATGATCAGGATGTTTTAAGAAACCTCTATTGCTGGGCACAGGTGACAAGATAAAGCAGTCCAGCTTGATTAAAATAGCTTTTCTATTTTTAAGGACAATTAATTTAAAAGAATGTTTGGCTTCTCTTGTGTGGGTGATAAAATCCTGGACCCTTCTCAGTATAGCACTTGGAGTTTGGTTTCCTTGATTATAGGACAGTAACTATTGTGCTTATAGGTTTTCAAAATGTCACAAACCTAGTTGACTAAGGACATTTGGATGGTTTTTAAGAGGAGAGGTATAGGGCTGGTCCCAATCCACTTTCTTTGTTCATCCTGTAATGAGATCAAAACAGTTTTAGTAACACTGTTGGCATGCTGCTGCTGTTGACAGCAGGAATAAACACCACCCGAAGGGCATGAGAGAGGCTGCCCCACCGCTGTGGGAGGCAGGAGCACCTTTGTTTCCCTGTGCAGCTTGTGCACAGGTGATCTTGTCATGGGCCAGGCTTCTCTTAGAGAGGACTGAAAGAGGGTAAATTTAGATTAGATATAAGGAAGAACTTCTTCACTATGAGGGTGGTGAGGCACTGGAACAGGCTACCCAGAGAAGTTGTGGATGCCCCATTCCTGGAAGTGTTCAAGGCCAGGTTGGATGGGGCTCTGAGCGACCTGGTCTAGTAGAAGGTGTCCCTGCCCATGGCAGGGGGGATGGAACTAGATGATCTTTAAGGTCCCCTTCCAACCCAAACCATTCTGTGATTGATTCTATGATATTTTTTTTTCACTTTCATGAGTTAAAAGCACCAAAAAATATGAACAAGCTAATTGCTGAGTTTTGGAACATGGCTCAAATGCTGTGGATGGACCCAGGTAGAAAGAAAAGGGATAAGAGGATGTGCAGGTGGAGCTGCAAATACGATGTTATTTCTGCTTCAGTCCCCTTGGAGTGGGGGAAGGCTGGCTGGGAGTGACTTGGCTGGAAGGGGAGAAGAGAAACTGCTGAGAGGGTGTGTGGGGTGCAATGGGGGACATGTGGGCAGTGCAGCTGGAATGAGTGTGGGATGGGACTGGAGCACAGGGCCAAGCTGCGCAGGGCAGAGGATGTCTAGCCTAGTTACAGAAACATTACTGAGGCTTATAGATCCTTTCTACTATAGTTTCTGATAATTTGTGGGTGTGTTTGCTCCTGAGGCAATGTATTTGGAGGAAAAGATTAAACTATATTTGAATGTTTCCTACTGGACCACTGGGAGATGTGCTTCCCATTGCTGTGGGAAGAGGGGAATGATGTTCTGATCAACCATCAAACTTTTCTTCCTTCCTTCTCTGATGTGCCCAACCTTGGTGCTGCTGAGAGCCTGGCTAGAGCAGAAAACAGCTCAGGACAGTTCCTAGAGGGAAGTGTGGGGGCAGACCAGTGATGGGCAGAGGGGAGTGATCTGGTGAGCAGACAGTGTGGTTTTCATCACCCTGGAGGCTGTGAGATGAAGCTCTGCAAGGTGAGTGATCTTGGTCAAGGTTGCAACATCTCCATACCAGAGGATATTCATCTAAACTCTGATTTGCCTTTGTGTAAACTATTCCCCTCTGGAGCAGCCTGTATTGCTGCAGCTACACGTTTGCTTTCACAGACCCCAGCCTGTCAAGCAACCTCACACAAGCATGTGTTAAGCTCATGTGATTGAGCTGCATGTGTTTACTTTGTTAGAGGTCAACCACTTGAGCCTACCCTCAAGATGAACTTAATGTTTGTGGAGGAAATGCAGCAGCTGGAACAGCATACTGGAACAGGCAGAAAACAGAATCATAGCTTTGAACAACAGGAAAAATGCTGTCTGCCTTAACTAGGTATATTGGTGCATCTGAGTATATACACCTATAGAAAAAGCAATCACACTCTCCTACAGTGTTTGATCAGAATATGGAAATCTGGTAGGTGAGGTAGGAATTTCTCGGTGCCAATTTCTCATAAAAATGGAAACAAGATCTTTACAAAGAAGTGCAAATTTGGTAAATACTATGGGAAGGGAGCAAAACACAGCCTTTTGTAATAAATAAGTTTTATTTTTGGCCCATTGAGTATGGCTAAGCTTTGCACATGCTTAACTGCCTTCCCTGCAGTGGCTGAGTCACAAATCAGGGACAAAAGAGTGAGTTATGTGGTGGCAAACCTTCCTTGACAATAAGCCTGACTGAAAATGCAAATAAAACTTGCAATGGATCTAAATTACCATGATACTGAATTTAAGACTTATGCCATGAGAACAGTAAGTGAGGGCTTCGGTATGAATTACTAAGTTGTACAGAAAAAAATTAATATAAACTCTTGTCTCAATAACACAAATACATTTGTTCTAAAATGTTGCCATTTTAACTTAAGAAGAAAGGCTTAGTTAGACAATTTCTGCTCTTTTTTGTCTCCTGAGATTTTAAATGGAAGAGACAAAATGACACACTACACTGACTAGCTTTATCATAATTAAAATCACAGAACTTACTACTGCAAACAGATGTTCACTATCTTTCTATAAAAAACAACACAAAGATAAACACTGCGCGCTCTGGTAGATTTTCCTATTTGCATCCTAGATTTACAAGAAGGTGAGGATTGGAGAAACAAGCATTAAAGACTGAAGAGAGCTCATTCAAGCAGCCCTAAGAAACCAGTATAAGTGAAAAATTCCCCTCTTCCTTGGCCTCAGGCTGTCAGGGGGGAGGGAATTCAGTGTAAGAGGTTAGGAACAGATTTCTTGGTATTCTCTGTGCAAGCTGCTTTATTGTCTTTCCACCTTTTGCTAGTCCATAACCCTTTAAAATAATTACCTAGGTGACCCTCACATGGTATCCTCCCATCTCTGTACACTCCTAATTCCTTTTATTGAGTGCCCGAAGCAGCATGGTGACCCTCCAGAGCTGTGGTGGGGTTGGAGAGCATGGTGAGGGATATGGGGTGCTCCCTGTGCAGCTCCTGCTGGGTTTTGCAGAGGGCTACTCTTCCCTTGATGCATGTGGGAAAGCAGCCTTTATGTTGGTGGGTGCTCCTGCTCTGAAGCGCTGCAGGGAGTAGGCTGGCATTGTGCCTTTGCTTGCTGGATGGTGGAGTGCAGCCTGTGTGTAACATGTCAACACAGGCATGCACAGATAATAGACATTTTCAGCTGCCTCTGTGGAGCTTCTGTTATAATCTGCCAGAAGATTATTTCTGTGGTTTAAACTTTGGCGTATGAGGAATGCCGATACTTATATATATAAAATGTCAGTTATGTGCCCTCAGGCAGCAAGCTAAAAATGATATTACCCTGTTGATAGATCTGGATCTAGAAAATTTTGGCTACAGTAAGTTTATTAATTTTTAAACTCTGAAGATGGCTGTGCCAGTGAGCTAAACTAAAAATTGTAGGGTGCCACTGGTTTTCCACTGGTTTCAAAGTGCTTTGAATAAATCACTAGGGAGAAAAATTTTCTTACAAGAACTGTCAACCAGTGCACCAGTAATATACAGCCACGATGCCTTACATAACGCAGCAGGATGAATGAGCTGCTACCCAAACTCTGCTGACCTAAAGCTTGATGGTGCTCCTGCTGGCTTCAGTGGCATTCAATTGTGCAGTGTTACTGAATCCACATGGATAGTGATCTGTAACATGAAAGTGCTTGATGTCTGCAGTCACCTCATCACCACAAGAAAATTGCTGCTGCCCCGGGGGGGAAGAGTTGCGTGTGATGACGAACCACAAGTGGTGCATACCCCCCCCCCCCGTGCAGCTGTCAGCATAGCATGCCCTGAGACAGGCAGAGTCAACAGAGGACAAAAGTCTCATCAGTCAGATCAGGAAGAAAAAGATGGTAGATAATGAACAAGGCTAATGAAAGAATTCCAAAAACCAAGCTGGGAGACAAAAGACAAATCCATGCAATCTACAATGACATAAACAAATTCCTTAAGACCACAGCCAAGTATAGCTTGAGAAGCAAAGATATAGAGAAGACCTGTGTGAATTAGGTCCTTTTCTCATGCTGTCCCCAGTCTGGGCACTACGTGTTTGCAAGTATGGCGTTACTGGAGATTTTACTACCTCATCTACTCTAGCTGCTGACTGATGTGTCATGTTGGGGAATTTTTATTGTACTCTTCGAGGTGAATTAAACACACATTTGTGCTTAAATAGAAAAGAAAAAAATAAAGGAACAGTGCATTGGGCAGAGTCCTACTGCAATAAGCAGTTCTACAAGGAGTCTGCAAAGATGAGTCACAAGCAGATTCCTTATATAGAATCATAGAATAGTTTGGGTTGGAAGGGACCTTTAAAGGTCATCTAGTCCAACCAGCACCAATCCTGTGAGCAGTTGCATGGGCAACTTGCAGTTGCATGACTGCAAAGATCTGCCAGGGCCTGCATCCATTCCTTCCTTGTATCTGGCCATAAAGAAATGTAAGATCTGCTGGCATAAACAGCACAGTCACCCTGGTTACTGGGCAGCCAGTGTCAACTGCAGTTCTGCCCCTAAACATTTAACTATGGGCATATGGCAAATGTAATTCTTCAATAATTCTTGAAAAAGTCCTGAAAGTCTTGTTGTCTTCTACAGATCAATATGAAAGTGTCTGTCTGCTTCTCTTTTCACTAAAAATGACATTTCTGAAGTTTGTCACTCATCTATGAATCTAGAAAATTATATAAATATACAGAACTGTATGTTCTGATATATGCTGAGTACAAGGTCTAAAATTATATCTTCAAATAGTAAGTTATATTTTGGTTATGTATGTGATAGTATAGGAAATATTTGCATAGCATTTTATTTAATTTGTGTAGAAGGACATAAGTAAAAGTGTTTCTAAGAAGGTATGTGCTACTTGGCTTTATGAAAGAGTCCTTCCTGCATGGGTAAGCAGGCACCTCTCTGGTTTACTGACAGGTAAGCTGGGTATTTCCCCCTCTTTTTCAAAAGATAAAGAGGATAAAATTAAAGCTGGCCAGAGTAGATGGTTTCAGACTGTGGGATCAATACTATAGCCCTCCTGTGAAGTCCTATACCAGGAACTCCTCCAGAGCAGTTGTTTGCCTCTGCCTGCATCTGCTTTGGGGAGGTTGTAAGTGAGCATTGATATGGTAGTAATTTCATTGATGCTTTTCCAGCACCAGTTACCACAGAAAATGATTATTTTCTGAATCGCTTCCCTCTGTATGCAAAACTTGACTGAATGGAGCAAGGGTTGAAGAGGGACACTAGCAGGCTGTACTACCTTTTAAGACTGATTTAACTTCTCTGAAATAATCTGTATGCAGTAATGAAATTCTAGACCAATTGGCAGAGACAATGTGTGATGAACTGAGTGCAACCCCCATTCCCAGATCTCCCTGTGCCATTCGGGAGGAGGAAGAAGAGAAAATCGGGAGAGAAGTTGAGCCCAGGAAGAAGAGGGGGGTGAGGGGAAGGTGTTTTAAGATTTAGTTTCAGTTTGCATTACCCTACTCTGATTTTGAGTGGTAATAAATTAAACTATTTTCCCCAAGTCGAGTCTGTTTTGCCCATGACAGTAACCAGTGACTGAATTCTCCCTTGTCCTTATCTCACAGAATCACAGAATTACTAAGGTTGGAAAGGACTTTCAAGATCATCAAGTCCAACCGTTAAACCAACACCACCATGCCCCCTAAACCATGTCCCCAAGTGCCACATGCACACGTTTTTTGAACACTTCCAGAGATGGTGATTCCACCACCTCCCTGGGCAGCCTGTTCCAATGCTTGACCACTCTCTGGGTGAAGAAATTTTTCCTAATACCTAGTCTAAACCTCCCCTGGCACAACTTGAGGCCATTTCCTCTTGTCCTATCACTAGTTACTTGGGAGAAGAGACCGGCACCCTCGTCGCCACAACCCCCTTTCAGGTAGTTGTAGAGAGCGATAAGGTCTCCCCTCAGCCTCCTCTTCTCCAGACTGAACAACCCCAGTTCCCTCAGCCGCTCCTCATAAGACTTGTGCTCCAGACCCCTCACCAGCTTCGTTGCCCTTCTCTGGACACGCTCCAGCACCTCAACATCCTTCTTGTAGTGAGGGGCCCAAAAGTGAACACAGGATTCAAGCTGCGGCCTCACCTATGCCGAGTACAGGGCCACGATCACTTCCCTGCTCCTGCTGGCCACACTATTCCTGATACAGGCCAGGACGCTGTTGGCCTTCTTGGCCACCTGGGCACACTGCTGGCTCATATTCAGCCGGCTGTCAACCAGCATGCCCAGGTCCTTTTCTGCCGAGCAGCTCTCTAGCTACTCCTCCCCAGGCCTGTAGTGCTGCATGGGGTTGTTGTGGCCAAAGTGCAGGAACTGGCTCTTGGCCTTATTAAACCTCATACAGTTGACCTCAGCCCATCGATCCAGCCTGTCCAGATCCCTCTGCAGATCCCTCCTACCCTCCAGCAGATCAACACTCCCACCCAACTTGGTGTCATCTGCAAACTTACTGAGGGAGCACTCAATCCCCTCATCCAGATCATTTAAGAAGACATTAAACTAGACCGGCCCCAAAACTGAGCCCTGGGGAACACTGCTTGTGACCGGCCACCAGCTGCATTTAACTCCATTCACCACAACTCTCTGGGCTCAGCCATCCAGCCAGTTCTTTACTCAGCAAAGAATGTACCTATCTAAGCCACGAGCCACCAGCTTCTCCAGGAGAATGCTGTGGGAGACGCTGTCAAAGGCTTTACTAAAGTCCAGGTAGACAACGTCCACAGTCTTTCCCTCATCCACTAGGCAGGTCTCCTGGTCATAGAAGGAGATCAGGTTGGTCAAGCAGGACCTGCCTTTCATGAACCCATGCTGGCTGGGCCTGATAACTTGGTTGTCCTGCACATGCCCCGTGTGCACCCTCAAGATGAACTGCTCCATGATCTTCCCTGGTACAGAGGTCAGGCTGACAGGCCTGTAGTTCCCAGGATCCTCCTTCTGGCCCTTCTTTTAGACGGGCGTCACATTGGCAAGCCTGTAGTCGTCTGGGACCTCCCCTGTTAACCAGGACTGCTGATAAATGATGGAGAGTGGCTTGGCAAGCTCCTCTGCCAGCTCCTTCATTACTCTTGGGTGGATCCCATCAGGTCCCATAGACTTGTGGGTGTCCAGGTGGTTTAACATGTCCTTGACTGCTTCCTCCTGGATTATGGGCGCGTTATTGTGCTCTCGATCCCCATCTTCCAGTTCAGGGGGCTGAATACCCTGCAGATACCTGGACTGGCTATTGAAGACTGAGGCAAAGAAGGCATTAAGTACCTCAGCCTTGTCCTCGTCCTTGGTGACAATGTTCCCTGCCATATCCAGTAGGGGATGGAGATTCTCCTTGCCTCTCTTTTTGTTGTTAATATATTTTTAGAAGCAGTTTTTGTTATCCTGCATGACTGTGGCCAGACTGAGCTCTAGCTGGGCTTTTGCCTTTCTAATTTTGTCTCTGCTTGACCTAATGAGATCCTTGTACTCTTCTTGAGTTGCCTGCCCCTTCTTCCAGAGGTGATAAGCTCTCCTCTTTTCCTGAGTCCCAGCAAAATCTCCCTGTTCAGCCAGGCCGATCGCCTTCCCCGCCAGCTCTTCTTACAGCACATGGTGACCGCCTGCTCCTGCGCCTTTAAGATTTCCTTCTTAAAGACTGTCCAGCCTTCCTGAACCCTTTTGCCCTTCAGGACTGTCTCCCAAGGGACTCTCCCAACCAGTGACCTGGACAGGCTGAAGTGTGCCCTCCGGAAGTCCATGGTAGCAGTTTTGCTGACCCCTCTCCTTACCTCACCAAGAACTGAGAATTCTATCATGTCATGGTCGCTAAGCCCAAGACGGCCTCCAACCATCACATCTCCCACCAGTCCTTTTCTGTTTGTAAACAGCAGGTCAAGAGGGGCACCTCCCCTGGTAGGCTCACTTACCAGCTGTGTCAGAAAGTTATCTTCCACACACTCCAGGAACCTCCTCGACTGTTTCCTCTCTGCTGTGTTATACTTCCAGCAGATGTCCGGTAGGTTGAAGTCCCCTACAAGAACAAGGGCTAGCGATTGTGAGATTTCTGCCAGTCGCTTATAGAATGCTTCCTCTGCCTCTTCGTCCTGGTTGGGTGGTCTATAACAGACTCCCAGCAGGATATCTGCCTTGTTTGCCTTCCCCCTCATCCTTACCCATAAGCACTCGACTTGGTCTTCACAATCATTGATTTCTATGCAATCAAAACACTCCCTAACATACAGAGCCTCTCCACCGGCTCTCCTTCCCTGCCTATCCCTTCGGAAGAGCTTATAGCCATCCACTGCAGCACTCCAGTCATGTGAGTCATCCCACCATGTTTCTGTGATGGCAACTACATCATAGCTATCCCGCTGCACAATGGCTTCCAGCTCCTCCTGTTTGCTGCCCATGCTGCATGCATTGGTGTAGGTGCACTTGCGCTGTGCTATCGATTTCACCCCCAACATCAGCATGCCACCCCTAGGCTCAACTCTAGTGAGCCTGGTTTTATCCCCTCCCCCTTCAAATCTAGTTTAAAGCCCTCTTGATGAGGCCTGCCAGGTTGTAAGAATCCTTTTGCCCCTTGGAGACAGTTGAACTCCATCTGCTGCCAGGAGGCCTGGTGCCATGTAAACCGCCCCATGGTCAAAAACCCCCAAATTCTGCAGATGCCACCAGTCCCTGAGCCATGTGTTGACCAAGTGTGCTTTCCTATTCCTTTCAGCGTTTTTCCCTGTCACTGAAGGGATTGACGAAAACACTACCTGTGGTCCCACTCCATCGACCAGTCGCCCCAGTGCTCTGAAGTCCCTTTTAATTGCCTTTGGGCTTCTTAGTGCAACCTCATCGTTGCCAACCTGTAGGACCAACAGCGAGTAGTAATCAGTGGGCCGAACCAGACCAGGGAGTTTCCTGGTGACATCTCTCACCCAGGCCCCAGGGAGGCAGCAGACTTACCTGTGGGTTGGGTCCGGTCGACATATTGGGCCCTCCGTACTCCTCAGAAGGGAGTCGCCTATGACAATTACCCTCCTTTTTTTCTTAACAGAGGACGTCTTGATGTGTGGGGCTGCCTGACTCACCCTAGGCAACCCCCCGGATGGACCTTCATCAGGGTCCTCATGTTTTTGGCCCTCAAGTTCCAGAGCCCCATACCTGTTGTGTAAGGGCAGCTGGGACAGTGAGGGAGGCTGGGAGGGGATTCGCCTGCCGCCGCAAGCAGGGACCTGCTTCCGTTCTCCCTCATCTCTTAGGTCCCCTCGTTCTGCCCAGCAGTAAGAGGGCAGGGGATCCCCTGCTGCTTGTGGAGCCTCCACCAGCTGCCCCTGCCTCAGGGATGGCAGGGTGTGGCTCCACCAATCTATCTCTCTCTCACACTCCCTGATGCTCCTCAGCCTCTCCACTTCTTCTTTCAGCTCTGCCACCAGGCTGAGCAGATCGCTCACTTGGCTGCACCGCACGCAGGTGTTGTCTCCGCTGGTCTCTGGCACAAGTGACAGACTCAGGCACTCCCTGCAGCTGGACACTTGGACAGCTGCGTGCTTGAGTGGGAGTGTCGCCGTATTCCTTCGGGCCACGGTTTTCAGCCAAGTGGAGACCATGGCTGGGCCTCTTCTGGGAGGCCACTGACCACTTGTCAGAGAGTCTCTAGTGCCGTGGGGGGACTGCGCCCTGCCCGCACACCTTCCCTGCACTCGCCTGGGCGAACTGCCGCGCAAACTGCCTTGCCACGTCCCGTTTGCCGCACTCCGGATCATTCGTGCTCCCTGGGGCTGCTCTTCTATGTGAGGGGCTTTGGCCGCCGCCGCTCTAGTCCCCGCCCACGCTGAGGTCAAAGCTGCCGCTCGTCAGGAGCCCGCGCTGCCACCCTGGGCGGGGGGCTGGGGCACCCTCTCTCTCCCTGTGCTGCCGCCTTTGCGGTTTTGCCACTTCAGGAACAGTCCCCCAGCGCGATCCTTCGCTCCGGAGCCCTTCCCTCGGTGGCTTCGCATTCTCATCTCAACCTACAAGCTTTTCATTATACTTTCTCTCCCCTGTCCAGCTGAGAAGGAGAGTGATAGAGCAGCTTTGATGGGCACCTGGCATCCAGACAGGGTCAACCCACCCCAATATTATTATATTTATCGTAATCACAGGTACTGTTTTAAGGAAAATTCTGGTTTAGCAGTATATACCAAACTGACTGGATAGTACAGTTCTTGTCTGAATACAAGGCATGCTTCAAACTGCCTGGAGGCTTCAGCAGAGATGCTGTGGGGAGGCCAGCTGAGGGCCAAAGGGTGGGGTGAAGGCTTGATGTTTTGGGACTGCAAATCGTCTTAGGAAGCCTGATAAAGCTAAGCAGCTTGATGCTGCCCTGTGCCTATGAATTCCTGTGAAATCATTACGAGGGACCAAGGTTAATCTCTTAAATTTCTGCAGCCTAAATCTCAGACTGCAATCTTTGTTTCCTGTTGGGATCACTTTGCACGGCTCGACCTTAAGGAGAAGGAGCTGTGGCGCTGAGAAGATGGTAAACAGCTGGACATCTGCATGGCTCGGCCTTGAGGAGAAGGAGCTGTGGTAAACAACTAAGAGGAAGCAAAGGAGTGCAGGAACACCTGCAGGCAGTGAATCCTGACTGTGTGAGGCATGTGGACAGCGCGTGATATTTTGTATATAGCCAATTGCAATAATGTGTGTAACAAGCTGTAACCAATCATGAGTGTGTGCGCGGTGACTAAACAAAAATTATGATATATATTGGAGTCAGACAAGACAATAAACAGCTTCAGAATATAACCCTCATAGAGTTGTGAAGTCCATCTTTCTCCCGCAACTGGTTACCCCGACGTGATACGATCTATGGGATCTCATCGTTGAACACCGGTCAAGCGCAGAGGATGCTGCGGGAGAAGCCCAGTTGCAAGAATTGCAGTCAGTGGGACTGACGCAAGGAAAAAGAAAAAGGAATATGTTGCAACGGAGAAGCACCCAGCGAGGTGAGGTGAGCAACCGGGGCGGCATGGGGCAGAACACATCGCATGAAGAAGGGGCGATAGTCAGACTCCTGCTGCATATATTCTCTAAGAGAGGACTGAAATATGATGAATATACACTTAGAAGGCTCCTAATTTGGTGCTGAAAGAAAGGGTACCCCCCCGATCTGTCTGTGGCGTTTAAGGCAGAGACGTGGGAGGAGATAGGAAAAATGTTGTGGGAGGAGACAGGAAAAATGTTATGGGAACATATTGGGAACGGAGATAAAACCACCGCAGAGTTAGTGACGGCATGGAAATTGATATTAACCACATTAAAAGCCTTGAAGGCAGAGAGAAAAGCTGCAGCTGATATGGAGGAGGCTGTTAAACCGCCTTCAGCCAATCCCTTTTTAACCGAGTCAGAGGGTCCAGGACCTTCAGTGACTCCGACTGTACCTCCTGAGGTGCCAGATGCACTGGGTAAACCAGCTGCATTAGATAAGTCAGAGAAGCAGATCTATGATGATGTATGTGAGGGCAAGACGGGACAAAGTTGCCAAGAACCATGTACTCAATGTTCCCCTGTGTGCTCATGTGAAAGATTGATGGGGTGGGTTTCACTACCCCCGAAACCACCCAGACTTAACCAGTCGAAAGCCGTAATTTTGAAGCCCTCAGCCGAGCCCCTGCCACCTTTACGGCCCCCGTTGCCTGATAGCAGTGACGAAGGAGAAGAGCCTGTTGTAGAGACTTGTCGTGGTTTAGCCCCAGCCGGCAACTAAGCACCACGCAGCCGCTCGCTCACTCTCCCTCTCACAGTGGGACGGGGGAGAGAATTAGGAAAAACCTCGTGGGTTGAGATAAACACGGTTTAATAGCACAGAAAGAAAGAAGGGAACAATAATGATAATACCAACAAAGGAATGTACAAGAACAAGTGAGGCCCAATACAGAAATTGCTCACCACCCCGTGATCGACAGCCCGTCCCCGAGCAGCGATTTCCGCCCCCCGGCCAACTCCAGTTTATGTACTGGGCATGACGTCAGATGGTAGGGAATATCTCTTTGGCCAGTCTGGGTCAGCTGTCCCGGCTGTGTCCCCTCCCAGCTCCCCGTGCACCCCCAGCCTGCTTGCTGGCAGGCCAGCACAAGAAGCTGGACTGTCCTTGACGGCTCAGCAACAACCCAAAACATCAGCACATTATCAACAGTTCCTCATCCCAAATCCAAAACACAGTCTCACACTAGCTTCTGTGAAGAAAACCAGCTCTATCATGGCTGAAACCAGGAGAGTATCCACCCCTTATTCCATACCATTTACGTCATGCCCAGGTCCTATACTTTTCAATACATTCCAATTATTCATTATTACTCTTCCTGTCTTTTAATATATACACACAGATATCACTTTCTTAGTCCATGGGCCATCACTTTAAAATGTCTGTGGAGTTCAGTCAGTCCATGACTCTGGGCTTCATCCATCATAGCAGTCTCTCAGGGCAGGGGAGATGGTATGTGGTGTTGGATTGTCATCTGGCACGGTCCATGTCCATGATCTGCAGGTCGAAGATGTCGATCTCGAGGGATTTGTTGGGCGCAAGCTGCTGAAGCCAGTTCTGGTTTCATCACTGCTGCACGTTGCTTGGTTTCAGTGAAGCTCATTCTTCATCAGTCTGGGTGATTCTTACTATAATACCATTGATATGGTAGATAGCAGCCATAGTAGTAATGTCATACTGAACAATTAACATAATACAATTCAAATCATTGACTGTTTTCACCCAAAATCAAGTCTCCTTGAGGTACACATCGGACTTCCCCATCCTTCCGCATTACCCACCAAGTGCACCCAGGTCCCTGGGCAAAGGCAATCCCACGAACGGGTTTGCCTTTTCCTAATGCAGGAGTAACCCAGACTGTCTTCCCCAGCATGTTTCTCACATGCACCACAGGGACTTTATCCCCTTCTACAGTACGTAGAAATTTTGATTGGGCAGGGCTGGCTCTATTAGTAGATCCCCTAGTGTTGACTAACCAGGTGGCTTTGGCTAAATGTTTATCCCAATGTTTGAATGTCCCGTCACCCATTGCTCTCAGTGTAGTCTTTAACAGTCCGTTGTATCGTTCAATTTTTCCGGAAGCTGGTGCATGATAGGGGATATGATACACCCAATCAATGCCGTGCTCTTTGGCCCAGGTGTCTATGAGGTTGTTTCGGAAATGAGTCCCATTGTCTGACTCAATTCTTTCGGGGGTGCCATGTCGCCATAAGACTTGCTTTTCAAGGCCCAGGATAGTGTTCCGGGCGGTGGCATGGGGCACAGGGTATGTTTCCAGCCATCCGGTGGTTGCTTCCACCATGGTAAGCACATAGCGCTTGCCTTGGCGAGTTTGTGGAAGTGTGATATAGTCAATCTGCCAGGCCTCCCCATATTTATATTTCAACCATCGTCCTTCATACCAGAGGGGCTTTAACCGCTTGGCTTGTTTGATCGCAGCACACATCTCACATTCATGGATAACCTGTGCAATAGCATCCATGGTCAGGTCCACCCCTCGATCCCGAGCCCATCTATATGTTGCATCTCTTCCCTGATGGCCTGAGGTGTCATGGGCCCACCGAGCTATAAATAATTCACCCTTATGTTGCCAGTCCAGATCCACCTGAGCCACTTCAATCTTAGCAGCCTGATCCACCTGATGGTTGTTTTGATGTTCTTCGGTGGCCCGACTCTTGGGTACGTGAGCATCTACATGACGTACTTTTATGACCAGATTCTCTAGTCGGGCAGCAATATCTTGCCACAATTCAGCAGCCCAGATGGGCTTGCCTCTGCGTTGCCAGTTGCTCTGCTTCCATTGCTGTAGCCACCCCCATAGAGCATTTGCCACCATCCATGAGTCAGTATAAAGATAGAGTACTGGCCATTTTTCTCGTTCAGCAATATCTAAAGCCAGCTGGATGGCTTTCACCTCCGCAAACTGACTTGATTCACCTTGTCCTTCAGCCACTTCTACAACTCGTCGTATAGGGCTCCATACAGCAGCTTTCCACCTTCGATGTTTGCCTACAATACGACAGGACCCATCAGTAAACAGGGCATATTGCCTTTCGTTCTCTGGCAGTTCATTTTATGGTGGAGCCTCTTCAGCACGCGCCACCTCCTCTTCCGGTGATATTCCAAAATCTTTGCCTTCTGGCCAGTCCATGATCACTTCCAAGATTCCCGGGCGATTAAGATTTCCTATTCGAGCCCGCTGTGTAATAAGCGCGACCCACTTACTCCACGTAGCATCAGTCGCATGATGCGTAGAGGGGACCCTCCCTTTGAACATCCAGCCCAGCACCCGCAGTCGGGGTGCCAGGAGGAGCTGTGCTTCAGTACCAACCACTTCTGAGGCAGCTCGAACTCCTTCATATGCTGCCAATATCTCCTTTTCAGTTGGAGTATAGCGGGACTCAGATCCCCTATATCCTCGACTCCAAAACCCTAGAGGTCGACCTCGAGTCTCTCCTGGTGCCTTCTGCCAGAGACTCCAGGTAGGGCCATTCTCCCCGGCTGCCGTGTAGAGCACATTTTTAACATCTTGTCCTGCCCGGACTGGCCCGAGGGCTACGGCATGAACTATCTCCTGTTTGATTTGTTCGAAGGCTTGTCGTTGCTCAGGGCCCCATTTAAAATCGTTCTTCTTCCGGGTCACTTGATAAAGAGGGCTTACAATCAGACTGTAATTTGGAATATGCATTCTCCAGAAACCCACAACACCCAGAAATGCTTGTGTTTCTTTTTTGCTAGTTGGTGGAGACATAGCTGTTATTTTGTTGATCACATCCGTTGGGATCTGTCGACGTCCATCTTGCCATTTTATTCCTAAAAACTGGATCTCTTGTGCAGGTCCCTTGACTTTACTTTGTTTTATAGCAAAACCAGCTTTCAGAAGGACTTGAATTATTTTCTTCCCTTTCTCGAAAACTTCTTCTGCTGTGTTGCCCCATATGATGATGTCATCAATGTATTGCAGATGCTCTGGAGCTTCACCCTGTTCCAGTGCAGTTTGTATCAGCCCATGGCAAATGGTAGGGCTGTGTTTCCACCCCTGGGGCAGTCGATTCCAGGTGTATTGGACACCCCTCCAAGTGAAAGCAAACTGTGGCCTGCACTCTGCCGCCAAAGGGATCGAGAAAAACGCGTTAGCAATATCAATGGTGGCGTACCACTTGGCTGCCTTTGACTCCAGTTCATATTGAAGTTCTAGCATGTCCGGCACGGCAGCGCTCAATGGCGGCGTGACTTCATTCAGGCCACGATAGTCTACTGTCAGTCTCCACTCTCCATTAGACTTTCGCACTGGCCATATGGGGCTGTTAAAGGGTGAGCGAGTCTTGCTGATCACTCCTTGGCTCTCCAGCCGACGAATCAGCTCATGGATGGGGATCAGGGAGTCTCTGTTGGTGCGATATTGCCGCCGGTGCACTGTTGTGGTAGCGATCGGCACCTGTTGTTCTTTGACCCTGAGCAACCCCACCACAGAAGGGTCCTTTGAGAGACCAGGCAAGGTGGACAGCTGTTTAATTTCTTCCGTCTCCAAGGCAGCTATACCAAAAGCCCACCGGTACCCTTTTGGGTCCTTGAAATACCCTCTCCAGAGGTAGTCTATGCCCAGGATGCATGGAGCCTCCGGGCCAGTCACAATGGGGTGCTTCTGCCACTCATTCCCAGTTAGGCTCACTTCGGCCTCCAGCACAGTCAGCTGTTGGGATCCCCCTGTCACTCCGGAAATACAGATGGGTTCTGCCCCTATATGGCTTGATGGCATCAGGGTACATTGTGCACCGGTGTCCACTAAAGCCTTATATTCCTGTGGGTCTGATGTGCCAGGCCATCTAATCCACACAGTCCAATAAACTCGGTTGTCCCTCTCCTCCGCCTGGCTGGAGGCAGGGCCCCTCTAATCCTGCTCATAATACTCGTTACCCACTTCTTGTAAATAGGAATCAGAAGTCCCTTCAAGAGGATCAGAGGTGAGATCAGCTCTTCTATTCTTTCTGGGAAGCTGCCCACTGGAAAGTGGAGCGACGATTTTCCTCGAGGAACCTGAACCCCCTTTTGTAATTGTTTTTCCTTGCAGCTCGCGTACTCGTGCCTCTAGGGTCGAGGTAGGTTTTCCATCCCACCTCCTCATGTCCTCTCCGTAGTCACGCAACTGAAACCACAGGGTGGCTCGTGGTGTGTATCCTCTGTATCTTCTCTCTTGAACAGAAGAGCGCTTACTCCTAATGGCTGAGACACTGGTCCGTATGGGTGTAGGGTAGGGCATATCCTCTTTGAATTGCCGGAACTCCCGGGACAGTTTCTCTATAGCAGAGACGCAGGCCCGTAGGGACGAAGAGAGACTTTCTTCGTATTGCCGGAGTTGGCCAGCCAATTCATCCACCGTTGGTCTCTCTCCGTCCTTCCAGGCCATTACTGCTAATGAGTTGGCATATGATGATGGTGCACTCCGTACAAACTTCCGCCACATAGGTTGCGTGCAATTGACTTCATCTGGATCTTTGGATGATTGTCCATTGTCCAAGTCACCATAAATCACTTCCAGCACAGCTAGCTCCCTCAGGTACTGGATACCTTTCTCCATGGTGGTCCACTTGCCTGGGTGACATAGAACATCTTCCTTGAAGGGATACCTTTCCTTCACACCCGACAGGAGTCGTTTCCAGAGGCTGAGGACTTGTGCACCTTTTCCAATTGCTTTGTCAATGCCCCCTTCCCTAGAAAGGGATCCCAGCTGCTTGGCTTCCCTACCCTCTAATTCCAGGCTACTGGCCCCATTATCCCAGCATCGGAGCAGCCAGGTGACAATGTGCTCACCTGGACGACGGCTGAAATCCTTTCGCATATCTCGCAATTCACTCGGGGATAGAGATCGGGTAGTTACCGTCTCTTTTATGAATTCTTCCTCTTCCTCCTCTTCAAGTGATGACTCGCTCTCTTCCCTCTTCCGTGCTTGTGATGGCCCTGCTTCAGAGCACTCTGCCTCCTCACTCTCTTCCTCTGGCTCCTTCTTAGCAGAATCTTCCTCCTCCCTTACTAAACGAGCTGACTTTCGCTTCCAAGATTTCTTCTTTTGTACAGGGGCAACTGATACCGGGATGGGCTGGTTCTCTGGTTCAGCTGCAACAGTCTGAGTAGCTACAGTGCCCGCCGTGGGGGTTGGAGTAGTGACAGTGCCTGCCACAGGGGTTGGAGTAGTCACAGTGCCTGCCACATTGCCATCAGACCCAGAGAGCCTCTCTCCCCTTTGCATAGTGTTAAATAGGGTTCTGTAGGCATGGGCCAGGCCCCAGCACATGGCAATGATTTGTGTCTCCTTGGAGCTGCCAGGCTGACAGCATACTTCTTCCAAATATTCTGCTAGTTTATCAGGATTCTGCACTTGTTCGGGAGTGAAGCTCCAAAACACCGGAGGTGCCCACCGCCCCAGGCATTTGCCCATGCTGTTCCACACGCCCTGCCATTCATAACTATCCAGCCTTGGGGCAGATCTCCGGGTGATACTCTTAAATTGCTTGCCAACCTTAGACAAAACCGAAACAATATTCCCCAGAAGTAGCAATAGAGGTATTTTAACTACCCAAGGGTGTTCAAAATACTGAAAAATTATTGTGATGAAGGAGGAAATGTTATGATAGAGGGTAGCAAAGGTACCACTCTGCATTTCCTCCATAAAAAACGTTTCAGAGGCAGAAGTATAATTGCTAGTCGTCTCCACAAGACTGTAGCCAAAATACAGTAACGGCTTTAGTACAGAGCTCAGATGATACCACATTAAGCTCAAGGTCAGTGCTCTAAAAACAAAATTCACAGGCGAGACATTACTAATCATTGCAGAGTACAGCAGCCCGCAGAAACCAACACCGATCCTTAACATGTACAGCAAAGACGAGAGCATGATGCAAATCAAATAAACTGGTATTGTGACCTGCAACCGTTATTATCTCAAGCCTCGTGCCCCACGTTGGGCGCCAAAAAGGACTGTCGTGGTTTAGCCCCAGACGGCAACTAAGCACCACGCAGCCGCTCGCTCACTCTCCCTCCCACAGTGGGACGGGGGAGAGAATTAGGAAAAACCTCGTGGGTTGAGATAAACACGGTTTAATAGGACAGAAAGAAAGAAGGGAACAATAATGATAATACCAACAAAGGAATGTACAAGAACAAGTGAGGCCCAATACAGAAATTGCTCACCACCCCGTGATCGACAGCCTGTCCCCGAGCAGCGATTTCCGCCCCCCGGCCAACTCCAGTTTATGTACTGGGCATGACGTCAGATGGTAGGGAATATCTCTTTGGCCAGTCTGGGTCAGCTGTCCCGGCTGTGTCCCCTCCCAGCTCCCCGTGCACCCCCAGCCTGCTTGCTGGCAGGCCAGCACAAGAAGCTGGACTGTCCTTGACGGCTCAGCAACAACCCAAAACATCAGCACATTATCAACAGTTCCTCATCCCAAATCCAAAACACAGTCTCACACTAGCTTCTGTGAAGAAAACCAGCTCTATCCTGGCTGAAACCAGGACAAGACTATAGGGAGGCAAGAGCCTAGAATGAAAGGCGACCCTAGAGAGCAGTGGAAAGATATTTTTTTAGGAGCGATGAAAGACGAGGAAACGGAGTTACTGATGGCATTTCCCATTAGTGTACAGCCTCACTGGGACCCATTTCATTGGGACTTGATTAAGGAAGTGCGGAAGGCAGTGCAAAATTATGGCTTGCAATCACCTTTCACGCAAGCTCTATTAGATAACATATTCACGGGAATGGTTCATACACCATGGGATTGTCGGCAGATGATAGATATGTTGTTGACACCAACCCAAAGGTTATTGTGGGCAGGCAGATGGTATAAACTCTGTATGCAAGAAGCCCTGAGAAACCTGGAGCGTCAAGACGGCGATCCGCTTCAGAACATTACTATGGAACAAATGACAGGCCAGGGACCATTTGTGGATGTTAGATTGCAAGCTCGGCTGCCTTTAGAGGCCTTGCAATTAGTTGGGCGACTAGCATTGAATGCGTTGCGAACAGTCCCTGAGGAGGGAAAGAGGCAACCATCTTACACTCAAATTAGACAAGGGAGAGATGAACCATATATGTCTTTTGTTGATCGTCTGAGAGACGCTTTGAATAAGGTGTATACCAATGAAGATGCAAAACTAGCAGTGTTGTTGAATTTAGCGGTAGAAAATGCCAATGTAGATTGTAAAAGAATTTTGTTAGCTTTGCCAAAAGAAGCAACATTAGTACAAATGGTAGAAGCCTGCAACAGAGTAGGCTCTGCCACACATCAGGCAGAAACACTCGCAAGCGCCTTTGCAGCAGCAATTAAGCCATTTATAAATGGAAAAGGGGAGAAAAAATGTTTTAATTGTGGAAAAACAGGCCATTTTAGAGCTCAGTGCAAGGCCACAAGGAAAGGACCTAGGCAGATTGAGACAGGTCATAAATCCTTCCCGCAAGGACCCTTTCAGCAAGGAATAGGCCCAGTAGGAGCACCATGTGGTCAATGTCAAAAATTTGGTCATCAAGCCTCAGAATGTTGTTCAAAGTATCATGGGGATGGTATGAAATTGGGAAACGGGCGACCGAGCGCGAAGGCACCCCACGCGACGACACAAATGGGGAAGCACTGCCAGGCTGCTTGGCAAGCCTCAGCGCCCAAACCAGAGGGAGCGCCGGAGTGGACGTGGAAACAACAGTAGAAGTTACCTTATGGGACACATCGGTTTATGATATCCTGACTAACGTGAATGGACCATTAGGATATGGATTGAGTGCTTTGTTATTAGGACGATCTTCAGCAACAAAGCAGGGACTTTTTGTTCTCCCTGAAGTCACTGACGCTGATTATACAGGAACCATCAAAGTAATGTTGTGGACTCCATCTCCTCCTGTTGCAGTTCCTGCAGGCACACGTATTGCACAATTGGTGACTTTTACTGCCTCTGTACCTCAGGCAGCGCAATCAGTGAGGGGGAATGGAGGGTTTGGCTCAACAGGAAGACCACAAATCTTTCTAGCATTAGATATCAGCAGAAGAAAACCGACTTTGAAAATGAAGTTTAGGCATCCTGACCCCGCCGCGCGACCGCGACAATGGACCATCGATACGTTAGTGGATACAGGAGCTGATGTGACCGTAATCAGTCAGCGAGAGTGGCCGCCAGGCTGGCTGGCTCAGTCTCCAGCTCACAGACTTGTAGGGATTGGTGGGTTTTCTGCAACACAACAGAGTGTAATAACTCTAACCTGTGAAAATCCAGACGGACTAGTGTGTTCAGTATGACCCTATGTAGCCGTGTTACCATTAAGTTTGCTTGGGCGGGATGCATTGAGTCAAATGAATATATCACTCACTAGCAATCCGCAGGGTTTTCGGTAGCGGCCATTGAAACACGACCTGTGCTCAAACTGGAATGGAAAACCGATGATCTAGTGTGGGTAAATCAATGGCCGCTGACCGCAGAAAAGGTCGCCCACCTGGAAGATTTGGCAAAATAAAAGCTAGAAAAAGGCCATATTGTGCCAACCACTAGTCCTTGGAACACACCTGTTTTCGTGTTTCCAAAGAAAATGGAAAATGGAGACTATTACATGACTTGCGAGAAGTCAATAAGGTTATAGTGGACATGGGAGCCTTGCAACCAGGGCTACCATCTCCCTGTATGATACTGAAGTATTGGAAGCTTTTGATTATAGATCTCAAAGACTGCTTTTTTACAATCCCTCTGCATGAAGACGATGCCAAACATTTTGCATTCTCAGTCCCAAGTACAAACAAGGCGCAACCCATGCAAGGATATCATTGGACAGTATTGCCACAAGGCATGAAAAATTCACCCACGATGTGTCAAATTTATGTAAATTGGGCTTTACAGCCAATCAGAAAAAGGTGGCCTCAATGTCTCATCTATCATTATATGGATGACATATTGTTGGCTGGTGATCAATTAAATCCGGAAGAAATGATCGGGGAGCTCGTTGAGCTTTTGAGGCAAAGTGGGCTGCAAGTGGCACCGGAAAAGATACAAGCTGAAGCGCCTTGGAGGTACTTGGGGTGGATGATCACTGAAACGTTGGTGACCGCCCTGAAGGCTGAACTGAGAATTCAGATTAAAACATTAAATGATGTACAAAAATTGGTAGGAGACTTTAATTGGATTCGACCTATTTGTGGGATCACAAACCAAGATATGGAGCCTTTGGTTCAGCTCTTGCGAGGGGATAGCAGGTTAAACTCTCCTCGGCAATTGACCAAGGAAGCCCAGGAAGCAGTAGCAAACATTTCTGAAAAGGTGACTCAAGCATTTAGTTCTAGGGTAGACCCCTCAATAGGGATCACTTAGGCAGTAATCAGTCACGAGTGACATCCCTATGTGCTTATAATACAGTGGATAACAAAGCTAGAATCAGAAGCGGACCCATTGAGAATTTTAGAGTGGGTCTTTTTGCCTCAGCAGCACAGAAAAACCATCACGACAAAAGTAGAGTGTTTTGCAAATTTGATTATGAAAGGGCGCAACAGAATTATTGATATATCAGCAAAGGACCCGAAAACGATTTTAATACCATTACAACAAGAATATTTGACTTGGGCTTTGCAGCACTCTGTTCCCTTGCAAACTGCATTAGCAGGATTTGAAGGTGACATTCAGATTCATTATCCATCACACAAAATGTTTACCTTTTTAAAAAACCATGAAGTAGAAGAAAAATCAAAGTGTAGTCAATATCCAGTTCAAGGTGCTACAGTGTTTATGGATGGTGGTGGGAAAACAGGCAAGGCAGCAATAGTATGGCGAGAGCACGGAGAATGGAAAGAACGGGTACTTGTCGTGCCAGGATCAGTTCAAAAGGTAGAACTACAGGCAGTAATTGAAGCCTTTAAATTATGGTCTGAAGAACCTGTGAATATAATTACTGATTCTTTATATGTAGCTGGAGTACTCCAAAGATTGGAAGGTTCAATCCTCAGACAGGTACAGCAGGAACAGCTATATCAACAATTTAGAACGCTTTGGTTTTTATTGCAGAAAAGACGACATCCTTATTACGTTATGCATATACGCAGCCATACCAACCTTCCAGGGGAATTGGTGGAAGGAAATGCAAGAGCTGATCGGCTGACTGCCGCAGTATGGGCTGGACCTTCCCCGGACCGTTTAGGTCAAGCACAAGCCTCTCATGCCTTTTTCCATCAATCTGCCAAAGTTTTAGCGAGACAATTTAATCTAAGTGCAGGTGACGCTAGAGCTATTATACAGACTTGTGCTGATTGTCAACAAATAGGCCCAGGAATCGTGATTACAGTTAGTCCCCGACGACTGCATTCGCTACAACTATGGCAGATGGATGTGACACATGTCGCTGACTTTGGAAGATTTAAATATGTTCATGTTTCAACTGATTGCTATTCTGCAGCAGTTTGGGCCACTGCACAAACAGGAGAAACTAGTAGGCATGTACAAAAGCATTTGCGAGCTGCATTCCCAGCCCATGGTATACCCCTACAAATTAAAACTAATAATGGTCCTTGTTATGTAGCCCAGTCAACCCAAAGATTTTTTGCTCAATGGGGAGTGACGCATGTTACTGGAATACCACATTCCCCAACTGGACAAGCTATTGTTGCACGAATGAATCATTCCCTGAAGCGTTTATTGCAAAAACAAAAAGGGGGAGAGGCTACCACACCATCCCAAGAACGTTTGAATAAAGCCCTATATGTGTTAAATTATTTGCGTCCAGCAGAAGGAGAAACAGTACCTCCCATAATAAAACATGTAAAAGGAATGACAGGAAGTCTGTTTGAGTTAACACAAAATGTGCAAGTAAAAGTTAAAAATCTGGAAAAGAATATGTGGGAAGGACCTTTTCAACTGCTAACCTGGGGACGAGGTTATGCTTGTGTCATTACAGATTCTGGAACTCATTGGGTACCCGCAAAATGGGTAAAACCATGGGCGAAACAGTCACCATCGTCATCGTCAGACACATCTTGACACTATCAGGTGTCATCGCGATCTGGATGCCACCTCAGCCAAAAGAAAATGTATGGGTAACATTAGCAAACCAAACAGGACAGGACACCATCTGTCTGTCTCTTTCCTCCCTGGGCAATCCCTTTTCAATCTGCCAGAAGGGTTATGGTGGCTGTGTGGAGATCAATGGGCTGGGAAACAGCAGCCCAGAAACTGGTCCGGGGTCTGTATCAAGGGCGTCCTAGTTCCTAATTTGCAAATAATTAATCACACTGAAATTAGCGGTATCATTAGACAAACATGGAAAGCTTTTAGGGCAAAGCGCTCTATAACTACAAATCCTTTGGTAAGATATAATATTGGTTTTCATAGCTTTGTGCAGGCGCTTTTTCCATCGCTAGGAGTAGTTTCCATCGCTAGGAGTAGTACAGCTAGAATTATTTGCCTTGTAGCATTCTGCTATTGGCTTAAGCATAGTTGATATGTGACTGCTGGATTATGGTAAGATGCCGCGTGAACAAAGCCTACGAACCAATAGACGGGATGGCTGTGGCGCGTGCAGCACGTCTGGCCAGCGGGCGCATATGCCATAGGCTCCCTGTGTTAAAAGGTGGCAACCGAGGCGTGTTCCGACACTCGCTGGCCACGTGTGTCGAAACTCGTTCCTCTGCAAATGTATAAATACCAGGATTTCCAAGGGCAGTGGGCCAGTGTATGGCAAGGCCACCGTTGCCTCCGTGGGGACGTCCACGTAAAGCTGGCACCTACCGACTGCTGGGCTGAGTTCGCGGCACAGGACGATACCAGAATGTACAGATGGTCCATCTTCCTCACAGTCCTCGGGTTGCGAATGATCCATCAGGTTTTGTTTATAGATAAACAAAAAGGGGGAGATGTTGGGATCACCCTGCAAGGGCTCGACCTTAAGGAGAAGGAGCTGTGGCATTGAGAAGATGGTAAACAGCTGGACATCTGCATGCCTCGGCCTTGAGGAGAAGCAGCTGTGGTAAACAACTAAGAGGAAGCAAAGGAGTGCAGGAACACCTGCAGGCAGCAAATCCTGACTGTGAGAGGCGCATGGACAGCGCGTGATATTTTGTATATAGTCAATTGCAATAATGTGTGTAACAAGCTGTAACCAATCATGAGTGTGTGCGCAGTGCCTAAACAAAAATTATGATATATATTGGAGTCAGAGAAGACAATAAATGGCTTCGGAATATAATACTCATAGAGTTGTGAAGTCCATCTTTCTCCCGCAGTTTCCCATTTTTTGAAAGGTTCCAGAGAAATTAAGCTGTCAGCTATATATATTTCCCTGTATACATATACACATACATCTGGGAGAGCAAGCTGCTAGATGTTTCCCTCAGAGATTGCCCTGTTGAAGTATATAATTTCTGTGGAGGGACAGAAGGAAACAGATTAGCCTCCATACAATACAAACGTAGGGAGGAAGCCTTTGCTGGCCTTGAGATTGTGATCTAGACATAAACACTAATTTGGTTACAGCACTAAAATGTACAGCCAGCTGAAATTTGATGTTAGTGCTGCAAGCAAAAATTTGCTCATATGATTTATAACTACCTAAATAGCTACCTCTTAACTTCCTGTTTAAGGATTTATGAAGATTTATTCCCTGCCATATCAGTTTGACAATCTAACCAAAATGGCCATTTAATTTCAATTTTCCTGCTAATTTCTTTATTTGCTCTGGTTTTAACCTCAGTGTGACTGTTTTTTAAGGCTTATTTAGATTAATAATATTAGTAGCTATTTAGTCTTAATGGCATTGTAACTCAGAGCTCACAGAGAAATACCTCTACTTCACTTCAAGTCTAATGAATGGGGTAATCAGAGAAACACAGAATCACTAGGTTGGAAAGGACCTTCAAGATCATCAAGTCCAACCATTAGTCCAGCGCCACCATGTACCCTAAACGATGTCCTGAAGCGCCACATCCACACATTTTTTGAACATGTCCAGAGATGGCGACTCCACCACCTCCCTGGGCAGCCTGTTCCAATGCTTGACCACTCTCTCAGTGAAGAAATTTTTCCTAATATCCAATCTAAACCTTCCCTGGCACAACTTGAGGCCATTTCCTCTTGTCCTATCACTAGTTACTTGGGAGAAGAGGCCAACACCCTCGTCGCCACAACCCCCTTTCAGGTAGTTGTAGAGAGCGATAAGGTCTCCCCTCAGCCTCCTCTTCTCCAGACTGAACAACCCCAGTTCCCTCAGCCGCTCCTCATAAGACTTGTGCTCCAGACCCCTCACCAGCTTTGTTGCCCTTCTCTGGACACGCTCCAGCACCTCAACATCCTTCTTGTAGTGAGGGGCCCAAAACTGAACACAGGATTCAAGCTGCGGCCTCACCAGTGCCGAGTACAGGGGCACAATCACTTCCCTACTCCTGCTGGCCACACGATTTCTGATACAGGCCAGGACGCTGTTGGCCTTCTTGGCCACCTGGGCACACTGCCGGCTCATGTTCAGCCAGCTGTCAACCAGCACCCCCAGGTCCCTTTCTGCCAGGCTGCTCTCTAGCCACTCCTCCCCAAGCCTGTAGCGTTGCATGGGGTTGTTGTGGCCAAAGTGCAGGACCCTGCACTTGGCCTTATTAAACCTCATACAGTTGGCCTCTGCCCATCGATCCAGCCTGTCCAGATCCCTCTGCAGAGCCCTCCTACCCTCCAGCAGATCAACACTCCCACCCAACTTGGTGTCGTCTGCAAACTTCCTGAGGGAGCACTCGATCCCCTCATCCAGATCATCAATAAAGATATTGAACAAGACTGGTCCCAGAACTGAGCCCTGGGGAACACTGCTTGTGACCGGCCGCCAGCCGGATTTAACGCCGTTCACCACAACTCTCTGAGCTCGGCCATCCAGCCAGTTCCTCACCCAGCGAAGAGTAAACCTGTCTAAGCTACGAGCCGCCAGTTTCTCCAGGAGAATGCTGTGGGAGACGCTGTCAAAGGCTTTACTAAAGTCCAGGGAGACAACATCCACAGCCTTTCCCTCATCCACTAGGCGGGTCACCTGGTCATAGAAGGAGGTCAGGTTGGTCAAGCAGGACCTGCCTTTCATGAACCCATGCTGGCTGGGCCTGATCCCTTGGTTGTCCTGCACATGCCCTGTGAGCACTCTCAAGACCAACTGCTCCATAATCTTCCCTGGTATGGAGGTCAGGCTGACAGGCCTGTAGTTCCCAGGATCCTCCTTCCGGCCTTTCCTGTAGATGGGCGTCACATTGGCAAGCCTCCAGTCATCTGGGACCTCCCCTGTTAACCAGGACTGCTGATAAACGATGGAGAGTGGCTTGGCAAGCTCCTCCGCCAGCTCTCTCAGTACTCTCGGGTGGATCCCATCAGGCCCCATAGACTTGTGGGTGTCCAGGTGGTTTAGCATGTCCTTGACTGCTTCCTCCTGGATTATGAGGAGTACATAATGAGCCTGATGAAAATAATCAAGACTAGTGGAAATCGGTAATGATAAGGAACATGGTTAAAAAGACTGATAGGTAAAAACAAAGGTTGATAGAAAATTCTAACCGTGTTCCAACCCATTTTTGATATGAAATAGAGGACCACCCCCCCTTAATTCTTAAAGCCATATATGAAATTGGGAATTGCATCTTGTGACATTAAAAACAGAGCTCTATCTCACTGGGAGCATATTGCATGAGTCTCTTGGAAGGACACATCTCTTCCTTGCTAGGTAAGGCTGGGTGTACAAGGGGAGACATTATATATAATCCAGGATGTAAATTATAAGTGTAATTCCTTACTAGCTCCTATATGAGTACTGGTGCTTGTCAGAAGGTTAGCTTAAGCCACTTCAAGTCAGACTGCACCAGAAGGATGATGCACCTCCTCTGCTCCCAAAAGCCACTGCATCCTTCAGCTACCCCAGCTACTGCCAGTCCAGCTGTGTCCTCTGTTGGAGAGGGTCTGTTTCACCTGTTGGAGAGGGTCCAGAGGAGGGCCACAAAAATGATCAGAGGGATGGAACACCTCTCCTATGAGGACAGGCTGAGAGAGTTGGGATTGTTCAGCCTGGAGAAGAGAAGGGTCCAGGGAGACCTTATTGCAGCCTTCCAGTACTTAAAGGGGGCCTATAAGAAAGATGGGGACAAACTTTTTAGCAGGGCCTGTAGCAATAGGACACAAGGTAATAGTTTTATACTGAAAGATGGTAGATTCAGACTAGATATAAGGAAGAAATTTTTCACAATGAGGGTGGTGAAACCCTGGCACAGGTTGCCCAGAGAGGTGGTAGATGCCCCATGCCTGGAAACATTTAAGGTCAGGTTGGATGGGGCTCTGAGCAACCTGATCTAGTTGAAAATGTCCCTGCTCATTGCAGGGGGGTTGGACTAGATGACCTTTAAAGGTCCCTTCTGTGGAGTAATCGCTGAGGGGTACTTTGGAAATTTACACTCTAAGAACAGCATTGAAACCAGGTGGAACGTAGCACTCATGTACAACGGGTCTGTGCCATGGAGACTCCCTGAACGGCCTTGGATGTTGGCAACATCAGGGGCGCCTGGTGTGCTGACTCTGGGAGAGATTACATGGAGGGTGGAGCGGAGTGGAGACCTCGCGGCCACGCTCTGTGAACAGGGGAGTTTAGGGATGCACAGGATGTACATTGATAAGCTGCGCTTACAATGTCCTGGGCCAAAGACCTGTCAACTTTGATGAAGTGCTGTACTTAGAGTGAACTTTGCTAATTATAATATCATTATAATACTAAAACGCACACCCCTCTCAAAAGCTACCACCCCCCCAAGGTGCGACCCCTCCTCAATGAGTGTGCGCACTGAATTTTTCCTAGTCTGTACCTTTAAACGCGAAGCGAGAGAATTCTGCACCAATCCTGATAAAGGTATGTATGACTAGAGTCACTCAAGCTCCACCTGCAAAGTAAAACACTATAAAATAATGTTTTAAGAGCTGGATGTTAGGGAAGATACCATCGTCATGTACCACTCTAACTTCTGGGATCAGTCGACGGGCTGAGCCTCTCTTCCCCCCCATCGGGACGCCGTTGGGTAAGATTTGAACCCTTGGTCATACCAAGTGCCTTCCCGGGAAACTTAGAAATCTCTATATAGAGTCACTTTACATCTTATAACGCGTTTATAGCCAAGTAGTGTCCCTCGTAGTTTTAGCATTTGCACGTGCTTTATAGGTAGTGAATTTATCACCGGCAATCCAAAGAACCTGTGTATCTGTTGCTTCAATAAATCACACTATTGATTGACTCAGCTGTGTGTTCAATAAATCGCACTATTGATTGACTCAGCCGTGTGTGGTCCCTGGACGCGACCGTACCTCTGAGTGCGGCCGTGTGAGTTCAGGAGGTGTCCGGCTGAGCAGGTAGTGTGATGTTAGTAGTGCATCCGGACCCGTGATAGTCCAACAAAGGTGTTGGGCGCGACCGGACTACTAACGCTGGCTTTGGGCATCATTCAGAACCCAGCCGCCCCCAGTCCCTCTGATATCTGAGGATCGACTGGAAAGCAAGGGGGTTTAGTTTCTGCCAAATTGCTCTGCCTCTTAACGCAACACCTTCCAACCCAAAGATTCTGTGTTTCTATGATTCCATCTTCTCGCCTTCCCCACAGTCTGGGCTTGGCCTTTGCCTCCTGTGGCTCTAGGAGAGCTTATTATAAGGCAAAGTCTGTTCCATCTTGTGGTACTCAATGAATCTCAAAATATGTCTGAACTCTTAGGTTCTGTTATGCTTTCTTTATTCTTTGCTTGAGGAGAAACGATTTCTGTAGAATATCTTATTTTAGCAAGTTTTTTTTTAAACTGTGGCTATTTCTGTGTGTTTAGGTAAGGGGGAGATAAGACCAGAGAAAGTCTCTTGTGTGTAGAGTAGTGAGTATTGAGGTACCCAGGGTTATACTCCTAGGCTTTGAGGAAATTTCCCCCACTCACCCTTAGCTCATAGCCTTTTATATTTCCTGTACTTAGGCAAAAAGAATGCCTCAAAGATAATGATCATGACCTTGGCCTTGATTTGAGCCAATTTATAGCACACTTACACTTCATATTCTCTTAACGTCCTGTGCTACTTTGGTGTTTGGAGTGCTTGATGTCTCTCAAAATATGAAGTTCCCATTTGAAAGTACAGGAAAGTTCTTGTACCTAACCAGGGATACAGAAAAGGTTATTCATGAATGCTGCTTTCAGATCACATGGTGAATCCAGCATAATGGAGTCAACTACTTGGAAATCTTCAGGCAAAGATGATAATGTTATATTACAGAGTTATAAAACAGTTGTACTGGCAGCAGATGGTGATATTTGGTATTGATACTTGGTGCTGACTGTTATCCAGTGTTAGAGTCCAGCTTCTGCGTTGAATCTATTTTTCACTGCAGTATAATACAAAGAGGTCAGAAAAAAACAGAGAAAATACTGATTCAAGGGAGGTGTTATGAGGACATGCTGTTTGCCGTAATTATTTAGTTCACTGATGTGGTGGGTTGACCTTGACTGGCTGCCAGGTGCCCACCAAGCCACTCTATCACTCCCTTTCCTCAGCTCGACGGGGGGGTGGGGGGAAATGACAAAAAGCTTGTTGGTCAAGATAAGGACAGGGAGAGATCATTCAGCAATTACCATCATGGGCAAAAAAGACTTGATTTGGGAAAATTAATTTAATTTATTGCCAATCAAAATCAGAATAGGGTAATGAGAAAATAAAAACAAATCTTAAAACACTTTCCCCCTACCCCTCCCTTCTTCCCAGGCTCAACTTCACTCTCAAATTCTCTACCTCCTCCCCTGAGCAGCACAGGGGGATGGGAAATGAGGGTTGCGGTCCGTTCATCACACGTTGTCTCTGCCACTCCTTCCTCCTCACGTGCTTCCCCTGATCCAGCAAGGGGTCCCTCCCACGGGAGACAGTCCTCCACAAACTTCTCCAATGTGGGTCCTTCCCACAGGCTGCAGTTCTTCACAAAGTGCTCCAACGTGGCTCCTTTTCCATGGGGTGCAGTCTTTCAGGAACAGACTGCTCCAGTGTGGGTCCCCCACAGGGTCACAGGTCCTGCCAGGAGCCTGATCCAGTGTGTGCTTCCCACAGGGTCACAGCCTCCTTTGGGCATCCACCCGCTCCAGCATGGGGTACTCCACAGGCTGCAGGTGGATATCTGCTCCACTGTGGACCTCCATGAGCTGCAGGGGGACAGCCTGCCTCACCATGGTCTTCACCATGTGCAGGGTGAAGACCATTCCCCACCCTTCACCACTGCAGGGCAATCTCTGCTCTGGTGCCTGGAAGCACCTCCTCTCTCTCCTTCTTCACTGACCTTGGTGTCTGCAGTGTTGTTTCACATATTCTCACTCCTGTCTCCGGCTGCAATTGCTGTTGCCAGTTTTTCTCCCCCTTAAATATATTATCACAGAGGTGCTGCCACTGTCACTGATTGGCTTGGTCTTGGCCAGCGGCAGGTCCATCTTGGAGCCAGATGGCTTTTGCTCTATCGGACATAGGGGAAGCTTCTAGCAGCTTCTCACAGAAGCCACCCCTGCAACCCACCCCCTACCAAAACCTTGCCATGCAAATCCAATACAGACATCTGTGGTGGGTTGACCTTGGCTGGATGCCAGGTGCCACCAAGCTGCTCTATCACTCCCCTCCTCAGCAGAAAAGCGGGGAGAAATTAGGATGGAGAAAAGAAAAACCAAACACATGGGTCAAGATAAAGGCAGTTTAATAAGCAAAAAGCAAAGGCCACACGTGGAAGCAAAAGAAAACAAAAGATTTATTCTCTACTTGCCATCAGCAGGCGATGTTCAGCCACTTCTCAGGAAGCAAGGCTTCAGTACGCATAGTGGTTGCTCCGGAAGACAAGCATCGGAAAATGAATGCCCTCCACTCATCCTCTTTTCTCTTAGCTTTTATTGCTGAGCTGATGTCATATGGTATGAAATATCCCTTTGGCCAGTTTGGGTCAGCTGTCCTGGCTATGTCCCTTCCCAAGATCTTGCCCACCCCCAGCCTACTGGTGAGGGGAGAAAGCCTTGATGCTGTGCAAGCACACTGCCCAGCAGTAGCCAAAACATGGTGTGTTATCGACACCTTTCTAGCTACCAATACAAAGCACAGCACTATAAGGGCTGCTATGGGGAAAATTAACTCCATCTCAGCCAGACCCAATGCAGTCTCCACCCCTTATTCCATACCATGTGTCATGCTCAGGTCCCACATAATTTAATACAGATTATTTTTCCCCCAAGGTTAAATCTCCTTGAGGCACACACTGGGTCTCCCCATCCTTCTGCATTACCCACCAAGTACACCCAGGTCCTTGAGCGAAGACAATCCCACAAATGGGTTTGCCTTTTCCCATGGGAGGAGCAATCCACACTGCCTTCCCCAGCCACTTCCCTATGTGGACTACAGGGACCTTATCTCCTTCCACAGTATGTAAGGGGTTTTGTTTGGGCAGGACCAGGGCGGTTAGCAGAGCCTCTGGTGTTAACCAGCCAAGTGGCTTCCGCTAAATTTGTATCCCAGTGCTTCCATGCCCCGTTGCCCAATGCTTTCAACGTAGTCTTTAACAGTCCATTATATCTCTCAGTCTTTCCAGAGGCTTGTGTGTGATAGGGGATGTGATACACCCACTTGGTGCCATGTTTCTTGGCCCAGGAGTTTATGAGGCTATTTTGGAAATGAGTTCCATTGTCTGATTCAATTCTTTCTGGAGTACCATGTCACCATAAAATTTGCCTTTCAAGGCATAAGATGGTGTTTTGGGCAGTGGCATGGTTTACCGGGTATGTTTCTAGCCAACCAGTAGTTGCTTCCCCCATGGTGAGTACATAGCACTTGCCTTGGCATGTTCGTGGCAGTGGTCCAATACAGTCAATTTGCCAGGCCTTGCCATACGGAAAACCCAGCCGCCACCCTCTATTCCAGGGAGATTTTACTCATGTGGCTCGCTTGATTGCAGCACGTTTGACATTCATGAGTGACCTGTGTGATGGCCTCCATGGTCAGGTCCACACATGGATCACGAGCCCATCTGTATGTTGCATCTCTTCCTAGGTGTCCCGATGTCTCGTGGGCCCATCGAGCTACAAATAGCTCACCCTTACACTCCCAGTCCAGGTCCACCTGAGCTACTTCAGTTTTGGCAGCCTTGTCTACCTGTTGATTGTTTCAATGTTCTTCAGTGGAGTGGCTTTTGGGCATATGAGCATCTACACGATGTACCTTTAGAGCCATATTTTCTACCCGGGCAGCGATGTCCTGCTACAGTGCAGCAGCCCAGATGGGTTTACCCCTGCGCTGCCAATTGGTTTTCTTCCACTGCTGTAGCCACCCCCATAGGGCATTAGCCACCATCCAGGAGTCAGTATAGAGATAGAGTACTGGCTGCCTTTCTCATTCAGCAATCTCTAGGGCTAGTTGGATGGCTTTCACTTCTGCAAACTGTCTTGACTCACCTTCTCCTTCAGTGGCTTCAACGACTTGTTGTGTGGGACTCCACACAGCAGTTTTCCACTTCCAGTGGTTTCCTACAACACAACAGGATCCATCAGTAAACAATGCATAACACCTTTCATCTTCTGATAACTCATATGGTGGTGCCTCTTGGGCACGAGCCACCTCCTCAGGCAATGCTCCAAAGTCCCTGCCTTCTGACCAGTCCATGATCTCTTCCAGGATTCCTGGGTGGTTGGGTTTCCCCAGTTGAGCTCGTTGTGTGACCAACGCTACCCACTTTCTCCATGTAGCACTGGTTGTGTGATGTGTAGAAGGGATGTTTCCTTTGAACATCCAGTGTAGCACGGGCAATTGTGGTTCCAAGAAGAGATATGCTTGTGTACCAACAGCTTGTGAAGCGGCTCAACTCCCTCATATGCTGCTAGTATCTCTTTTTCAGTTGAGGTGTAGTGGGATTCTGATCCTTGATACACTTGACTCCAAATCCCTAATGGTTGACCTCGGATTTCTCCAGATGCTTTCTGCCAGAGGCTTCAGGTAAGGCCATGCTGCAGTGTATAGTACATTTTGCACAGCTGGTCCTGTCCAGGCAGGCCCAAGAGCTACCGCACGAGCTATTTCCTGTTTGATCTGCTCAAAGGCTTGTTGTTGCTCAAGGCCTCACTCAGAATTTTCTTCTTTCGGGTTACTCGATAGAGAGGTCTCACAAGCTGACAATAACCTGGAATATGCATTCTCCAGAACCCCACAAGGCCTAGGAAAGCTTGTGTTTCCTTCTTGTTAGCTGGTGGAGACATAGTTGCTATCTTGTTGACCACATCCATAGGCAGATAACGGTGTCCATCCTGCTATTTTATTCCCAAGAACTGAATCTCCTGTGCAGGTCCCTTGACCTTGCTTTTCTTTATGGCGAAACCAGCTTTCAGAAGAATCTGAATTACTCTTTTTCCCCTTCTCAAACATTTCCTCTGCCTTGTTGCCCCACACGATGATGTCATCAATGTATTGTACACGTTCAGGGGTATCATCCTTTTCCAGTGCAGTGTGGATTAGTCCATGACAAATGGTGGGACTGTACTTCCACCCCTGGGGCAGTCGATTCCAGGTGTATTGGAAACCCCTCCATGTGAAAGCAAACTGTCGCCTGCACTCTGCTGCCAAAGGGGTTGAGAAAAATGCATTAGGGATATCAATTCTGGCATATCACTTAGCTGCCTTTGACTCCAGTTCATATTGAAGTCCTAGCATGTCTTGTAAAGCAGCACCCAGTGGTGGCGTCACTTTGTTCAGGCCATGATAGTCTCCTGTTAACCTCCACCCTCCGTCAGACTTTTGCATGGGCCATACGGGGCTATTGAAAGGTGGGTGGGTCTTGCTGATCACTCCTTGGCTCTCCAGTTGATGAATCAGCTCATGGATGGGAGCCAGGGAGTCTCGGTTTGTGTGATATTGCTGCCGGTGCACTGTCCTGGTAGCAATTGGTACCTGCTGTTCTTCAACTCGCAGAAATCCCACAACAAAGGGATCTTCTGAGAGTCCAGTCAGGGTTGACAGCTGTTTGATCTTCTCTGTATTCACAGTAGCTACACCAAAAGCCCATCAATACCCCTTTGGGTCCTTGAAATACCCTCTCCTGAGGTAGTCTATGCCAAGGATACAAGGAGCCTCTGGGACAGTCACAATGGAGTTCTTTTCCCACTTGTCCCCTGTTAAGCTCACCTCAGACTCCAGTACAGACAATTCTTGGCATCCTCCTGTCACTCCAGGGATCCAGATGAGTTCTGTGCCTCTATGCCCTGATGGCACCAGCATACACTGTGCACCAGTGTCTACCAAAGACTTGTACTTCTGTGGGTCTGATGTGCCAGGCCATCAAATCCACACAGTCCAGTATACCCGGTCATCCCTTTCCTCCTCCTGACCAAAGGCAGGGACCCTCTATTCCTGTTCCTCATCAGGGTATTCACTGTCTAACCTTTGTGGTGCCAGACCATAAGTCCTCTCACCAGGATCAAGGGAGGTGATTTCAGTTTTTCTATGTCTAGGAGATCGCTGATTTCCTTCTTGTATCTCTACAGCGACTGAACTGACAGCCTTCTTGGGTGGCCCCTTCTTAACAGCTATCTTCCCTCTCAGTTTACATACACGGGCTTCCAGCTTAAAGGTGGGCTCACCCACCTTTCCTTGTTTCCAACACTTCCTCATGTCTTCTCTCTGGTTACGCAGGAACAGAGATTTTCTTCAAAGCTTGGGAGCCAAGAAGACACTCTCTCCACAGTTGGTGTATCTATATCTGGGCAATACATCGCTGCCAAGCTGTTAGAATATGACGCTGGGGCACTTTAAATCACCTTCCTCCACAATAGCCCATGTGCACAGGACATTCAGATCTTTGGAGGCCTCATCATTGTCTAGGTCACTGTAGATGACTTCCAGCACTGCTAATTCTCTCAGGTACTGGATGCTTTCATCTGCGGTAGTCCACTTTCCTGAGGAGTTCACAAGATCTTCCTTGAATGGATATCTTGCCCTCAGACTTGAGAGGAGCCATCTCCAGAGACTGCAAAGAGACTCCTTTCCAATTCCTCTCTCAGTTCCCTGGTTTCTAGCAAGGGAACCCAGCTGTTGGGCTTCCTTACCTTCCAGTTGCTTACTGTTGGCCCTATTATCCTAGCATCAGAGCAGACAGGCAGCAATCCGCTCACCTGGCTGACGGCTGTAATATTTCTGCATGTCTCGAAGTTCTGATGAGGTCAGGGACCAGTTAGTTTCGGCTTCCTGTCTGAATTCTCTCACTCCTTCCTCCAATTTCCTTGTCAAAGGACCAGCTTCTTGATCAAACCTTTCTTCTTCTTCCTCCTCCCTTACTAATCGGTGATATGGACCCATTGTTCTCCTTGTCCACTGTTTCTTTTTCACTACTGGGGCAATTACTCCAGCTGATGTTGTTTGGGTCCCTGCCTCAACCACAGTCCTCTGAGAGTACTGAACTGTGGCTCAATAGGCACAGGCCAGGCCCCAGTACAGTGCTAGGAGCTGCTGGTTTTCATTGGGGTAGGCAAGGCACCCTTCTATCAAGTGGCGTGTCAGTTTGCCAGGGTTGCTTGCCTGCTCAGGTGTAAAGTCCCAGGCTATGGGAGGTGATAACCATCCTAGGAACCGGCCCAAATCCTCCCACACACCCTGCCACCCAGGGACCGGCTGCCTCAGGTCACATTTCTGTATCGTCTCATCCAAAAGTTGTCTTCCCTTACACCAGGACGAGACCAGATTCCACAAACCCCATGATATGCCAACAGCATTAATTAGTACTATTAAACAGCTCACAGAATCACAGAACCACAGAATCATCAAGGTTGGAAATGACCTTCAAGATCATCAAGTCCAACCATTAATCCAGCACCACCATGTTCCCTAAACCAGGTCCTGAAGCACCACATCCACATGTTTTTTGAACACTTCCAGAGATGGAAATTCTACCACCTCCCTGGGCAGCCTGTTCCAATGCTTGACCACCCTCTCAGTGAAGAAATTTATCCTAATATCCAATCTAAACCTCCCCTGGCGCAACTTGAGGCCATGTCCTCTCGTTCTATCGCTGGTTACTTGGGAGAAGAGACCAACACCCTCATCGCCACAACCCCCTTTCAGGTAGTTTTAGAGAGCGATAAGGTCTCCCCTCAGCCTCCTCTTCTCCAGGCTGAACAATCCCAGTTCCCTCAGCCGCTCCCCATAAGACTTGTGCTCCAGACCCCTCACCAGCTTCGTTGCCCTTCTCTGGACACGCTCCAGCACCTCAATATCCTTCTTGTAGTGAGGGGCCCAAAAGTGAACACAGGATTCAATCTGCGGCCTCACCAGTGCCAAGTACAGGGGCACAATCACTTCCCTAGTCCTGCTGGCCACACTATTTCTGATACAGGCCAGGACGCTGTTGGCCTTCTTGGCCACCTGGGCACACTGTCAGCTCATATTCAGACGGCTGTCAACCAGCACCCCCAGGTCCTTTTCTTCTCGGCAGCTCTCCAGTCACTCCTCCCCAAGCCTGTAGTGTTGCATGGGGTTGTTGTGGCCGAAGTGCAGAACCTGGCACTTGGCCTTGTTAAACCTCATACAGTTGACCTCTGCCCATCAATCCAGATCTACAGATCTCTCTCTACAGAGCCCTCCTACCCTCCAGCAGATCAACACTCCCACCCAACTTGGTGTCATCTGCAAACTTCCTGAGGGAGCACTCGATTCCCTCATCCAGATCATCTATAAAGATATTGAACAAGACCGGCCCCAGAACCGAGCCCTGGGGAACACCACTTGTGACCGGCTGCCAACTGGATTGAACTCCGTTCACCACAACTCTCTAGGCTTGGCCATCCAGCCAGTTTCTCACCCAGCGATGAGTACACCTGTCTAAGCCACGAGCCGCCAGTTTCTCCAGGAGAATGCTGTGGGAGACGCTGTCAAAGGCTTTACTAAAGTCCAGGGAGACAACATCCACAGCCTTTCCCTCATCCACTAGGCGGGTCACCTGGTCATAGAAGGAGGTCAGGTTGGTCAAGCAGGACCTGCCTTTCATGAACCCATGCTGGCTGGGCCTGATCCCTTGGTTGTCCTGCACATGCCCTGTGAGCACTCTCAAGACCAACTGCTCCATAATCTTCCCCGGTACAGAGGTCAGGCTGACAGGCCTGTAGTTCCCAGGATCCTCCTTCCGGCCTTTCCTGTAGATGGGTGTCACATTGGCAAGCCTCCAGTCATCTGGGACCTCCCCTGTTAACCAGGACTGCTGATAAATGATGGAGAGTGGCTTGGCAAGCTCCTTCGCCAGCTCTCTCAGTACTCTCGGGTGGATCCCATCAGGCCCCATAGACTTGTGGGTGTCCAGGTGGTTTAGCATGTCCTTGACTGCTTCCTCCTGGATTATGAGGAGTACATTGTGCTCTCCATCCCCATCTTCCAGCTCAGGGGGCTGAATACCCTGCGGATACCTGGACTGGCTATTAAAGACTGAGGCAAAGAAGGCATTAAGTACCTCAGCCTTGTCCTCGTCCTTGGAGACAATGTTCCCCGCCATATCCAGTAGGGGATGGAGATTAATGTTGTTTCATTCTGTTTGCAATCACAAGATGCAAACTGTGTTACTAATACAATGAGGCAAGTACTATACTGTACTGATACAGCGTTTACAATTTACTGTGTAAATTGATATATAGCACCTTGGTCTAGAACAGTGGTTTTCAACATATTCTCCACAGAACCTTGGGGGACATGCGTCAATTCTGAAAGCTCTGCAAAAGCAAGCCTTCTGTTGGGGACTCTAAATTAGTGCTCAGGAGACAATACTGAGTAGTAGTGGGTGTTTTCACAAGAGAGAACTTCATGCTGCATATATGAGAAGTACTGCCTTTCCCAGATGCCTATCTAGCGAATCTACAGACTTTGCAACGGTAAATCTATGTTGAACTTTTTTGATGTTGTGTGTGTGGTTACCTTATAAAACAAAATAGATTCTACAACAGCAAATGCATTTTTATGGAATGTTTAGGGAAGTAAAGACAAAAGCAAAGTGTTTGCTAAGAGGAGAGGCAGTGGGTTTTACTGCACCAGCTCTTCTGCATTTGCTTCCTTTGTATCTCCTTGTCTGTTAAGGGGATAACACAGCTCAGGGGAACCCAAGGGACTTCCCCATCACAGGGACTGCATTCTTAAAGGTAAAGCAAGCCCTGTACATAAATTATGTGTGATAATATACTGTTCATCCCACACACTCCATGACATGCATAATCACCCAGCAGGACTCGGCGTGTGTTTCAAGTGAACATGAGCCACCCTTGTTTAAATCAACATGTTCAGTCGCCTTGCACTGTCTCAGTATTGACGCTCACCCCATCATACTGCATGACAGTGAACAGCTGACAGAATAAATCAGGGATCCTGGACATGACAAGAACTCACTTGACCTTATTTGACTTGACCTATTATATCTTGTTGGTGTGGGAGGAGAGTAGATTCTCTAGCAAAGTAATCATATCCTCACTAATTTTCCTTTGTCCTATTCAGAGCATGCTGTTGTGTGTGCGTGGAGTAAGGGGATTTGTGAGGGAGGAAATACCTTTTCCTTCTTGAAGATTATTCTGGGAAACTGCAATATGAATCTTTATTCAGTAGAGAAGTATTTGTCCTGTGAAACATGTTAATAGAAAAAAATCTTGTATAAACTGAAGGGAAAGTGAGAAAGGTCCAGTGCTTTATTCCTGAACCTGATCATTATTTTGCATGGGAGAGACTGGGGAAATGTAAATTTTAATGACTATGTTTCTGCAAATATTAACAGGGGCATTATCTTTGCATGCTAATCAGAAAATAATAACAATAATCTACTGCAACAGGACTAGAAAACAGGACAAATTTCTCAAGCTTGCATACTCCAGCTGTTCTTGTATGCATTGGAAATCTGACTCAATCAACTGTGTGTGTGTGTGGGAAGTGTTCAAAACCTAAAGGCACACAAAATCTTTGCTCATATAAACTTCCCTGTGACAGAATGGAGGTTATTGGGAGACTTCGTGAGACAGACCATCAGACATCTATTTCTGCATCTTCAACAGGCAGATATCAGATAGATGAAAGGGACGCTAATGAATGCTCCTCATATAGTATTATGGTAGATGAAAAAAATACTATTAGCACATTACAAATTTATTTGTATTTTCCCACACTGTTTTGCTCTGTTTTAAGTAAAGTTATTACAATTGTAATAGTGGCAACAGTTTATACTAAGTATTACTTTAGGTGATGAGACATCTTCAGTGTGCTAGGCCCTGGGCAAACCAAGACCTTACAGTAATATAAAATATATTTCAGTTTAGGTGCTGCAATCCTTACAAGTCCATTCAGACTGAGACATTGCACATTTAGTTTCTTGTGCTGTTGTCATTGTCCTGTCGTCATTGTCCTGTCAAAACAGCTTTTCTTTTAATGGAAGCTCCTGTGAATTCTGAATGAAATTAATAATAATATAAGCAGAAATATCATTTTTCCACCCTGACTCCTAGTGAATTATTAGATAATGCATAGCATTAATTCTCGCATAGAAATTTCTTACTGAGGTTCAGAGCCTGCTGGACTTAGCTCCCAAATGTCTGAAAGCTGCTGGTACTTATATGTTTTATATATAAAACTTTGGCATGGATTCTTCCCTTTGTTTCTAATCTTTGTATGCTCATGGTCTTATATAAAAAACAACTCAACAGGTTTCCCCTTTATATTTTACATATATTTATATTTGCCTATTTTCTTTTTAGTAATCTTGCCAACATACATGAATGTTTGACATATGTTATTTAAGTTTGAGTCACGTAAGTACCTGCATTTTCTGGAAATAAGATGCAGTGTCAAAGTACGTCGACACAAGGTCAGTCCTCATTTATCTGAAGTGAGTCACAACTGTGCAAGAGTCATTTTAGTTTACTAGAGATAAATTTGCCATGCCATCCTGAGAAATTAATCCCTACTTTTGAAGAATTGATTGTTTAACTTCATACAGGGTGACAGAAGTATTGTAGCTTTGATAACAGTCGTGCACAGAAAACATCACCTGTTGCCTTGTCTAAAACTTCTAGGGTGTGCTGGTTTTGGCTGGCATAGAGATAATTTTCTTCATAGTAGCTAGCATGGGGCTATGTTTTGGATTTGTGCTGAAAACAGTGTTGATAATTCAGGGATGTTTTAGTTATTGCTGAGCAGTGCTTACACAGAGTCAAGGCCTTTTCTGGTTCTCACCCCACCCCACCAGCGAGTAGGCTGGGGGTGCACAAGAAGTTGGGAGGGAACACAGCTGGGACAGCCAACCCCAACTGACCAAAGGGATATTCCATACCATATGATGTCATGCTCAGCATATAAAGCTGGAGGAAGAAGATGGAGGGGGGGGACGTTCAGAGTGATGGCATTTGTCTTCCCAAGTAACCATTGCACATGATGGAGCCCTGCTTTCCTGGAGATGGCTGAACAGTTGCCTGCTGATGGGAAGTAGTGGATGAAACCTTGTTTTGCTTTGCTTGTGTGCGCAGCTTTTGCTTTACCTATTAAACGGTCTTTATCTCAACCCACGAGTTTTCCCACTTTTACTCTTCCAATTCTCTCCCCATCCCACTGTGGGGGAGTGAGCAAGTGGCTGTGTGGTGCTTAGTTGCCGGCTGGGGTTAAACCATGACATAGGGGTAAAGGCAATGTTCATTAAATAGATTATATCAAGGCAACAGAGAGACCTTACATTTTCAGGGTTCTGATTTTCTTTCAGACACTTATCACTTATTTGTCCAATACCTTTGCTTTTTATAATTTTTTTTTTGTCTTGAGGAATTCAGGTTTTATCCCAGGATATCAACTTAGTATTGCGGTGAGGAGAATGATAAACTATTAGTGAGTTTTCTACTGGCTAGCCTCCGCCAGCTTCAGTGATGTTATGCTTGTTTATATGTGCTGAAAATTTGGCTCATTGCTTGGATGTGTGATAAAATTTATCTACCTGCTCCTACTTGTTGGGATCACTCTGCACGGCTCGACCTTAAGGAGAAGGAGCTGCAGCATTGAGAAGCTGGTAAACAGCTAGATATCTGCACGGCTCGGCCTTGAGAAGAGGGAGCTGTGGCACTGGGAAGCTGGTAAACAGCTGGACATCTGCAGGGCTCGGCCTTGAGGAGAAGGAGCTGTGGTAAACAGCTAAGAAGAAGCACTGTATAAGAAAAACAGGATGGAACCCGGACCACGTAGCAGTAACGGCAAGTAGGAGGAGTATGATAATGCAATCTTTAGAGCTAAGCCAATGATTGTAAGACAAGTATGCATAAGGTAGAACTTAGTGTATAAATATGTGTAAGGTTTTGCAATAAAGTTGAAGCTTGCTTTATCACTCATATTGAGTCGACTGCTTGCCTTCCCTCGCTCGTCGCACCTACTTTTTCAGATAGAGGCATCCTGTGCATATCTTGGCTTTCTTCTTTCATTTCATTTAAGTCAGAGGGGGCCTCTAGACAAGGAAAGCCTAGCAGATATGAATAGTGGAAAGCATATCAATGACTTTAGCAGGAGGCTGCTTTAAAAAGGAGTACTTGGAAATTTTTTCATAATAGCATAAGGATTAACAATGTAAAAAAAAGTGGCGCTTTCACCCCAGAATAGATTCTGTGGTCTTTAGTTGTAACTGTTTCATTTGCCCAACTGTTGTAAGCTTGTTTTGGAAAGATATAATTTCACATTTATGCCATTTTATGGAAAAATGCAAAACAGTTTTCTTCTGGAAAAAGCATCTCTTTCCCCAAGTGTAGTGCCACATGTCAGTGGCTGGGGCACTCTCTAGATGGCAGGTCTGCCTAAAAGCTTCTTGTGTCCATGTCCCAGCTGTCTAACAGTCTGTTTTTCTAGCGTGCACCCAAGTTTTCAAGAATTTGCCAGCATTTTCTATTTAGGTTTGTTATTACAAATTGAACAAAGAAATCTTCCTTCTTCACATTCTGCCACTGGTTTTGAATTAATTTCTTCCTTTTTTTTTTTTTTTTTTTAATAGCCAGAGGTTTCAGTTCCTCTCTGTGGGAAGTAAGAGTCCTTACTCGCAACTGGTGTGGAGTTGGGAGGTGTGTGCCCTACACTCTCCTGCTACATGTCAGGGAACATATTTTGCTAAATTCCATTTCAATGCAACTTATTTTGGAATTATGTATTTGAGGTTTCTCTGGTGCTTCTTGAATTGCTCGTTTATAGCAATGCTGCAGGGTGTAAATCATAATTCGTTTTCCAGAACTTTTTTCCAATGAGGCAAAGCTTATATATTTAAAGTAGTATTTTCAGATGCAAAAAAGGTCTTTTAGTAATGCAGTTCCATGCCTTAAGACTTTAAAAGATAACTTTTATTTTGAGTGATCCCAGTCTAATGGGAGTTCTTATTTTCTGCTGTGTAATCTGAATCTCAGTATTGTCCTTCTGAGCCTAAATATAATTGTCTGTTATATTATACCAACTTTAACTGATTTTATGATAGGGTATTTGGGTGCTGGTGCTCAAAGCAAAGGGAAAAAACATATATATGATGTCACCATAGATACATGTTACAGTTACATTTCAGAGCAGTATTTTACCACTAATATCTATGGTCATCAATTCTGATAGACATGAAATTCACATTTTTCAAAAAGATCACCATGCCCTTTTATTAATTATTCCAGGTTCAGGGACAATATTGACCAAAATTAATTTAATTGCTAAAAGAAATATTTTTCACAAGAAGTGATATGTTTTAAGGACGTGTGTTTAACGACAAACATCAATGCTAAATGTGTTTCTTATTAACTGGGAGCTTATGACGAGTTAGCTTTAACTTAACCCTGTTTCATGTCATAAAATATATTCCTGTGTAAAAGTAATGGCAGTTAATGTACAGGTGTGTTTGTTGTGGCTATAAGAGAAAACTGTAAAATTAGCAAGAGACAACTGAAAAAGGCCAGGATGTGTTTGGGTGGATTGTCCCAAATCATCAATAAATATTATCCTTTTATACAACAGGACAAAATCCAGAAAGAGTGCATTTGGTTTCCAGCAGGTGAAGCCTGAGTTATAGGTAGAAAGATCTTTTGCAAGGATGGTATATCTGATGATCGTAAGAGGCAAATGAAAGCTCACAGTGGTCTAGGATAATAGCAGGGGATGGGTGGCCATAGGAAGTCAGGTCTTGTGAAGAGCAAAAACTCCATCCATTTTCATTGTACACACTCGAAGTGCTTAGACCTGCTGCTAGAGTCATCATTAAGGTTAGGATTTCCAGGGGAAGCTATGGAAATCCAATTCACATGATCCAAGACGTCTGCAGTGAGGCAGCTCTGCTGGGAGACAGGAGATAGTCCACCAGCTGACAGAGGAGCCCGTGTGCCCGTGCATCTTTCCCCGGGCAGGTGCTGCCGGTAGCAGGGCATGATGTATACATAAATGCTGACACGGCTCAAGAATCCTGGCTGGGTTTTAGGAAAAAAACAGAAGCCTGATGAGGGCTGCCTGCCAGTGGGAGGGAGGGAGGGAGGGTTAGGCTCTATTTGGAGCTCTGACAGGGGTGGATGCTGCAGCTCTGGAGAGGGGACAAGAATCCTGCCATGCTCCTGCAATTAGCATTTCCAGCTCCAAGTAGCTCCCACTCTACATGTGCTTTCTTGGATGGTCCTTCTGAGTGGTCTAACTTTGCATGTGCTCAATTGCTTAGCACCTAGCTCCAGGTTTTGAATTTCACAGAAGGAGCCAGATGCTTAGAAGCCAGGTATTCGGTGCCTAATCTGCAAGGGTTAACTCTTTTATCGGTTCTACCTGCAAGAATTTGACCTTGAGGATCAAAGCTCCAATTAGACGTTGTAGGAAATGGAAAACCCCACCCCGCATGCGTTTTTAAATAGTTATATATATATATAGGTCTGTGGCAATTCTTTGTGCAGACACATGTGAGGATTCGAACGATAAGTCCCAGCAAGCTGTATGCATTGAGCGAGAGGTTCTGCTTTGGAAGGCCATGGGCAAACTTAACGGAATGCCACAACCTCCTCTTCCCCTGATGGAAATGTCTTCATTTGTCCCTAATTCCAAATCAACTAAGAACTGTGTTGCAGAGTGGAGCAATAAACACTGCTTAAATTAGTTCCTTTTTTAAACTTTGCTAATGAGTTTTGTTTTGTGATTATCTACTCCTTTATATTCTGAAAATTAAATTAATGAGACTTTCTCCTGAGAGATGAGGTATTGGGCTGACAGAATGTGACTTTAATAGGGGGGGAAGAACAGCAAAGACTTCATATCACTGTGTGACTTCCTGCTCATCCACCTACATGTGGAGACAACTGTAGAAACAAGAGTCAGTTAAATTGCTCCTAATTTCTGCACTTGACACAGCATTGTATTCTACCTGTCACCAGGGCTTTTAATGCTGGGTTTTCTGTAAGCCCCATCTCAAGCTGACTGAAGTGAAGGGAGAGTGTTGCCTGAGGCCTAGGAAAATTTCCAAGGTTGAGAGTCAACAGAAATAAAATTTGTGTCCCATTGCTGGGAGGAAAAGAGACATATTTTGCTGCAGGAAACCCATACATATGTGAAGGATGGTGATGAAGTCCCTTTCCCATTAGGAAGGCAAGCAGCCATGTGGTGGCTTTTTAACACACTTCAAGGTGTTAAAAAATATCCCGTTGACCCTCACCATGCAGGAATCCCCCAGTCTTTCACTAGGGCCTGACACTAGGTGTGGTGTCACTGTCTGGGTCCACTCTCTGGGGCCTACAGCTCCCCCCAGTGCAGGTCCAGCCTGGGCCTGGGTTGCTAGGTGAACCAGCTGCCTGCCCAGTGGCAGTAGCCAATCACAGTGGAGTTTGGCAGTGAGCACCATGTTGGGCCCGGGACCATGGTGTTGCCTTGTAACCACTGAAATGGCGGCTCCCTCCTTGGCCGACTGCCTGCCTGTCCTGCTGCTGTCGGTGTGCCTGTGCTGCCCAGAGACAGCAGGCATGAGCCGCACCAAGGTACACGCAGCCTGCACCTGAGTAGCCTCAGTTGAACACAGAGGGTGGCCTGTGCTGTGCAGACCCTCTCCTTACCCTCACTGTTCTGAGCCATGTGAACTGCCTGGCAAACCCCATGTGCTCAGCTCTAATGGGCGGTACCAGTACGCAACCACGTACAGGGCTCTGTGTGAGGCAAAGATGACTCCCTCTTGAATCAGGCACAGGCTAATCTGGGCCATAGCACATCAGAAGCAGCAGGGGCTGGGTTGTCCTGGGGATGGATATCTTAGGACACTTGCAAGCTTCTTCCTCCTTTCCCCCGTTCATGCCCTGCTCACTTGTGGTGCTGATAAGGGTACATCCTGCTTGAGCATGTCATACTCAATGTGAAGTCTGCTGCCCAGGTTGGATCAGGCAGTTCAGCTGGCACTCTCAGGCTGGCCCAGAGATAAAAGAGGGAACTTGAGTTCCCAAGAGCACTTGGTAGACAGGATCTTCACTGCAATTTCAACAGGGAACACAGAGAATTCCTGAGACATCTGACTTGTGAAATGTAAATCCTGCTAGTATTATCTCTACTTCCAAACTGAGAAATGCTGCCAATTTGCAGCATGTATTTTTCAGGGCAAAATGGGAATCACAAGTTTAGCTTAATGTAAAGCAGTATTTAATTACATGTTTTGAAACATTTTGAAATGCACTCTCTAGAGAGGTATGCTGCTTACCGGGGGCTCGAATCAGGGATGTCACCAAGAGACTACCAAGCCTCGTACAGTCCACTGGCTATTATCCATTGCTGTTGATTCACGTGGGCACCAGTGATACAGCCAGGAGCAGTCTGAGGAATATCAAAAAGGATTACAGAGCCCTGGGAGCAGTGGTAAGGGGCTCTGGAGTGCAGGCAGTTTCTTCATCAATCCTCCTGGTTAAAGGGAAGGTGATTGAAAGGGCCAGTTGAATCTGGCGAATCAACAAATGGTTACGGGACTGGTGCCACAGCCAGGGGTTCAGCTACTCAGACCATAGGACTCGCTTTGAGAAACTTGGTCTACTAGTGGCTGATGGGATCCATCTGTCAGAGAAGGGGAAGAGCATCTTCAGTCATAGGCTTGCCAAGCTGGTGAAGAGGGCTTTAAAATAAAGTTGCTGGGGGAGGGGAACCTCAATCCATCCCACTCCTACCAGTTTGTTGCCAGGGTCAGCAATAGATGCCCAGAGCCTAGAGAAGGATCACAGGTCAGCAGGAGAGCACCTGAAGGGCAGCACAAAGGAATCCCAGCCACTCCAGCCAGTAAGTCAGCTTCACTGGGGGGCCAACTTAAATGCCTCTATGCAAATGCACATAGCATGGAGAATAAACAAGAGGATTTAGAGAAATGCACATGCCTGCAGGGCTATGATCTTATCGGCATCACGGAGATGTGGTCGGATGGCTCCTATGACTGGAGTGTTGGAGTGGAAGGGTACAGGCTCTTTAGGAAGGACAGGCAGGGGAGACGAGGAGGGGGTATAACCCTCTATGTCAATGACCAGCTGGAGTGAATGGAGCTCCGCCTGAGGATGGATGAAGAGACAGCTGAGATCTTATGGGTCAGGATTAAAGGAAGGGCAGGGACAGGTGACGTTATACAGAATCACAGCATCACAGAATCATTAAGGTTGGAAAAGACCTCTGAGATCATCAAGCCCAACCATAAACCCAACACTACCATGCCCCCTAAACCATGTCCTGAAGTGCCACGTCCACACGTTGTTTGAACAGTTCCAGTGATGGTGACTCCACCACCTCCCTGGGCAGCCTCTTCCAATGCTTGACCACCCTCTCAGTGAAGAAATTTTTCCCAATATCTAGTCTAAGCCTCCCCTGGCTCAACTTAAGGCCATTTCCTCTCATCCTATCACTAGTTACTTGGGAGAAGAGACCATCACCCACCTCACCACAACCCCCTTCCAGGTAGTTGTAGAGAGCGATAAGGTCTCCCCTCAGCCTCCTCTTCTCCAGACTGAACAACCCCAGTTCCCTCAGCCGCCCCTCACAAGACTTGTGCTCCAGACCCCTCACCAGCTTCGTTGCCCTTCTCTGGACATGCTCCAGCAACTCGATATCCTTCTTGTAGTGAGGGGCCCAAAACAGAACATAGTATTTGAGGTGCAGCCTCACCAGCGCCGAGTATAGGGGCACAATCACTTCCCTAGTCCTGCTGGCCACACTTTTTCTGATACAGGCCAGGACGCTGTTGGCCTTCTTGGCCACCTGGGCACACTGCCGGCTCATGTTCAGCCAGCTGTCAACCAGCACCCCCAGGTCCCTTTCTGCCAGACTGCTCTCTAGCCACTCCTCCCCAAGCCTGTAGCATTGCATGGGGTCATTGTGACCCAAGTGCAGGACCCGGCACTTGGCCTTATTTAACCTCATACAGTTGACCTCAGCCCATCGATCCAGCCTGTCCAGATCCCTCTGCAGACCCTTCCTAACCTCTAGCAGATCAACACTCCCACCCTACTTGGTGTCATCTGCAAACTTACTGAAGGAGCACTCGATCCCCTCATCCAGGTCACCAATAAAGATATTGAACAAGACCGGCCCCAGAACTGAGCCCTGGGGAACACTGCTTGTGACTGGCTGCCAACTGGATTTAACGGCATTCACCACTACTCTCTGAGCTCGGCCGTCCAGCCAGTTCCTCACCCAGCAAAGAGTACACCTGTCTAAGCCACGAGCCACCCGTTTCTCCAGGAGAATGCTGTGGGAGACGCTGTCAAAGGCTTTACTAAAGTCCAGGTAGACAACATCCACAGCCTTTCCCTCATCCACTAGGCGGGTCACCTGGTCATAGAAGGAGATCAGGTTGGTCAAGCAGGACCTGCCTTTCATGAATCCCCGCTGGCTGGGCCTGATCCCTTGGTTGTCCTGCACATGCCCTGTGAGCGCCCTCAAGATGAACCTCTCTGAAATTATAGTGGGGGTCTTCTACAGGCCACCCAACCAGGAAGGCCAAGTAGATGAGGCCCTCTATAGACAGAAAGGAGCAGCCTCATGTTCACAAGCCCTGGTCCTCATGGGGGACTTCAACCACCCCAATATCTGTTAGAGGGACAGCACAGCAGGGCATAAGCAGTCTAGGAGGTTCCTGGAATGCATTGATGATAACTTCCTTTTCCAAGTGATAGAGGAGCCAATGAGGAGAGGTGCTATGCTGAACCTGGTTCTCACCAACAAGGAGGGGCTGGTGGGAAATGTGAAGCTCAAGGGCAGCCTTGGCTGCAGTGACCATGAAATGGTGGAGTTCAAGATCCTTAGGGCAGCGAGGAGGGTGCACAGTAAGCTCAGTACCCTGGACTTCAGGAGAGCAGACTTTGGCCTCTTCAGGGATCTGCTTGGTAGGGTATTGTGTGATAAGAGGGGCCCAAGAAAGCTGGTTAATATTCAAGGATCACCTCCTCCAAGCTCAGGAGCGATGCATCCCAACAAAGAGGAAGTCAGGCAAAAACACCAGGAGGTCTGCATGGATGAACAAGGAGATCCTGGGCATACTCAAACACAAAAAGGAAGCCTAAGGAGGGTGGAAGCAAGGACAGGTAGACTGGGAGGAATACAGAGAAATTGTCCAAGCAGCCAGGGATCAGGTTAGGAAAGCTAAAACCCTGATAGAATTAAATCTGGCCAGGGACATCAAGGGCAACAAGAAAAGCGTCTATAGGTGCGGGAGAAGGATGCACTTCACAACTCTATGAGAGTTATATTCCGAAGCCGTTTATTGTCTTGTCTGACTCCAATATATATCATAATTTTCGCTTAGTCACTGCGCACACACTCATGATTGGTTACAACTTGTTACACACACTATTGCAATTGGCTATATACAAAATATCACGTGCTGTCCACGCGCCCCTCACACAGTCAGGATTGTTGCTTGCAGGTGTTCTTGTTTGCCTCGCTTCTTCTTAGCTGTTTACCACAGCTCCTTCTCCTCAAGGCCGAGCCGTGCAGATATCCAGCTGTTTACCAGCTTCTCAGTGCCACAGCTCCTTCTCCTTAAGATCGAGCCGCGCAGATCAACGCCACAGCTCCTTCTCCTTAAGGTCGAGCCATGCAGGGTGATCCCAACATATAGGTACATCAGTGATAAAAGGAAGACTAGGGAAAATGTGGGCCCTCTCTGGAAGGAAACGGGAAACCTGGTTACCTGGGATATGGAGAAGGCTGAGGTACTCAACGACTTTTTTGCCGCAGTCTTCATTGGCAAGTGCTCCAGCCACACTGCCCAAGTCACAGAAGGCAAAAGGCAGGGACTGGGAGAATGAGGAACCGCTCACCGTAGGAGAAGATCTGGTTTGAGACTATCTAAGGAACCTGAAGGCGCACAAGTCCATGGGACCTGATAAGATGCATTCGCCAGTCCTGAGGGAACTGGCGGATGAAGTTGCTAAGCCACTATCCATCATATTTGAGAAGTTCTGGCAGTCCGTTGAAGTTCCCATTGACTGGAAAAGGGGAAACATAACCCCCATTTTTAAAAAGGCAAAGAAGGAAGACACAGGGAAATACAGGCCAGTCAGTCTCTCCTCTGTGCCTGTCAAGATTATGGAGCAGATCCTCCTGGAAACTATGCTAAGGCACATGGAAAACAGAGAGGTGATTGGTGACAGTCAACATGGCTTCACTAAGGGCAAATTGTGCCTGAAGAATTTGGTAGCCTTCTATGACAGGCTTACAGCACTGGTGGATAAGGGAAAAGCGACTGACATCATCTACCTGGACTTGTGCAAAGCACGTGACACTGTCCCACACAACATCCTTGTCTCTAAAATGGAGTCACATGGATTTGATGGATGGACCACTCAGTGGATAAGGAATTGGCTGGGTGGTCGCACCAAAAGACTTGCGGTAAACGACTTGATGTCCAAGTGGAGATCAGTGACGAGTGGCGTTCCTCAGGGGCCGGTATTGGGACCAGCACTGTTTAACATCTTTGCTGGTGACATGGACAGTGGGACTGAGTGCACCCTTCGCAAGTTTGCTGATGACACCAAGCTGTGTGGTCCAGTCAACACGCTGGAGGGAATGGATGCAATCCAGAGGGCCCTTGACAGTCTTGATAGGAATGGGCCCATGTGAATCTCATGAAGTTCAACAAGGCCAAGTACAAGGTCCTGCACATGGGTCGGGGCAACCCCTGGTATCAATACAGGCTGGGCAGAGAATGGATTGAGAGAAGTCCTGAGAAGGACTTGAGGATGTTGGCTGATTAGAAGCTTAACATGACCTGGCAATGTGCACTTGCAGCCTAGAAAGCCAACTGTAGCCTGGTGTAATGGTTTAGCCCCCAGCTGGCAACTACGCAGCCGCTCGCTCATTCCCCCACGGTGGGACAGGGGAGAGAATCAGAAGAGTAAAAGTGAGGAAACTCATGGGTTGAGATAAAGACAGTTTAATAGGGAAAGCAAAAGCCGCATACGCAAGCAAAGCAAAACAAGGAATTCATTCACTACTCCCCATGGGCAGGCAAGTGTTCAGCCATCTCCAGGGAAGCAGGGCTCGATCACGTGTAATGGTTTCTTGGGAAGACAGACGCCATCACTCCAAACGTCCCTCCACCCCTTCCTTCTTCTTCATCCCAGTTTTATATACTGAGCATGACGTTATATAGTATGGAATATCTCTTTGGCCGGCCTGGGTCAGCTGTCCTGGCTGTGTCCCCTCCCAGCTTCCCGTGCACCCCCAGCCTTCTTGCTAGCAGGCCAGCATGAGAAGCTGGACTGTCCTTGACTACTTAGCAACAACTCAAAACATCAGCACGTTATCAACAATTTCTCATCCCAAATCCAAAACATAGCCTCACACTAGCTTCTATGAAGAAAATTAACTGTACCCTGTCTGAAACCAGGACATTATCCACCCCTTATTCCATACCATTTACGTTATGCTCAGGTACCGCACTATCCAATACAACCTCATTAACCACCACCCCCCCTTCCCATCCTTTAATACAATACACAGATTATCGTCCCCTTAGTCCCTAGACCTCCCTCCAAAATGTCCGTGAAATGTCCACAAATGTCCATGAAATGTCCACGAAATGTCCACTGAGTTCATTTAGTCCATGACTTTGGGCTCCATCCCTTATGGTGGTCACTCAGGACAGGCGAGGTGGGGTGTTGCATGGAGTTATTGGGCACCAAAGCCAGCTCAGGTCAGGTCACTGCTACACTTGCACTGCTTCTTGTAAGGCTTGTCCTCCATTGGTTCAGGTGGTTCCTGCTATAGTAGTTCCTATAACATGCAACTCAAATCATGGGTTACAACAGTTTAAAGGTATTTCCATTACAATCTCCACCCCTGGGCCCTTTGGACTGGGCCATAGGGTTTAACACTGCAGTGAACTCCTCCCCTTGCCCCTGCTCCAGCTTGGACTTATCCACAGACTGCAGTCCCTTCCGTGAGCCACAGTCTCTCCAGGGGTATATCTGCTGTGGCATAGACTTATCCACAGTTGCAGTCACTTCGAGGTGCATCTGCTCCAAAATGGCCACCTCCACAGGCCACACTACCTCCAGAGATAAATCTGCTCCAGTGTGGCCTTACCCATAGCTCCAGTCCCTCCAGGAATGTACCTGCACTATCGAGGGCTTCTCCATGGCCACACACTTTGAGGTGCTCCAGCATGACCTCATGCACAACCACTAATGCTTCAAGGTGTACCTGCTGCAACATGAATTTATCCACAGCCACAGATGCTTTGAGATGTACCTTCTCCAGCGTGGACTTATCCTTGTGCCACAATCCCATCAGAGGTCTACCTGCTGCGGCACAGACACAACCACGGCCACAGATGCTTTGAGATATACCTGCTCTGGCATGGGCTTACGCACGGCCACAGACGCTTCAGAGTGTCCTGCTCCCACGTGGACTCACCCACAGGTCACAGTCCCTTCGACTCAAGTTCACAATGGAGTTCCAGCCTGTCCAGTACAGCAGCACAGAAAAAGCAGTGATGCCCTGGCCGCCTGCCAGCCCAGGCGCATCGCCATTGCTGTTATCAAAATGTTCCCAGGCACAGCAGAGTCAGACGAGCAGCAGTACAGCAGCACGGCAGCAGCGAAAGCAAAAAGCAGCCACTAACGAGTACTAGACTCTAATATATGTAAGGAAAGCAAACCCATAGCAAGCACAGGGGCCTGGCAATTAATAGCTAAACAGCAATAACAGCTATAAATTCTATCTAATCTAGCACATTCCAATCAAACCAGTCGTTATCTCAAGCCCTTCGTGCCCCACGTTGGGTGCCAAAAAGGACTGTTGTGGTTTAGCCCCATCCGGCAACTAAGCACCACACAGCCGCTCACTCACCCCCCCACCGTGGGACAGGGGAGAGAATCAGAAGAGTAAAAGTGAGGAAACTCATGGGTTGAGATAAAGACAGTTTAATAAGTAAAGCAAAAGCGATGCACGCAAGCAAAGTAAAACAAGGAATTCATTCGCCACCCCCCATGGGCAGGCAGGTGTTCAGCCATCTCCAGGGAAGCAGGGCTCCATCACGCGTAATGGTTTCTTGGGAAGACAGACGCCGTCACTCCGAACGTCCCTCCACCCCTTCCTTCTTCTTCGTCCCAGCTTTATATACCGAGCATGACGTTATATGGTATGGAATCTCTCTTTGGCCAGCCTGGGTCAGCTGTCCTGGCTGTGCCCCCTCCCAGCTTCCCGTGCACCCCCAGCCTGCTCGCTGCAGGCCAGCACGATAAGCTGGACTGTCCTTGACTACTTAGCAACATCTCAAAACATCAGCACATTATCAACATTTTCTCATCCCAAATCCAAAACAGCCTCACACTAGCTTCTATGAAGAAAATTAACTCTACCCTGGCTGAAACCAGGACACCTGGGCTACATCAGAAGAATTGTGGCCAGCAGGTCAAGGGAGGTGATTCTGTCCTCCTACTTCGCTCTGGTGAGACCCCACCTGGAGTACTGCATCCAGCTCTGGAGCCCCCAACATAAGAAGGGCATGGACCTGTTGGAGCGAGTCCAGAGGAGGGACATGAAGATGATCAGAGGACTGGAGCACCTCTCCTATGAGGACAGGCTAAGAGAGTTGGGGTTGTTCAGCCTGGAGAAGAGAAGGCTCTGGGGAGAGCTTATTGCAGCCTTTCAGTACCTGAAGGGGGCCTACAAGAAAGCTGGAGAGGGACTTTTTAGCAGGGCCTGTTGCGATAGGACAAGGGGTAAAGTCTCAAACTGAAAGAGGGTGGATTTAGGTTAGATATTAGGAAGGAATTCTTCACTATGAGGGTGGTCAAGGCACTGGAACAGGTTTCCCAGAGAAGTTGTGGATGCTCCATCCCTGGAAGTGTTCAAGGCCAGACTGGATGGGGCTTTGAGCACCCTGATCTAGTGAAAAGTATCCCTTCCTATGGCAGGGGGGTTGGACTAGATGACCTTTAAGGTCCCTTCCAACCCAAACCATTCCATGATTCTGTGATTCTATGAAACAGTACTGGCATGAACGTTTTCTAGAAACAATGTTAAGGCTTTAAGGTGTGATATAGCCCAGGAGTTTCAGGCTGAGACCTTCCAACTCCGAACAAGGAAGGACTGTGTGAGGATATGTCAGACTTGAGGGAAATGAACTGACTGACTTGTTTTGTTAGCCAGGCTACCTGGGTCTCATTAGCTGCAGTCCAGGGCTATAAAGAGCTTGGACGTCTTTTTGAGCCAGAGATAATCTGTGAGACAGTACTCCAGGTGGGAGCATGTCATACTGTTGTGGGTTGACCCTGGCTGAATGCCAGGTGCCACCAAGCCACTCTATCACTCCCCTCCTCAGCAGGACAGGGGGGGAGAAAATAAGATGGAAAAAAACCTAGTGGGTCTAAGGCAGTTTAATAAGCAAAAAGAAAAGGCTGTGCATGTGTCGTGGTTTAACCCCAGCCAGCAACTAAGCACCACACAGGCACTTGCTCACTCCCCCCATGGTGGGACGGGGGAAAGAATCAGAAGTAACAGTGAGAAAACTCATAGTTTGAGAAAAAGATGTTTTAGTAGGTAAAGCAAAAGCCACGCACACAAGCAGAGCAAAACAGGGAATTCATTCACTACTTCCCATTGGCAGGCATGTGTTCAGCCATCTCCAGGAAAGCAGGGCTCCATCACGCGTAATGGTTTCTTGGGAAGATGAATGCCATAACCCTGAACGTCCCCTCCACCCCTTCCTTCTTCTTCGCCCCAGCTTTGTATACTGAGCATGATGTCATATCGTATGGAATATCTCTTTGGTCAGCCTGGGTCAGCTATCCTGGATGTGTCCCCTCCCAGCTTCCTGTGCACCCCCTGCCTTCTCGCTGGCAGGCCAACATGAAAAGCTGGACAGTCCTTGACTGCTTAGCAACAACTGATAACATCAGCACATTATCAACATTTTCTCATACCAAATCCAAAACATAGCCCCACACTAGCTTCCATGAAGAAAATTAACTCTATCCCAGCTGAAACCAGGATGGCATGGAAGCAAAGGAAAGGAAAAGAAAAGATTTATTCTCTACTTCCCATCAGCAGGCAATGTCCAGCCACCTCCCAGGAAGTAGGTCTTCAGCACGTGGTAGCGATTGCTCCGGAAGAAAAATGTTGTCAATAACAAATGCCCCCCTTCCTCCTCCTTTCTCTTAGCTTTTATTGTTGAACTGGCGTCATATGGTATGGAATATCCCTTTGGCCAGATTAGGTCAGCTGTCCTGGCTATGTCCCCTCCCAAGATCTTGCTCACCCCCAGCCTACTGGTGAGGTGGGAATGGTGGGGAGACAGCCTTGATGCTGTGCAAGCACTGCTCAGCAGTAGCCAAAACACTGGTGTGTTATCAACACCTTTCTAGGTACCAATACAAAGTACAGCCCTATGAGGGCTGCTATGGGGAAAATTAACTCCATCTCAGCCAGACCCAATACACATACCAATATATAACAGCATTAGAATGTGTTTGGTATTATTCTCCACCCCTCTTTTTATGTCATTAATATTTTCCTCACTTGGGTGAATGCTATTTGTGATGCTCAACACAATGATTTTCCAATTATATCTACACTGGACAATGCAATGGATATCAAGAGGTGCTCAGACTACTTTAGTTTCTAAGAAACTCTATAGCTGCACCAGCATTGGATTTTTATAAGTCTAATAAACTCTGCTTATTTACTAGGGCTAATTATTCATAATGGGTTTTGCACCATCAGGTTCTGTTTTGCATCATAGCCACTAGGGCTTTTTTAATACTGTTTTCACTACGTTTAATTCTTTCCCCACCATTGGATTTCATCTGGCATCTGGTGCTTTCTTCTTTGGTTGCCAGCTTCCTTATAAGCCTTACCAGTCTTTCTCAGGCTTGGTGGACCAGAAGGACCTTGTTTCACATTCCAGTGTTGCCACCTTGGTATTGCTCTTCTTTGGTCCTTGCACTGTTAGAACGTCAGAGCATGTTTTCAGAATAAACCATATACCCATTTATGTCTCTGCAAATGTAAAAATTGATGGGGTATTCACTGTTAATCCTTTTCTGTGTCACTCCTACTGTGACTTGAAGCTATTTTTTGATCCAAATTAGAGCTTCCTCTTCATCCAGTGGGTAATTAACCTTTAAGAAGGAGAAGTAGTAGGTGGGGTAGAGGCTGTTTTTTCACTGCCTTCTATATTCTTTGTCTTTACTTTTCCAAACAAAGATGCATAAGGAACAAATATAGAAGAAAATAGTAGTATCTTCCTTGGTTTTGCTCTCCTCTGACAATTCCCCTTTCCTTCCCTGTCTGCCGTGCTGTAGCAAAGTTCAGGCTGATGTATAAGTAGGGCAGTGATAGAGGGAGCCATGTGTTGTCCTTAGTCATTTACCAAACAGTAAAAAGGGATGAGGAAAAAGCCTGGGAGGAGCCTTGTGCACCTTGAACAGAAGCTTGTTCGCTTGCCTCAGTGCTGGGTTACTCTGCTTCTGAGGTGCCCTCAACACATGCCCTCCCCAGAGGCTGGGACTATCCATGAAGGACAGACAGTGAAGGTGCTTTAAAGAGTGAACTTCCCCAACCTCACATGATCTCCCTTTACAGGCTCTTTACATGGGGAGCAATAGCTCTAAGGGATATATCCTTGGGGGTTTCATTTCAGTGCTGTCCACCTCTGTTCAGTAGAATTGTGAAATTAAAGATTTTATTTATTTGAACAACATTTTTTGACCATAATGAAGTCAGCATATAATATAGTCTTTCATTATTCCCAGACACAGGAGCATATGAATGCAGGATGGACAACAGAGACTGATTGCATTGAGTCCTGTCTTCAGCAAAGTTGGCGAACTACATCTGATGTGGTTAGTCCAGAAGAACTTTTACTCCATGTGCCTCAATCTATCAGAGACCACAAAGCACATGGCCTATACCAAATTTAGGTCTGTTAAGAGAATGGCTGGAGAGCTGCCTGGCGGAAAGGGACCTGGGGGTGTTGGTTGACAGCCGGCTGAATATGAGCCGACAGTGTGCCCAGGTGGCCAAGAAGGCCAACAGCGTCCTGGCCTGTATCAGAAATAGTGTGGCCAGCAGGAGTAGGGAAGTGATCGTGCCCCTGTACTCGGCACTGGTGAGGCTGCACCTTGAATCCTGTGTTCTGTTTTGGGCCCCTCACTACAAGAGGGATGCTGAGGTGCTGGAGCGTGTCCAAAGAAGGGCAACGAAGCTGGTGAGGGGTCTGGAGCACAAGTCTTATGAAGAGCGGCTGAGGGAACTGGGGTTGTTCAGTCTGGAGAAGAGGAGGCTGAGGGGAGACCTTATCGCTCTCTACAACTACCTGAAAGGGAGTTGTGGCGATGAGGGCGCTGGTCTCTTCTCCCAAGTAACCAGCGATAGGACGAGAGGAAATGGCCTCGAGTTGCGCCAGGGGAGGTTTAGATTGGATATTAGGAAAAATTTCTTCACCGAGAGGGTGATCAAGCATTGGAACAGGCTGCCCAGGGTGGTGGTGGAGTCATCATCTCTGGAAGTATTCAAAAAACGTGTGGATGTGGCTCTTCAGGACATGGTTTAGGGGACACAGTGGCACTGGATTAATGGTTGGACTTGATGATCTTGAAGGTCCTTTCCAACCTTAGCGATTCTGTGATTCTGTGATTCTGTGAATAACGTCAATACCACTAGGATATTCAAATGCCTTGATCTGTATTAATTTTCTGATGTGACTAATCTCCAATATTCGGAAGAATGAAGGGAAAAGAATATAGATGTCAAATTTTATAACAAAGGGGAAAGTAGTTATTTCCTGACCACTTCAGCCAGCCAGCAGAAGTCATGAATCAATGCCATGGTATAAATATACAGCATAAAACAAAGATGATCAAAAAGTGAAGGTTGTGTCTTCTTTCTGCTCTCCTCACTGTCAGCATAGCAGCAAAGTAACCACATAAGGACTCATGACTGAAACTTAAAATGATTCTCCTGTTTTCCAAAATGAGTATGTATATCTTTCCTGTTAGTCTTTTTGTCTCTGCTACAACAGTGAGTCCAATAGTTGTAACACAGATGATAAAAAATAGAGGATAGAAGGATGATTTTGTTTTCAGCCATTTTTGGGATGTTACAGAAATTCCTGTGATTTTTACTGAATTTTTTATTTAAAATCCATCACTAATCAGGTAACTATTTTTTTAGGTTGTACAACGTGGATACTTGTCTCTGTCATGTTCCATGCAGAGTCTTAAATCTTCACTCACTCATCCATCTCCCATGTTACACCAGTTACTCTTTATGTAACATCTGGAGGATTATTTATTTAGAGATGCTCTTACTTATTCATGTGTAAAGCATCAGTTGAATGCTTTCTATTCAAAAACAAAAACTGATGGCAAACTCTAGTTTATGGTACAACTCATAACACGATACATTTATTGAGTTGCCATTTAGATTTATTTCCTAAAGTTGCACAGTGATAGCTATCCAAAACTTGCTTCAGGAGGTTGGAGAGCATCATAGAAACAGTTGCATAAACTATTTTGCTAATGTTTTTTTCTTGAACTGTAGTTTCCCTTGATTTTTTTATTTTTAAAAGATGTAGGATTGACAGGTTTGGAAAACTTGGATCTCAAATGTGTGGAAACTCAACCTGACCAACAAAGATATTTGCTGACACCCTAGCACCACACATTAAGTGGTTACTGTGATGTTAAGGAATGCTTTAAATCTTGATTGCCAACATAAAATCATGAGAATTGTACTCATTTGCAGCAGATTTGATGTTGATCTATTGTGTAAAGATGAAATCTTAGCATAAAAGCCTCAGTAATGACACTTTTCCAGAAATACTGCAGAAAATGAAAGAATCTCATAAACTTCAGTGAGGTTTCAATTAGGATATGCATCCATTCCAGTCTCTGGAAACAAACATAAACCGGTCAGTAACAACCTCTGGACTACTGATCCATGGCAGTAGATGAGATATTTTGGAGGGAAACTCAGGAGATAGATAACTTGGCTACAACATTTATATCTTATTTCTATAAAAGATATATGTAATAAAGCAATACACTCATTTACAAAGATGTTTTTGTATATTAACTTTCAGCCTTGGTCCTCAGAAGGTGCAAAGTTTTAAGATGCAGCCAGTATACGTGACAGAACAAGGTCACTTGTATTGCAGAACACTGAAAGCCAGGGCTTTGCAATGTGCTGTAGTTTTGAGATACAAATTCTGAGTCCTAATTCCAGATGTTTTTGGAATATGTAGAAAGGAAGCCTTTTGACTTTATTTGTGTAATGATACTGGCAAAAAAAATGGCAAGGCAGTAAAAATGAAAATATCTGATATACTAATAATCAGAAATTGATGAATGCTTAGAAATACAATTTTGTAATAAAAAGGAGATAAGGATTCTGCACTCTACCTCTCTGAGCAGTTCCCTTAGTTACAGGGGGTAAAACCACCACAAAAGAATACAGAATTGGAACTAAAGGGTAACATAAAATGAGAACAGCCTCAGAGAATCAGTCTCTGATTACAAAAAAGTCCAACTTATTCACAGTAGAGACATAACAGAACTGAGCCTTATTTGTAGAAATCATGATGAGCCACTCAGTAAACACCCATGTTTTTTCCTCTCTCGGTGTTTGCAAAGTATAAGTTTTTTTCTTGGTATGGCTTAAGCTGGCTATGGATAATACCAGGTATATGCAAGAGCTTCATGTGTCTTGTCCATACTGCCCTGTAGAGATCTGCAGCCACTGCAGAGACCCCCAAGAGCTAACCTTGAGACAGAAGCAGATGGAGAATAATTGCTGAGATATAGCAATGGGTTCATGTGAACCATCTCTAGCACAACAGTGTGGTGCTGCTGAAAGTTGGGGCTGGCTAACTCAGAAACAGCATCATCCTGGGGTGGTTGGACTGAGCTGACATAACTGGTTCTACGCTTCACTGCAGGCCACACCAGTGTGGATCAATGTCAGTTCTGTATTTCATTGCTGAGGGTAGAGATGCCCAAAGTCCATGAAGCCTAGGCCTCAGGATTCTATCCCTAAACAGAGCGGCCAACAGACTCTGGAACTGTATGCAGCTCTCATGCAGTGGAACCCCTCAGGAGCACCCCCATTTTGGATTTGCTACCGATTTTTGGAGCTTCTTGGTACATGACAGATATATTTGGCTCTGGGTCATCTGAAAATTTTGATTTAATTTTTGATTGGTTTAGATTTTACCACCAGAATTATTTTGCTACCCAAGTATAACACACACTCTCCAATCTCAAATTTAATAACACCTGAGCAAGTGCATTAGTAGAGGACTATTGCAAATACTTAAGACCAAACTAATAACTTGTTCAGTTAGTCTTTGCAGTGTCCTATGCTGTGTTAATTCTGAGGGAACCAATGGACCTGGAGATGCCCAAATGATTGCCTTGACACTATATATGGTATTCTGAAAGCTTTGAGTACAGAGATTTCAGTTTGCTTAGAACCTATCAAAATCTTTTTTAACTTTAATAAAGAAAAAAGAGAAAAAGGAGACAGCTAGATCATTTGGAAAGTAAAAGAAAGCTTTGTTTCAATGAGATTCTTTATTCTTTTTCCTTCAAACTATGGAGGGTTAAATTTGTCTAAGGCAAACTCCTGTTCAACAGTCTTTCAGATGCAACAGTTAATACCTTTCCATTTTGGGAAAAAGAAGAAATGAGTTGGGTTTTGTGGCTGGACCTGATGTTGCTGCTGTCATTAAAATCTGATTCTGTTTCTGAAAACAAAGCAAGATAAGCAGACCAAAGATGCAGAAAAAGGCAAACACAGACTCTGAGTTTCTGACTCTCAGAGAAACAAAGCTACAGTCACTACAAAACCTGGCAAACTTACAAGCATCAACCTGTTCACTGAACACTGATTTTAGCTTCCTCTGAAGACATTGGATCACACTATGGGCTATCTAAACTGGACTTTTCTGAGGCAAATGGCTAAAAAAGGAGACGTAGCAAAGGGAAACAAGATGTGAAGGAGATAGTAGGCAAGAGAGGGGTAGGCAGGGGAGGGGTGGCAACAGAAAAGAAAGAATCACATCTGAGATGGGGTTTGGGGTTCTCCTGTCACTAATGGAAGCTGTAATGCCAGAGGTCCCTCTTCCTGCTGTTCAAAGCATGTTTAAGTTATGTGTTCTAGCATAGTTTCAGTTATTCTTTGATCCCAAAGACTCTTCTTTTGGAAGGTTTCTAATGAGATGTGGTTTGAATAGTCCATAATTTCATTCATCAGCTGAGAATTACTAATTCCAGTACTTCCTTTTGGGATTACTGATTTCTGGTCCCACTCTTTTTTTTTTCTCAAACACAACCTTGATGAATCCCTTGGATAGCTGTCGTGGTTTAGCCCCAGCTGGCAACTAAGCACCACGCAGCCGCTCACTCACTCCCCCTCCCGCAGTGGGACAGGGGAGAGAATTAGAAAAAAACTCGTGGGTTGAGATAAACATAGTTTAACAGGACAGAAAGAGAGAAAGAAACAACAATAATAATACCAACAAAGGAATGTACAAGAACAAGTGATGCCCAATACAGCGATTGCTCACCACCTGGCGATCGACAGCCCGTCCCTGAGCAGTGATTTCCGCCCTCTGGCTAACTCCAGTTTATGTACTGGGCATGACGTCGTATGGTAGGGAATATCCCTTTGGCCAATCTGGGTCAGCTGTCCTGGTTGTGTCCCCTCCCAGCTTCCCGTGCACCCCCAGCCTCCTTGCTAGCAGGCCAGCACAAGAAGCTGGACTGTCCTTGACTGCTTAGCAACAACCCAAAACATCAGCACGTTATCAACAGTTTCTCATCCCAAATCCAAAACATAGTCTCACACTAGTTTCTGTGAAGAAAACCGGCTCTATCCTGGCTGTATCCAGGACAATAGCATTATCAGAGCATTATACAGGATTAATTCAGTCTTTCTCACTCTTATTGGCCTTTATAAACAGTGCCCTGTAACAGGCGTAGTTAGGTTCTTATGGCATCTGATTGAAGTTTGCGTGTATGCAAGGAGCTGGTGCCCGCACTATCAACGCTGCTGGTGTTCAAAAAGGAGAAGTTTGTTTGTTGGAGTTATTTTGCAACCCGGGGCCCTCTTGTCTCTAATAGCTGTTGTTCTGCCTGTCTGACATCTTCTTGGACAAAACAGGAGACTTGGTGCTTTATTTCTTTGAAGATGTGCGCAGCATATTGCATAACTTTCAGCAGCACTGGTGGGGTGGCTCTCTATGTTAGGGAGAGTTTTGATTGTATAGAGCTCAACGACTGTGATGACAAGGTCAAGTGCTTATGGGTAAGGATGAGGGGGAAGGCAAACAAGGCAGATATCCTGCTGGGAGTCTGTTATAGACCACCCAACCAGGATGAAGAGGCAGAGGAAGCATTCTACAAGCAGCTGGCAGAAGTCTCCCAATCGCTAGCCCTTGTTCTTGTGGGGGACTTCAACTTACCGGACAGCTGCTGGAAGTATAACACGGCAGAGAGGAAACAGTCTAGGAGGTTCCTGGAGTGTGTGGAAGATGATAGATAACTTCCTGACACAACTGGTAAGTGAGCCTACCAGGGGAGATGCCTCACTTGACCTGCTGTTTACGAACAGGGAAGGACTGGTGGGAGATGTGGTGGTCAGAGGCAGTCTTGGGCTTAGCGACCATGACATGATAGAATTCTCAATTCTTGGTGAAGTAAGGAGAGGGGTCAGCAAAACTGCTACCATGGACTTCCGGAGGGCAGACTTTGGCCTGTTCAGGTCACTGGTTGAGAGAGTCCCTTGGGAGGCAGTCCTGAAGGGCAAAGGGGTCGAGGAAGTCTAGACATTCTTCAAGAAGGAAATCTTAAAGGCGCAGGAGCAGGCAGTCCCCATGTGCCGTAAGACGAGCTGGCGGGGAAGACAACCCGCCAGGCTGAACAGGGAGCTTTTGCTGGGACTCAGGAAAAAAAGGAGAGTTTATCACCTTTAGAAGAAGGGGCAGGCAACTCAAGAAGAGTACAGGGATCTCATCAGGTCAAGCAGAGAGACAATTAGAAAGGCAAAAGCCCAGCTAGAACTCACTCTGATCACGGTCGTAAAGGATAAAAAAAAAAAGTTTTTACAAGTATATTAACAACAAAAAGAGAGGCAAGGAGAATCTCCATCCCCTACTGGATATGGGGGGGAACATTGTCTCCAAGGATGAGGATAAGGCTGAGGTACTTAATGCCTTCTTTGCCTCAGTCTTTATTAGCCAGACCAGGTATCCTCAGGGGATTCAGCCCCCTGAGCTAGAAGACAGGGATGGAGAGCACAATAAACTCCTCGTAATCCAGCAGGAAACAGTTAAGGACCTGTTAAGGCACATGGATACCCACAAGTCTATGGGGCCTGATGGGATCCATCCAAGAATACTGAGGGAGCTGGCAGAGGAGCTTGCCAAGCCACTCTCCATCATTTATCAGCAGTCCTGGTTAACAGGGGAGGTCCCAGAAGACTGGAGGCTTGCCAATGTGACACCCATCTACAAGAAAGGCCGGAAGGAGGATCCTGGGAACTACAGGCCTGTCAGCCTGACTTCCGTACCGGGGAAGATCATGGAGCTGTTCGTCTTGAGAGTGCTCACAGGGCATGTGCAGGACAACCAAGGGATCAGGCCCAGCCAGCATGGGTTCCTGAAAGGCAGGTCCTGCTTTACCAACCTGATCTCTTTCTATGACCAGGAGACCCGCCTAGTGGATGAGGGAAAGATGCTAGAAGCTTCCCCTATGTCTGTCAGAGACAATGCTAGCCAGCTCTCAGATGGACCTGCCACTCGCCAAGGCTCAGCCAGTCAGTGATGGTGGTAGCGACTCTGTGATAACATATTTAAGAAGGGGTTATAAGTTATATAAGTTATAAAACTGCACAACTGCAGCCAGAGAGAGGAGTGAGAATATGTGAGAGAAACAACTCTGCAGACATCAAGATCAGTGAAGAAATAAGGGAAGGAGGTGATCCAGGTGCCAGAGTGAAAATTTCCCTGCAACTCGTGGTGAAGACCGTGGTGAGGAAGGCTGTCCCCCTGCAGCCCATGGAGGTCCATGGTGGAGCACATATCCACCTGCAGCCTGTGGAGGACACCACGCCGGAGGAGATGGATGCATCCAAAGGAGGCTGTGACCCAGGAGCTTCTGGCGGGACCTGTGGACCCGTAGAGAGAGGAGCCCACGTTGGAGAAGGTTTGCTGGCAGGACCTGTGACCCCGCGGGGGACCCACGCTGGAGCAGTCTGTTCCTGAAGGACTGCACCCTGTGGAAGGGACCCACACTGGAGCAGTTTGTGAAGAACTGCAGCCTGAGGTAAGGACTCACGTTGGAGACGTTTGTGGAGAACTGTCTCCCGTGGGAGGGACCCCACACTGGAGCACAGGAAGAGTGTGAGAAGTCCTCCCCCTGAGGAAGAAGGAGCGGCAGAAACAATGTGTGATGAACTGACCACAGCTCCCATTCCTCATCCCCCTGTGCCAGTCGGAGGAAGGAGGTAGAGAAAATCGGGAATGAAGTTGAGCCCAGGAAGAAGGGAGGGGTGGGGGCAAGGTATTTTTAAGAATTAGTTTTATTTCTCATGATCCTACTCTGATTTGATTGGTAACAAATTTAATTATTTTTTTTCCCCAAGTCAAGTCTCTTTTGCCGGTGACGATAATTGGTGAGTGAGCTCCCGGTCCTTATCTTGACCCATGAGCCTTTTGTCATATTTTTTCTCCCTCTGTCCAATTGAGGAGAGAGAGTGATAGAGTGGCTTGGTGGGCACATGTCAGCCAGACACGGTGAACCCACCACAGCCAGAAATAAATGAAAATTGGTGAACACAAGTAGTGCTTCAGAAGCTGCTGCTCTCTGAAGTCTTCCTTCTGCTGGACCTCTCTGCTGGCAGATACAGAATGAAACACTATAAATGCTTTCCAAAAGTTTCTTATTTTGTGGAGACTTTTATCTTGGTGCTGGTCATAATGCGAGGTAGTTTTAAATGTAGTATTTTTCCCACATATGATATTTGGTGTTTAAGGGGTGTGTGTCTTTTTTTTCCCCCCTACTGGTATGGGATTCTCAGTTACCCATCAGCGATTGCAAGAAATGTGCTATATTCTATGTTCTGCATGTGTACTTAAGGATAACAAGTAGTAGATTCTGCGTGTGTTCCAGACTGGAGTACAGTGTAGCGATATGGAGGTAGCTTTGCATATGCTAGCTCAGGTACAGAAAGAAATCAAAAAGATGGAAGATTGCATCATAACCCCCTTCTTGTTGGCTTAGACAGAAGAAGAAATGTCATAGATGTTATTTCTCACCCACTGATGTCCTTAAATACTACAGTCACAGAGATCAGAGGGAAATCTTAACAGAGGAAAATAAGACAATGAAGAGAAGGTAATATGGTTTTGTTACAAATGACTCATGACAAGCTAAATTATGTGTTTAGTGGTTATCTTAATGAAGAAAAGAAATGCAGTGCCCATACTGTTTTTTTGCTTGTGTGCCATTTGCCTCTCAAAAGCTAAGAAATGTGGTGGAGGTGAAGCTGCCAAAGTGAGAATCTAGTCTTTTCTGACAAAGGTTGGTTTAAACAAATATAATCAGTAATTGTTATTTGTTCATTGCCAGGACATGCTGATGTATGAGAAGCCCGTACTTGAGGGGGATTCAGTGTTTCTCAGAACTTTCAGTATTAACTTTTCTTAAAAGTAGTCTGAGAAGAGCCATAAATGCTTTGGAGAATAGGGCTTAAAAATACTGTATGGGTGATAACTGTAGAAAAAGACTGAAATCAATCCAGCAGTTTCAAATGCAAACATAGCACGTTTCAACATAAGAAAGAATAAATATAGAATGTGGGAAATCATAGAATTGTAGAATCATTTAAGTTGTAAAGGACCTTTAAGATGATCAAGTCCAACCATTAACCTAGCACTGCCAAGTCCAACACTAAACCATGTCCCTAAGTACCACATCTACACGTCTTTTAAATACCTCCAGGGATGGTGACTCAACCACTTCCCTGGGCAGCCTGTTCCAATGCTTGACAATCCTTTCGGTGAAGACATTTTTCCTAATATCCAATCTAAATCTCCCCTGGCGCAACTTGAGGCCATTTCCTCTCAGCCTACCACTAGTTACTTGGGAGAAGAGACCAGCGCCCTCATCGCCACAACTCCCTTTCAGGTAGTTGTAGAGAGCGATAAGGTCTCCCCTGAGACTCCTTTTCTCAAGGATAAACAACCCCAGTTCCCTCAGCCGCTCCTCATAAGACTTGTGTTCTAGACCCATCACCATCATCGTTGCTCTTAGGACATGCTCCAGCACCTCAATGGCCTTCTTGTAGTGAGGGGCCCAAAATGGAACACAGTATTCGAGATGGCTCTTGTCACTGGGTGTGCTCCACACAGCTAGAGGCTCCATTTGCCTTGGGAAGAAGTGTGTTGTTGGGCACTTTTCTGTTATTTCAACAGAGAGAGTGTCAGCTTCTGTGGGAACAGTAATGAGATGAGGTCACAGAATCACAGAATCACAGAATCATTAAGGTTGGAAAAGACCTTCAAGACCATTAAGTCTAACGATCAACCCAACACCACCATGTCCACTAAGCCATATCCTGAAGTGCCACGTCTACACGTTTCTTAAACAGTTCCAGTGATGGTGACTCCACCACCTCCCTGGGCAGCCTGTTCCAATGCTTTGACCACTCTCTCAGTAAAGAAATTTTTCCTAATATCTAGTCTAAACCTCCCCTGGTGCAACTTGAGGCCATGTCCTCTTGTCCTATCACTAGTTACTTGGGAGAAGAGACCAACACCCACGTCGCCACAACCCCCTTTCAGGTAGTTGTAGAGAGTAATGAGGTCTCCCCTCAGCCTCCTTTTCTCCAGACTGAACAACCCCAGTTCCCTCAGTCGCTCCTCATAAGACTTGTGCTCCAGACCCCTCACCAGCTTCATTGCCCTTCTTTGGACATGCTCCAGCACCGCAACGTCCTTCTTGTAGTGAGGGGCCCAAAAGTGAACACAGTATTCGAGGTGCAGCCTCACCAGTGCCGAGTACAGGGGCACAATCACTTCCCTACTCCTGCTGGCCACACTATTTCTGATACAGGCCAGGACGCTGTTGGCCTTCTTGGCCACCTGGGCACACTGCCGGCTCACATTCAGCCAGCTGTCAACCAGCACCCCCAGGTCCTTTTCCACCAGGCAGCTCTCCAGCCACTCCTCCCCAGTACTCTAGCGTTGCATGGGGTTGTTGTGACCCAAGTGCAGGACCCGGCACTTGGCCTTGTTAAACCTCATACAACTGACCTCAGCCCATCAATCCAGCCTGTCTAGATCCCTCTGCAGAGCCCTCCTACCCTTGAGCAGATCAATACTCCCGCCCAACTTGGTGTCATCTGCAAACTTACTGAGGGAGCACTTGATTCCCTCATCCAGATCATCAATAAAGATATTGAACAAGACCGGCCCCAGAACCGAGCCCTGGGGAACACCGCTTGTGACCGGCCGTCAGCTGGATTTAACACCATTCACCACAACTGTCTGAGCTCGTTCATCCAGCCAGTTCTTTACCTAGCGAAGAGTACACCTGTCTAAGCCATGAGCCGCCAGTTTCTCCAGGAGAATGCTGTGGGAGACGCTGTCAAAGGCTTTACTAAAGTCCAGGTAGACAACGTCCACTGCCTTTCCCTCATCCACTAGGCGGGTCACCTGGTCACAGAAGGAGATCAGGTTGGTCAAGCAGGACCTGCCTTTCATGAACCCGTGCTGGCTGGGCCTGTTCCTTTGGTTGTCCTGCACATGCCCTGGGGGCGCCCTCAAGATGAACCACTCCATAATCTTCCCCGGTACCGAGGTCAGGCTGACAGGCCTGTAATACACCGGATCCTCCTTTTGGCCCTTCCTGTAGACGGGCGTCACATTGGCAAGCCTCCAGTCGTCTGGGACCTCCCCTGTTAACCAGGACTGCTGATAAATGATGGAGTGGCTTGGCAAATGGAGAGTGGCTTGGCAAATGGTGAGTGGCTTGGCAAGGTCTGCTCTGATCCTGATCACATCCACTTTGCTTTGTGACTTGCTGGCTGGTGCTGTAGCCAGACTAATCATGAGGTGAATTGGAGTGCCAGAAATTTGTCTTCCCCTGCTGCCATGGAAATGCTGTTCTGTTTTCCCTCAGCCCAGTTGTGCAATATGAGGCATGGTTTGCTCATAAATTTCTTGTTTTGGTTTTATCTTGTGTTGCTCTTGTTCCTTGTTATCTCTCATCAGCTTTATATTTCCTTAGTAAAGCTTTTGGATCAGCTTTTGACTCCAATACAATGGTGTGTTCCTATGTAAAGCCCAGAGCATCAGGTTGCTGTAGCTGAAAGAAGTGTTCGACATTCGCTATTGCTAGAATGGCTCCTTGTGGCCATGAGCATACAGGCAGTGCTTTGGACTCTGTTACACCAACCTTCAAAGGGGAGCTGTTTATACAGCCTGAGCTTTTGGTAGGCTGTAAAGGTATCTTACTTTCCCCATGCCCTAACTCCTGAGTTTTGCTCATTTGTACTTCAGGCTCAGGATGGAACCATCACCTCAGGATGGTTTTGTGCTTACCTGTTTGGGAGATACCCTGCTGTATCCTCATATATGAGGCTGAGACGGATGCAAAGACTTTAGATTTTAAGGGTCTTTCTTAGAACTGCCTCATTTGTTTCAAGCTGTTGTATTAGATGCAGTGGGAAAAATCTTATTGCACACAGTTGCCATGCAGGCATTGCAAAATCTTTTGTAGTTGGCTTAAATCAAGCAGTTTGAATGAGCCACAGCCTTTGCTCTATGAAGAAAGTTACCCATACAAAAATAAAATGCTAATAACTGTTTGCATACAGGGTTTTATTTTTCATTGTAGTCACTGTCTGACAAAACTGATCTCTGCTTCCCAAGAAACATTTTATTCATTTTCTGGTTGCATTTTTGTCAGCACCCCGGTTCAGCTTGGAGATTTTGTATTGATGGTAATTAGTTTCAGCTCATACTTACTGACAGGCATTTCTCCAAATCAGTGAAAATAAACATAAATATAATAGCATTTTTAAAAGGGTGCAGTGTTTTGTATTTTAGAAGGCCAGAAAACAAAACACACATACAAAAATATAGCAAGGCATCAAATGTGTAAATTCAATACCATAAAGAAGACAATGGGAAAGTATTGCAGTGTTTTCAGCCTCAGATAGCTGACTGCTAAGGATTATATCCTTTGCATGAATAGCTTTTGATGGGTAAAAAAAAAATTAAAAATCCTTCCATAATAGGGACTGTAGCTGACAACTTAAAGCTTTAGCAATGAGAACTGAGAAAAGCTCTAGATGTTAATAGAAGCTTTTACTGATAATGGCTTGAAGATCATGAATGCTAGAAGTAGTACGTTATTTCTGGTGTAAGGTTAAAAAGGGCATAATATGGTATTCATTAAACTGTGCAGCCAAAAATAACATCTGTCTCTCATGAATAAGGGATAAGGTCTCATTTTATCTCTCTTCACATTTGAAAACAGTATTTTTGGTGGAAAATTAGAGGGTTTGTACCCTTTAGGAAAAAAAAGCAACATTAAATATCACAGTAATATGATCACGCCATTTTAGCACAAGGTGATAAAGATATACAAATTTTGATTGAACGTGTTTATAATAACTTTGGAAACTAGTCATGGTTCTCACTGCCCAAGCAAGCCTTTTTTGATTTTCCAGTAGGCCACATGGGTATTATTTGCCACATATACAGGAGAGGGAACTGGATCTTTTCATCACTGGTATCTTTGGTTGCTGTGGAACACAGTTCATCCATTAGGACATAAGGTTCAGGCTGCTACTGTAACGGCCCTAGTCTGTACAGAACCAAATGCCTTTTGGCAGGTTCTCAACACCTTTAGGTTCCTCTGGTTTAGTGCATGGGACATATCCACCATCACTGGTATTTCTTTGTCAAATTCATAGATTTCAGTTGCCTGAAAATGTTTTATAAATTCATCTAGAATTCAGCAACTTGTTTCATATAGAAAAAGCAGTAAATTAGGAAAGCATTGAAATGCTGCAGCCTGATACCTTTGAGGAATAAAATTTCAGCAGTCAGCCGTGTTCCGTTCAGTAATCTGCATGGATTTCCTGCTACTGAAAAAAACCCTAACGTTAGCTTTCTCTCCCCTTGGAAATGACTTGCATCACCTGAAAGACATTTTTGCTTGTTTTGCTGGATAAAAGTAGAAGGTTTTGTCTCAAGGTGGTGGATTTTTTGCTTTACCCAGCTCTCCTAAATCAGTTATTCACCCTGATCTACTCAACAGCAAAAATTGTCATAGGCCAAGGCCCTGCTGCTGCACTCTGGTGAAGGTAAATGGACTCTTGTGTACATATGCATTGGATCCCTACAGCAGTAATGTGGCACTAGGTGTGTACAGATGTCTGTGTGCATTTTGTCCTTGTAGAAGCAACCATGATGCCATCATGCTTTCATGACTAAGGTTATCTTTCTCTAAAGTATTCTAGTTTAGTTTTTGCAGGGTAGCTGTAGCCATTTTGAAGACTAGACTGAGAGCAAGTGAAAGCAACCTCTGTAAGGAAAATGTGTAATTGGAAATGTCCTCTGGAAAATGACAGATCTTGTGGGTGACTTGGGTGCTAGGTACCCTCAGAGAAGCTGAGGATGTGGGTAGCCTTTCATCCTCTTCTCTCTCTCAGAGGTTTAAGCAGCTAACTCTGAAGGAAGATGCCTCTATCTCTTCTTGGCATTTGCAGCCATGAATCCTTTCCTGCAAGTAGGTGGGTGGCCAGGCCTTTCTCACATAAAGTGCAGCTGGAACAGGAGGAAGGAGCGTGTGGTGCATTTGCACTTCTGGCAAACAGCCCAGTCATCAGAGATCTGTCTGAAATAAAGGAGGGTTATGTTAAAGCTCCTGCTCCAGTGAATAATTATCTATGCAAAAATAGATAGTTATCTAGCTTTAGTCTGGTGGTCTTTCAGTTCAGCAAACCATCCCAAATCAGTTATTCACACAGTTCTTACTCGCTCCAGTATCCCAACAACTTCAACAAGAGAGACAGCATTCCTTCAAATGCTCAATAGCCTAGTGGTTAAAGCATTTTCTTGGAAGTTGTCTTCAGATCTCTGCACCAATTTGTACCTTACATGGCCTTGAATTTGGTTCATTTACATCCCAGTACTTTAGTACTTTAGTTATAGAGCACTTTGCTTTACCTCACAGCTTTAGGCTTCTAAATAAAAATAAGAAGGTGGTTCTGGCATCAAGTGTACCATTTTATGAGTAGTGAAGTGTGCTTGCAGTATGCTTTCTTCCTTAAAAAACAGAGAGCACCTTGTGTGAAATCTTAAACCGTGGTTTAAATCTGAGGCAGGATCTGAGCTGCGCAGTACAGTCATGATCTATGCAGCTATGTGTATGGCCATCAGCAAAAAAGGATTTATCTAAGAGATGTTTTGGTGAAAGATTTAGAGTTAAGCATACACAGGCCAGTGCAGACATGCATCTCTCCTACACTCTGATATAGTAGTTGATATGGCTCGTGCCCTGGAACAGTATAGCTGCAGCAACATGGCTTTCTTCTTGAGCAAAGTGGAGGTACTTGTAGATGTAAGCAGAGCACTGAAGACTTAAATTTTGCATGTAGGCACCCATCTTTTAAGTCCTTTGAGTGTGAACATGAATGTGTTCTATTGTATTGTGTCCTGATGGTTCTGAGCAATTTCTTAGAGGATGTCAGAGTAGGATTTGGTGTTACATCAAGACCTAGAGTGCGTAGTCAAGTAGCAGGACCATATCTTGTTACATGCTGCAGAAGCAGAAAAAAAACTTCTGTCTGCACCAAAGAAACTTGAAATTTAAATGTAGGATAAAAATCAAGAAAGAGTTAGTAATTATGGTCCGAGCACACTAGTTAACCTAACCCCTTTTACTATCAAAGTTTTGGTAGAACATCTAGAACAAGCAGGGAACTGAGGCTGGGAAAATGGGTTATCTGGCTGGTACTTAGAGTGTGCGTGAGATGTACTATTAGGAAAAGCCCAGAGACATTAGAAATGTTAACAAGCAAACCATGATGGTGGACAATCTGGGCAATTTGGAGATAGACACTGATGTCTCAATACTGAAGGAGACGGTACCTAAAGGATCCTAAAGGGCATTTTCAGTACTGGCCTCCCTTGTTCTTGCTCCATTTGTCTCAATATTCAACCGTGCAGAACAAATAAAATCAGTAGTTGTATAGCATCTTATCTAAAGCAGTTGTACAATACATATTAAGTTGTTACCTTAGTATTGCACTTTTGAGACTTAAGATAGGATTCATTAAAAGCAGCATATTGTGCAAGGAACTAATAAGAAATACCATAATGTAGAGTATATTGTACGCCTTGCTCCCAAATGGATTAGAACTCCCAGATCTGGAAGACAGGGCCTGTGTTTCCCAATATTTATTAATACCTTAAATCACAGACCTCTAATCTAATCTGTATCAGCTGTGCTCTGAACACGTAAAGACTCTGTCCTTCTGATAAGACTCATGGCTGCAATCTGTAGTCGGACTTCCATGGTGTCGTGGTTTAGCACCAGCCAGCAATTAAGTACAACACAGCTGCTTGCTCGCTCCCCCACCTCCCAGTAGGACGGGGGAGAGAATCGGAAAAAACTCGTGGATTGAGATAAAAACAGTTTAATAGGAAAGCAAGACAGGAGGAAACAACAATGATAATAATAACAATAATAATACCGACAAAGGAATGTACAAGAAGTGATGCCAAATACAGCAATGGCTCACCACCTGGTGATTGATAGCCTGTCTCCAAGCAGTGATTTCCACCCTCCAGCTAACTCCAGTTTATGTACTAGGCATGACATTACATGGTAGGAAATATCTCTTTGGCCAGCCTGGGTCAGCTGTGCTGGCTGTGTCCCCTCCCAGATTCCCATGCATCCCCAGTCTTCTTGCTAGGAGGCCAGCACGAGAAGCTGGACTGTCCTTGACTACTTAGCAACAGCTCAAAACATCAGCACTTTATCAACATTTTCTCATCCCAAAACCAAAACATAGCCTCACACTAGCTTCGGTGAAGAAAACCAACTCTATCCTGGCTGAAACCCGGACAGTTATCAACATTATTCTCATACCAAATCCAAAGCACAGCACTATAACAGCTATCAGGAAGAAAAAAACAACTCCATCCCAGATGAAACCAGGACAGTATCCACCCCCTATTTCATACCATTTACGTCATGCCTGGGTCCTACACTTTTCAATACATTCCAATTATTCATCATTACTCTCCCTGTCTTTTAATATATACACACAGATACCATTCTCTTAGTTCATGGGCCATCACTTGTCTGTGGAGTTCATTCGGTCCATGACTCTGGGCTTCATCCATCATAGCAGTCTCTCAGGGCAGGGGAGATGGTGCGTGGTGTTGGATTGTCATCTGGCACGGTCCATGTCCATGGTCTGCAGGTCAAAGATGTTGATCTCGAGGAAGTTGCTGGGTGCAAGCTGCTGGTTCCATCACCGCTGCACATTGCTTGGTTTCAGTGAAGCTCATTCTTCATCAGTCTGGGTGATTCTTACTGTAATACCATTGATATGGTAGACAGCAACCATAGTAGTAATGTCATACTGTTTTGTGTAACAATTAACATAATACAATTCAAATCATTGACTATTTTCACCCAAAATCAAGTCTCCTTGAGGTACACATCGGACTTCCCCATCCTTCCGCATTACCCACCAAGTGCACCCAGGCCCCTGGGCAAAGGCAATCCCACAAATGGGTTTGCCTTTGCCTGAGGCAGGAGTAACCCAGACTGTCTTCCCCAGCATATTTCTCACATGCACCACAGGGACTTTATCCCCTTCTACAGCACATAAGAGTTTTGATTGGGCAGGGCCAGCTCTATTGACAGATCCCCTGGTGTTGACTAACCAGGTGGCTTTTGCTAAATGTTTAACCCAACATTGAAATGTCCCAGCACTCATTGCTCTCAGGGTAGTCTTTAACAGTCCATTGTATTGTTCGATTTTCCCAGACAGGTGCATGATAGGGGATGTGATATACCCACTCAATGCCGTGCTCTTTGGCCCAGGTGTCTATGAGGTTGTTTTGGAAATGGGTCCCATTGTCCAACTCAATTCTTTCAGGGGTGCCATGTAGCCATAAGACTTTCTTTTCAAGGCCCAGGATAGTGTTCCGGGCAGTGGCATGGGGCACAGGGTATGTTTCCAGCCATCCGGTGGTTGCTTCCACCATTGAAAGCACGTGGCGCTTGGCAAGTGTGATATAGTCAAATGGCCAGGCCACCCCATATTTATATTTGTATTTGTATTTGTATCTATATCTATATCAATATCTATATTTCGGCCATCGTACTCCATACCACAGAGACTTTAACCACTTGGTTTGTTTGACCGCAGCACACATTTCGCATTCACAGAATCACAGAATCACAGAATCACAAAGGTTGGAAAGGACCTTCAAGATCATCAAGTCCAACCATTAATCCAGCGCCACCATGTTCCCTAAACCATGTCTTGAAGCGCTACATCCACACGTTTTTTGAACACTTCCAGGGATGGCGACTCCACCACCTCCCTGGGAAGCCTGTTCCAATGCCTGACCACCCTCTCGGTGAGGAAATTTTTCCTAATATCCAATCTAAACCTCCCCTGGCGCAACTTGAGGCCATTTCCTCTCGTCCTATCACTAGTTACTTGTGAGAAGAGACCAACACCCTCGTCGCCACAACCCCCTTTCAGGTAGTTGTAAAGAGTAATGAGGTCTCCCCTCAGCCTCCTCTTCTCCAGACTAAACCACCCCAGTTCCCTCAGCCGCTCCCCATAAGACTTGTGCTCCAGACGCCTCACCAGCTTTGTTGCCCTTCTTTGGACATGCTCCAGCACCTCAGCATCCTTCTTGTACTGAGGGGCCCAAAACTGAACACAGGATTCAAGGTGCGGCCTCACCAGTGCCGAGTACAGGGGCACGATCACTTCCCTACTCCTGCTGGCCACACTATTCCTGATACAGGCCAGGACGCTGTTGGCCTTCTTGGCCACCTGGGCACACTGCCGGCTCATGTTCAGCCGGCTGTCAACCAGCACCCCCAGGTCCTTTTCTGCTGGGCAGCTCTCCAGCCACTCCTCCCCAAGCCTGTAGCGTTGCATGGGATTGTTGTGGCCGAAGTGCAGGACCCTGCACTTGGCCTTATTAAACCTCATGCAGTTGACCTCTGCCCATCGATCCAGCCTGTCCAGATCCCTCTGCAGAGCCCTCCTACCCTCCAGCAGATCAACACTCCCACCCAACTTGGTGTCATCTGCAAACTTCCTGAGGGAGCACTCGATCCCCTCATCCAGGTCATCAATAAAGATATTGAACAAGACCGGCCCCAGAACCGAGCCCTGGGGAACACCGCTTGTGACCGGCCGCCAGCCGGATTTAACGCCGTTCACCACAACTCTCTGGGCTCGGCCATCCAGCCAGTTCCTCACCCAGCGAAGAGTAAACCCGTCCAAGCCACGAGCCGCCAGTTTCTCCAGGAGAATGCTGTGGGAGACGCTGTCAAAGGCTTTACTAAAGTCCAGGTAGACAACATCCACAGCCTTTCCTTCATCCACTAGGCGGGTCACCTGGTCACAGAAGGAGATCAGGTTGGTCAAGCAGGACCTGCCTTTCAGGAACCCATGCTGGCTTGGCCTGATCCCTTGGTTGTCCTGCACATGCCCTGTGAGCACTCTCAAGACGAAAAGCTCCATAATCTTCCTCGGTACCGAGGTCAGGCTGACAGGCCTGTAGTTCCCAGGATCCTCCTTCTGGCCTTTCTTGTAGACGGGCGTCACATTGGCAAGCCTCCAGTCTTCTGGGACCTCCCCTGTTAACCAGGACTGCTGATAAATGATGGAGAGTGGCTTGGCAAGCTCCTCCACCAGCTCTCTCAGTACTCTCGGGTGGATCCCATCAGGCGCCATAGACTTGTGGGTGTCTAGGTGGATTAGCAGGTCCTTTACTGCTTCCTCCTGGATTATGGGAGGGTTATTGTGCTCTCCATCCCCATCTTCCAGCTCAGGGGGCTGAATACCCTGAGGATACCTGGACTGGCTATTAAAGACTGAGGCAAAGAAGGCATTAAGTACCTCAGCCTTGTCCTCGTCCTTGGAGACAATGTTCCCCACCATATCCAGTAAGGGACGGAGATTCTTCTTGCCTCTCTTTTTGTTGTTACTATATTTGTCGAAGCAGTTTTTATTATCCTTTACAATTGTGGCCAGACTGAGCTCTCGCTGGGCTTTTGCCTTTCTAATTTTGTCCCTGCTTGACCTAACGAGATCCTTGTACTCTTCGTGAGTTGCCTGCCCCTTCTTCCAGAGATGATAAACTCTCCTCTTTTCCCTGAGTCCCAGCAAAATCTCCCTGTTCAGCCAGACCGGTCGCCTTTCCCGCCAGCTCTTATTACGGCACATGGGGACCGTCTGCTCCTGCGCCTTTAAGATTTCCTTCTTGAAGACTGTCCAGACGTCCTGGACCCTTTTGCCCTTCAGTACTGTCTCCCAAGGGACTCTCTCAACCTGTGACCTGAACAGGCCAAAGTCTGCCCTCCGGAAGTCCATGGTAGCAGTTTTGCTGACCCCTCTCCTTACTTCGCTCACAACTGATAATTCTATCATGTCGTGGTTGCTAAGCCCAAGACGGCTTCCGACCACCACATCTCTCACCGGTCTTTCTCTGTAAACAGCAGGTCAAGCAAGGCACCTCCCCTGGTGGGGCTCACTCACCAGCTGTGTCAGGAAGTTATCCTCCACACACTCCAGGAACCTCCCAGATTGTTTCCTCTCTGCCGTGTTATACTTCCAGCAGATGTCCGGTAGATTGAAGTCCCCCACAAGAACAAGGGCCAGCGAATGCGAGGCTTCTGCCAGTCGCTTATAGAATGTCTCATCTGTCTCTTCGTCCTGGTTAGGTGGTCTGTAACAGACTCCCAGCAAGATATCTGCCTTGTTTGCCTTCCGCCTCATCCTTACCCATAAGCACTCGACTTGGTCTTCACAATCATTGATTTCTATACAGTCAAAACACTCCCTAACATACAGAGCCACCCCACCACCTCTCCTTCCCTGCCTATCCCTTCAGAAGAGCTTATAGCCATCCATTGCAGCACTCCAGTCATGAGAAGCATCCCACCATGTATCTGTGATGGCAACTACATCATAGCTGTCCCGCTGCACAATGGCTTCCAGCTCCTCCTGTTTGGTGCCCGTGCTGCGTGCATTGGTGTAGATGCACCTGAGCTGGGCTATCGATTTCAACTCTGGCATGCCACCCCTAGGCTCAAGTCTAGTGAGCCTGGTTTTATCCCCTCCCCCTTCAAATCTAGTTTAAAGTCCTCTCAATGAGGCCTGCCAGCTCATAAGCAAGAATCCTTTTGCCCCTTGGAGTCAGTTGCACTCCATCTGCTGCAAGGAGGCCCGGTGCCATGTAAACCGCCCCGTGGTCAAAAAACCCCAAATTCTGACGACGGCACCAGCCCCTGAGCCATGTGTTGATCAGTTGTGCTTTCCTGTTCCTTTCAGCGTTCTTCCCTGTCACTGAAGGGATTGATGAAAACACTACCTGTGCTCCCGCTCCATCGACCAGTCGCCCCAGTGCTCTCAAGTCCTTTTTGACTGCCTTTGGGCTTCTTAGTGCAACCTCACCGTTGCCAACCTGCATGACCAACAGTGGGTAGTAATCAGTGGGCTAAATCAGACCAGGGAGTTTCCTGGTGACGTCTCTCACCCAGGCCCCAGGGAGGCAGCAGACTTCCCTGTGAGTTGGGTCTGGTTGACATATTGGGCCCTCTGTACCCCTCAGAAGGGAGTCGCCTACGACAATTACCCTCCTTTTTTTCTTAACACAGGACGTCTTGATGCGTGGGGCTGGCTGACTCACCCTAGGCACCCCCTTGGATGGACCTTCGTCAGGGTCCTCATGTTCCTTTCCCTCACGTTCCAGAGCCCCATATCTGTTGTGTAAGGGCAGCTGGGACGGTGAGGGAGGCCAGGAGGGGATTCGCCGGCCTCTCCGAGCAGGGACCTGCTTCCATTTCCCCTCATCTCTTAGGTCCCCTTCTTCTGCCTGGCAGCAAGAGGACAGGGGATCCCCTGCTGCTTGTGGAGCCTCCACCAGCTGCCCCTGCTTCAGGGATGGCAGGGTGCGGCTCCACCAATCTCTCTCTCTCTCTCTCGCACACTCCCTAATGCTCCTCAGCCTCTCCACTTCCTCTTTCAGCTCTGCCACCAGGCTGAGCAGGTCGCTCACCTGGTCGCACTGCACGCTGGTGGTGTCCCCGTTGGTCTCTGGTACAACCGACAGGCTCAGGCACTCTTTGCAGCCGGATACCTGGACAGCCGCGTGCCTGAGCGGGAGCTCCATCTGTGTCACCACATTCTTTCTGGCCATGATTTTCAGCCGAGTGGCAACCATGGCTGAGCCTCCTCTGGGAGGACGATGGCCACTTGTCAGAGAACTTCTAGTGCCGGGGGTACTGTGCCCTGCCCACACACCTTCCTTGCACACCTTCAATAGTGTCCATGGTCAAATCTACCCCTCGATCCAGAGCCCATCTGTATGTTGCATCTGTTCCTTGATGACTTGAGGTGTCATGGGCCCACCGAGTTACAAATAATTCACCCTTATGTTGCCAGTCCAGATCCACCTGAGCCACTTCAATCTTAGCAGCCTGATCCACCTGATGGTTGTTTTGATGTTTCTTCAGTGGCCCGACTCTTAGGTACATGATGTACTTTTATAACCAGATTCTCTAATTGGGCAGCAATATCTTGCCACAATTCAGCAGCCCAGATGGGCTTGCCTCTGCGCTACCAGTTACTCTGCTTCCATTGCTGTAGCCACCCCCATAGAGCATTTGCCATCATCCATGAGGCAGTATAGAGATAGAGCATTGGCCATTTTTCTCGTTCAGCAATATCTAAAGCCAGCTGGATGGCTTTCACCTCTGCAAACTGACTTGATTCACCTTGTCCTTCAGCAGCTTCTGCGACTCGTCGTATAGGGCTCCATACAGCAGCTTTCCACCTTCGATGTTTGCCTACAATACGACAGGACCCATCAGTAAACAGGGCATATTGCCTTTCGTTCTCTGGCAGTTCATTATGTGGTGGAGCCTCTTCAGCACGCGCCACCTCCTCTTCTGGTGATATTCCAAAATCTTTGCCTTCTGGCCAGTCCATGATCACTTCCAAGATTCCCGGGCAATTAAGGTTTCCTATTCGAGCCCGCTGTGTAATAAGCGCGACCCACTTACTCCACGTAGCATCAGTCGCATGATGTGTAGAGGGGACCCTCCCTTTGAACATCCAGCCCAGCACCAGCGGTTGGGGTGCCAGGAGGAGCTGTGCTTCAGTACCAACCACTTCTGAGGCAGCTCGAACTCCTTCATATGCTGCCAATATCTCTTTTTCAGTTGGAGTATAGTGGGCCTTGGATCCTCTATATCCCCAACTCCAAAACCCTGGGGTTGACCTCGAGTCTCTCCTGGTGCCTTCTGCCAGAGACTCTAGGTAGGGCCATTCTCCCCAGCTGCCGTGTAGAGCACATTTTTAACATCTTGTTCTCCCTGGACTGGCCCAAGGGCTACTGCATGAACTATCTCCTATTTAATTTGCTCGAAGGCTTTTCGTTGCTCAGGATCCCATTTAAAATCATTCTTCTTCCGGGTCACTTGATAGAGAGGGCTTACAATCAGACTGTAATTTGGAATATGCATTCTCCAAAAACCCCCAACGCCCAAAAAAGCTTGTGTTTCTTTTTTGCTAGTTGGTGGAGTCATAGCTGTTATTTTGTTGATCACATCCATTGGGATCTGTCGACGCCCATCTTGCCATTTTATTCCTAGAAACTGGATCTCCTGTGCAGGTCCTTTGACCTTACTTTGTTTTATGGCAAAACTGGCTTTCAGAAGGGTTTGGGTTATTTTCTTCCCTTTCTCAAAAGCTGCTTCTTCTGTGTTGCCCCAGACAATGATGTCAACAATGTATTGCAGGTGTTCTGGAGTTTCACCCTGTTCCAGTACTGTCTGGATCAACCCATAGCAAATGGTAGGGCTGTGTTTCCACCCCTGATTGGTTTCCACCAACCTGTTCTCCTTTTATGACCAGGTGACACGCCTAGTGGATGAGGGAAAGGCTGTGCATGTTGTCTACCTGGATTTTAGGGAAGCCTTTGACACTGTTTCCCACAGCATTCTGCTGGAGAAACTGGTGGCTTGTGGCTTAGACCGGTGTACTCTTCACTGCGTAAAAAACTGTCTGGATGGCCAAGCCCAGAGAATTGTGGTGAATGGTGTTAAATCCAGTTGGTGGCCGGTCACAAGTGGTGTTCCCCAGGGCTTAGTTTTAGGGTCGGTCTCGTTTAATATCTTTATCAATGATCTGGATGAGGGGATCAAGTGCCCCCTCAGTAAGTTTGCAGATGACACCAAGTTGGGCGGGAGTGTTGATCTGCACAAGGGTGCAGACCTTATCGCTCTCTACAGCTACCTGAAAGGGGGTTGTGGTGAGGTGGGTGATGGTCTCTTCTCCCAAGCATCTAGCAATAGGATGAGAGGAAATGGCATCAAGTTGCGCCAGGGGAGGTTTAGATTGGATATTATGAAAAATTTCTTCACTGAGAGAGTGGTCAAGCATTAGAACAGTCTGCCCAGGGAGGTGGTGGAGTCACCATCACTGGAAGTGTTCAAAAAACATGAAGACATGGCAGTTCAGGACATGGCTTAGTGGGCATAGTAGTGTTGGGTTGATGGTTGGACGTGATGATCTTAAAGGTCTTTTCCAACCTTAATGATTCTGTTATTCTGTGATGATTTCCCTATGCAATAAAAAAGCAGTCTTTTATGAGCTATGTTATTCAGACACCTACTTGGTTAGTATTATAAACTACTTGAATCAATAATATTAATCATAATGTACTGAACCTGTGATAACAGGGGGATGTGCAGAAATACAACTGGCAGAAGTAAACACACCTATGCAAACAAAATTGAATGTCTTTCAGTCAAAGATAGGAGAAAGGAATCTCTCAGGGAAAGTTTGAAGCCCTTTGTGACGCTGCTGACAGAGAAACCGAGGTATTCATTTGCTGTCCAACGAATCAATGTTGATGCCTATGGTACAGCAGAAGTTTGATGTACTTCTGAGGAAAAGGACCCTCTTCTCACTGGGGGCTCATAGAAGTTTCAGGAGTCCAGGAGAAAAATCCCGGTCACCTTAGCAGGCTTTGAAAAAGTACAGAAAATCTCCTCTTACCTTCCTGTGCATTGATGTCAGTATTCCCAATGATTTTGCTGCAGCAACAGATTCTGAATGGAGGAGCTACAGCTAAAATGAAAAATAAACTCCACTAGCACTATTTTTAAAGCATGATTCTGCTGCCATGGATTTTTTCCAATAATTTTTTTCCCCATCTGTCCATAAAACAGTTTGCCCTGGTTGTATTTCCATCTTCCCCGTAAAAGACATTTCACATCCAGTTGAATGTCATTAGTTGCCCTTACTGCCCCTGAAGTTCTGATGTTTTCTCACCTCCCACACTTGGTCCAGAAAGAGACCCCATAAAAAATATTCAGAGACTTTAATGCCTCCCTTGCTTCCTTCCTTTATATGTTCTACGATTATACAGGCAATGAAGCACAGCTGTAACTAAAAAGCAGAACAACTGTACTACCGCTGCTAAGTGATTTGACTTCTGAGGGAAATACTCGTTTCAGGACCATGAGATTGCAATAGGCTTCAGTGAGATTTTTGCATATTTTGCTTTGGTTTCCTACAGGGAATATTTCAGTGTATGGTCTTCATATAGCTTTCTGGCTTGCAGATTACAATGTCACTGCCAGAAAAAGATTTAAACCTAAAAACATTTGATCTATTGTGCCTGTATTATGACAGAGTTTTATTTGATCTTGGCAGGTCGAACATCTTTGTGGAACAGTTGAAAACATCTTTCTGAACTCATTATTGTCGTTCTAAAGCATCTCTGAAAAAATAAATAACTGCAAGCTTTGGTATAAGGCAGCTGTATATTTATTAGACATAGCAATACACAGAAGTACTGCGTCTTAGATTAGCTGGGATGATAAGGTTTTACAGTATTGTGATATGTGAGAGTATGTGATGTCTACTAACAAGGCAATGAAACATTTAAGTGATGCAATGAATTTCTAGTAGAGCACACAGATTAATATTACAGTCTCATCAACGCTGACAAACATTATGGATTTTCTGGAATAGCACTAATGCATGGTGGTGAAAAGGGACAGGGGTATGAGAGATACCAAGTATGGGCCAAAGGAAGGCAGAGAGCCAGTCAGGTCAGTTCTCTTTCATCAGTAACAGAAAATAAGTGTACTGAATGTGAAGGTAAACATTAAAGAAATAAGTTTAACCCTTGAAGTTAAGCTTGTAGAATTGGAGAGTGAACAACACGATGATGTGGTTGTGGTGAATCCCACATATCTATGAGATCCAGAGCAGAGAGAGACCAAGTATTCCAATTAACCAAGTGTTCAAATACACTCAAGTTCAGTCTTTGATGCCATTAATATTTTTGGACTTAATGTATACAGAACTGTCACTCTTAAGGTTAATTATAGAAGGTCTGGGCTTTGTAACTTAAAGTTCTTTGCTTAAAAGATATAAAGAAATGTAAGCCTAGACATGACCCAGCCATGGTATACAAGGAGGCCTAGAATAAGCAGGAGGCTGAAGTACCAGGTCCTGTGCTCAAACAGATCTCAGAGGTGTTAGCAAAGCAGCAGTCTCTCCTCTGCCACCTCACATGGTGTACACACCACATCTCATCCTGGGCATACAGGGGCTAGCAGGAGTGGTCAGGCTGTGCACTCAGGGGCATCTGTGTCTGGAAAATGTCTGCAGCCGGAGGGACACGGTGTCACTGCACTGCTTGCAAGATGTTAACCCTGCCTGTGATCTTAGCTCCCTTCCCTGGCAAGTCTGGCTATGCTGACACTCACTGGATTCCTCAGTGTTGTTGGCTCACTGATGAGCTAGTCCTGAGGCATCAAGGACACTTATGTATAGTGCAGACAGCTGCATGTCTGCTCTCGGGAAAGCAGGATTTATAGCTTGGACTCAGCATCACATTGGTGCAGTCACATGGCATCTGGATTGCAGCTGTTTATGGAGCAAGCCATATGTGAGGGGACTGTTCACGGGACTGTAGATGTGATCTGGTTCTGCATGTGAAGAGGATTTTAAGGAGTTCTTCCATAGGAAAGATAAGGGTTAAAAAAATCACCAAAAGAAAGCAAGAATAACAAATATCAGTTATCTGTTTGCTTTGTTGACTGTGCTCCCAGAAGGCCAAAGAGCTGCTATTCTATCTGTGTATTTCTTCCACGTCACCTGAACAAAAATGAAGCATCATAAATTAATTGCACTCATAAAAGCTCCTGATTTGACTGCGGTGTTCTTTAGCATTCCAACAGATGAAGAAAGGCAACCTTTATTTGTTTTGATTTGGAAATGTGTTGTGGTTTAGCCCCAGCCAGCAACTAAGCACCACGCAGCTGCTCGCTCACTCCCCCATGGTGGGACGGGGGAGAGAATCAGAAGAGTAAAAGTGAGGAAATTCATGGTTTGAAATAAAGACAGTTTAATAAGTAAAGCAAAAGCTGTACACGCAAGCAAAGCAAAACAAGGAATTCATTCACCACTCCCCATGGGCCGGCAGGTGTTCAGCCATCTCCAGGGAAGCAGGGCTCCATCATGCGTAATGGTTTCTTGGGAAGACAGACGCCATCACTCCGAACGTCCCTCCACCCCTTCCTTCTTCTTCGTCCCAGCTTTATATACTGAGTATGACGTCATATGGTATGGAATATCTCTTTGGCCAGCCTGGGTCAGCTGTCCCGGCTGTGTCCCCTCCCAGCTTCCCGTGCATCCCCAGCCTTCTTGCTAGCAGGCCAGCATGAGAAGCTGGACTGTCCTTGAATACTTAGCAACAACTCAAAACATCAGCACATTATCAACATTTTCTCATACCAAATCCAAAACAGTCTCACGCTAGTTTCTATGAAGAAAATTACCTCTAGCCCAGCTGAAACCAGGACAAAAGGACAGCAGTTAACATAGACTCACTTTCCACAGGGGCTTACTGGATCTTCCACTATATTTTCCTGGATATTGAAGGTCTGATCATGGTGTTTTATATTTCTGTAATTAGTTCTTTTTCAAGTACAAGGAAATGGCTCCAGCTGCATTATAATTCCTGCTGATGTTGATGAGCTTGATTTTGATTTTAAGATTATTTTTTGTCAGAAGTCAAATGTAGTTTAGTGTGGTGCTTCCTCTGCAGTATTAGTATTGCATTTGTGCTATACTCCTCTGACACTAACACTGTTCAACATTGTACAGAAATAAATTGCACCTAAACAACCTGAGTAGAGAAAGGTGCCTTTCCTGTTCATACAGCACAGCACTGTCAGGCTGCTGAAGTAGTTAAAAGTGTTGCACGTGCCTTAAAATCCTGTTGCACTGGCAAGGAAGTCTCTTTCATTTTACTGGAACATTTTTGAAAGCAAAGATATACCTAGTTATGAAACTTTTTTTTCAATCTATTTGTATAATCTATTGTGTTTAATAACTGTTTACAGTTAAGGAAATATATTCAGCTTTCTAGTATGTGCCAAAAAAAAATCCACAGTATTTAATTTTGTCAGGAAGTTAATGTTCCTGGGACACATTTCTCTGTGGTGAATGGACTGCTCCTGCCTTCTGGGGTCTTTTTTATTCAAGGACTGTGTTTGGTAAGCTATTTTCTTACTTCCAGTCCTCCAGAGCCTGCAGCTGACTGCATATCTGGTTTGCTTGTGAAAACAGATTCAAATAGTCATTGTTCATTGCTAACAGACAGCACAATTTTGTGTTGTAGTGCTTATAATCCGGTATCTGGGGCCTGTTACCACAGATCTCTGAAGTCTTTTCTGTAATGGGTAGGTGCCTCCATGCATGCATCACCTGGTGCATGGCAGCATATTACATTGCCCAGTGCTAATGGGGAAAAACAGTTACGTCTGTACCTCCTCGCAGGAGCTACAACATTTCTCTGCAATAGTAGCTTCCTCATTCACCTGGATGAGTTTGGACCAGGGCGTACTACTGTTAGTTCAGGACAAAGAGCCCATTCTCAGTTCTCCTGTAGCTCAGCCAGGCTGTGCATCTTGCGTGCACAGTTAGGTAACTGCATCAGGGCTCTGGGTACATGGCTACACATGCAGGCCAAGATCAGAAACCTGATTGTGTGAGTTAAGATATTGTTCAGATCCCATTTTCCAGCATCCTGCCTCTCAAAAGAAAGGCTGGCCAAAAAGACTCAGGTTTGGCTGCCTACATCCCTCTAGCAGTTTTTCTGCTTGCAAAGGGACTCTAATTTGTTGTATAAGAACTGAAGAGCTTTGAAGAATAGAACTTCTGGCCTCCCTTGTAATGGGACAGAAGCAAAGCCAGCACCTGTCAGCGTCATTTATGGGACCTGGACTGTTTCTTCTTCATAGTTCGTTCACACTTGTTTTTTCTTGCTTCAGCTGGAATGTGTCAATGTTCTGACCATAAAATTATGGTTAGAGATTTACTGCATCTGTCTGCTGGAAAGGAAAAAGGAACTGTACAAGTGTCGTGGTTTAGCCCCAGCCAGCAACTAAGCACCACGCAGCCGCTCACTCACTCCCCCTCCCACAGTGGGACGGGGGAGAGAATTAGGAAAAAAACCTCGTGGATTGAGATAAACACAGTTTAATAGGACAGAAAGAGAGAAGGAAACAACAATGATAATACCAACAAAGGAATGTACAAGAACAAGTGATGCCCAATACAGCAATTGCTCACTACCCAGTGATCAACAGCCCGTCCCCGAGCAGCGATTTCCGCCCCCCGGCTAACTCCAGTTTATGTACTGGGCATGACATCGTATGGTATGGAATATCCCTTTGGCCAGCCTGGGTCAGCTGTCCCGGCTATATCACCTCCCAGCTCCCCATGCACCCCCAGCCTCCTTGCTAGCAGGCCAGCACGAGAAGCTGGACTGTCCTTGACTGCTTAGCAACAACCCAAAACATCAGCACATTATCAACAGTTTCTCATCCCAAATCCAAAACACAGTCTCACACTAGCTTCTGTGAAGAAAACCAGCTCTATCGTGGCTGAAACCAGGACAGCAAGATAGGCCTTGGGATGTGTACCTCAACCAGGGTGTATTGGTGGTGGGCTCTGGTTTGGTCTGTGGGACAAGGAGAGGGCAGAAGTCTCCATTACAGTCCATAGGTCCTACTTTGCTTTGGATACTTACTTTACCTGCAGACTGAGAAATCTGGGGGGGGGGGGTTGAAAGCACAGAACTAGATCAGTGGGGTTGCACAAGAGACCTCAGGCCAGGGACTGCACCAGTGGCAAGGATACAGAAATTCACAGTTTGATCTTATTGTGACAATCAAACCAGAGTAATGACAATGAAAAGCTGATTTTTCTACAGAAACTCAATTAGCTGAATAACAGTGATGTAGAGCTGTCTTTCCTGTGAGATCTTCTGACTATGTCTGTATAATAGATTAAGCATTGCTGGGCACTGGACACTGGTCTTCTATATTGTTAAATTGTTAGAATGGTCCCAGGCATGACTTTTGCCCGGGTTAACTCTCACAAACACTGTAAGTGGCTTGGGAGATAATACAAGAGCAGGCTAACTCCCAGTAGGCAGTTTGGTGGCAATGTGGGTTTGATAGTATAGACTCATATAATTTCATGCCAGCTGGTCTCAGATTAGAGAGTGGGGCATTCAACTGTTATTACAGATGTTGCCCATCAGTCCATCCACAGCACTTCAGAGGAAGTTCTGGTGGAGCTGTTGTCGCACACCTGAAACAGGCATGCAGGGGACTTATGAATACCTGGGACCTGGCAGTGAGGAAGTACTCAAGTGGCTGGGTCTTTGGATTATTGTGAATTTTTTTAGTTTAGATAACTAGAGCAATATATAACATAAAAATACATTAAAAGTTACGTTAAATGTCATATGTGTATATATACATATATATAAAGAATTTTTAAATAACATTTTTTCATTTGTGTTCCCCAGAATTCCCAAATGCTTGAGAAAGTGGAAGAACCAGAGATAAAATATTTCTATTGAAATAGAATAGAATAGAATAGAGTAGAGTAGAGTAGAGTAGAGTAGAATAGAATAGAATAGAATAGAATAGAATAGAATAGAATAGAATAGAATAGAATAGAATAGAACGGAACATAACAGAATAGTTCAGCTGGAAAGGACCTACAACAATCATCTAATCCAACTGCCTGACCACTTCAGGGATGACCAAAAGTTAAAGCATGTTATTAATGGCATTATCCAAATGCCTCTTAAACACTGACAGGCATCGACCACCTCTCTAGGAAGCCTGTTCCAGTGTTTGACCATCCTCTCAGTAAAGAAATGCTTCCTAATTGTGGAGTAATCGCTGAGGGGTACTTTGGAAATTTACCCTCTAAGAACAGCCTTGAAACCAGGTGGAACATAGCACTCATGTACAACGGGTCTGTGCCATGGAGACTCCCTGAACGGCCTTGGATGTTGGCAACATCAGGGGCGCCTGGTGTGCTGACTCTGGGAGAGATTACATGGAGGGTGGAGCGGAGTGGAGACCTCGCGGCTACGCTCTGTGAACAGGGGAGTTTAGGGATGCACAGGATGTACATTGATAAGCTGCACTTACAATGTCCTGGGCCAAAGACCTGTCAACTTTGATGAAGTGCTGTACTTAGAGTGAACTTTGCTAATTATAATATCATTATAATACTAAAACGCACACCCCTCTCAAAAGTTACCACCCCCCCAAGGTGCGACCCCTCCTCAATGAGTGTGCGCACTGAATTTTTCCTAGTCTGTACCTTTAAACGCGAAGCGAGAGAATTCTGCACCAATCCTGATAAAGGTATGTATGACTAGAGTCACTCAAGCTCCACCTGCAAAGTAAAACACTATAAAATAACGTTTTAAGAGCTGGATGTTAGGGAAGATACCATCGTCATGTACCACTCTAACTTCTGGGATCAGTCGACGGGCTGAGCCTCTCTTCCCCCCCCCATCGGGACGCCGTTGGGTAAGATTCGAACCCTTGGTCATACCAAGTGCCTTCCCGGGAAACTTAGAAATCTCTATATAGAGTCACTTTACATCTTTTAACGCGTTTATAGCCAAGTAGTGTCCCTCGTAGTTTTAGCATTTGCACGTGCTTTATAGGTAGTGAATTTATCACCGGCAATCCAAAGAACTTGTATATCTGTTGCTTCAATAAATCGCACTATTGATTGACTCAGCCGTGTGTTCAATAAATCGCACTATTGATTGACTCAGCCGTGTGTGGTCCCTGGACGCGACCGTACCTCTGAGTGCGGCCGTGTTAGTTCAGGAGGTGTCCGGCTGAGCAGGTAGTGTGATGTTAGTAGTGCATCCGGACCCGTGATAGTCCAACAAAGGTGTTGGGCGCGACCGGACTACTAATGGTTGTCCCTGGACGCGACCGTACCTCTGAGTGCGGCCGTGTTAGTTCAGGAGGTGTCCGGCTGAGCAGGTAGTGTGATGTTAGTAGTGCATCCGGACCCGTGATAGTCCAACAAAGGTGTTGGGCGCGACCGGACTACTAACGCTGACTTTGGGCATCACTCAGAACCTAAGCTCAGCCGCCCCCAGTCCCTCTGATATCTGAGGATCGACTGGAAAGCAAGGGGGTTTAGTTTCTGCCAAATTGCTCTGCCTCTTAACGCAACAGAAAAAAATTGGCGTCACGGACAGGATTGCCATGGATAAATTGCTGCAAAACCACAAATGTGCCCCTTCCCAGGCTGGGAAGGAGTGGGCTCAAAAGTTTTGGAAAGATGAAAAGAAAGTGGTAGAACGTATTGAGCAGTGTCAGGCCACGCAAAAGACTGGAGCAAAAAAGGGTAAAGATGTGATTTGTGCGGTGTTGGGAGCCTGTTTGTCTTGTGCTCAGCAAGAAGCTAAAGCAACTCCTGCTCCCAAACTAGTTTCCGATGCAGAATATACTGCCTTAAAATCGGTAAATGAGGTGTTAAAGTCATCATTAGCCTTTGAGAGGGAGACAGGAAAAAAACTGGGAATCAGAGTTGATAAACTTGTGAGAACGATCATCTAAAACAAATGCTAGAAATTAAAGAACAATTGCTGGAAAGGGTTAATCGTCTGTTAGATAAAATGCAGCCTTCTGCTCCAGTTAGGCAGGTTCGTAGATTAATGCGTAGTACAAACCCTGAAAATTGGGATGGCGATATTAGGTTTGATAGTGATGATGACGAGGAGGAAGAGACCTCCGATTCTGAATCTCAATTGATTTCTTTGAGACCTTTGGTTAAAACTGAGACTGTTGTTGATGACAATGACGAAGTCCGCACTACTGTGCGAACGATCCCGTGGTCACCAGCAGAGCTGATAAAAATACAAGAGAAATTCTCGAGGCGGTCAGGAGAATCAGAAGTCGAGTATGTGTGGTGAGTTTCTCTTGAAGGAGGAGACCGAATTATGTTAAGTGAGGAAGAAGCAGGAGGCTTTTGGGGACCAGGAGTATTTTTAACTGTTAGGCCAGGAGACCATAGTTACTCCTTAACTGCACGAGCCGCATACTGGGCAGGTGGCATAGATCCCCAGGAGAGAGGAGAACCACTGGAAATTAAAACCGCCAGCTATTCCGATCTGGCCACAACAGTACAGAAAGCAGCCTGCATTCAGGCAATATATGAGAGAGATGAATTAAGGAAATCCCCGATGCTAGCCCCTATTGATCCAGCCCGATTAACCTCTCTTATTCGTGGCCTCCCTGATTGTCTCAAGATGTTTGTAGCAAATACCCAGGATCGCATACAAGCTGCTAGTATAAAGGCTAATCGCGGTCGTGGACGAAATCGGCACACCCCCATACCCACCTGGAGTGAATTTGTACAAGACATAGACAGGTACGGACGCCGAATGGGCTGGGTCGGTTCGTCCAGTACAAAGTCCTCAGATCATGCCCGGCGAGTACGCCAAGTCCACATTCAAAACCCCAAATACCCTAAATTCAATGAGAGATTTAAATCTAGTAAAGAACGGGGTGAATTGTGGCGTAAAGCCATAGATTTGGGTGTACCCCGACAAATCTTGCGGGGCACCTCTATAGAGGATCTCCGTACATTAGTCCAATCCCTGGGTAAGAGGAATAACCCAACAGGGGAGAAATGGCTCGCTGGGAAACCCCCAAACCATAAAGAAAGCGTACCTTCTGCACCAGTATGTAATCCAACTGACAGGGCAGAAGTCCAGCAAAAAAACTTCTATCCCCGGGGAGGGCAGTGAGCCACCCTGCTCGGCGGGTCTTAGCAATTCAATGGCTCTCTAATGAACACTCTGACCCTATAATTGCCATTCCCGTTGGACCCCGGAAAATATTGGTAAACTTTCTCATTGACACTGGGGCCCAAATGTCAGTAATCACCCATGAAACAGCACAAACCCTGGGCATAAAACCTGGACGACGCAGGGTTAAATTCACCGGAATCGATGGTGTGGAAAAGGAGGGCCCCACTGCGAGAATCTCACTCTGGCTGCCAGAGGAACGTAAATTAACTCGGGCAGAAGTACTAGTTGGTGCTGCATACACTAATATTTTAGGATTTGACATATTGCGTGGGCGGATGTGGAAACTCCCAGATGGGACTGTGTGGAGTTTTGCAAGAAATAAAAAGGATCCCGGTACTGTGAAACTGAGCCTGTTACAAACATCTATACCCTTATCCCCCTCTAAAATCACTAATGTTCGGCAATATCCTTTGCCAGCAGCAGCACTTATGGGAATTGACGGGGTGGTAACAGAATTAGAAGAAAGAGGCATTATTAAACAAACTCATTCGCCATACAATTCACCGGTGTGGCCAGTAAAGAAACCGACCGGGCAGTGGCGTTTTACGGTAGATTACCGCCAGTTAAATGCTAATACGGCACCTTTGACTGCTGCAGTTCCTAACATGGCAGAAACAGTGACATTGATACAAGGCGCTGCCCATCCTTGGATGGCTGCCTTGGATGTCAAAGATATGTTTTTCATGATCCCTCTCCTTGAACAGGACAAAGCACAGTTTGCTTTCACGTGGAAAGGGATCCAATACACTTTTAACAGGCTTCCACAAGGATACAAACATTCCCCCACGATTGCCCACAATGCTTTGGCTAAAATCTTAGCAGAAATTCCTGTTTCATCTGATAGCACAGTATATCAGTACATCGATGACATTCTGATAGGGGGAAAAAGCCAAGAGAGTGTAAGAGACACCATGGAAATCATTCGGAAAACACTGCTTGATTTAGGATTAGAAATTCCAGACGCAAAGTGTCAGGGACCTGCACAGGAAGTTAAATTCCTGGGAGTCTGGTGGGTTAATGGAGCTGCTTCTATTCCTCAGGATACCCTGGAAAAAATAGAGCATGGACAAAGGCCATCTAGCATAAAGGAATTACAAGTTTTGGGAACCCTAAGTTATTGGTGCAAACACATTCCAGGTTTTGCTATTATTGCGCGTCCTTTATATAGTTTGCTCAAAAAAGGAAAATCATGGGAATGGACTGAACAACATACGAGTGCATTAGAGTTGCTAATTAAGGAGCTGAGGTTATTCCAACAACTTGGTCCCATACATCCAACTGACCCTATTTATGTGGAATGGGGGTTCAGTGAACATGGCTCTCATTGTAACCTATGGCAAAAGGGGCCAGAAGGACCGGAAAGGCCACTAGAATTTACATCTCACTCTTTCAGCGATACTGAAAGGAGATATTCAGATCTTGAGAAGGGTTTACTGTCGCTAGTGCGAGCAGTGAAACAAACAGAACAAATAAGGAGAGAACAAAGCATGATTATTCGAGGACCCTTCCGCCTCCTGGACATAGTACGTAAAGGGACAATACCACCTGCTGGTATTGCTCAGAAACCCACAGTTCGTAAATGGTATGCATACCTAGAGGGCATTAATGAAATTATGCCAATTACTGAAGGTAATATTAAAATATCTAAACTACAAAAAGACATAGATAGTACCCTGTTGTTCCAGGCTCTGCCAAACAAACCATCCCCAATTCAGGAAGCACCTCCTCTAAAGGAAGACAGTGATCTAACAGGAGTATGGTTTACTGATGCATCATCCCATAGGGAGAACAACAAGTGGAAGTACACGGCTGTAGCACTGGAAGTGGTAACAGGAGAAAAATTGATTGAAACCGGTGAAGGCAGTGCTCAAGTAGGGGAACTTAGAGCAGTTCTATTAGCTGCGCAACACGGTGCTAGCCATATCTACACTGATTCATATGCTGTTTTTAAAGGAGCCACTGAATGGATTGGCCACTGGGCAGTCAATGATTGGCAAGTGAACAGGGTTCCAGTCTGGCAAACAGATAGTTGGAAACAACTGTTAGAAATAGGAAAACAGCGGACACTATATGTGGGCTGGGTAAAAGGACATGATCAATCAAACTCTATTACTGCTCAATTCAACCAACAGGTAGACAGCCTTACGCAGTTGCGACAAATTGATGTTGCAGATAATAACCGAGAGTGGGAACGTTTACTTGAATGGTTGCATGTTAAGCGTGGCCACACCGGACGAGCTGATTTATACCGGGAAGGTATAGCCCGATGATGGCCCATATCAGTTAAACTATGTGAACAAGTAGTGACTGCCTGTTCACAATGTCGTTTACGGCTTAATAAAGACCATCCGAGTAAGGCGCCCCCCCTACACATTCGCGACAGGAAGACATTATGGCACTCCTGGCAGATTGATTACATCGGCCCATTGCGACCGTCATGTGGGAAAAGATACGTCCTGGTGGGAGTAGAGGTTATATCTGGTCTCACCATGGCTGCTGACTTCACGTCAGCCACCGGAGAAAACACGGTGAAGGGCCTTAAGGGATGGTTCAGCACACTCCCCCTACCAGAAGAAATTCAAAGTGATAACGGCTCACACTTTACAGCTGCCATGGTACAAAGCTGGGCCAAAGAGGAAGGGATTCGGTGGGTATTCCACACTCCCTACTATCCTCAGGCTAACAGCATTGTCGAGCACACCAATGCATTGGTCAAGCGTTTCGCAAAAACTCATGAATCTGGATGGCATTTACGATTGTATGATGCCATCTACCAACTGAATAATCGATGGAGCGGAGATGGCTGCCCCAAAATGAAAGCCTTCTGTGTATCTGCCGATACAATCACCCCAAAGGTTCATACTAAACCAGGAGACTATCCCACAGGATTTTACACCGGACAACCTGTGCTAGTGAAAATGCCCCAGATTGGAACAGTAGCCATGGTACTGACTACCCCCAAAAATCCCTATGCATGGGAAGCCAAAGATTGCTCAGGAAAAGTACACCGGATTAGTACCCGGTGGATCTCACCCTCTTTCTAACCTTGCCGGTTGAATACAACCGAGCACGTTTATTTCTTTTTGTGTTCACAGGAATCCAGGAAAAGAAGGCTCTGAATTGAAGCAGATGTCTGTGGTTGCAAAGTGAACCACTTTGGTGAAAAATGTGGTGCTTAGTTCTGACTTTAATACAACTCCCTTTGATGTATAGCTGGAAAGATCCAGGATGGCCGTGGTCCCAAGCCTATATCGGACACACTGGAGTCATAGGAACACGTGCCGTCAAAGAAAAACTAAACTTAACTACTGTGGTTATGCATGGGGCCGAGGTGTTTTCAAGACATGAGTGGAGCTGGGATAACGGATGGCTTCCAATCCTGAAGGGAAAAGCAGGAGAAGGAATCCAGATAGGGTGTAGGATGATTAACGGATCAACCCATGAGAAAGCCACATTAATGGCAATATATGGAAACCCAGTAGCCTCAAAGTTTTGTGTCGCTGACAAATGGGATTGTTGGTATAACTTTACCCTGGTGGAACCCACTATTGTGACTTGTAAGTGGCAACAACACTGTACAGGTTTAGGGCCATCACAACCACGTTGTACAGGGTTGTTGTTTCGGTTCAAAATAGACATAATTGAACCTAACCCAGATACACCACCAGGCCTAACTCCATCCACCCTATTTGACACCCTGAAATACAGAGCCATTGTCACTATGACATCTCGTAATGACCCTTGGGACCATGCATTGTCACGATATAGTGGAAGTGTTGGAACACTACAAAACAAAAGGAACTTAAATCTCTCTACTCTAGTTATACATGGAGATGAAGTGTTTTTGAAGGATGAATGGAGTTGGAATGACTCTCTTCAGATGGCTGAACTTCAAGCCATTTCAGGACAGGCAATACAAATCAGCTGCCGAGTAACTAACGGACCTAATTACCATAGGCCAACCGAAATCAAAGCATATCATACTGACTCTACCAGACCAAAGAACTACAACACTGAGTGTTACAAAATAACCGAACCAAATTCGGATTGTTGGTATACGTTGCTGCATGTGTGGTACGGGAACAACAGGGATTCATTTGTGAAAGTAACATCATCAAAGGCCAAGACATTTGTCTTGACACTGAACGAAACATTTGTCATTTTGAAATACATCCCAATGAAACCCTTGAAACTGTGCTTGTATATATTGGAAAAGGGTGTGCTTGTATGAGAACCCCTTGTGATTTTGTGTTTGTAGATAATGTTACTGTGGATACTAACAATCGCTCAAATATTTGCGTTTGTAACTTTACTAAAATTGTAGGATGTGACTTTATCTATTCAGCTCCTGTTACATCTTACCAACTAGTACAATCAAATTATATTCTATTTCGAGATCTGCTACCTGTCCCTGTAGGAATGAATCTTACCCTGGTGAGAAAACTATTACAACATGAAGACCTGAAGCGGTTGTTGAAACAGGTTCGGGAAAATGGACAAAAGACTCTGATTACTGTCCATCATGATGTTGAGAGAATACATCAAGTGTTGGAAAGAGTAAGAAGGGATGGAGGACACCACTGGTGGGACACTTTGTTTGGATGGTCACCTACCACAACAGGAATCTTCAACGAGATGCTTCACCCTGTTGTTGTCTTATTAGTGCTCACCACATCATGTTTTATTTTAACAATTGTTTTGCATTTTAGACTTTGGATTATGTTGAAACGTTTGTCCATATCCCCAGAAAATATCTGCGCGCTCGATGATCCTCATAGCAAGAGTGTATGTGACACTTCCCATCTATTCTAAAAGAAAAGAATCATGAAGCTTGAGTGACTATAGTCACGGGGTGGATAATGTGGAGTAATCGCTGAGGGGTACTTTGGAAATTTACCCTCTAAGAACAGCCTTGAAACCAGGTGGAACGTAGCACTCATGTACAACGGGTCTGTGCCATGGAGACTCCCTGAACGGCCTTGGATGTTGGCAACATCAGGGGCGCCTGGTGTGCTGACTCTGGGAGAGATTACATGGAGGGTGGAGCGGAGTGGAGACCTCACGGCCACGCTCTGTGAACACCGGAGTTTAGGGATGCACAGGATGTACATTGATAAGCTGCACTTACAATGTCCTGGGCCAAAGACCTGTCAACTTTGATGAAGTGCTGTACTTAGAGTGAACTTTGCTAATTATAATATCATTATAATACTAAAACGCACACCCCTCTCAAAAGTTACCACCCCCCCAAGGTGCGACCCCTCCTCAATGAGTGTGCGCACTGAATTTTTCCTAGTCTGTACCTTTAAACGCGAAGCGAGAGAATTCTGCACCAATCCTGATAAAGGTATGTATGACTAGAGTCACTCAAGCTCCACCTGCAAAGTAAAACACTATAAAATAACGTTTTAAGAGCTGGATGTTAGGGAAGATACCATCGTCATGTACCACTCTAACTTCTGGGATCAGTCGACGGGCTGAGCCTCTCTTCCCCCCCCATCGGGACGCCGTTGGGTAAGATTCGAACCCTTGGTCATACCAAGTGCCTTCCCGGGAAACTTAGAAATCTCTATATAGAGTCACTTTACATCTTTTAACGCGTTTATAGCCAAGTAGTGTCCCTCGTAGTTTTAGCATTTGCACGTGCTTTATAGGTAGTGAATTTATCACCGGCAATCCAAAGAACTTGTATATCTGTTGCTTCAATAAATCGCACTATTGATTGACTCAGCCGTGTGTTCAATAAATCGCACTATTGATTGACTCAGCCGTGTGTGGTCCCTGGACGCGACCGTACCTCTGAGTGCGGCCGTGTTAGTTCAGGAGGTGTCCGGCTGAGCAGGTAGTGTGATGTTAGTAGTGCATCCGGACCCGTGATAGTCCAACAAAGGTGTTGGGCGCGACCGGACTACTAACGCTGACTTTGGGCATCACTCAGAACCTAAGCTCAGCCGCCCCCAGTCCCTCTGATATCTGAGGACCGACTGGAAAGCAAGGGGGTTTAGTTTCTGCCAAATTGCTCTGCCTCTTAACGCAACACCTAATGTCAAGTCTGAACCTCCCCTGGCACAGCTTTGAGCAATTCCCATGCATCCTGTCACTGGATACCAGGGAGAAGAGATCAGCACCTCCCTCTGCACTTCCCCTCCTCAGGAAACTGTAGAGAGCAATAAGGTCGCCCCTCAATCTCCTTTTCTCCAAACTAGACAAACCCAAAGTCCTTAGCCGCTTCTCATAGGATATGCCTTCCAGCCCTTTCACCAGCTTTGTTGCCCTTTGTGCAAAGCCAAAACTAACTGAGCAGAGGAAAGCTTAATGGCCCTGAAGGGAGTCCTAGAATATTGGGGTTTTTTATATTAGGAAATAATCCTTGCTGCAGCCATGGAGTTTGGAGGCTATGCTGCACAAATGTGGTTAGCCCTGTGTGGTCATGAATGTGTTCAGTTTTATTGGGTTTGCGTGGTAATATTTTGGTAGCAGGGGGCTACAGGGGTGGCTTCTGTGAGAAGCTGCTAGAAGCTTCCCCTATGTCCGATAGAGCCAATGCAGGGCAGCTCCAAGGCGGACCCGCCACTGGCCAAGGCTGAGCCAATCAGCGATGGTGGTAGCACCTCTGTGATAACATATTTAAGAAGGGAAAAAAACCCTCCCGCAGAACTGCAGCTGGGAAGACAAGTGAGAATATGTGAGAGAAACAACTATGCAGAGACCAAGGTCAGTGAAGAAGGAGGGGGAAGAGGTGCTCCAGGCACCAGAGCAGAAATTCCCCTGCAGCCCATGCTGAAGACCATGGTGAGGCAGGCTGTCCTCTTCAGCCCATGGAGGTCCATGGTGGAGCACATATCCACCTGCAGCCCATGGAGGACCCCACACCGGAGCAGGTGGATGCGTCCAAAGGAGGCTGTGACCCCATGGGAAGCTTGTGCTGGAGCAGGCTCCTGGCAGGACCTGTGGACCCATGGAGAGAGAAGCCCATGTTGGAGAAGGTTTGCTGGCAGGACTTGTGACCCCGTGGAGGACCCACGCTGGAGCAATCTGTTCCTGAAGGACTGCACCCTGTGGAAGGGACCCAGGCTGGAGCAGTTTGTGAAGAACTGCAGCCTGTGGGAAGGACACATGTTGGAGAAGTTTGTGGAGGACTGTCTCCTGTGGGAGGGACCCCATGCTTGAGTAGGGGAAGAGTGTGAGGAGGGAGTGGCAGAGAGAACATATGATGAACTGACCACAACCCCCATTCCCTGTCCCCCTGTGTCTCTTGAGGGGAGGAGGTAGAGAAATCAGGAGTGAAGTTGAGCCTGGGAAGAAGGGAGGGGTGGGGGGAAGGTGTTTTAAGATTTAGTTTTTATTTCTCATTACCCTACTCTGATTTGATTGGGAATAAATTAATTTAATTTCACCGAGTCAAGTCTGTTCTGCCCGTGATGGTAATTGCTGAATGATCTCTCCCTGTCCTTATCTCAACCCACAAGCCTTTCATTATATTTTCTCTTCCCTGTACTGTTGAGGAGGGGGAGTGATAGAGCAGCTTTGGTGGGCACCTGGCTTCCAGCCAGGGTCAACGCACCACATCAGTACAGCAAGGTGGTAACATTTCATATATGATATCTGGGGGATGTTGAAGCTGGAAATTCCAAGGGATTGGGGACCTAATTCCCTTTTATCTTAACCCTTTTGCCAGTTACTGAGAAATTTGCTGCTCTCTTCCTGATTTTAAGAGAAGATGGCCCATTAAAACTGTTTTGTACCACAAGCTGTTCTGAGCTGAGTTCATTGCCAGCTAGATGGAGACATCATGTGTAGGACTGAGTGCCTCAGAAGTGTAATCCTATGGCAGTGCAGCTGGAAATGATAACAGCCTGCTTGTGATCAGCAGTCATGCAGCGGTTGGGATGCAGCTATTTGACACAGAATATCCATCTCTTGGAAATATTATGCATCCCTTGTGTTTCCTTTTAGTCTGATTTGCCTATATTGGCTGAGCTGCCCCAGGAGTCCTCAGACAGCATATGTTCTGCTCTAAATTAGTTGCTACGATGCAAATGAGAATGTTTGATCTCTCTTTTGGATAATGAATGGATCACCCAGACCCCAAACTGTTTTGACAAGTTATAATCAAGGACCTTTATCTGCAGGAAACCTATGCCTAAATATATATGAATGCCTAAAACTAACCCTACCTGGGATGATCATTAATCACAAATGAATCAGTTACTACAGTTGAGAAAGTCTGTTTATATAGATGTTTGGTGTCAGGCTAACAAAACAGATCCTCTCACTCATAAGCTCCTGTGTTCAGAGATACTTAAGTAGCTTTCTCCCACCAATTCCCATCATCTGCCATGAATGTGCCCCCACTCCTTTTGTTGAAAGGAAGGGTCTCATGATGTGTAAGCCTTTCTCTGCCTGAATACCAGGGTGTGTCTTGATCTAGTTTTCTGTTTGCTTTGGGGTATTACTGGCTTCAGGACCATTCACAACAGCTGTATGGCAGATTGCTTGGACACCTTTCCAGCTAATGCAGCGCTGGCTATGAATTCTTACATTTCCCTTACTGTATATCATCTTATTTTGCTGAAAATCATGAGGACCTCTCTCTATATAACCTCTCCTCAATTTTCAACCCCTCCAATCAAGATGTGCTTTTAACTGTCTTTAGGTACTATGAGTGGGTTTCATCTCCTCACCTAACTTGGCTACACAGAAGTGAGGCATCCAGGCTTAGGTAGTAGTTAGGCTCTCTCTATAGTCAGTATCAGATACTTAGAAGGAGATCATTTTCTTTTGGAAGTACCTGTCTACCTACCTATATGAGATGCCTGTATGACTACTGTAGATTTAACAGGAAAAAGAGGCATCTAACTCTTAATCTACATACTCTAGTAGCTCCAAAATGTACAATATTAAGATATTAACCATAGCTTACAGCCTGCAAAATCCTAAGAGATGCTTGATCCTCTTGACCTTTAGGATAGGAGACAAAAATGCATTTCTCTGGTGTATGTCACCTCTGTAACTGAGCTTCTTAAAGAAATTCTGAAAAGGAGCTTTTTTGGGGAGGTTTGTTTTCATTTTCCAGATGGTATTATTGATATTCAGGCACAGAAGAGCTGCAGTTTGGTTAAAGTCCCACTGCAAGTTTGTGAACAGTCAAATTATGGCCCAGATCTTCCTCCAGCTCTCTTGGTCAGTAGCACAGTCACCTCAATCAGATGCTGGGCAGCTGTGACCACATGTCACAAGCTGGTGTACCACATGCCAGAGCAGGCAGTGAGAATGGGAAGTAGAGGTTGTAGACCCTCGGACATGAGTTGGGAACAGAAGACGTCAAAGGACCAATTTCAGAAAAACTAAGTATTCCAAGGAACTGGTTTTATAAGACTTTTACTGAAATTACTGATTTCTATGAATGATTCTAATTGACACAATGCAAATATTGCAGGAAATAGATACCTAAGCAATACAATTGCTTAAAATAAACAGAAAGCATAGTCTTATTACTGAAATTCCTGAATGTGTTATGATGCAAAAATAAAAAGCAAGTTCCTACTAGGTGGGCTTTAAATATGAAATTGATAGAAAGGGAAGGGTCTGTTGCATCTCCAGGTGGGAAGTTAAGTGTGAACATCAAATGGGCAGATACTACCTTTTGTTATCTAATCTCTAATGTAAGGCTCCTTCTATACAAATATGGCAAGTGCATGTACTTATTTTATCAAACTATTTTTAGACATATTTCATCAAACCTTTAGCCTTAGGTTTTTATTTTGGGTTGTCTTAGCAGGTCTGATCTTGTTCTGTGGTTAGTTCTAGTTGTATAAATAGTAAATTCATTCCTTCTGTCACCTCTGACTTCCTGTTCCTTCTGAATCTTCTTCTGTTCACATCTTTTTTGGGATTTAGACTAAAAGCCTTTTTGACAAAACATTTCCAGAAGTCTGTTAGCAGTATTATCTTCCCCTCCAGTGAACTCAGTATTTGTTTGTACAGCACGTACTGCATAAAGTCTAGAAGGCTCCTTGACTTCCAGAACAAATCTTTATCTGCGTATCTAATCAGAGCTGTCTTTTTCACTACAGATTGGTAAAAACTGAATTGCCATAGAGCTCAGTAAAGACCACTTGTTTTTGCGGGTGCATCTTTTGTAGCTGCACTTGTAAATCTGGCTTCTGGAATGTTTGGAAGGCAGTCCCAAGTATCTCCAAGGAAGGAAAGTATTACGAAGAGCAGAGATTAATATAAATATTAATGTTCCCATTGACTGTTTAGAAGCCATAGTATTTGGTAACATTTGGGAGATGTTTTCTGTGTGTCTACATAGTACAAACTGCAGATTTTAAAATGGAATTTTTGTGAAAGCTGAAAGAAGTTGCTGTAATGTTTTAAAGGATTTTGAGAACATAATATTGGGATCTAATTTGTACCTTCTTAGAATGAGAATATATTTAACTCTGTCTACAGCAAAGAATTATGAAAATGTTGTCTTGCTAATCCAGCTCTTCCAGTCCACATCAGCATTGGTTACCCTGCAGTGTTTGACACACCTGCACCAACCTGTCCAAGGAGCTAGGAAAATACAGAGACTATTTGGCCAGACACAGCTTTGCTACTGAGCTTTTGCTGCCAGCTATATCCAAGGTGTAAATTCAAGCCCAGCTCAAGGATAATTTCATAAGATGCAGTCATTTCAGCAAAGGCCACCTGGGATCAGAGCAGAGATTGCTGTTTGAGGAATAGAGCTGACACAACATCTATAATACATTCCCCAGTAACTGAACTGGAAATGCTGTCCTCTACTTTTAGGATTTGCAAAAGGTTAATCTGCCTTGACCTTACAACCCTTTTAACTAGCATGGTTAAATTTATTAAATTTCTACAGCTGAGTGAACACAGCCATCTGTCACAGCCAGTACCTTTGACCTGCCTGCCTGAGTGACCAGTTGCCCATTAATTAGGGGATGACTTTTATCCAAGCTCAGTCCTATTCCTGTAGATCGCAAGCTTGACTGTGTGTGAACAGGCTGGCAACGATGAGGTTGCACTAAAAAGCCCAAAGGCAGTCAAAAAGGACTTGAGAGCACTGGGGCGACTGGTCGATGGAGTGGGAGCACAGGAAGTGTTTTCATCAATCCCTTCAGTGACAGGGAAGAACGCTGAAAGGAACAGGAAAGCACACCTGAACAACACATGGCTCAGGGGCTGGTGCCGTCGTCAGAATTTTTGGTTTTTTGACCATGGGGCGGTTTACACGGCACCGGGCTTCCTCGCAGCAGGAGTGCAACTGTCTCCAAGGGGCAAAAGGATTCTTGCTTATGAGCTGGCAGGCCTCATTGAGAGGGCTTTAAATTAGATTTGAAGGGAGGAGGGGATAAAACCAGGCTCACTAGAGTTGAGCCTAGGGGTGGCGTGCCACAGTTGAAACCGATAGCCCAGCTGAAGTGCATCTACACCAATGCACGTAGTATGGGCACCAAACAGGAGGAGCTGGAATCTATTGTGCAGCGGGACAGCTATGATGTAGTTGCCATCACAGAAACATGGTGGGATGCTTCTCATGACTGGAGTGCTGCAATGGATGGCTATAAGCTCTTCCGGAGGGATAGGCAAGGAAGGAGAGGTGGTAGGGTGGCTCTGTATGTTAGGGAGTGTTTTGATTGTATAGAAATCAATGATTGTGAAGACCAAGTCAAGTGCTTATGGGTAAGGATGAGGGGGAAGGCAAACAAGGCAGATATCTTGCTGGGAGTCTGTTATAGACCACCTAACCAGGACGAAGAGACAGATGAGACATTCTATAAGCGACTGGCAGAAGCCTCGCATTCGCTGGCCCTTGTTCTTGTGGGGGACTTCAACCTACCGGACATCTGCTGGAAGTATAACATGGCAGAGAGGAAAAAATCTTGGAGGTTTCTGGAGTGTGTGGAGGATAACTTCCTGACACAGCTGGTGAGTGAGCCCCACCAGGGGAGGTGCCTTGCTTGACATGCTGTTTACAAACAGAGAAGGACTGGTGAGAGATGTGGTGGTCGGAGGCCGTCTTGGGCTTAGCGACCACAACATGATAGAATTCTCAGTTGTGAGCGAAGTAAGGAGAGGGGTCAGCAAAACTGCTACCATGGACTTCCAGAGGGCAGACTTTGGCCTGTTCAGGCCACTGGTTGAGAGGGTCCCTTGGGAGACAGTCCTGAAGGACAAAGGGGTCCAGGAAGGCTGGACATTCTTCAAGAAGGAAATCTTAAAGGCGCAGGAGCAGACGGCCCCCATGTGCCGTAAGATGAGCTGGCGGGAAAGGCGACCGGTCTGGCTGAACAGGGAGATTTTGCTGGGACTCAGGGAAAAGAGGAGAGTTTATCATCTCTGGAAGAAGGGGCAGGCAACTCACGAAGAGTACAAGGATCTCGTTAGGTCAAGCAGGGACAAAATTAGAAAGGCAAAAGCCCAGCGAGAGCTCAGTCTGGCCACAATTGTAAAGGATAATAAAAACTGCTTCTACAAATATATTAACAACAAAAAGAGAGGCAAGGAGAATCTCCATCCCCTACTGGATATGGCGGGGAACATTGTCTCCAAGGACGAGGACAAGGCTGAGGTACTTAATGCCGCCTTTGCCTCAGTCTTTAATAGCCAGTCCAGGTATCCGCAGGGTATTCAGCCCTCTGAACTGGAAGACGGGGATGGAGAGCACAATAACCCTCCCATAATCCAGGAGGAAGCAGTCAAGGACCTGCTAATCCACCTGGACACCCACAAGTCTATGGGACCTGATGGGATCCACCCGAGAGTACTGAGAGAGCTGGCAGAGGAGCTTGCCAAGCCACTCTCCATCATTTATCAGCAGTCCTGGTTAACAGGGGAGGTCCCAGATGACTGGAGGCTTGCCAATGTGATGCCCATCTACAAGAAAGGCCCGAAAGAGGATCCTAGGAACTACAGGCCTGTCAGCCTGACCTCCGTACCGGGGAAGATCATGGAGCAGTTGGTCTTGAGAGTGCTCACAGGGCATGTGCAGGACAACCAAGGGATCAGGCCCAGCCAGCATGGGTTCATGAAAGGCAGGTCCTGCTTGACCAACCTGACCTCCTTCTATGACCAGGTGACCCGCCTAGTGGATGAGGGAAAGGCTGTGGACGTTGTCTACCTGGACTTTAGTATAGCCTTTGACAGCATCTCCCACAGCATTCTCCTGGAGAAGCTGGTGGCGCATGGCTTAGACAGGTGTACACTTCGCTGGGTGAGGAACTGGCTGGATGGCTGAGCCCAGAGAGTTGTGGTGAATGGCGTTAAAACCAGCTGGCTGCCGGTCACAAGTGGTGTTCCCCAGGGCTCGGTTCTGGGGCCGGTCTTGTTCAATATCTTTATTGATGACCTGGATGAGGGGATCGAGTGCTCCCTCAGTAAGTTTGCAGATGACACCAAGTTGGGTGGGAGTGTTGATCTGCTGGAGGGTAGGAGGGCTCTGCAGAGGGATCTGGACAGGCTGGATTGATGGGCAGAGGTCAACTGTATGAGGTTTAATAAGGCCAAGTGCAGGGTCCTGCACTTGGGTCACAACAACCCCATGCAACGCTACAGGCCTGGGGAAGAGTGGCTGGAGAGCTGCCTGGTGGAAAGGGACCTGGGGGTGCTGGTTGACAGCCGGCTGAACATGAGCCGGCAGTGTGCCCAGGTGGCCAAGGCGGCCAACAGCGTCCTGGCCTGTATCAGAAATAGTGTGGCCAGCAGGAGTAGGGAAGTGATTGTGCCCCTGTACTCGGCACTGGTGAGGCCGCATCTTGAATACTGTGTTCTCTTTTGGACCCCTCACTACAAGAAGGATGTTGAGGTGCTGGAGCGTGTCCAGAGAAGGGCAACGAAGCTGGTGAGGGGTCTGGAGCACAAGTCTTATGAGGAGCGGCTGAGGGAACTGGGATTGTTCAGCCTGGAGAAGAGGAGGCTGAGGGGAGACCTCATTACTCTCTACAACTCCCTGAAAGGGGGTTGTGGCGACGAGGGTGTCGGCCTCTTCTCCCACCTAACTAGTGGTAGGACGAGAGGAAATGGCCTCAAGTTGCACCAGGGGAGGTTTAGATTGGATATTAGGAAAAAATTCTTCACTGAGAGGGTGGTCAGGCATAGGAACAGGCTGCCCAGGGAGGTGGTGGAGTCACCATCTCTGGAAGTGTTCAAAAAACGTGTGGATGTGGCGCTTCAGGACATGGTTTACGGGACACGGTGGCGCTGGATTAATGGTTGGACTTGATGATCTTGAAGGTCCTTTCCAACCTAGTGATTCTGTGATTCTATATGTGTAAGCACATATGTATATATACGCATCTGCTTTTAGCAAAGACATCCTTTAAATTCCCTATAGAACTGGAAGTCAGCCCTGGTTTTAAATATTCCCAGGTTAAGCCCTCTTCCCCCTCTCCAAGTCCCCTCCTCCTGAAAAAACCTGTACATTCCTACATTACATCAACGTTTAGGATTCCTAGAATAATGAATAACGATCCTATCATATTGTCTGAGTGCAGTTCATGCCAAATTTGTGCAACAATTAGAAATGCAAAACCAAATCTTTTCACATTTCTAGTACAAAACCGATCCAGAACAATAGGGGAAAAATTCCCACTTTGAACTTTGCTTTGCAAAAAAAAAAGCCCCCCAAACACCTGATCCTGCAAGAACTTTTAAGCACTTGCTTAATCTCAAGCATGTGAATAAACCAATTGGTTTTGGAAAATTCTTAAATGGACTTTAAGGATTCGCTTAAAAGTTTTGCTGGAGGGATAATCAGGGGTCTGCAAGGCAGAGCCCTTCCTATTTCTGTCAGGTCTCTCAATTATGTTGAGCAGCTCATTAAAATTTCTTGTCAAAGCCCATGCAGAATGGACACAAATTTGCAAAGATTTTAGGTAGGGAAGATGTGCATAGAAATCTTAGTTTCCTGAGACATAATATCCTTCCAAAGTATTGAAACAAAACTATTTGATGGATATAGGATCAATTTATTTAACATATGGTAATCTGGCCAATTTGACAGCACTCCCAACTGTTCTTTGAACAAGCGGAGAAGTATGTCAGAGGCCTTAGTTTTGCTCATGTTGGGCCTCTTCCAAGATACCGCTTATGGGCTTCTGAGTCAATGGGGCCCCTGCTCCCTACAGGGTATTATGAGAGCACAATGCACTCAGGCCTCCAAAGCTACTCTCCCAGGGAGGAACTGCAATTGTGTCAATCAGGATAGCAGAAGGAAAGACAAAATAAGTGGCCTAAGGAATTAACCTGTAAGGAAAAAGTAAGGAAACATGTAGTGAGGGGGTGCTACAACCAAGGAAAAGGAATAAAACAAAAAAAAAACCCCTCCAGAGAGGTAGGCATAGGATGTGTGAAATATGCTGAGTCTTGATGTAGGAAACAGTTTTAATTTGCTGATAAAACTCCACTACGTTCATTTCTATCAGAACACTGACTAGGAGAAAATCATAACAGAGATTCCTTAGGTTTATTTTTTTTTTATATATGTCCTTCAACCAGTACAAGGGGTCCGGTACCTGAAGTCAACTGCCATGTCAAATTCACAAGAACAATCCATGACATTCCAAGAAAAGTTGTCACAAAATTAACTCTTTATTGCTTTGAAGAGAGACAGAGACTACAGTAAAAAGGAAAAATAATGGACAGAGACACACTTTACAAAGACTAATGCTGCCAGATAAAAACAAAAAAAGGAAAAAAGAGTAAATCAAATATCCCTCCATATAGGACAAAGGGGGAATACAATCAGTTTATTCAATGAAGCTTTTTAATGCTCTGCCTTTTAGATAAGGACTCTGATTTTTGTCATGCAGTACATATTCTAACAGTAAAAGGGAAAGAAGAAATACTGTACTTAACCCAGCCTGGTACTATGCTAACCCCAATCGCATGCCTTTATTTCCCTATACGTGTTTTATAGGTATCTGGGTGATACAGTCATAGCGAAAGCATGGTCATGGGTCTGAGAGAGAAAGCTCCAAACACATTATGGAGATACATAAAACAAAGGTAATATGTTGTGGATCATCATGAAATCTAAAGGCAATACATATCCTATCCTACCATTTAGCCATACTTTACAGGCTTAGAATCATAGAAAAGTTTGGGTTGGAAGGGACCTTTTAAGGTCATCTTAGTCCAACCCCCCTGCAATGAGCAGGGACATCTTCAACTAGATCAGGTTGCTCAGAGCCCACTCCAACCTGACCTGGAATGTTTCCAGGGATGGGGCATCTACCACCTCTCTGGGCAACCTGGGCCAGTGTTTCACCACCTTCACTGTGAAAAATTTCTTCCTTAGATCTAGTCTAAATCTACCCTCTTTTAGTTTAAAACCATTATCCCTTGTCCTATCGCTACAGGCCCTGCTAAAAAGTCTGTCCCCATCTTTCCTATAGGCCCCCTTTAAGTACTGGAAGGCTGCAGTAAGGTCTCCCTGGAGCCTTCTCTTCTCCAGGCTGAACAACCCCAACTCTCTCAGCCTGTCCTCATAGGAGAGGTGTTCCAGCCCTCTGATCATTTTTGTGGCCCTCCTCTGGACGTGCTCCAACAGGTCCATGTCTTTCCTGTGCTGAGGGCTCCAGAGCTGGATGCAGGACTCCAGGTGGGGTCTCACCAGAGCGGAGTAGAGGGGCAGAATCGCCTCCCTTGACCTGCTGGCCACGCTTCTTTTGATGCAGCCCAGAATACGGTTGTCCTTCTGGGCTGCGAGCGCACATTGCCGGCTCATGTCCAGCTTTTCATCCTCCATTACCCCCAAGTCCTTCTCAGCAGGGCTGCTCTCAATCCCTTCATCCCCCAGCCTGTAGTGATCCTGGGGGTTGCCCTGACCCAGGTGCAGGACCCTGCACTTGGCCTTGTTGAATCTCATGAGGTTCACACAGGCCCATTCCTTAAGCTTGTCCAGGTCCCTCTGGATGGCATCCTGTCCCTCAGGTGTGTCAGCTGCACTACTCAGCTTGATGTTGCCTGCAAACTTGCTGAGGGTGCACTTGATGCCACTATGTCACTGATGAAGATATTAAAGAGTACTGGTCCCAACACGGACCCCTGAGGGACCCCACTCGTCACCAATCTCCATCTGGACATTGAGTCGTTGACCACAACTATCTGGATGCACCATCCTGTCAATTCCTTATCCACTGAACAGTCCACCCATCAAATCCATGTTTCTCCAATTTAGAGAGAAGGGTGTTGTGGGGGACCGTGTCAAAGGCCTTGCAGAAGTCCAGATAGATGACATCCGCAGCTCTTCCCTTGTCCACTGATGTGGTCACTCCATCATAGAAGGCCACTAGCTTGGTCAGGCAGGACTTGCCCTTGGTGAAGCCATGCTGGCTGTCTCGAATCACCTCCCTGTCCTCCATGTGCCTTAGCATAGCTTCCAGGAGGATCTGTTCCATGATCTCTCCAGTCACAGAGGGGAGGCCGACGGGTCAGTAGTTACCAGGGTCCTCCTTTCGACCCTTTTTTAAAAATGGGTGCAATGTTTTCCTTTTCCCGGTCACCCGGGACTTTACCTGACTTCCATGACTTTTCAAATGTCATGGAGATTGGCTTGGCAACTACAACAACCAATTCCCTCAGGACTCTGGGATGCATCCTGTCAGGTCCCATAGACTTGTGTATGTTCTGGTTCCTCAGGTGGTCTCGAACCTGATCTTCTCTTACAGTGGGTGGGATTTTGCTCCTCCAGTCCCTGTCTTGCAGTCCATCCACTCGAGAGGTGTGGGAAGAGAGACTGCTAGCGAAGACTGAGGCAAAGTTGTCATTGAGTACCTCAGCCTTCTCCTAATCCATTGTTACCAGTCTGCCAGTCTTGCTCATCAGCGGGGATACGCTTTCTTTGACCCGTCTTTTCTGGCTGACATACCCGTAGAAGCCTTTCTTATTTTTCTTTGCATCCCTTGCCAAGTTCAGCTCCAGCCGTGCCTTGGCCTTCCTGACCCCATCCCTACACAACCAGGCAGCATCCTGTACTGTTCCCAGGCTACCTGTCCCTGCTTCCACTGCCTGTGCATTTCATTCTTGCCCTTTAGTTTGACCAGCAGGTCTCGACTCAGCCATGCCAGTCTCTTGCCTTTCTTTCCTGATTTCTTACACCTGGGGATCGAGAGCTCTTGTGCCCTCTGGAAAGCTTCCTTAAAGATCTGCCAGCTCTGTTCTGCTCCCTTGTCTCTGAGGGCAGTTTCCCAGGGGGTCCTATTGACTAACTCCCTGAAGAGCTGGAAGTTTGCTTCCGTAAAATTCAGGGTCTTGACTTTACTCTTTGCCTGCCCCATATCCCTCAGGACTGTGAACTCCACCAGTGCATGGTCACTGCAGCCCAGGCTGCCTCCAGTCTTGACGTCATCAATTAGCTCCCTTGTTTTGGTGATCAACAGTTCCACTTGGGAAGACAGACACCATAACTCCGAACGTCCCTCCACCCCTTCCTTCTTCTTCGTCCCAGCTTTATATACTGAGCATGATGTCATATGGTATGGAATATCTCTTTGGCCAGTTTGGGTCAGCTGTCCTGGCTGTGTCCACTCCCAGCTTCCCGTGCACCCCCAGCCTTCTTGCTAGCAGGCCAGCACGAGAAGCTGGACTGTCCTTGACTGCTTAGCAACAGCTCAAAACATCAGCACGTTATCAACATTTTCTCTTCCCAAGTCCAAAACATAGCCTCACACTAGCTTCTGTGAAGAAAACCAACTCTATCCTGGCTGAAACCAGGACAGTCCTCTAGCTGGAATAAGAAGGCTTCATCAATAGACTCCCCTTGATTGGTCAGCCTTGAGTAGACACCAACTACAAGGTTCCCTTTGTTGCCTCGGTCTCTGATTCTTACCCATAAGCTTTCAATCTGTTTGTGGCTGTTCTTAAGAGGCAGCTCTTCACACTCTATCCATTTCTTGATGTAGTTGGCAACCCCTCCACCCCTCCTTCCTTACCTGTCCCTTCTGAACAGCCTGTAGCCATCAACAGAAGCACTCCAGTCATGGGATTCATCTCACCAAGTTTCAGTAATGGCAACTAGGTCATATCTTTGTAGCAGCACAGTGGCTTCCAACTCCTCCTGTTTGTTGCCCATCTGCATGCATTGGTGTAGAGGCACTTCAGCTGAGTTGTCAGCTGTGTCACTTTTTTAAAGGAATACCTCTTAATTCTTTTGAGGCATTTCACCAGTATTTCCCTGTTGGCCTCTCTTACCTCATGAGCCCCTCGCTCATCTCTATAAGACTTCAAGTGTGCTCCAGTGTACCCAGCACGTCAGAGTAACAGGCTGAGGGCCCTCGCTAGCACCCTCTAACCTTGGAGTGTCATTACCACAGTTTGTTACAGACAGGCCTGATATTATCCCCCTCCCCCTTCAAATCTAGTTTAAAGCTCTGTCAATGAGCCCTGCTAGCTTGTGAGCAAAGACCCTCTTCCCCCTTTGAGAAAGGTTAACCCTGTCTGATGCCAGCAGGCGTTGTGCCGTGTAGGTCATCCCATTATCAAAAACCCAAAATTGTGGCGGTGACACCAGTGACGGAGCCATGTGTTAATAGACTGGGCCCACCTGTTTCTTCCTATGTCACTGCCCGCAACTGGGAGGAGAGAGGAAAAAATTACCTGTGCTCCAGATTCTCTAACCAGCTGTCCCAAGGCCCTGAAGTCTCATTTGATCGCCCTTGGACTACGTGTTGTGGCTTTGTCGTAAAGGATAATAAAAAATGTTTTTACAAATATATTAACAACAAGAAGAGAGGCAAGGAGAATCTCCATCCCCTACTGAATATGGCGGGGAACATTGTCACCAAGGACGAGGACAAGGCTGAGGTACTTAATGCCGCCTTTGCCTCAGTCTTTAATAGCCAGTCCAGGTATCCACAGGGTATTCAGCCCCCTGAGCTGAAAGATGGGGATCGAGAGCACAATATACTCCTCATAATCCAGGAGGAAGCAGTTAAGGACCTGTTATGCCAGCTGGACACCCACAAGTCTATGGGGCCTGATGGGATCCACCCGAGAGTACTGAGAGAGCTGGCAGAGGAGCTTGCCAAGCCACTCTCCATCATTTATCAGCAGCCGTGGTTAACAGGGGAGGTCCCAGAAGACTGGAGGCTTGCCAATGTGACGCCTGTCTACAAGAAAGGCCGGAAGGAGGATCCTGGGAACTGCAGGCCTGTCAGCCTGACCTCCATACCAGGGAAGATTATGGAGCAGTTGGTCTTGAGAGTGCTCACAGGGCATGTGCAGGACAACCAAGGGATCAGGCCCAGACAGACTGGGTTCATGAAAGGCAGGTCCTGCTTGACCAACCTGACCTCCTTCTATGACCAGGTGACCCGCCTAGTGGATGAGGGAAAGGCTGTGGATGTTGTCTACCTGGACTTTAGTAAAGCCTTTGACAGCGTCTCCCACAGCATTCTCCTGGAGAAACTGGCGGCTCGTGGCTTAGACAGGTTTACTCTTCGCTGGGTGAGGAACTGGCTGGATGGCTGAGCCCAGAGAGTTGTGGTGAACGGCGTTAAATACGGCTGGCGGCCGGTCACAAGCGGTGTTCCCCAGGGCTCGGTTCTGGGGACGGTCTTGTTCAATATCTTTATTGATGACCTGGATGAGGGGATCGAGTGCTCTCTCAGTAAGTTTGCAGATGACACCAAGTTGGGTGGGAGTGTTGATCTGCTGGAGGATAGGAGGGCTCTGCAGAGGGATCTGGACAGGCTGGATCGATGGGCAGAGGTCAACTGTATGAGGTTTAATAAGGCCACATGCCGGGTCTTGCACTTCGGCCACAACAACCCCATGCAATGCTACAGGCTTGGGGAGGAGTGGCTGGAGAGCTGCCTGGTGGAAAGGGACCTGGGGGTGCTGGTTGACAGCCAGCTGAACATGAGCCGGCAGTGTGCCCAGGTGGCCAAGAAGGCCAACAGCGTCCTGGCCTGTATCAGAAATAGTGTGGCCAGCAGGACTAGGGAAGTGATTGTACCCCTGTACTCAGCACTGGTGTGGCCGCACCTTGAATACTGTGTTCAGTTTTGGGCCCCTCACTACAAGAAGGATGTTGAGGTGCTGGAGCGTGTCCAGAGAAGGGCAACGAAGCTGGTGAGGGGTCTGGAGCACAAGTCTTATGAGGAGCGGCTGAGGGAACTGGGGTTGTTTAGTCTGGAGAAGAGGAAGCTGAGGGGAGACCTTATCACTCTCTACAACTACCTGAAAGGGGGTTGTGGCGACGAGGGTGTCGGCCTCTTCTCCCAAGTAACTAGTGATAGGACAAGAGGAAATGGCCTCAAGTTGCGCCAGGGGAGGTTTAGATTGGATATTAGGAAGAATTTCTTCACTGAGAGAGTGGTCAGGCATTGGAACAGGCTGCCCACGGAGGTGGTGGAGTCGCCATCTCTGGAAGTGTTCAAAAAACGTGTGGATGTGGCGCTTCAGGACATGGTTTAGGGAACATGGTGGCGCTGGATTAATGGTTGGACTTGATGATCTTGAAGGTCCTTTCCAACCTAGTGATTCTGTGATTCTGTGATTCATTGGCACCCACATGGAAGAGGAATAATGGGTAATAGTCCAAGGGCCGTGCCAGTCTAGGAAGTTTCTAAATGATGTCCGTAACCCAGGCCCCAGGGAGGCAGCAGACTTCCTGAAAAGGACAATCTGTCTGGCATATTTGACCCTCTGTCAATCCTTTCCTTTAAGCTGCTGCCTTCAACCTGGCAAGGGGAGGATACAAGATCCCGTTGATCTTTTTTTTTCTGGTGGCTGTTCCTGTTTCTGTTCTCAGGGAGGACAGAGCATGGTTTCACCAGTCTCTCTCTCTGACTCCCAGCCTAGTTCAACTGAATTGCCGTTAATATGTAATGTGCTAGGCAAGGAGTATTACAAATGTGTGTTACACTATATCAAATCAAAACATGTTGGAGTTCAGTAGCACAGAGCACTTGCCAGATTAAGATGCCAGTTAATTATGTCAAAGAATATTGATAGAGAAGATAATGAAGAGACCAAATCTTGTCAGTCCCACTGGAGAGTGCTGCTCACAAATGGAGTTTTATTTAGGTGACTCAGATACAGATTACAGTGTTTCTATGTGAGAAAAATGCATCTTAAATTAAGGTTTGGCTGAGGAGACCACATTAAAATTAAATGATGGCAAATGCCAGCTGTCTCTGTTTCATACAAAGAAATCCTAGTAGCATAACCTTCCTTTAGGAAGAACATATAATGTACCACAGAGGATTAAGTAAGAGAAACCTGAAATGCAAGCAGAATTCCATGAATAGCCCCTTCAGTCAGAGATAAAATATCAACTGGCTTAATGGGGCAGGTCATCTGCCACTTCCAATAAACATTATAATTCAATTTGTTGTCTACAGACAAACATTCTTGTTCAGGGGTCACTACAGGGAATTGAAAATTCTACCTGAATTGAATTTCTATTACTTAATTATGCTGTTCTGGAAAGTGCATAGTTCTAAGTAAATAGGTGGTTTTCAGTGCACAGCATTCACATAAATCACCTCAAGCATATATGAGGGAATGACTTAAAAGCATCATCTTCTGCAGGTGCAAATGTGGGTACTGGAGTAGTATTGCCAACTGACCAGCTTGCTCAAAATGAGCAAGATTGCAATGGAAATGTTTGTTATAAGTGTTTTGTTCACTAAGTTGTATGGTTCTTTTTCTGAAGGTGATTTCTTTCTTTCTGCTGCTTCCATATAGGGATTTGCATATCATACCTCTCAGGCTGCAATGTGTGAAGATGTTTCTTCTCTTTTCTGTAAAGTTCAAACAACACAGACGCATAATATAATCTCCTTCATTCTTTTGTGTGGGTTGGGTCCCCTGTGACATTTTAAGTAAAAGTCAGATATTTTACACTTGTTAAGTTTAAATTTAAACCAGTTTCTAATTAACTCCAAGCCTAAAAGTAAACAAAAAAATTATAATGCTTACAAACATTTAAGAATCTTCATGTCTAGGGAGGCCTCTGTCTGAATGGTTGCAGGACACATGCATGACTTCAGCTGAGACCAGGCAGACACAGAACTGAGCCCAGGTTGTCTACTGGTTATCAGCAATATCAACCTCAAGTTGATTACACCATGACTGTATTTTTCTAAAACCAGCAGATAGTTTTGATGCATAGTTCTAACTGCCCTCCTTTTTCCAGCTTTAATAATTGGTTACTTTTAAACAAAATTAAATGATTACTTCATGGTTTAGAAAAGTGGAGTTCTGGTATGCTTCTGCACACACACATGTGTCTGTTTCCCCTCGTAATTCAAGAACAGTGAGGAAAAAAAGTATTTTGAATGCTTGGATTCCAAAAGGGAAACTTTTATTTTGCCAGCTTTCAATTAGGTTGAATTTGGATGGCTGAATAGCTAAGTCCTCACTGGGAAACCCACAGATGTTATCAGAGATGAAAAACAACCTTAACCACAGCAGCATCCACTAGAAATTCTGTAGCCGCTGTATAAAGGACCTTACGAGGCCAGCTAGCACATGGCATAGGGTCTCCTCCTTGGTGCCTTGTTCTCTGCTGCCCTTTTGCTGTATTCTTCCTGAGGAAGGAGGGTGGTTGCTCCTGGTCTTCCCTGTGCAGCATGTTTCCCCACTGACGTGGGAGAGAGACGCATTCTCCAGCTTTTTTGCCTCCTCCCTCCCACTGGAATCAATGAAAGAATTATGAACATTTTACAATTCAGTGACAAAAAGAGGAATGCAACTGCCAAAAGTGTAGGGTCAGATGGCTGAGAGGCTTTTTCCTCCCTCCTTCCTTGTCCCAACCCTGGTGCTGATTAGCCAGGGAGAAGGGGGAGGCACCTTCCTCCAGGCAATCCACTACAGATGTTCTTTGCTTTATATAACACAGGTAAAGGCAAGCCATACTTAGTGAATAGGTTTTATTTTTCCTTCCACCTATTATGAAATAAATAGGAGAGATAAATAGTCATGGCACAGCAAAAAACACTGGGCAGGCTAGGGGGGAAGGGGGGTAGTGTGCTACATTCCCTCCTTGGCCGTGGGGAGAGTCTCAGGGCTGGAGAATATAGCCAGGCAGAAATTATGGGGTCATCTTATGGGGTAACTCTTCTGTCAAAACGTTTGGGGCAGTCCCAATGCCAGCTATGGGTTTGTGTGTTACCACTGACACACAGACTCTCTCGCACAGAAAACCCCAGTCAAGAGCGAATCACAATTTTGGACCCTACCCCACAGCACTTTCAAGGGTAACAAAAGGCAGAAACACAAGATTGACTGGAATGGGATTATTCATGACAAATTTCATCACAATTTTACAAGAAGTTCTAAATGAAAGTTGAAAACTGATTTTAAAAAGTTGAATTTTCTATTGGAGAAATAATAAAAAAGGGGCTCCCCATCTGCCTGCTTGGAGACCTGGGCTCAGTTCACTTGCTATTTACAGCAGGAAATGGAGCTGGGAGGTGTGTCCCAGTCAGCCATCACAGAAACGAAAACACTTTTTTTTTCCCCTCAAAATTTCTCCACAGTAATTTTTTTGGTATTTTACTTTTTTTCTGTGATTACAGGTGTGCAGGTTTTGGATAGGATAGAGTTAATTTTCTTCGTAGTAGCTAGTATGTGGGTATGTTTTGGATTTGTGCTGAAAATACTGTTGATAATACAGGCATGCTTTTGTTGTTGCTGAGCAGTGCTTACACAGTGCCTTTTCTGCTTCTCACACCACCCCACCAACGAGTAGACTAGGGGTGCACAAAGCAGTGGAAGCAGGGACAGGTAGCCTGGGAACAGTACAGGATGCTGCCTGGTTGTGTAGGGATGGGGTCAGGAAGGCCAAGGCACGGCTGGAGCTGAACTTGGCAAGGGATGCAAAGAAAAATAAGAAAGGCTTCTACGGGTATGTCAGCCAGAAAAGACGGGTCAAAGAAAGCGTATCCCCGCTGATGAGCAAGACTGGCAGACTGGTAACAATGGATTAGGAGAAGGCTGAGGTACTCAATGACAACTTTGCCTCAGTCTTCGCTAGCAGTCTCTCTTCCCACACCTCTCGAGTGGATGGACTGCAAGACAGGGACTGGAGGAGCAAAATCCCACCCACTGTAAGAGAAGATCAGGTTCGAGACCACCTGAGGAACCGGAACATACACAAGTCTATGGGACCTGACAGGATGCATCCCAGAGTCCTGAGGGAATTGGTTGTTGTAGTTGCCAAGCCAATCTCCATGACATTTGAAAAGTCATGGAAGTCAGGTAAAGTCCCGGGTGACCGGGAAAAGGAAAACATTGCACCCATTTTTAAAAAAGGGTCGAAAGGAGGACCCTGGTAACTACTGACCCGTCGGCCTCTCCTCTGTGACTGGAGAGATCATGGAACAGATCCTCCTGGAAGCTATGCTAAGGCACATGGAGGACAGGGAGGTGATTCGAGACAGCCAGCATGGCTTCACCAAGGGCAAGTCCTGCCTGACCAAGCTAGTGGCCTTCTATGATGGAGTGACCACATCAGTGGACAAGGGAAGAGCTGCGGATGTCATCTATCTGGACTTCTGCAAGGCCTTTGACACGGTCCCCCACAACACCCTTCTCTCTAAATTGGAGAAACATGGATTTGATGGGTGGACTGTTCAGTGGATAAGGAATTGACAGGATGGTGCATCCAGATAGTTGTGGTCAACGACTCAATGTCCAGATGGAGATTGGTGACGAGTGGGGTCCCTCAGGGGTCCGTGTTGGGACCAGTACTCTTTAATATCTTCATCAGTGACATAGTGGCATCAAGTGCACCCTCAGCAAGTTTGCAGGCAACATCAAGCTGAGTAGTGCAGCTGACACACCTGAGGGACAGGATGCCATCCAGAGGGACCTGGACAAGCTCAAGGAATGGGCCTGTGTGAACCTCATGAGATTCAACAAGGCCAAGTGCAGGGTCCTGCACCTGGGTCAGGGCAACCCCCAGGATCACTACAGGCTGGGGGATGAAGGGATTGAGAGCAGCCCTGCTGAGAAGGACTTGGGGGTAATGGAGGATGAAAAGCTGGACATGAGCCGGCAATGTGCGCTCGCAGCCCAGAAGGACAACCGTATTCTGGGCTGCATCAAAAGAAGCGTGGCCAGCAGGTCAAGGGAGGTGATTCTGCCCCTCTACTCCGCTCTGGTGAGACCCCACCTGGAGTCCTGCGTCCAGCTCTGGAGCCCTCAGCACAGGAAAGACATGGACCTGTTGGAGCACGTCCAGAGGAGGGCCACAAAAATGATCAGAGGGCTGGAACACCTCTCCTATGAGGACAGGCTGAGAGAGTTGGGGTTGTTCAGCCTGGAGAAGAGAAGGCTCCAGGGAGACCTTACTGCAGCCTTCCAGTACTTAAAGGGGGCCTATAGGAAAGATGGGGACAGACTTTTTAGCAGGGCCTGTAGCGATAGGACAAGGGATAATGGTTTTAAACTAAAAGAGGGTAGATTTAGACTAGATCTAAGGAAGAAATTTTTCACAGTGAAGGTGGTGAAACACTGGCCCAGGTTGCCCAGAGAGGTGGTAGATGCCCCATCCCTGGAAACATTCCAGGTCAGGTTGGAGTGGGCTCTGAGCAACCTGATCTAGTTGAAGATGTCCCTGCTCATTGCAGGGGGGTTGGACTAAGATGACATTTAAAGGTCCCTTCCAACCCAAACTATTCCATGGTTCTATTCTATGATACAGCTTAATTGCTTATGTACGTGTGCAGGCTAGCCTGTGTATATCTCTGCCTTGCAGCCAAGATGAGGTCACTGTTCCAGACTGCAAGAGAGATATAGTAGTGCTTAAGTGCTGCAAGCGCAGAGTAGTGTAACATTCCTTGGCTCCAGCTTTCACAGGGCTGCTCACTGCTCAGGATATTTGGAGCTTGTTTTCTCAGCCAGTGTAGATGATTTAAACAGGTCTGGCGGCAGGCAACCTTGAAATCCCTGAAGTAAAATTTTATTTTCCCTTGAGAGACATTTTAAGACTAAAGCACAAGTGATGGAGCAATAGAAATCTTTCAGAGGAAGATGTATGTTCCTCTTCATGAGATTCATCCTATCAACAAATTCTTTCCTATTTCTCATCCAGGATGCTTCAGAAGTGCAGGCTGTTTTCATATTTTACAATATAATTCATAACTTGCACTGTCTTCGTTCTAGGAGTTATTTTCAAGCTCCTTTGGGTGAAAAAAGCTTAAGCATGCGATTAAATTTCCCCAGGTTGTCAAGTTTAGCTGATCCATGGTTATCTCCTGATGTCAAAATCATAGTGTTAGCTTCGGTTGCAAAGATATTTGAGTACCTGCATTCGCTAAAGGAGTTCACAGAGACAGTGACCATGGCTGTCTGTGCAGTGCAGTCCAGAGGTAATTTTGAAAATGGCAGTGTATGCCCGAAGGCTAGTAAATGATCTTTTTAGTTTCATAAATGTCTATATATCTAGTCACACCTGTGAATGAACTAAGCTGTCGGAGAAAATTAGTGTAAAAATCAGACCAAGCTGGCTCGCAGACCTATCTTGCTTTGTCAGTTGTTCTGAAAACTGAAATGCAACACCTGTGAGGCCAAACCATGGTGGGACAGGGTAGTTTTGACTGCGCCAAGGCTCTTGTACAGGTCCCATGCCCAGGGAATAGCAGCTGCCGTTTGAAGGTGATTTGTTTCCTGAGCTCAGTTTCTAAACGAATGGCAGTCCGGGAGGGAGGGCACCAGTCCTTTTAATTTGTGCACAGGGTGGCACTGCCTGACCCAAGCTTACTGCAGTGCTGGTGACTGTGGTTTCTGTGAGATGGAGAACCACTTTCTCCCCTCCAGTAGTACTGGTGCCCTAAAACACTGAGGAATTTAAATCAGTCTTTTTTTTTTTTTTTTTGTGGAATGATCCCAAGAGATGTTATAGGCACAGCAGAGAGTTGCTTCGGTGCAGGAGTTCTCAAATACGAGGTAGCAAATCCTGCTCTTGCAGCCTTTCCATGAGCCAGCAGGTTGTGCCTGCTTCTGGAGGACACAGAGCAAAAAGTGAATATATCCAGCTGCCTTTGTATTTCCCAGAGACGATACAAGCAGTAAATTTTACAATACCCTAAATTAATCAAAGAAAAGTTCACTTGATTAAATTTTAGAGACCATGAAATTGCTAGGCATTATTTAAACATGTGATACTTCAGAAGTGTACACTGACAGGAGCTGATCCATCTAGGAACTGCTATTCTAATGGCAGCTTCCAAAGAAAGGTGCAGACCTGGTGTGGGAAAGTGCAGGACTGTTGCATGTTAGGTAAGCTCTGATTTTTATACACCATTTTTTTTTTTTTCTGAAAAGAAAATACTCTGACACCCATACAATTCCTTTACAAGTAGCACTGGAAATGTTCTGTTCTATTTTGCATTTCTGGCTGCCATGCTGAGTATTTCCTGTAGGTTTTTGTATGCTAACTATATTTTAACGAAATTAACTATTTAACCACATTTCAGTTTTAATCAACTGACTGGAAAGAATTTAGTTTCCATGTCTCCTTTCCTTAACACTCATGCATAAATGAGTATTTGTATTTTATATATTCATTCATTTAAATGAATATTTGTATTTTTGCAGTTCAGCAGCAGAAACCTTATATTCAACCATCTTTGGTCCCCATTTGAACATGTGCAAATTCTGATAGTACATAATAGTCCTGACTGAGACCTGGGCTCTGAGTGCCAAATGCTGTACAAATCAAGAAACAGTCTCTGCTCTAAAGAATGTATAATTTAAAGAATGCTGTCAAACTGGATTTAATTCTCATTTTTCATTGCCTTTGTTTCAGAGTCTATTGTGCTATTAAAAACCAGTTTTGTTTGTAGAAAGTTACTGTCTATCAGCCCATTCACCTCAGATTTATTTCTGGGCATTATCTGTTTATAATTAAAAGAGTTTCTGGAGTCAGGCTTGCAGAAGAATTGAAACGTGCCTGTTTTAAAAGTAAGTTTCTGTTGTGTGCGATTAGGGAGACTATCTTGGAAATGGCATTCTTAGGCCCAAAACTGAGATGAACCCAAAGTTCATTGACACCAGCTGTGATATTAGGACCTAACTTGTGATTTTTGAATGTTTGAGGTGCTGAACCAAACATATGCAGCAAAAGTTTATGCTGCTATCTTGAAAATAAGCTATGCTAGAAATCTGGAGTGAAATGCCATCAAAAAGAAATCCTGAGTAGTCATTTAATTTAATTTAATTTAATTTAATTTAATTTGTTACCAATACGTCATCACTGTCATTAACTGAATTGTTAAAGCTGACAGTACCCTGGGAATTAGGGGGCTATGGAAATCCCCCTGTTCTGCACATGCAGCCTTTGTGGATCTAGTAACCTTACACTTTATTTTGGGAGAGAGCAGAAAGGCGACTAAACAGTAGGGTCACCTAATTTGTAGGAATGGCTTCTCAAGCAGAATGGACGTTTTGTGGTTCCAGTTTTACACCTGCAAGGTTCAGATTTGTTGGGGCTGATATCTAGCAGCATGATTACATGTCCTGCATCTGCCCTGTCTATTGCGAGTGCAGCTTCAGGGAGCTACTTAGCAGTGTCCCCTTGGAAGGGGTCCATGAGTGCTGATCATTTTTTAAGAACCACCTTTTAAAGGCACAGGAGCAGGAAATCCCATTGTGTCACAAGTCAAGCAAGCGAGGCAGACAACCAGCTCGGCTGAACAGGGAACTCCTCTTGGAACTCAGGAGGAAAAAGAAATGGTATGATCTCTGGAAGCGAGGTCAGGCTTTGCAGGAAGATTACAGAGCCATGGTTCGCATACACAGGGAAAATACACAAAAGGCCAAAGCTCAGAGATTAAACTGGCCAGTATTGTGTCAGACAACAAGAAAGGCTTTTTTAAGTACATTAATACCAGGAGGAGGTCTAAGGAAAACATTGGACCGATACTCGTTGAAGATAGATAGTCACCTGACTAAAAGGGATGAAGACAATGTGGAGGCATTCAGTGCTTTTTTTGCCTCAGTCTTTAATAATACTGATAGACCTTGGGCTGCCAGGTCCTCTGAGTTGGAGGACCACGACTGTGGGAACAGTGACTTTCCATTTGTGGACACTGAAATTGTAAGGGACCAGCTGTATCAGCTGAATGTTCATAAGTCCATGGGGCCTGATGGGATTCATCCCAGAGTACTGAAGGAGCTACTGGATGTTACAGCAGGACCCTTCTCAATCATCTACCAAAGGCCTTGGGAGTCTGGGGAGGTCCCTGCTGACTGGAAGCCAGCCAATGTTATTACATTTTACAAGAAGGGCATGAGGGAAGACCCAGGAAACTACAGACCTGTTAGTCTAACCTCAGTTCCTGGAAAAATTATGCAGAAGTTTATATTGGGTACTATGAAAGGCATTTAAAGGACAATGCAATCATCAGGCACAGTCAACATGGGTTCACAAAGGGAAAGTCCTGTTTAACTAATTTGATATCCTTCTATGATAAGGTCACCCACCTAGTGGATGAAAGGAAGATGGTAGATGTAGCTTTTCTGGATTTTAGCAAGGCTTTTGATACTGTCCCTCACAGCATCCTTCTGGATGAGTTGTCCAACTGTGAGATGAGCAGGTACGTGGTGCGCTGGGTGAAGAACTGGCTGGATGGCAGGGCTAAAAGGGTTGTAGTGAATGGGGCTACATCTAGCTTGCAACTGGTCACCAGCGGTGTTCCTCAGGGATCAATTCTAGGGCCAGTTCTGTTCAATATTTTTATCAATGATCTGGATGCAGGAGTTGAATGGACCATTAGCAAGTTTGCTGACAATACCAAACTGGGAGGTGCTGTTGACTCTCTCAAGGGACAAGAGGCCTTGCAGAGGGATCTAGACAGACTGGAGCATTGGGAAATCATCAGTGGGATGAAATTTAACAAGAACAAATGCCGGATTCTGCACCTGGGATGGAGTAACAACAGGCACAAGTATAAATTGGGAGATGAGTGGCTGGAGAGCAGCCCTGCAGAAAGGGATCTGGGGGTGCTGGTTGACAGTAGTCTCAATATGAGTCAGCAGTGTGCCCTGGCAGCCAAGAGGGCAAACTGCATTCTGGGGTGCATCAAGCACAGCATAACCAGCTGGTCAAAAGAGGTGATTATCCCACTGTATTTATCATTGGTGCAGCCTCACCTTAAGCATTGTGTGCACTTCTGGGCCCCACAATTTAAAAAGGATGTTAAGGTCCTTGAATGCATCCAGAGGAGGGTAACAAAGCTGGTGAAAGGGCTGGAAGGCATGTCCTGTGAGGAGCAGCTAAGGACTCTGGGTTTGTCTAGTTTGGAGAAAAAGAGACTGAGGGGTGACCTCATCGCTCTCTACAGCTTCCTGAGGAGAGGAAGTGCAGAGGGAGGTGCTGATCTCTCCTCCCTGGTATCCAGTGACAGGATGCGTGGGAATGGCTCAAAGCTGTGTCAGGGAAGGTCCAGACTTGACATTAGGAAGCATTTCTTCACTGAGAGGGTGGTCAAACACTGGAACAGGCTTCCTAGAAAGGTGGTCAATGCCCCATGCCTGTCAGTGTTTAAGAGGCATTTGGATAATGCCCTTAATAATATGCTTTAACTTTTGGTCATCCCTGAAGTGGTCAGGCAGTTGGATTAGATGATCGTTGTAGGTCCCTTCCAACTGAACTATCCTATCCTATCCTATCCTATCCTGTCCTATCCTATCCCATCCTATCCCATTAATAGCTTTGAAGGGAGGACGAGTAGGGAGAATTTTAAGTTTGCCTTGTGCCTCTTGATGCCAGATGAGAAAAACATATTGCTGTACATGAGACTATGTTCCAAAAAAAGATCATACCTATTTATAGGAACAAATGATGAAAACAAATATCAACTCTAGTTGGCAATCTAAGATCTCCTCTGTTACTTCAAGAGTTATTTAACTTCCAGGATTTGTGAAAATATAGCTCCACCATGAAAATGTGGTTTCAAACTATCAAGCTCCAAGGGTTGTTGCAGCAAATAAAGGATATACAATAGCAACACAGAATCACAGAATCACAGAATCACAGAATGGTAGGGGTTGGAAGGGACCTCTGAAGATCATCTGGTCCAACCCCCCTGCCAAAGCAGGATCACCTAGGGCAAGTTGCACAGGAATGCGTCCAGTTGGGTTTTGAAGGTGTCCAGAGAAGGAGACTCCACAACCTCTCTGGGAAGCCTGTTCCAGTGCTCCGTCACCCTCACAGTAAAGTTTTTCCTCACCTTGAGGTGGAACTTCCTGTGCTGCAGTTTATGCTCATTGCCTCTCGTCCTATCCCTGGGCACTACTGAAAAGAGACTGGCTCCATCCTCCTGACAGCCACCCTTCAGATATTTATAGACAGTGATAAGGTCCCCTCTCAGTCTTCTCTTCTCCAGACTAAACAGCCCCAGGTCTCTCAGCCTTTCCTCATACAAGAGATGGTCCAGTCCCTTAATCATCCTCGTTGCCCTCCGTTGGACTCGCTCCAGGAGTTCCCTGTCTCTCTTGAACTGGGGAGCCCAGAACTGGACACAATACTCCAGATGAGGCCTCACCAGCACAGAGTAGAGGGGGAGAGGATAACCTCTCTCGACCTGCTGGTCACACTCTCCTTAATGCACCCCAGGATACCATTGGCCCTCTTGGCCACCAGGGCACATTGCTGTCCCATGGATAACTTATTGTCTACCAGGACTCCAAGGTCCTTCTCCATGGAGCTGCTTTCCAGCAGGTCAACCCCTAACCTGTACTGGTGCATGGGGTTGTTCCTCCTCAGGTGCAGAACTCTACACTTGTCCTTGTTAAATTTCATGAGGATCCCCTGCGCCCAACTCTCCAGTCTGTCCAGATCCCGTTGAATGGCAGCACAGCCTCCTGGTGTATCAGCCACTCCTCCCAGTTTTGTATCATCAGCAAACTTGCTGTATCATCAGCAAACATCTTTGCTCAGTTGAGTTCAGACTATAGACTGGCATTCTGCCCTTGGAGGTACATGTAGATAAGAACAAAAAATTGACTTAATTAATTACTCACCATATAAGAGTACTGACCTTGACTTTTTACCAAACTTTCAGACTTTTTTTATTACTACCGTCTACATAAACTACATCTAAAATACTGTAATTCTTGTCTCCTCTCCAAGCAAAGCCTTTACTAGGCACAGAGGGTTGTTCCAAAGTACAGGAGCACCCTGTATATCACTTCACAGAATCACAGAATCATTAAGGTTGGAAAAGACCTTTAAGATCAAGTCCAACCATCAGCCCAACACCACCATGCCCACTAAGCCATGTCCCCAAGTGCCATGTCTTCATGTTTTTTGAACACTTCCAGTGATGGTGACTCCACCACCTCCCTGGGCAGCCTGTTCCAATGCTTGACCACTCGGTGAAGAAATTTTTCATAATATCCGATCTAAAACTCCCCTGGCGCAACTTGAGGCCATTTCCTCTCGTCCTTATTCAGCAGAGAGCTCTCTCACTGCTTGGTTCAGCTCTGCAAGGATGGGAAGGCAGTCACATACAATTGTGCCAACAAGTCTTTTGCAGAGCACATTTTTCCATGCAGATTTTTTTAATCCCACTGAATAAGTAATTTAAAGCTCCAGAGGAGTCTGAGACACACTGCTTATTATTAATGTTCTCTAGCCACCCCTTTCTAGACCTTCTGAACTAGAAGCTGAAGATGATACCAGTACTGTGGCAAGGCAAAAGACCACACACAAAGTAAAGATGACAGGTGCAGTTGGGGAAGGAAATTCAACCTTGTGTACCAGGTCAGAGTAAAAACCTGTGTGTACCAGTGGGAAGCAAGGGGATGCATTGATACCAAGCTGTACTGATGCAAAGGGGTTATTTTCACCTGTCTAGGAGCTGGTTTTCTCCATTTTCATGTCCAAACACTTCCTGGGAAAATACAAACAATTCATAAATGGAGGAGAGACTTGATTTGGAATATTTGCAAATTCATCTCTTGCAAAGCTTTCTCCCCTTTGTATCTTTGTTGTGTCTTTTTTTCTGCCCTGCTGCTTCTGTTTTCTGTGTCCGCAGCATCAGGTAGAGATACCTGAGCTAACTTTAATGAGCTGGGAATGTCACTGAAAGCAGCTCAATGTCAGCAGCCCAGCATGCCAGACTGGGTCCCTCATTTTGCTAAGAGAAAAAATCCTGTCCTTTACCTCCAAAGTCTTGAAAACATAAAACCTGAGGGACATGATCCATCTCTGCAGGTTTCCCAGATCGGGCTCTGCTTGGTCTCTCACTTCCTCAGCCATGTCCACTCTTAGTCTCACATGCTTGCACCTTCTTTTTTTTTTTCCTTTTGGGACATGCATGACAGTAAGGATAAGAATACTTTTGGCTTAGAGCTTCAAAGCTACCGCAGGAGACAGATGCATCACTTTCATTGAAGTTCATGGGAGCTCTGTGTCTTTCTTCATGCTGCTTGGAGAGTTGCTTTGTAGTGGCTGATCTACCAATATCAACTGGAGTACTGTGATCCAAACAGCATGTGTGATCAATGATATCAAACTGATGAGCTGCTGATATTATCCTGGATGCTTGTTTGAGTCCTACTTTGGGCTGCCCTGTGTAGCCTAGTGTGGACCAGCTTTGTGCTGTCCTCTGCCCTTCCCACCCCCTGCCTCATCTGAGCTGCCCTCCCCACCTGCCTGATTGCCAGCTTCCGCTCTGGAGGAAGATCCTCCCTTTGCCCAGCAAAGCCTTAGTAGAAAACTGCTATGCAAGGGGAGAACTGTAGGGTCAGAATATCCTGGTGTCGTGGTTTAGCCCCAGCCGGCAACTAAGCACCATGCAGCCACTCACTCACTCCCCCTCCCACAGTGGGATGGGGGAGAGAATTAGGAAAAAAACCTCGTGGGTTGAGATAAACACGGTTTAACAGGACAGAAAGAAAGAAGGAAACAATAATGATAATACCAGCAAAGGAATGTACAAGAACAAGTGATGCCCAATACAGCGATTGCTCACCACTCAGCAATTGAAAGCCCGTCCCCAAGCAGCGATTTTCCGCCCCCCAGCTAACTCCAGTTTATGTACTAGGCATGACGTCATATGGTAGGGAATATCCCTTTGGCCAGTCTGGGTCAGCTGTCCTGGTTGTGTCCCCTCCCAGCTCCCCATGCACCCCCAGCCTCCTTGCTAGCAAGCCAGCACAAGAAGCTGGACTGTCCTTGACTGCTTAGCAACAACCCAAAACATCAGCACATTATCAACAGTTTCTCATCCCAAATCCAAAACACAGTCTCACACTAGCTTCTGTGAAGAAAACCAGCTCTATCCTGGCTGAAACCAGGACACCTGGGAATGGAAAAGTTTTTCTGAGGTGATTCCACATCCTTGAGATCAAGGGAGAATATCACACCTCCTTGTGCTGCAGTCCCTGTTGCTGTGTGGAGTCCCAAAATGATCTTTGTCTCATGGGGGAAAAGGAGCATGGACAGACTCCTGCCTCACTTGCAGGAGACTGTGCAGACAGCCTCACTCCTCCCAGAGGTTCAGTGGTGTTTTGATGCCTTTTTTTGTATAAGTAAGAGCTTGACATGGTGTTGTCCATCACTAGTCCGTATATAATTAAACTGCTTTCAGTTTTCTAACTTCTTTACTTGTGCATTTAGTCATATAGTCACTATGTCTAAAACAACTGGAAGATGTGCTTGTTAGTATCACTGATCCTTTATGGTTTTCAAAGACCCAATTTTACTGAGAATAATAAAAGTGGAATTACGACCCAAGTGTCTCTAGTCTTGGTTTTATGCATGGATTTAGTGAACACCATGTGCTGCTTTGTATAAAACCCCTTGTACTGCATTACTAACAAGAGTAATACTAGTAGGAGAATTTAAAGGGAATAAATCCTAATTTTTCCATTAATAATATGTGGTACCTGGTCTGGCATTTCTCTTCTTTCAAGTCATCATCCTGACTTAAGTTTCTTCCAGGTTTATTTTCACACACACAAAAAAATATCTTCTAAGCATTTTATGAAGACTGGAGAGAGAAATATCTACATTTCTTTAAATGTTTTTTCCAGTGAAATCTGCTGTTTGGAACTAAAGGAAGAGCCTTTATAATCTGCAGTGCTGGAAACCTGAAAATCAACCCAACTTTGATTTTGCATTTTCCCTCCCATTTGGACAATGCAAAATCTCCTCCTGTCCTGTCCAACAACAACAATAAAAAACCCAAAACAATCTCTGAGGAGAGAGTATGGCTTTATGAGAAAAAGATTTTCCTTTGAATATTTCCTTTTCTAAATATATCACTCTCTCCTACCACTGTGATGATTTTATTAATGGAGTTTTTCTGCATTTTTCCTGTTTGTTTTTCACTTAATCTCAAAGCTGCTTAGATTGGCAGCCGTATGAATTGTCTTACATGGTAGAGATGCGGGAAAGAGTTCTGTAAGAAGGCAACTGGAAATGCTGCATGGTTGTGGAAGCCTTCTAGGTTTTGTTAAAGATGTGCTACTGCCAGCCTCCAGAATGACTCAAAAGAATCACAGCTGTATCAACAAGGCACTTATCTGTTCCTGAGGCCTCAAATGCTGCAGTTATTGTTAAATATATTTACTTTCTAATAGGCTTTTCTTTTGGTTTTATATATGCAAAAAAGCTGCAACAGAAAACATCATGGGTTGATTTAGTTAATGCTGTACTATACATTGATACAAATCATAGAATCATAGAATCTTTAGGTTGGAAGGGACCTTTTAAGGTCATCTTAGTCCAACCCCCCTGCAATGAGCAGGGACATCTTCAACTAGATCAGGTTGCTCAGAGCCCACTCCAACCTGACCTGGAATGTTTCCAGGGATGGGGCATCTACCACCTCTCTGGGCAACCTATTCCAGTGTCTCACCACCCTCATTGTGAAAAATTTCTTCTTTATATATAGTCTAAATCTGCCCTCTTTTAGTTTAAAACCATTATCCCTTGTCCTATCGCTACAGGCCCTGCTAAAAAGTCTGTCCCCATCTTTCCTATAGGCCCCCTTTAAGTACTGGAAGGCTGCAGTAAGGTCTCCCTGGAGCCTTCTCTTCTCCAGGCTGAACAACCCCAACTCTCTCAGCCTGTCCTCATAGGAGAGGTGTTCCAGCCCTCTGATCATTTTTGTGGCCCTCCTCTGGACGTGCTCCAACAGGTCCATGTCTTTCCTGTGCTGAGGGCTCCAGAGCTGGACGCAGGACTCCAGGTGGGGTCTCACCAGAGCGGAGTAGAGGGGCAGAATCACCTCCCTTGACCTGCTGGCCACGCTTCTTTTGATGCAGCCCAGAATACGGTTGTCCTTCTGGGCTGCGAGCGCACATTGCCGGCTCATGTCCAGCTTTTCATCCTCCATTACCCCCAAGTCCTTCTCAGCAGGGCTGCTCTCAATCCCTTCATCCCCCAGCCTGTAGTGATCCTGGGGGTTGCCCTGACCCAGGTGCAGGACCCTGCACTTGGCCTTGTTGAATCTCATGAGGTTCACACAGGCCCATTCCTTGAGCTTGTCCAGGTCCCTCTGGATGGCATCCTGTCCCTCAGGTGTGTCAGCTGCACTACTCAGCTTGGTGTCACCTGTAAACTTGCTAAGGGTGCACTTGACGCCACTGTCTATGTTGATGAAGATATTAAAGAGTACTGGTCCTAATACGGAGCCCTGAGGGACACCGCTCGTCACAGATCTCATCTGAACATTGAGCCGTTGACCACTACCCTCTGGATGCGACCATCCAACCAATTCCTTATCCACTGAACAGTCCACCCATCAAATACATATCTCTCCAATTTTGAGAGAAGGGTGTTGTGGGAGACTGTGTCAAAGGCCTTAGTTGTATGTCCCAGGGATGGGACAGACTGAAGGTGACTTGGCATGCTGCAGATGGGATAGTAATGTGTGACTATTCTGTAACTTTAAGGCACCAAATTTTTTTAGCCTTTGAGTGTCTATAACTACAATCCAATTGACCTGGTTGCCTCTCTTCTGTAGGCATGAAGGGAAAATGTATATTTAGCAAATTTTAAAGTATCCTCTATCATGGAAGTGAAAGTGTAGTGGCTGGAATTAAACCTATTTATTTGTTTTGTCGCTGATTTACTGGAAAGTTGCTATATATGGTTATTTTTCTGGGAATTGTAGCTATTGCGTACTGTCAGAGACCAGCCCATTTTGAGATAGGAACACCCTGAGAAATCTGATCTACATTTGAAGTTGTCCCTGTTTGGAGCAGAGGGATGGACTAGGTGACCTCCAGATGTCCCTTCCAGCCTGAATTATTCTATGATTCTGTGGAAGGTCCCCATATCCATTCAGAGATGTTATCCTGTAAAGCCTCCGTCTGGCCATGTGTTAATCTTGGACTGCATTGGTCACACAGAGAACATCAGCCTCTCCCATGCTAAATCTGGCAGGTGAAGAGAGAAAAGTTGCAGTATGTGTGCAAACCATGTGGCCATACCACATCTTCTAGGTAAATCTAGAAGGGTTAAAAATGGTAAAAAGGATTTTCTCTGCTCTGAGAACAAAGCCATCAATAAATGTGGTGAGCTGGCTTTGCTACGAAAGCAGCATGTGGTGGGTCTTCATTATTTTGCACATGACCAAAGATCCCGTGAAAGGTCAACAAGTGATATTCACTTGGCATCACTCTAATTCTATAATGGTAGCGGATTAAAAGCATTCTGTGTTTTTCAGCTGCAGCAATAGAGAAAGTGTACACGATGGTGGCTTGGAATAGGAAGGGAGCATCCAGCATTTATATATGTGTTTGCAGTTTAACTCAGCATGCAGCTAAACACCACACAGCTGTTCACTCACACCCACCCGCCCCAGCAGGATATGAGAGAGAGTTGAAGAAAAAAAAAAGTAAAATTAGTGTGTTGAGATAAAGACAGTTTAATAGGACAGAAAAGGAAGGGGGAAAAAATGATAAAAGGATGTACAAAACAAGTGATGCACAATGCAATTGCTCACCACCTGCCGACCAATGCCCAGCCCCCTCCTGAGCAGCGGTCCTCCCCCAGCCAACCCCTCAGTTTATATACTGAGCGTGACATCATATGGTATGGAATATCCCTTTGGCCAGTTGGGGTCAGCTGTCCTGGCTGTGTCCCCTCCCAGTTTCCTGTGCACCCCCCACCTTCTTGCTGTCAGGCCAGAGCATGAGAAGCTGAATACTCCTTGACTGCTTAGCAACAACTGAAAACATCAGTATGTTATCAACATTTTCTCATCCCAAATCCAAAACACAGCACTACACCAGCTACTAGGAAGAAAATTAACTCTATCCCAGCTGAAACCAGGACAATATGGCACATAAAATGACAGAAAAATTATGACCTTGGAGCAAAACCTCTCCTCCCCAAAGCTGAAAAGCTTTAAACTCACAGCTCAAAGTAAAAACAATGGCTATAAAAATATCTTTCACGTTGTATGGTATTTACTGAGTTATGGTGAGTTATAAGGATGTTAGCTGCTGTTTAGTAGATTTAACACAGCTGCATAACCCTGGAAAATGTCATGTCCTGAACCTTCTTTTTTGCTCATCAGATTTTCCAGGGAGAAAATAAAATGTCCTGCAATAGTAGACATGAAGGGAGCATCTGCCTAGATTAGGAAGGTTCACAGTCCAATTAATTCCTTTTCTGCTCAGTTGAATGCTTGGCATGTTGTAGCAGACTCTTATCAACAAAATGGGTGTCATGGTTTAACCCCAGCTGGCAACTAAGCACCACACAGCTGCTCGCTCACTCCCCCACGGTGGGACGGGGAGAGAATTGGAAGAGTGAAAGTGAGAAAGCTCATGGTTTGAGACAAAGACATTAAACTTAATAGGGAAAGCAAAAGCTGCACACACAAACAGAGCAAAGCAAGGAACTCATCTACTACTTCCCATGGGCAGGCAGGTGTTCAGCCATCTCCAGGGAAGCAGGGCTCCATCACGCGTAATGGTTTCTTGGGAAGACAGATGCCATAACTCCAAACATCCCCCCTCCCCTTCTTCTTCGCCCCAGCTTTGTATGCTGAGCATGACGTCATATGGTATGGAATATCTCTTTGGTCAGTCTGGGTCAGCTGTCCTGGCTGTGTCCCCTCTCAGCTTCCCGTGCACCCCCCAGCCTTCTCACTGGCAGCCCAGCACGAAAAGTCAGACAGTCCTTGACTGCTTAGCAACAACCCAAAACATCAGCATGTTATCAGCATTTTCTCATCCCAAATCCAAAACATAGCCTCACACTGACTTCTATGAAGAAAATTATCCCAGCTGAAACCAGGACAATGGGCCAGACTTTGAAGAGCACTCCCCAAGGAACTAGTTAAATATGACACTCAAAGGGAAGCTTTAAAGAACTAATGGGAATTTTCTGTTTGTTTTCTTTAAACTGTTAATCAACATCATCTGTTGTTACTAATGGGCAATCAATAAAGACAGTCTAAATTCCTAATAGAATAATACATGTGGCATCCAATAAAGCTAGTGCAATGGATGTGCAAGTGCAAAAACAAATCAAAAGCTTTTCAGTCTGTGTGTCCATTGCTGTGGAGCAGAAGGGACAGGGAAGGCACAGGTGACAGTAAGAAAAGGAGGAATTCCTTTCACGACTATGGCAACTGTATTCATTTTTATGATAACATGATAATAATTTTTCTTTGGATAACAGGACTTACAAAACTAAGAGGGTTAGATCTCTTTGGAATTCCCTGTTCCACAGTATGTGTCCACACTAAATATTTTTTTTGTATGTTACTGAGGTGGTTACTTCCAATTTAAATTGCCATTTATTCATATTGTAGAATAGGTCACACTCCAAGCTCTGAGAAAACTTTATCTAAGACAAGATAAAGGTGGACATGTGATGAAGAGGGGAAGCATTATTCAAGTGATGGAAATGAGACCAGGATGATTTATGTGAGAAGGGAGGTTGGGAGGATGATTGGAAGGAGATTGATAATCAGGGTATGGGTGATATTGTCAAGTGTCGGAAGTGTTATAAGAGTGTGTAAAGCCAGCGATGGGAGAAAGTGAAGGGAATTCTCTTTGGTTCCTTTTAATTTTCCCAGTACTTAAAGATTTAAAAAAAAAAAAACTTTCTAATTAAAAGAAAAAAATCCAAGTCACCACCAGCTCTCAGTGACGATCATGGAGTGATGTTGAATTTGATTGGGTCCATTATTAGCAGTCTTTACATGATGGTATTTCCTCAGCCCTGGCTTAGGACCAGCGATCTATTGGACTTGGGTTAGTGCAAGCTCTTGGAGATCCACTCTTTGGCTCAGTAGTGCAAGGAATTGTTTCCTTTTTGTGTGGTAAGAAAGTCTCCTGGGGCAAAATGGCTTTTTTCAGAGCCAGGGCTGCAGGAAGGACAAAAATTACTTGGTGAAGGGGCAAGTGAGGTGTTCTCATGTGCAAAACAGGCTGGAGATCATCCAACACAAAGCCAGTGGAGAGAGAAACTGGAGACAGCAGTTACATGAGACACAAAAAAAGAGAAGAAAATCAGAATCCCAGGTGAGATCTGGATGTTGTGAGAAGATCTGTGGAAACTCAGTAAAACACCCTGGTTTATAGTTTCTTTTCAGTGGCCCTGTTTCATTCTCACTCTACTGGCTTTGCCCAGGTAGTGTCATACAGGTGAGGTAAGTGGGTAATGGAGTACGGTTGTGCAAAGCAGAGTATTCAAGATCTACATGCAGATACAGACAGTTTTGTAATACCATAGCTAATAAATCATGTTGAATATACTGCTTTCTAGCACTCCCCTATGTTGGTGTATACATTATAAGCTGGCAGACAGCACATGCTGAAAATATACTGTACCTAATGTACATGTTTCTATGATTTATCTGTGTGCTTTTCTGTACTGTACAACATTGTAAGTTGAGGGCTTCCTTAGCTTCTTGTTGCGCACAAGATAAACAAGTTCCTAAAACCGCACCGATAACCCTTCTACTTTTTTTCACTCTACCCTTTTGTGCAGCTTGATACTGCTCAATACGCTCTATCACTTTATTTTGTCCTTCCAAAATTGTTGGGCCCACTCCTTCCCACCTTGGGAAGGGGAACAGTCATATTTTTGCAGCAGTTTATCCATGGCAATCCTGTCCGTGGTGCCAATTTTTCCTGTTGCGTTAAGAGGCAGATGCCCAAAGTCAGCGTTAGTAGTCCGGTCGCGCCCAACCCCTTTCGTTGGACTCTCACGGGTCCGGATGCACTACTAACATCACACTACCTGCTCAGCCGGACACCTCCTGAATTCACACGGCCACACTCAGAGGTACGGTCGCGTTCAGGGACAACACACACACGGCTGAGTCAATCAATAGTGCGATTTATTGAAGCAACAGATGCACAAGTTCTTTGGATTGCCGGTGATAAATTCACTGTCTGCAAGCAAGTGCACTAAATTGATTACGGTTGGGTTACACACATGTGGGGTGATGAAACAACTCTATATAGAAATTCCTAAAATTCCCGCGGATCCACTCGGGATAGCCGAGTGTTCGAATCTTACCCAAAGGCGTCCCAATGGGGGGGAAGAGAGGGTCAGCCCGTCGGCGGATCCTAAAAGTCAGGAGTGATGGTGTCTTCCCTGACATCCAGCTCTTTTCACACTATTTTATAGTGTTTTACTTTGCAGGTGGAGCTTGAGTGACTCTAGTCATATATACCTTTATCAGGATTGGTTCAGAATTCTCTCGCTTCGCGTTTAAAGGTACAGACTAGGAAAAATTCAGTGCACAAGCTCATTGAGGAGTGGTTGCACCTTGGGAGGTGGGTAACTTTTGAGAGGGGTGTGCGTTTTAGTATTATAATGATATTATAATTAGCAAAGTTCACTCCAAGTACAGCATTTCATCAAAGTTGACAGGTCACTGACCCAGGGCATTGAATGTGCAGCTTATTAATGTACACACTGTGTACCTTTAGATTCCCTTGTTCACAGAGCGTGGCTGCGATGTCTCCACTCCGCTCCACCCTCCATGCAATTTCTCCCAGAGTCAGCACACTAAGTTCCCCTGATGTTGCCAACATCTAGGGTTGCCTAGGGAATTGCCATGGTACAGACTCATTGTACACTAGTGCTACATTCCACCCGGTTTCAATGCTGTTCTTAGAGTGTAAATTTCCAAATTGCCCCTCAGCGATTACTCCACAAACATTTTGAGACATTTATATAAATTATGGCACTCAAACCCATACGTAAGAGTACGTATACTTACAGGACAGTATTTCCTCCCCTGTAGCATCACCTTGGGAATCGAGGGGATATAATACTTCTTTTGGAAGAGAAATATCTATCTATAGCTGCATCTGCAGCAGAATTTGTAGCGCTTGAAGGGAACATGTTAAAAAAAACCCTGTCTGTTCAGTCTTACACCTAAATATTTGGTTTTACACTATATTTAGGACAAACTGGCTGTCAGCCAAGACAGAGCCTATCACAAATTTAAAACACTAGATGGAAAGACCATGTGACTGGGAGTTTAAAAAAAAAAAATCCTTTTTTTTTTCCCAAATGCTTCTTTTGTCAGTACATCAATTGATGTTGTGCGATTAAAGTCCATGGGAAATGGTGTTACTGCAATTTCTTCTGAAAATGACTACAAGGATTTTTTAGTCATGTTAAGGGGCAGTTTTGTTAACGGAATATTTGGTATTTCCACCAAGACAAAAAACATTGTTACTGTGAAATGTCCTAGTGCTCATCAGTATTTTGCAAGCAAAGCCTGATACAAGAACGAAGGCAAGATGATGGAGTACTTCCCCAAGCTGTGATGGACCTAAAATAGTTACTCCTGAGCAGATTTTCAGTGCATCTCTGGGTGACTTGCTTTGCTGCTTTGTCTCATTGACATGGGGGTAGAAGTAATTCACAGCTACATCACCATGCCAGTAATCCCAGAATCAGAGAATCACAGAATCATTAATGTTGGAAAAGAATTTTAAGATCATCAAGTCCAACCATCAACACAACACCACCATGCCCACTAAACGATATCCTGAAGTGACATGTGCACACGTTTTTTGAATACTTCCAGTGATGGTGACTCCACCACCTCCCTGGGCAGCCTGTTCCAATGCCTGACCACTCTCTCAGTAAAGAAATTTTTCCTAATATCCAATCTAAACCTCCCCTGGAGCAACTTGAGGCCATTTGCTCTCGTCCTATCACTAGTTACGTGGGAGAAGAGACCAACAGCCACCTCACCACAACCCCCTTTCAGGTAGTTGTAGAGAGCGATAAGGTCTCCCCTCAGCCTCCTTTTCTCCAGACTGAACAACCCCAGTTCCCTCAGCCACTCCTCATAAGACTTGTGCTCCAGATCCCTCACCAGCTTCGTTGCCCTTCTTTGGACACACTCAAGCACCTCAGCATCCTTCTTGTAGTGAGAGGCCCAAAAGTGAACACAGTATTCAAGGTGCAGCCTCACCAGTGCTGAGTACAGGGGCACAATCACTTCCCTACTCCTGCTGGCCACACGATTTCTGATACAGGCCAGGACGCTGTTGGCCTTCTTGGCCACCTGGGCACACTGCCGGCTCATGTTCAGCCGTCTGTCAACCAGCATCCCCAGGTCCCTTTCTGCTGAGCAGCTCTCCAGCCACTCTTCCCCAGGCCTGTAGCATTGCATGGGGTTGCTGTGACCAAAGTGCAGGACCCGGCACTTGGCCTTATTAAACCTCATACAGTTGACCTCAGCCCATCGATCCAGCCTGTCCAGATCCCTCTGCAGAGCCCTCCTACCCTCCAGCAGATCAACACTCCCACCCAACTTGGTGTCATCTGCAAACAACAAGGGCCTGATCCCTTGGTTGTCCTGCACATGCCCTGTGAGCGGCCTCAAGATAGTTAGAAAGCTCTTCTTTTGTACTTGGTGTCACCAAGGGATTCTGTGACAATCTTGCACACAGAGGGACAGGGCACTTCATGCTCTTGGAGAATGCTTATGCAGGCATGCTGGCAATACTCACTGCAACTTCCTTGGCGTAAGGCATTGGATCATCCTGTCTGGCAGCATCATACAACTGCAGGGTTTATTATGAAAATCATCAAAAAGAGTATTTATGACATTTCTTGATCCCCTGTCCTGATCCACGGTCAAATTGAATAGTTTTCCTCTTAGCTGAATGTGCCCAATATGAAAAAATTTAAGAAATCAAGATAAACAAACAGCTTGGTCTGCTCATTGCTTTAATGTATATTCTGGGACGTATTGTAGTTTTTCCAATTTTTGAATATGTAGTTGGTGAAAATGTCCATTGATACCTCTTTGCCCAGATCCCATATTCTTTGCTACATGTCCTGATGCCTCATTCAGCAGCTGGGACTGCCCTTACACGATGGAGATATGACTCCTTTTCCAAATGCAAGGCTGTAACCCTCTTGTCCTCTACAGTGAGCTATGAACATAAAATCTCTCTCAGTTGAAGTAAGAGTTTGTTCTACAGCTGGTGGCATTGACCGACTTCAGTTACTCATTTATAGAGGTTTGTAGAAATTACCTGATAACACACTGTGACCCATTAGGCATCTGTGACAGCACAATTTTTGGGAGAATCCAGACCAACCACTTCTATGAATGGAGCCTAATTTTTAGGCTAAGAATAGAGATCTGTTTTAAAATGTAGGCATTCTGCTGTTCAGAGGAACATGCAACTACAGACACTCCACAGGAAATTCGCTATAGTGTTGAATTTACAAACATGAAGTCCAACTAGTGCTTCTCCAAAGGTTTGTTTACCACCCTTTCTGCAGCTCCACAGACTGCTGAGAGTGCAGCAGAGAGCTTGCAGTCCATGGACACCTCCTGTCCCTCACTGATTGCATGGCACAGGCAAAAGGCATTGGTGGGAGCATGGAGGTAATTCAGATCACTTCTTTCCTTAGCTTTGAACAGTTGGTAATTATGAAATTGAATCACAACCATTTGCATGCAAATAAAAATATAATAGTAGAAATTAATAATGGTAAACCATTTTGTTTAAGTTCATTCAACATCAAAGCTGAAATTCAGTTCAGTCTGCTTTGTGTATTTAATTTCAGGGATCAATGGGAGACTGCTGTTTGTGAAAACTCATGTGAATGAATGATACATTGGCTTGCCTTTTTAAAATGACTGCAAAAACACATATTAAATTGCAGTCAATGGTAATGTTTTGGAATTCATCCTAGAATGGTTACATACAAATTTGTCTGAGTAATAAAAACCCTTCACAATCCATATTCTAGCACTACAATGTGAGCTTTAAATTATGTATTTACAAATGTAATTCCAATTACTTTACAAACTATTTGCAGCTCAAACATTATTTGCTGAAGAAATTTTGCCCAAAACATGAGCCAGCTTGTTCTGATGGGTACACAAATGAGCAGGGAGGAGCAGCAGAGGCTGTGGGGAATAAGCTGCTGGGGCATTGTGGGCTGTTGTATTGTGAAACCACAGCCTGCAGGGCACAGAGCATATATAGGTAGAGGAAGAAACAATAGATAACTGACTGAACAGTTGTGAAATGTGGACTATTTAGATATTACCTTATGATTTGCTTTCTTATGTGTACCATGGAATAACCTGATAGTGAAATACTGGCTTTAAATTACATCTATTTTGATCCAGCCTTCTAGCAACATACCATAAAACAATACGGGGTGGAAACAGCTTCAGAACATACCATAATAATAAACATCTAAACCACATGTATTTACCTGAGAAACACTTTCACTTCAAAAGACTCATAAATGTCTCACTGTAATATTTCTGGGTTTTACTGAACATGCGTGCAGAAAATATAATAAAATGGTATTCTAATTGGGTTCATTGTGTTTAGGGAAAATGTAATAAAATGATATTTTAGGTCTCGTTGTTCGAATAGAGTGATGCCATTGTTCATTACCTATCTGTGAACTTCTCTGAAATGCCTCTCTGTGAATGTAATTAACTAAGGAATGACTTTCCCTAGTGTGCTAAGAACAAAAAAGGCCAGTATTTATTAATTATTTGTTGTTTGCTATTCACCAGTCAGTTTTCTTCTGGTTTAAAATATACTAATTTTTCAGCAAGGGAGGTAGTCTGTTGACAGTTTGGTTCTGCGAAGGGCTCTTGCAACACTTGAGAAGAAATCTGTCCACTGGCATCTCTTCCTCGCAATGTTTGCTACCTGTCCACAGCTAGCAGCAAAACAGTCAAAGGTATAAATCTGAAAAAAACAGAGAGTGACTGTAAACAACTCACATAGAACAACAGGTTACAAATCCACCAAGGGCTGTATTCAGATGGCTGAGTGGTTTGACTAGCTCCATAACTGTGTGCAAGCCAGAACGAGAAATAGATGTTACCACCAGAAAAAGCAAAGTCTGACCAAACATGGTGACTGGGAAGGAGAGAGGGGAGCTGGAGGTACACTTTCCTGGTGGTATGACTGCCAAGGTCTGTGTGCACTCATGTTTTACTCTTACAGCTCCCCCACTCCATGCTCCTTTTGTAGGGAGTTGGCTATGGCACAGCCCCATGGCCCCTCTGCTCTTCTGGGGTCCATGTGAGACTCGTTGACTGGAAGGAGGTGACCTGGTTCTTCTGGGTGGCAGCAGAGCCAGGTAGTGCACCCTTAGACATAGTAGCCTAATGATACTCTGTCAGTACATGACTTAGCGTGCTTGAGGACATGCATGTCCTCTATCCAAATGAAAGGCTTTCCCTGACCCTCTGTTGTGGTTTAACCTGACAGGCAGCTAAAACAACCACACAGCCATTTGCTCGCTCCCCTCCCCTGCCCCAGTGGGATGAGGGAGTGCATAGGGAAAAAAAAGGAAAATTTGTGGGTTGAGAAAAAGACAGTTTAATAAGACAGAAAAGAAAGGGAAAACAATAACAAAAACAACAATAACAATGATAAAACTATATACAAAATAAGTGATGCACAATGCAATTGCTCACCACCCACTGATCGATGCCCAGCATGTTCCTGAGCCACGGCCCCTCCCTCTGTCCCCCTCATCTGTCATAACAGTCTCTCAAGGCAGGAGAGATGGTGTGTGGTGTTGGATTGTTGCATGCTGAGGCCAGTCCTGGCTCTATCACCGCTGCTCTTTGTTCAGTTCCATTAATGAATGAGTGAGAATATGTGAAAACAACTCCAAGGTCAGTGAGGAAGGAGGGGGAGGAGGTGCTCCCGTGACCCCGTGGGAAGCCCGCACTGGAGCAAGCTCCTGGCAGGACCTGTGGACCCATGGAGAGAGGAGCCCACGTTGGAGAAGGTTTGCTGGCAGGACTTGTGACCCCGTGGGGGACCCACACTGGAGCAGTCTGTTCCTGAAGGACTGTATCCCGTGGAAGGGACTCAAGCTGGAGCAGTTTGTGAAGAACTGCAGCCTGTGGGAAGGACTCATGTTGGAGAAGTTTGTGGAGGACTCTCTCCTATGGGAGGAACCCCATGCTGGAGCAGGGGAGAGTGTGAGGAGGAAGGAGCGGTAGAATCAGTGTGTGATGAACTGACCACAACCCCCATTCCCCATCCCCCTGTGCTACTCAGGGAAGGGGGGAGGTAGAGGAAACTGTGAGTGAAGTTGAGCCCAGGAAGAAGGGAGAGGTGGGGAAAGGTGTTTTAAGATTTGGTTTTATTTCTCATTATCTCTACTCTGATTTGATTAATAATAAATTAAATTAATTATTTTCCGAAGATGAGTCTGTTTTGCCCATGACAGCAATTGCTGAATGATCTCTCCCTGTCCTTATCTTGACTCACAAGCTTTTCATTACATTTTCTCTCCCCTGTCCAGCTGAGAAGGGGAGTGATAGAGCGGCTTTGGCAAGCACCTGGTGTCTAGCCAGGGTCAACGCAGCATAGAAGCCCCCTTTTCAGTTCCACTCAGTAAATCCTCAAGGATGAGGAAAAAGATGAGGTACTTAATTCCGCCTGTCCCCGAGCAGTGATTCCCGCCCCCCGGCAAACTCCAGATTATGTACTGGGCATGACGTTATATGGTAAAGAATGCCTCCTCGGTCAATCTGGGTCAGCTGTCTCAGACGTGCCCCCTCCCAGTTTCTTGTGCACCTCCTCACTGGCAGAGCATGAGAATCGGAAAAGTCCTTGACTTATAATAAGCACTACAACTAGCCACAACTAAAACTTCAGTGTGTTATCAACATTATTCTCATACCAACTCCAAAGCACAGCACTATACCAGCTATTGGGAAGAAAAAACAGCTCCATCCCAGCTGAAAGCAGGACAGGGGCCTGATGGGACCCACTCAAGAGTACTGAGAGCTGGCGGAGGAGCTTGCCAAGCCACTCTCCATCATTTATCAGCAGTCCTGGTTAACAGGGGAGGTCCCAGATGACTGGAGGCTTGCCAATGTGATGCCCATCTACAAGAAAGGACAGAAAGAGGATCCCGGGAACTACAGGCCTGTCAGCCTGCCCTCGGTACCGGGGTAGATTACGGAGAGGTTCATCTTGAGGGTTCTCCCAGGGCATGTGCAGGACAACCAAGGGATCAGGTCCAGCCAGCATGGGTTCATGAAAGGCAGGTCCTGCTTGACCAACCTGATCTCCTTCTATGACCAGGTGACCCGCCTAGTGGATGAGGGAAAGGCTGTGCATGTTCTCTACCTGGATTTTAGTAAAGCCTTTGACAGCATCTCCCTCAGCATTCTCCTGGAGAAACTGGCGGCTCATGGCTTAGACAGGTTTACTCTTCACTGGGTAAAAAACTGTCTGGATGGCTGAGCCAAGAGAGTTGTGGTGAATAGAGTTAAATCCAGTTGGCGGCCGGTCACAAGCGGTGTTCCCCAGGGATCAGTATTGCGGCCCGTCTCATTTAATATCTTTATTGATGACCTGGATGAGAGGATTGAGTGCTCCCTCAGTAAGTTTGCAGATGACACCAAGTAGGGCAGGAGTGTTTATCTGCTCAAGGGTAGGAAGGCTCTGCAGAGGGATCTGGACAGGCTGGATCGATGGACTGAGGTCAGCTGTATGAGGTTTAACAAGGCCAAGTGCCGGGTCCTGCACTTTGGTCACAACAACCCAGTGCAACGCTACAGTCTTGAGGAGGAGTGGCTGGAGAGCTGCCCAGCAGAAAAGGACCTGGGGGTGCTGGTTGACAGCCGGCTGAACATGAGCCAACAGTGTGCCCAGGTGGCCAAGAAGGCCAACAGCGTCCTGGCCTGTATCAGAAATCGTGTGGCCAGCAGGAGTAGGGAAGTGATTGTGCCCCTGTACTCAGCACTGGTGAGGCCACACCTCAAATATTGTGTTCAGTTTTGGGCCCCTCACTACAAGATGGATGCTGAAGTGCTGGAGCGTGTCCAAAGAAGGGCAACGAAGCTGGTGAGGGGTCTGGAGCAGAAGTCTTATGAAGAGCGGCTGAGGGAACTGGGACTGTTCAGTCTGGAGAAAAGGAGGCTGAGGGGAGACCTTATCGCTCTCTACAACTACCTGAAAGGGGGTTGTGGTGAGGTGGGTGTTGGTCTCTTCTCCCAAGTAACTACTGATAGAACGAGAGGAAATGGCCGCAAGTTGCGTCAGAGGAGGTTTAGACTAGATATTAGGAGAAATTCCTTTACTGAAGGAATGGTCAAACATTGGAAGAGGTTGCCCAGGAAGGTGGTAGAGTCACCATCCCTTCAGGACATGGTTTAGTGGACATGGTGGTGTTGGGTTGGCAGTTGGACTTGATCTTAAAGGTCTTTTCCAACCTTGTGTGGTAAGTTGAATTTCCCCTCAAGAACAAAGGCTTGCAATTGTGAGGCTTCTGCCAGTCGCTTATAGAATGTCTCATCTGTCTCTTTGTCCTGGTTAGGTGGTCTGTAACAGACTCCCAGCAAGATATCTGCCTCATTGGCCTTCCCCCTCATCCTTACCAATAAGCACTCTACTTGGTCTTCACAATCATTTATTTCTATGCAAGCGAAACACTCCCTAACATACAGAGCCACCCCACCACCTCTCCTTCCCTGCCTATCCCTTCGGAAGAGCTTATAGCCATCCATTGCAGCACTCCAGTCATGCAAGTCATCCCACCATGTTTCTGTGATGGCGACTAAGTCACAGCTGTCCTGCGGCACAATGGCTTCCAGCTCCTCCTGTTTGCTGCCCATGCTACATGCATTGGTGTAGATGCACTTGAACTGGGCTTTCAATTTTGCCCCCAACATAAGCATGCCATGCCTAGGCCCATCTCTAGTGAGCCTGGTTTTATCCCCTTCCCCCTTCGAATCTAGTTTAAAGCCCTCTCAATGAGGCCTGCCAACTCGTAAGCAAGAAACCTTTTCCCCCTTGGAGACAGTTGAACTACATCTTCTGCCAGCAGGCCCGGTGCCGTGTAAACTGCCCCGTGGTCAAAAAAAACAAAATTTCACCGACGGCACCAGCCTCTCAGCCCCGTGCTAACCAGGTGTGTTTTCTTGTTCCTTTGTGTTCCTCCCTGCCTCTCAAGGGATTGAGGAAAACACTACCTGTGCTCCTGATCCATCAACCAGTCACCCCAGTGCTCTCAAGTCCCTTTTAATTGCTTTTAGACTTCTTTGCGCAACCTCGTCATTGCCAACCTGCATGACCAACAGGGGGTAGTAATCAGTGGGCTGTACCAGACCAGGGAGTTTCCTAGTAACATCTCTGACCCGGGCCCTAGGGAGGCAGCAGACTTCCCTGTGGGCTGGGTCTGGTTGGCATATTCGGTCCTCTGTACCCCTCAGAAGGAAGTCACCTATGACAATTACCCTCCTTTTTTTTTTAACAGAGAAAGTCTTGATGCGTGCGGCTGACTGACTCACCCTAGGCAACCCCCTGGATAGACTTTCATCTATACCCTCATTTGCCTGGCCCTCAAGTTCCAGAGCCCCATACCTGTTGTGTAAGGGCAGCTGGGACGGTGAGGGAGGTCAGAAGGGGATTCACCTGCTGCCCCGAGCAGGGACCTGTTTCCATTGCCCCTTGTCTCTTAGGTTCTCTCCTTCTGCCCGGCAGCAAGAGGGTAGGGGATCCTCTGCTGCTTGTGGAGCCTCCATCTGCTGCCTTTGCCTCAGGGATGGCAGGATATGGCTCCACCAATCTATCTCCCTCCCAATCGTCCTTTGGGAGCATTTTAGAATGGAAATAAAGCCCCAACTACCAACCTTGTAGAGTCTTTGATGTTACTTGCCCAGAACATTTTATTCAACCAGGATAAACATGGTGCTGGGATGATGATCTAATCGAGCACACTGTAGGGGATATCATTAATGCCCACACATTTGTTCTGTTGGGCACCACGGCCTAAGAATAAAAAGTTATCTGTGGTGATGCATGTGCACTTTGCAGGGATTAGTCCATCTGTATCTTTAAATTTTTTTATAAAACGCCAGCTTCATGAGTGTTTTAGCACTCATGATGATTAGTGTTGCGCATCTGCTAAAACTAATGATGCCAGGAATTTCCAAAGTCCAAACACTTTTTTTGTTTCCTAAAGCTCAAAGCTAGAACACTTCTGGGAAACAAATGCAAATTTCTGAATTAGATTGGGAGGAAAATTGGATTAGAAGGGTTTTTTTTCATCTTCTAAGAAATGAGAGTTAAATGTTGTACCACAGTAAGACTACACACAGTAGAAAACACATAGTAATAATTCAGAACTACATAATCCAAAGGCTTGATTTATATTTATTTTTCGATGCACAAAATGAGTCACAGCCTCATCTTCTCACTGAAACAAATGGAGTTTTGTGGGGGTTTTTTTATACTGTGAATATGGTACCTGTTTTTCTCTCAAATAATGCAGTCCATAGTTGTATTTTTTTTTAATATAATAAGGATTAAACTTGCATTCTAAGCATACATCTCTGTCTAGATCTGTCTTTAACCGAGGACCAGGCTTCTCTCAACAGCTTTGTAGTTGGCATAGTTTGTTTTCCTGACCTGATCACCTTTTCTAACATAAGCTAACTGCTGAGGCTGACTGCAGCAAAGCATCCATTTCAGCAGAGGGCTGGTCTAGGCAGGGAAGATACTGTGTATTGAGGTACTGTGTGATTTATGTTGCATTCCTGCTCTGTATTAGCTGTCCATGGAAATGCGCTCAGTGAGTAGATGGTGTGGAGAACAACTCCATTCTGAAAGTGTCAAACATCATCTGGCTTTGAAAGCAAACGAATTTCCTTGTGATGGCAACTGCAGGGTTGCACTAGGGCTGATTTTTTTTTTCTTGGTAAGAAAAAAGTAACTGTTCCCTGTCACAGTACCTTAAAGCAAACTCTTACCCATCCATCAGCTGACCATTCCTCTGTGGTGTCCAGTAATAGCTGGTATGGCCCAAAGATCCCAGACTCTATAGCTGCTTGGCTGTTTTCAGAATCAAATTCCCAGTCCAGAAAATCACCTAGTCCTAACCCACTCTTAGGAAAGGTTAAATTTCAGGATTGCTCCAGCTCTTAAGGGAAGGCAGTGTCCCAGAGAGCTGAGGTTCAGACCAAGCTGGGTTGGACATGTTCAAAGGAGCACCTTGCACATCTGCACAGAGGAAGTAATGTCAGTCACTGTAATTCAAGTAATGTGATCCTCCCTGGTTAATACTGTCTTACAGAGGTTCAGCCACAGCTGGATGAAAAGAGATTTTGGCTAGGGATAGCATTTGAAACTTTAGGAACAGTTGCTGAATAAAAGACATTCCAAAATACTTTGCTTTCCTCCAGTGAGTACAGTGCAGTTTCAGTAAACATCAGCTTGAATTATCTGAAGGTAAAACCTGCTCATTTTGGAAGCTAATACAGTTTCAAACTCCTTTCCATTCCAATATAGTGGCGCAAAGTATGATATAGGATGAATGAAGCTGGACAAAAAAATTAATCACTATCTTGCAGTATTAGCTTCTCTGAAATATAAGTCCTAACTAAAGAGAAACCTGCAAACTTCTTTTATGGGAATATATTCTTAATAATGTGAATTTTCCACTTAGGTTCAGAAGTGCATCCAATGGTAGCAGGCACAAAGCCAAGTAATAACACATTTCTGGGTCATTCTCTAATGTTGGGAACACGTTTGCCCTACGTTTGGGAACATCTGGAATGATGTGATGAGACTGTCACAGTACTCACATATCTCTAAAGAAATAGCTTTTCCAGTTCTCTTGGAAGAAGCATATCTGAAAGATCTTAAGGCAGGAAGCTGCAGTGCCTGTGGTACAGCTTCACCTTGCTCAGTGGTGTCTCCCCACCACAGCTTTACTCTGCCCTGGCAGGCAGGAACAGAATATTCTAAACAATGTTTTATAAAGCAACCTCTAAAGCCCTGGGACAGCTCGAGAAGAAAACCAGGAGTTACAAGACCTAAGTAGGACCCTGAATGGAGATTAGCCATGGTTCCTCCAGCATTGCAGGCATTGCTGCAGAGAATTTGTTCACATCTGCATTTCTGAGCTTGTGGTGCACATGTTTTTAGTGGTCTGGGTTGCATTATAGACTGGATGTCTGAACTGAGACCCAGACTGGCATGTCTGACTGCATAGCAACAGACAGACGTGCTCCAGTTCCAGAGGGCACATTGTGTTTGGAGGTGGCTGCCATCTCTCTACAGACCACCTCAGTAGCAGGCTGCCACGTGGGCAGAACAGGTGGTTGTGGGTGGCAGTATCTTTTACCCACTGCCATCGGGATGGAGTCACCACACCATACAGTGAACAGTGTCAGTAGCAGTTGTCTGCTCAAGATTATGATCCACACAGGCATGGGATTAGAGCAGATTGCTGGTGACAGCTACCTCAGTCTGTAAACTACTCAAACGTGAGTGATACTGTGCTAGGAAATAGACTGCTGGTTTTGCCTTCCCTCTCTAAAAATATTTGTATTCAGTATCCTTCACTTAGCACAAGACAGCATAAAACAAGCAGGTAGTGATCAAGAAACCTAAGGAAATGCTTTTAACATACTAATAAATACATATGCCCTGAAGAAGAAATAAAAGGAATTTCAGGGCCAGCACAGATTGCTCTGCAAACATCTTTAAGAAAACCAAACCTGAAAATATTTTCTGTATAAAATTCTTTAAAGATGGAAGGGAGTAAATTAAATACATCTTTCCCACAGGAAGGAGCTCTGTTCCATATATTTCAGCACAGTGCAATCTTCTATTGACTACAGATGTAAAAGCAAAGCTGGCAACTGGGTTGTACCCAAGCTCCAGAGCTGTGCTAGGCAGGCACAGAGGTAGCCCAAGAGCAAGTGACAGTAGGAAGAGACAGTGCTGCCTGGTAGCGTGGCAGCTCCTCAGTGTGGGGCATCACAACTATAACTCCAGGACCACATGGTCAGGGATTTTTGAGAGGCCAAATCTTCTGTTCACTCAACTTCACAGAAGATCTGGGTTTAGCTAAAGCTGTCAACTTTGTAAACTCATCCTTCCATCTCTGAGAGTGCTGGGGACACTCTTTCAATTTGAATCCTATAAATGTAACACATTGAGTGATGGTCAGTGGGAAAAGCCAATGTTTAGCAATCAGCCTACATGTGTTTACTATGAACATCAACTGAAATGTTACAAGTACAGGATGTTGTAGTACCAACCTGCTTTTCCTCTGCAGGGAACCTCTAACTGTTTTTCTTCATCTTGGGTCTGACAGTATGTGACTGTTTCATTAGGAACTGTGTGATAACACACAAACTGGTCCTTTTAAAGTTTTAAATGGAGTTTAAGAGGCATCTGTACACAACCCTGGTATAACTTTCATTATCCTTGAGCAGTACAATACAGATTTCAGTTCACAGGTTTAACTTAACTGAATCATTTTCCATGATGCTTTATGGAGAAACCACTTTGACAGGTGAATTCAACTTTGCTTTATTCCATTTTTATAAAGAGATCAGCACTTAAAGTATTTTTTGTAGGAGCTCAATTTTACAAGGGACCAAGAATCTCTGGCAGGCTACTGAATACCATCAACTCTATTTTAATTACAGGTTTCCAGTAAATAGACAATACCTTGCAGAATTGAGTTCAGAACAAATCTTATCAGGGAACACAGCATGTTGGCTCTGAACCTGTAATTTGTGTGAATTATTGCTACTTTCAGGGAACAGAAGGATGCTCAGCACCTTCCAGTATTGAACATTAAAGAAGAGACTGGACAATCCTGTCAAAATGTTTCATTAACACAATCTTTCTCTATCAGAGGTTAAGGATATCAAGTAAATTGCAGAACTGACCCTGAACATATATTTATTTCATAGTCTTAAAAGACACTTAACAGCCTTGTTTAGTGCAAAAACTGTTTCAAATGAAAACTTATCTAAATGCATTTGTTTCTGAATGTCATCACAGAGGAAGGAACAATATGTCCATTAATGATATCTCTCAGATATGGTTTCTGCTGTTGACTTTTGCCTCATCTGGATACTGTGCCTTGTATTAGTGGTGAACCACAAGAGAAAAGCTTTTCAGAAGCGGTGAGTGGTCTAGCAGCCTCCCTCACTATTCTAGGACTGCACAGCTGTTTGCTGGTGCTGATACAGGTGTCTGCAAAGATCGTCACAGGGTTAAATGCTACCCTTGGATAAATAGTCTAAAAACCAAGACAGTGACATGCAAGTGGCAGAACCACTTGACATTTAGCAGAGCTTCCATGGTTAAGCTAAAATCTTTTTTTAGCTCATTTATTTGTGGTAGGTAGTAGAACTTGAGGATAACTACAAAATCAGCCCCAGCTGTCAGCAAAATGAACACTGGCATTTAAATGCTCTGTTTGGACCTCAATTTAAATTCTGGCCCAGATGTAAATCAGGCATACTGCTATCTCAGTATTCATGTCTTAACAGCAGCAGAAATGCAGGTAATGCACAGAAACCTGTCAGTGATGCCATGTATTGCAAGAGTTGTATCAGTTTTGAAGGCTTTGGGGACTCCTGAGAACTACCAAAAGCAAAGTGCTTCAGACTCCAAACTTCCTCCCATTTATTGTATATACAGAGGGCCAAATTTGGAACTGATGCAACTCTCATGATTTTTTGGGATGTGGCCGAGATAAACTTTACCCTTTTAAATCTTGTTTTTCTTTCCAAGCTGTGTTGAAATACTTTGGTCCTGTGCAGTTTTTTATTACAAGGAAAAAATACTTGCTCTGTGCCTTTTTGTGTCACCATTTTGACATACCAACCCCTTCTTTTCTCTCCAGGCAGTCTGTGGAGTGCCTGGAAGAGCATAACAGCTCATTGACTTGCAATGTGATTAATCCTTGGATTAGTCAAAATATGATGCAAACGGATCCTGATCTAATGCTGAATGCTGTTCTTGCCTGTGCATGCAGTGTTAGGTAGGTACAACTGTCTTGAATTGATCAGGACGTCCATGTTTTGTAATTTAATTTTATAACTGTTCCCCTCTCTCTAATTCCATCCAGTGAAGTTCTGAGGATATGTAACAAGAAGTCAACCAGTTATATTCCTTGCAGCTATCTGCCAGTGTCATCTGCTTCTCTGGCATCATTATGCAAGCATGCACTGTCACACTCCCCGCTGGAATCTCAGCTTGCAGGTTGAGATTCACACCATCACTTAGCCTGACAAGAGTGTTGACTCCTGGAGCCAGAGCTGTGTTTGGGAGCACATAAAGGCACCAGAGTCCCCTACATCTTGGCAGGACTTCAAGGACTATCCCAACAAAGAGTTCTTAACAGCATAGTTGTAAAGTGCACAGGTCCCAAAGGCTCAAACACCATGATATTTATGCTGCAGACTGGATTGCTGAGATAGTATTGCTGTTATGCAGACATTGATCTCTGGGTAAGGAGCAGCATTTCTCACACCTGTTAACTGGTATTTGAAAAACTTGAGACTGACTGGAGTGGGCAGTGTGGCTGAGAAAGACAATGCATGCAAAGGCTATATCTGGTGTTTCTTCTGTTCTCTGTTCAAAGAGACTTCAGCTGCATGGGTACGGCAAATATTTGTGAAAGCCAATATTAACTGAAGGAATTGCATACTGCATTATTGACATTCCTGATATGTTTAGGACTGTGTTTTTACAGTCCTTTCAGTCTTTATTACAACTTCAATCTCTGCAAAAAGGTAAGAAGTCATAGAATCATAGAATGGTTTGAGTTGGAAGGGACCCGGGGCTAGCAGCACACACACTGCAGGTTCCTGCAAATACGGCATGCAAACGGGAAGCCCAACCTCGAACTGCTTCTGCTCACTTAGTTGAGTGCTGCGGACCTTGCAATGGTTTTGGTCACTCAGTGTTATAAACCTGCGTGGGTGCAAAGCTGCTTACACATCTCATTTTGCTTCTTCGGCGTAACAATTTTCAGTTGTCAAACTAATTTTCCATTTCTTTGTTAAGTCCAATACTTATCCTGCGTTATATAAATGACTTGAAAAAATGTTGGCTGTATTAGCGGCCAAATGACTATCATCGGAATTTAAAGTGCAAAAACATATACATGATGCTAGCCTACTATTTCAGCTGATGCTATTTTAAACTTACAAATCCCCATTTATTGACTGAATATTCTTGCCATAGCACACTTCTGTAGATTTTTACAGAGGGGAAGCACTGAGAGAGCCTCTGGTCAAAGGTGTACTCAGTGCAACCCAAATTCTGAATGCTGATTTGAATTTCTTAGGCAGCTCATATCTTTAGAAATTGCTGCAAGTTTGTGTTGAGCCAAAACTTGGGATACCAAACACTGGAAATTGTCGTGGTTTAGCCCCGGCTGGCAACTAAGCACCACGCAGCCGCTCACTCACTCCCCCACAGTGGGACGGGGGAGAGAATTAGAAGAGTAAAAGTGAGGAAACTCATGGGTTGAGATAAAGACAGTTTAATAGGGAAAGCAAAAGCCGCACACACAAGCAAAGCAAAATAAGGAATTCATTCACTACTCCCCATGGGCAGGCAGGTGTTCAGTCACCTCCAGGGAAGCAGGGCTCCATCACGCGTAATGGTTTCTTGGGAAGACAGACACTATTACTCCGAACGTCCCTCCACCCCTTCCTTCTTCTTCATCCCAGCTTTATATACTGAGCATGACGTCATATGGTATGGAACAACTTGAGGCCATTTCATATCGTCCTGTCACTAGTTAGCTGGGAGAAGAGACTGACACCCAGCTCACTACAACCTCCTTCCAGGCAGTTGCAGAGAGCGATAAGGTCTCCCCTCAGCCTCCTCTTCCCCAGACTGAACAACCCCAGTTCCCTCAGCTGCTCCTCATAAGACTTGTGCTCCAGACCCTTCACCAGCTTCGTTGCCCTTCTTTGGACACGCTCAAGGACCTCAACGTCCTTCTTGTAGTGAGGGGCCCAAAACTGAACACAGGATTCGAGGTGTGACCTCACCAGTGATGAGTACAGGGGCACAGTCACTTCCCTACTCCTGCTGGCCACACTATTTCTTATACAGGCCAGGATGCTGTTGGCCTTCTTGGCCACCTGGGCACACTGCCAGCTCATGTTCAGCTGGCTGTCAACCAGCACCCCCAGGTGCTTTTCTGCTGGGCAGCTCTCCAGCCACTCCTCCCCAAGCCTGTAGCATTGCATGGGGTGGTTGTGACCAAAGTGCAGGACCCAGCACTTGGCCTTATTAAACCTCATACAGTTGATCTCAGCCCATCCATCCAGCCTGTCCAGATCCTTCTGCAGAGCCCTCCTACCCTCCAGCAGATCAACACTCCCGCCCAACTTGGTGTCAACTGCAAACTTACTGAGGGAGCACTCGATCCCCTCATCCAGGTCATCAATAAAGATATTGAACAAGACTGGCATTTAACGCCATTCACCACAACTCTCTGAGCTTGGCCATCCAGCCAGTTCTTTACCCAGTGAAGAGTAAACCTGTCTAAGCCATGAGCTGCCAGTTTCTCCAGGAGAATGCTGTGGGAGATGCTGTCAAAGGCTTTACTAAAGTCCAGGTAGACAACATCCACAGTCTTTCCCTCATCCACTAGGCGGGTCACCTGGTCATAGAAGGAGATCAGGTTGGTCAAGCAGGACCTGCCTTTCATGAACCCATGCTGGCTGGGCCTGATCCCTTGGTTGCCCTGCACATGCCTTGTGAGCGGCCTCAAGATGAACTTCTCCATAATCTTCCTTGGTATGAAGGTCAGGCTGACAGGCCTGTAGTTCCCCAGATCCTCCTTCCGGCCCTTCTTGTAGATGGGCATCACATTGGCAATCCTCCAGTTGTGATATATTCATAAATGATGTAGAAAAAGGGAGTGAGAAGAGGATGACAAATTTTGCTTGTGATAATAAATTACTCAGGGCAGAAAAAACCAGAAACATCTATGAAGGATTACTTGCTTTGCAGAAGGATCTCATGCTGTTTCTTGGCTGGAGAATACAGTACCTAATAAAATCCAGTGCTGCCAAACATTATATGATGCATATGGGGAAAAAAACAGGCACAGTGATGGATTCAGCATCAAACCTACCTTGACCCTAGAGGCAGAAGTACGCGAGCTGCAAGGAAAAACAATTACAAAAGGGGGTTCAGGTTCCTCCAGAAAAATCGTCGCTCCACTTTCCAGTGGGCAGTTCCCCAGAAAGAATAGAAGAGCTGATCTCACCTCTGATCCTCTTGAAGGGACTTCTGATTCCTATTTACAAGAAGTGGGTAACGAGTGCTATGACCAGGACTAGAGGGGCCCTGCCTCCAGCCAGGCGGAGGAGAGGGACAACCGAGTTTATTGGACTGTGTGGATTAGATGGCCTGGCACATCAGACCCACAGGAATATAAGGCTTTAGTGGACACCAGTGCACAGTGTACCCTAATGCCATCAAGCCATATAGGGGCAGAACCCATCTGTATTTCTGGAGTGACAGGGGGATCCCAACAGCTGACTGTGCTGGAGGCTGAAGTGAGGCTAACTGGGAATGAGTGGCAGAAGCACCCCATTGTGACTGGCCCAGAGGCCCCATGCATCCTGGGCATAGACTACCTGAGGAGAGGGTATTTCAAGGACCCAAAAGGGTACCGGTGGGCTTTTGGTATAGCTGCCTTGGAGACAGAAGAAATTAAACAGCTGTCCACCTTTTCTGGCCTCTCAGAGGACCCTTCTGTGGTGGGGTTGCTCAGGGTCGAAGAACAACAGGTGCCAATCGCTACAACAGTGCACTGGCAGCAATATCACACCAACAGAGACTCCCTGATCCCCATCCATGAGCTGATTCGTCGGCTGGAGAGCCAAGGAGTGATCAGCAAGACTCGCTCACCCTTTAACGGCCCCATATGGCCAGTGCAAAAGTCTAATGGAGAGTGGAGACTGACGGTAGACTATCGTGGCCTGAATGAAGTCACGCCGCCACTGAATGCTGCTGTGCCAGACATGCTAGAACTTCAATATGAACTGGAGTCAAAGGCAGCCAAGTGGTACGCCATCATTGATATTGCTAATGTGTTTTTCTCAATCCCTTTGGCAGCAGAGTGCAGGCCACAGTTTGCTTTCACTTGGAGGGGTGTCCAATACACCTGGAATCGATTTCCCCAGGGGTGGAAACACAGCCCTACCATTTGCCATGGGCTGATACAGGCTGCACTGGAACAGGGTGAAGCTCCAGAGCATCTGCAATACATTGACGACATCATCGTATGGGGCAACACAGCAGAAGAAGTTTTCGAGAAAGGGAAGAAAATAATTCAAATCCTTCTGAAAGCTGGTTTTGCTATACAACAAAGTAAGGTCAAAGGACCTGCACAGGAAATCCAGTTTTTAGGAATAAAATGGCAAGATGGACATTGTCAGATCCCAATGGATGTGATCAACAAAAAAACAGCTATGTCTCCACCAACTAGCAAAAAAGAAACACAAGCTTTTTTGGGCGTTGTGGGTTTCTGGAAAATGCATATTCCAAATTACAGTCTGATTGTAAGCCCTCTTTATCAAGTGACCCGGAAGAAGAACGATTTTAAATGGGGCTCTGAGCAACGACAGGCCTTCGAACAAATCAAACAGGAGATAGTTCATGCCGTAGCCCTCGGGCCAGTCCGAGCAGGACAAGATGTTAAAAATGTGCTCTACACGGCAGCCGGGGAGAATGGCCCTACCTGGAGTCTCTGGCAGAAGGCACCAGGAGAGACTCGAGGTCGACCTCTAGGGTTTTGGAGTCGAGGATATAGGGGATCTGAGTCCCGCTATACTCCAACTGAAAAGGAGATATTGGCAGCATATGAAGGAGTTCGAGCTGCCTCAGAAGTGGTTGGTACTGAAGCACAGCTCCTCCTGGCACCCCGACTGCCGGTGCTGGATGTTCAAAGGGAGGGTCTCCTCTACACATCACGCGAATGATGCTACGTGGAGTAAGTGGGTCGTGCTTATTACACAGCGGGCTCGAATAGGAATCCCCAATCGCCCGGGAATCTTGGAAGTGATCATAGACTGGCCAGAAGGCAAAGATTTTGGAATATCACCAGAAGAGGAGGTGGCACGTGCTGAAGAGGCTCCACCATATAATGAACTGCCAGAGAACAAAAGGCAATATGCCCTATTTACTGATGGGTCCTGTCGTATTGTAGGCAAACATCGAAGGTGGAAAGCTGCTGTATGGAGCCCTATACGACGAGTTGCAGAAGCTGCTGAAGGACAAGGTGAATCAAGTCAGTTTGCAGAGGTGAAAGCCATCCAGCTGGCTTTAGATATTGCTGAATGAGAAAAATGGCCAATACTCTATCTTTATACTGACTCATGGATGGTGGCAAATGCTCTATGGGGGTGGCTACAGCAATGGAAGCAGAGCAACTGGCAGCACAGAGGCAAGCCCATCTGGGCTGCTGAATTGTGGCAAGATATTGCTGCCCGATTAGAGAATCTGGTCATAAAACTACGTCACGTAGATGCTCACGTACCCAAGAGTCGGGCCACTGAAGAACATCAAAACAACCATCAGGTGGATCAGGCTGCTAAGATTGAAGTGGCTCAGGTGGATCTGGACTGGCAACATAAGGGTGAATTATTTATAGCTCGGTGGGCCCATGACACCTCAGGCCATCAGGGAAGAGATGCAACATATAGATGGGCTCGGGATTGAGGGGTGGACTTGACCATGGACGCTATTGCACAGGTTATCCATGAATGTGAAACGTGCGCTGCGATCAAACAAGCCAAGTGGTTAAAGCCCCTCTGGTATGAAGGACGATGGTTGAAATATAAATATGGGCAGGCCTGGCAGATTGACTATATCACACTTCCACAAACTCGCCAAGGCAAACACCATGTGCTTTCAATGGTGGAAGCAACCACCGGGTGGCTGGAAACATATCCCGTGCCCCATGCCACCGCCCGGAACACTATCCTGGGCCTTGAAAAGCAAGTCTTATGGCGGCATGGCACCCCCGAAAGAATTGAGTCGGACAACGGGACTCATTTCCGAAACAACCTCATAGACACCTGGGCCAAAGAGCACCTCATTGAGTGGGTGTATCACATCCCCTATCATGCACCAGCTTCCGGAAAAATTGAATGATACAACGCACTGTTAAAGGCTACCCTGAGAGCAATGGGTGACGGGACATTCAAACATTGGGATAAACATTTAGCAAAAGCCACCTGGTTAGTCAACACTAGGGGATCTACTAATAGAGCCGGCCCTGCCCAATCAAAACTTTTACGTACTGTAGAAGGGGATAAAGTCCCTGTGGTGCATGTGAGAAACATGCTGGGGAAGACAGTCTGGGTTACTCCTGCCTCAGGCAAAGGCAAACCCGTTCGTGGGATTGCCTTTGCCCAGGGACCTGGGTGCACTTGGTGGGTAATGCAGAAGGATGGGGAAGTCCGATGTGTACCTCAAGGAGACTTGATTTTGGGTGAAAACAGTCAATGATTTGAATTGTATTATGTTAATTGTTACACAATACAGTATGACATTACTACTATAGCTGCTATCTACCATATCAATGGTATTATAGTAAGAATCACCCAGACTGATGAAGAATGAGCTTCACTGAAACCAAGCAACGTGCAGCAGTGATGGAACCGCAACTAGCTTCAGCAGCTTGCGCCCAACAATTCCCTCGAGATTGACATCTTGGACCTGCAGATCATGGACATGGACCGTGCCAGATGACAATCCAACACCACATACCATCTCCCCTGCCCTGAGAGACTGCTATGATGGATGAAGCCCAGAGTCATGGACTGAATGAACTCCGCAGACATTTTAAAGTGATGGCCCGTGGACTAAGAAAGTGACATCTGTGTGTATATATTAAAAGACAGGAAAAGTAATAATGAATAACTGGGATGTATTAAAAAGTGTAGGACCCGGACATGACATAAATGGTATGGAATAAGGGGTGGATACTGTCCTGGTTTCAGCCAGGATAGAGCTGGTTTTCTTCACAGAAGCTAGTGTGAGACTGTGTTTTGGATTTGGGATGAGAAACTGTTGATAATGTGCTGATGTTTTGGGTTGTTGCTAAGTAGTCAAGGACAGTCCAGCTTCTCGTGCTGGCCTGCTAGCAAGAAGGCTGGGGGTGCATGGGAAGCTGGGAGGGGACACAGCCGGGACAGCTGACCCAGGCTGGCCAAAGAGATATTCCATACCATATGACGTCATGCCCAGTACATAAACTGGAGTTATCCGGGGGGCGGAAATCGCTGCTCGGGGACGGGCTATCGATTGCTGGGTGGTGAGCAATTGCTGTATTGGGCATCACTTGTTCTTGTACATTCCTTTGTCGATATTATTAATGTTGTTATCATTGTTGTTTCTTTCTCTCTTTCTGTCCTATTAATCTGTTTTTATCTCAACACACGAGTTTTTTCCCAATTCTCTCCCCCATCCCACTGCGGGAGGGAGAGTGAGTGAGCGGCTGCGTGGTGCTTAGTTGCCAGCTGGGGCTAAACCACGACAGTACAGATATATTATTCCTAACTTCCTTAATTGAACCCTGTACTGTCATCATAAAAACAACTATAAAGGTGTAAAATATCCCATTTTATCATAGATCCCTTCATTTTTATACTTCTACCTCAAAAGACTTCTTCACTGGTTTTCTTTTAATCTTATTCTGGGCTAAATGTGTCCACATATAGAGCTACTCTGGAAAATGCTATAGATTCACACACTCCTTTTATCACAAATATCTTTCAAGTGAATACAAGCCCCAAGGCAAAGACATGGCTTTTTTCCCCGCTATGAATCACAATGGAAAAGCCTGCTAGCCCCACTGGCCAGACTCCTACGCTCTCCAGTCTCTCCATCTGTTCACTGCCCACAGAGAAAGGCTTCCTCCCTTTTACCAAACAGTTTTGGGGTAAACATCCTGCTTTAGCTCCTTTAACAGCAAACTGCTTCCTCCGTGATTTATTGTAAAATCAGGTGTTGAAAATACTCGTAGGAATCATTTCCTTGCTATGAATGAATAACAGTCTAGGCATCTGCTAAAAACACTGTTTCATCATGTGACTTGATGTGCCAACTGTGAAGTTTACCAAAAAAAATCAAGTCATGTTACACTGGACCTCCAAAAACTGAAAGGGAGGCTCTGGCTGTGTTTGAACATTCGGTGCCTTACATTCATTCTATTTTTATCTATTGCTTCTTCAAAGAAAAGGGGTGACTTGATTTTAGCACTTGCAAATCACATGTGACATACCAGTGTAATGCACTTGCAAGCTGAATAGAGTCAACCCTTCTGGATGTAGAGCTTTTAGAGGGGTCTGGGTATGCAGAAGTATGCGAGTGTTTCTTCTGCCTGCCCAGGACATCAGTCCTTGCATTCCTGTTCCTTTATGCACAGAGGAGGGCCATGTGTTGCCTCTTAGAGAAGAGATATGAGGGAAAAACTCTGTGTTCTGTGTTGTATCCCTTTGCTTCCCAGAGTAAGAAACTATGTGGACTGGAGCCTGATTCCCTCCCATAGCTACAGTATGGGAGAAAGGATGTAATATTTGACCTGAACACAGGTCTAGTATATCCAAATTAATGTGCTGGATTACTCAGAGTCTTCCCTGGTAGAATATGTTCAGCAGATAATGATGGAAAACTGCCCCAAACAACACTAGACGCCTGGGCTTATGGATTTCCAAAAGACTGTGTTTCAGTCTTTATCAAGAACTATATACAATCACTGGTGAAAGAGGCACATGATGAATAGTTTACAGATCTACATATTCTCAATGGCAAAAAAAATAACATCACTACCATAGAGATGACTCCGAAGCTGGTTCCAATCACAGACCACTGATTAAAGCTGAATCCAGACAAAACAAGTTTCAGGTGAGGATAAGGAGAAGCAACTGGATGACTATGTAAACATGGCAACAAGTTCCTATCCGGCACAGCAGGTGCATCTCCTCTGTGACTACCTCACCTTCCCAGGTGCCCTGGTACAATAGGTATGAGGCTCTGCAACTGGAACCAAACAATGCTGAGGACAATGATCCATCTAGGTTGGAGGTGTTGCCAAGGTTAAGTTGGAATACACCCTGCGTCAAAATCACTTCCATTAAGAAAAAATGACAGATCATTGTTATAGGAGACTCTCTTCTGAGGGGAACAGAAGGCCCAATATGCAAACCAAACCCACTTCTTAGGGAAGTCTGCTGCCCCCCTGGGGCCCGGGTTAAAGATCTTACAAGAAAACTTCCTACCCTTCCCACCTTCTGACTTCCTACCCTGGTACAGCCCTCGGATTATTATCCATTATTGATTTTCCATGTAGGCAGTGATGAAGTTGCAATAAGAAGTCCAAGGGCGATCAAAAGAGACTTCAGGGCCTTGGAACAACTGGTTAAGGGATCAGGAGCACAAGTGGTGTTTACTTCTATCCTTCCAGTTGCAGAGAATGATGTTGGAAGAAACAAGAAGACCCAGATGATCAATCCTTGGCTCTGTGACAGGTGTCACCAGCAGAATTTTGGGGTTTTTGATCATGAGTCGCTCTACATGACACCAGGCCTGCTGGTGACAGGCAAGGTACACCTGTCTCAAAGGGGGAAAAGGATCTTTGTGCAGGAGTTAGCAGGGCTCATTGAAAGAGCTTTAAACTAGATTTGAATGGGGGAAAGGGATAAAACCAGGCTCGCTAGTGATAAGCCGTGGGATGACACGCCAATGTTTAAGGGACGGTGTGCTAGCAAGGTCCTTCAGTCTGCTCCACAATGTGCTGAGTATGCTGGAGCACAACTGAAATGTCTCTATACTAATGTGTGCAGGATGAGCAATAAACAAGAGGTGCTAGAAGCTCCTCGGAGCAACATCATCATTGGCATAAGCAAAACCTGGTGGGATGGGTCCTGTGACTGGGGTGCCATGATCACATAATCACAGAATCGTTAAGGTTAGAAAGGACCTTTAAGATCATCAAGTCCAACCACCATGCCCACTAAACCACATCCTGAAGTACCACGTCAACATGTTTTTTGAATACTTCCAGGGATGGTGACTCCACCACCTCCCTGGGCAGCCTGTTCCAATGCCTGACCACTCCTTCAGTAAAGGAAATTTTCCTAATATCTAGTCTAAACCTCCCCTGAGGCAACTCAAGGACACTTCCTCTCGTTCTATCGCTGGTTACTTGGGAGAAGAGACCAACACCCTCGTCGCCACAACCCCCTTTCCGGTAGTTGTAGAGAGCGATAAGGTCTCCCCTCAGCCTCCTCTTCTCCAGACTAAACAACCCCAGTTCCCTCAGCCACTCCTCATAAGACTTGAGCTCCAGACCCTTCACCAGCTTTGTTGCCCTTTTCTGGACACACTCCAGCACATCAACGTCCTTCTTGTAGTGAGGGGCCCAAAACTGAACACAGGATTCAAGGTGCGGCCTCACCAGTGCCGAGTACAGGGGCACAATCACTTCCCTACTCCTGCTGGCCACACTATTCCTGATACAGGCCAGGACGCTGTTGGCCTTCTTGGCCACCTGGGCACACTGCCGGCTCATGTTCAGCCGGCTGTCAACCAGCACCCCCAGGTCCTTTTCTGCTGGGCAGTTCTCCAGCCACTCCTCCCCAAGCCTGTAGCATTGCATGGGGTGGTTGTGACCAAAGTGCAGGACCCGGCACTTGGCCTTGTTAAACCTCATACAGTTGGCCTCTGCCCATCGATCCAGCCTGTCCAGATCCCTCTGCAGAGCCCTCCTACCCTCCAGCAGATCAACACTCCCACCCAACTTGGTGTCATCTGCAAACTTACTGAGGGAGCACTCGATCCCCTCATCCAGGTCATCAATAAAGATATTAAAAAAGACCAGCCCCAGAACCAAGCCCTGGGGAACACCACTTGTAACCGGCCGCCAACTAGATTTAACTCCATTCACCCCAACTCTCTGGGCCTGGCCATCCATCCAGTTCTTTACCCGCAAAGAATACACCTGTCTAAGCCATGAGCCACCAGTTTCTCCAGGAGAATGTTGTGGGACATGGTATCAAAGGCTTTACTAAAGTCCAGGTAGAGAACATGCACAGCCTTTCCCTCATCCACTAGGTAGGTCACCTGGTCATAGAAGGAGATCAGGTTGGTCAAGCAGGACCTGCCTTTCATGAACCCATGCTGGCTGGGCCTGATAACTTGGTTGTCCTGCACATGCCCTGTGAGCACCCTCAAGATGAACCTCTCCATAATCTTCCCTGGCACGGAGGTCAGGCTGACAGGCCTGTAGTTCCCAGGATCCTCCTTCCAGCCCTTCTTGTAGACGGGCGTCACATTGGCAAGCCTCCAGTCGTCTGGGACCTCCCCTGTTAACCAGGACTGCTGATAAATGATGGAGAGTGGCTTGGCAAGCTCCTCCGCCAGCTCCCTCAGTACTCTTGGATGGATCCCATCAGGCCCCATAGACTTGTGGGTGTCCAGGTGACACAGTAGGCCCTTAACTGTTTCTTGCTGGATTATGGGCGCATTATTGTGCTCTCCATCCCCATCTTCCAGCGCAGGGGGCTGAATACCCTGCGGATACCTGGACTGGCTATTAAAGACTGAGGCAAAGAAGGCATTAAGTACCTCAGCCTTTTCCTCATCCTTGGTGACAATGTTCCCCCTCATATGCAATAAAGTATGGAGATTCTCCTTGGCTCTCTTTTTGTTGTTAATATATTTGTAAAAACATTTTTTTTATCCTTTACAACTGTGGCCAAACTGAGTTCTAGATGGGCTTTTGCCTTTCTAATTTTGTCCCTGCTTGACCTAACGAGATCCTTGAACTCTTCTTGAGCTGCCTTCCCCTTCTTCCAGAGGTGATAAACTCTCCTCTTTTCCCTGAGTCCCAGCAAAAGCTCCCTTTTCAGCCAGGCTGGTCGTCTTCCCTGCCAGCTTGTCTTGCGGCACATGGGGACCGCCTGCTCCTGCGCCTTAAGATTTCCTTCTTGAAGAATGTCCAGCCTTCCTGGACCTTTTTGCCCTTCAGGACTGCCTCCCAAGGGACTCTCTCAACCAGTGACCTGAACAGGCCAAAGTCTGCCCTCCGGAAGTCCATGGTAGCAGTTTTGCTGACCCCCCTCCTAACTTCACCAAGAATTGAGAATTCCATCATGTCATGTTCGCTAAGCCCAAGATGGCCTCCAACCATCACATATCCCACCAGTCCTTCTCTGTTTGTAAACAGCATGTCAAGCAAGGCACCTCCCCTGGTGGGCTCACTTACCAGCTGTGTCAGGAAGTTATCTTATCTTCCACATGCTCCAGGAACCTCCTAGACTATTTCCTCTCTGCTGTGTTGTACTTCCAGCATACATCTGGTAAGTTGAAGTCCCCTACAAAAACAAGGACTAGCGATTTTGAGACTTCTGCCAGTCGCTTGTAGAATGCTTCATCTGCCTCTTCTTCCTGGCTGGGTGGTCTATAACAGACTCCCAGCAGGATATCTGCCTTGTTTGCCTTCCCCCTCATCCTTACCCATAAGCACTCAACTTGGTCATCGCAATCGTTGAGTTCTATACAATCAAAACACTCCCTAACATACAGAGCCACCCCACCGCCTCTCCTTCCTTGCCTATCCCTTTGGAAGAGCTTATAGCCATCCATTGCAGCACTCCAGTCACATGAGTCATCCCATCATCTTTCTGTGATGGTGAGTAAGTCACAGCTGTCCGGCTGCACAATGGCTTCCAGCTCCTTCTGTTTGCTGCCCATGTTGCGTTCATTGGTGTAGATGCACTTGAGCTGGGCTATAGATTTCACCCCGAACATTGGCATGCCACCCCTAGGCTCATCTCTAGTGAGCCTGGTTTTATCCCCTTCCCCCTTTGAATCTTGTTTCAAGCCCTCTCGATGAGGCCTGCCTGCTCATAAGCGAGAATCCTTTTCCCCCTTGGAGGTAGTTGCGCTCCATCTGCTGCCAGGAGGCCTGGTGCTGTGTAAACCACCCCATGGTCAAAAACCCCAAAATTCTGCTGACAGCACCAGCCTCTGAGCCACGTGTTAACCAGGTGTGTTTTCCTGTTCCTTTTAGTGTCCCCCCTGCCACTGAAGGGATTGAGGAAAACACTGCCTGTGTTCCTGCTCCATCGACCAGTTGCCCCAGTTCTCTGAAGTGATAAATGATGGGTAGTTACAGGCTCTTCAGGAGGGTTAGGCAGAGCAGGCAAGGCGGGTGGTGGCTCTGTAAGGGGAGTGTTGGACTGTATGGCGCATCCAGTTGGCAATTACACAGTTGAGAGCCTCTGGGTAAGGATTAAGGGGAAAGCAAATAAAGTGGATATTGTTGGGGGAATCTACTATCGACCACCCAGCCAGGATGATAATACCAAAGAATTATTCTTCAAGGAATTAAGGGATATCTCTAGATCGGTTGCCGTTGTCCTTATGGGTGATTTTAACTTCCCAGACATCAACTGGGAATAACATACAGTGGACACAAACAGGTCCAGGAAATTCCTGAAGCATGTTGAAGATAACTTCTTGGTGCAGGTATTAAGGGAGCCAACAAGGAAACGTGCCCTCCTAGATTTGTTGACTGCAGAGAGGGGCTTGTGGGCGTTGTGGTGAGTGGTGGCTGTGTTGGTGTCTTGGTTTAGCCCACCTCCAGACTAAACAGTAGCATTTCCTCTATTCCCTGAAAACCCCCTCTCAGCCGAGAAAGGGAAATTGGGAAAAATGGAAACTCGTGGGTTCAAATGGGTTGCAATAGCAACAGATTTAATAAAATAATAAAACTAGTATTAATACTAAAGCAATATAAAGTATACGGAGTTATACACAGCCCAGATAGTTGTTGTGAGCTGCGCGTTCCCAGCAGCGAACGCTGGTTGGTGGACACTGCGAGCAGCACAGCTCCAGCGCAGGGGGAGAGCAGGCCTCAGGAGCAGAGCAATGGGCAAGACCCTCCAGGGATGGCAGCCATTGAGGGAGAGCGAGACCGAGCCGTTCCCAGCAGACTCCCCAATATATAGTGAGCGTGATGCTTATGGTATGGAATACGTCTGTTGGCCAGCCTGGGTCAGCTGTCTTGGCCTCTGTTCCACCTAGCTTTAGCACCTGGCTCTCTCAAGACTGCTAGAGGCCTTGATTGCTATGGAAACCCACATACCATGGCTGGCCATGAACCAAAACAAAGTGTCTTATCAACTTTGTTCTCACAGTAATGGGTGCTGCAGTCTTCCCAGAAATGCAGCTTTCCTGAACAGAAAACTGATTGTATGATTCTATCTCAGGACACTTGCTCACAGTGACCACAAAGTAGCTGAGTTCCAAATCATTTGCGATAGGAGAAAAACTGCCAGCAAAACTGACCGTGACTGGGGGGGATGACAAACTAGCAACAACAGACGAGGAGAAGGCTGAGGTAGTCAACAACTTTTTTGCCTCAGTCTTCACTGGCAATCTCTCTTCCCACACCTCTCTAGTGGATGGACCTCGAGGCAGGGACTGGAGTAGCAAAGTCCCTCCCACTGTAAGAGAAGATCAGGTTCAAGACCACCTGAGAAACCTGAACATACACAAGTCAGGAGGGCAGGGAGATGATTCAGGACAGCCATCATGGCTTCACCAAGGGCAAGTCCTGCCTGATCAACCTAATGGCCTTCTATGATGGAGTGACCACGTCAGTGGACAAGGGAAAAGCTACGGATGTCGTCTATCTGGACTTCTGTAAGGCCTTTGACATGGTCCCCCACAACACCCTTCTCTCTAAATTGGAGAGATATGGATTTGATGGGTGGACCGTTGGGTGGATGAAGAATTGGTTGGATGGTCACATCCAGATGGTAGTGGTCAATGGCTCAATGTCCAGATGGAGATCAGTGACGAGTGGTGTCCCTCAGGGGTCTGTATTGGGACCCTTTAATATCTTCAGCGAAGACATACACAGTGGGATCGAGTGCACCCGCAGCAAATTTACAGCTGACACCAAGCTGAGTGATGCGGTTGACATGCCTGAGGGATGGGATGCCATCCAGAGGGACCTGGACAAGCTCGAGGAATGGGCCTGTGTGAACCTCATGAGATTCAACAAGGCCAAGTGCAGGGTCCTGCACCTGGGTCAGGGCAACCCCTGGTATCAATACAGGCTGGGGGATGAAGGGATCGAGAGCAGCCCTGCTGAGAAGGACTTGGGGGTAATGGAGGATGAAAAGCTGGACATGAGCCGGAAATGTGCACTCACAGCCCAGAAGGCCAACCGTATCCTGGGCTGCATCAAAAGCAGCGTGGCCACCCGGTCAAGGGAGGGGATTCTGCCCCTCTGCTCTGCTGAGACCCCACCTGCAGTGCTGCCTCCAGCTCTGGAGCCCTCAGCACAGGAAAGACATGGACCTGTTGGAGCGGGTCCAGAGGAGGCCACATAAATGATCAGAGGGCTGGAACCCCTTTCCTATGAGGACAGGCTGAGAGAGTTGGGGTTGTTCAGCCTGGAGAAGAGAAGGCTCTGGGGAGAACTGATTGCGGCCTCTCAGGCTTATAAGAAAAATGGGGACAGACTTTTTAGCAGGGCCTGTAGCGATAGGACTAGGGGTAATAGTTTTAAATTAAAAGAAGGTAGATTTAGACTAGATCTAAGAAAGAAATTTTTCTCAATGAGGGTGGTGAAACACTGGCACAGGTTGCCCAGAGAGGTGGTAGATGCCCCATCCCTGGAAACATCCCAGGTCAGTTTGGACAGGGCTCTGAGCAACCTGGTCTAGTGGAAGATGTCCCTGCTTATTGCAAGGGAGGTTGGACTAGATGACCTTTAAAGGTCCCTTCCAACTCAAACCATTCTATGATTCTGTGATAAACTCCCAGCTGACTCTGAATTTGTTCAAGACTTGCTGCTCCAGCTAGATGTGCACAAGATATGGGGCCTGATGGGGTTCATCCCAGGGTACTGAAAGAGCTGTCCAGTGTTATTGCAGGACCTTTCTCTATTATTTTTCAAGGGTCTTGGTAGTCTGAAGAGGTCCCAGTCGACTGGAAGCTGGCAAATGTCATCCCAATTTTGAAGAAGGGTAAGAATGAATCCCCTGGTAGTTACAGGCCTGTCAGTTTCACTTCAGTGCCTGTTAAAATTATGAAGTTTATTCTGGGAGTTAGTGAAAAACACTTGAGAGACAATGCAATCATTGCTCATAGCCAGCACAGGTTCACAAGGGGAAAAACCTGCTTAACCACCTTAATTTCGTTTTACAACAAGGTCACCCACCTAGTTGACTAAGGTGTTGTGTTTTAACCCAATCTAGCAACTAAGCATCACACAGCCGCTTGCTCACTCCCCTCCCAGTGGGACAGGGGAGATAACTGGAAGGGTAAAAGTGAGAAAACTCATGGGTTGAGATAAAGACAGTTTAATAAGTAAATCAAAAGCTGCACACGCAAGCAAAGCAAAACAAGGAATTCATTCAGTACTTCCCATCATCAGGCAGGTGTTCTCCAGGAAAGCAGATCTCCATCACGTGTAACGGTTACTTGGGAAGACGAAACTCCATAACTCCGAATGTCCCCCTCTTCCTTCTTCTTCCCCCAGCTTTATATCCTGAGCACGATGTCATAAGGTATGGAATATCTCTTTGGTGAGTTGGGGGTCAGCTGTCCCAGCTGTGTCCCCTCTGAACTTCTTGTGCACCCCCAGCCTACTCGCAGCTGGGGTGAGAACCAGAAAAGGCCTTGACTCTGTGTAAGCACTGCTCAGCAATAACTATAACATCCCTGTATTATGAACACTGTTTTCATCACAAATCCAAAACATAGCCCCATACTAGCTAATATGAAGAAAATTAACTCTATCCCAGCCAAAACCAGAACACAAGGAAAGCCAGTAGATGTGGTGCTTTTGGATTTTAGCAAAGTTTTGATACTGTCTCTCACAGTATCCTTCTGGATAAACTGTCCAGCTGTGGTGGACTGACCTTGGCTGGACACGAGGTGCACACCAAGCCGCTCTATCACTCCCCTCCTCAGCTGGACAGGGGGAGAAAATATAATGAAAGGCTCGTGGGTCAAGATAAGAACAGGGAGATCACTCAGCAATTACCGTCACAGGCAAAACAGACTCGACTCAGGGAAATTAGTTTAATTTATTGCCAATCAAATCAGAGTAGGGTAATGAGAAATAAAAACGAAATCTTAAAATACCTTGCCCTCACCCCTCCCTTCTTCCTAGGCTCAACTTCTCTCCCAATTTTCTCTACCTCTTCCCCCTGCCGAGCGGCACAAGGGAATGGGGAATGGGAGTTGCAGTTAGTTCATCACATGTTGTTTCTGCTGCTCCTTCCTCCTCAGGAAGAGGACTCCTCACACTCTTCCCCTGCTCCAGCGTGGTGATCCTCCCACAGGAGACAGTCTTCCACGAACTTCTCCAACGTGAGTCCTTCCCACAGGCTGCAGATCTTCATGAACTGCTCCAGCCTGGGACCCCTACAGGGTCACAAGTCCCACCAGCAAACCTGCTCCAGCGAGGGATCCTCTCTCCACGGGGTCACAGCATCCACCTGCCGTGATGTGGGGTCCTGCACAGGCTGCAGGTGGATATCTGCTCCACTGTGGACCTCCATGGGCTTCAGGGGGACAGCCTGCCTCACCATGTTCTTCACCACAGGCTGCAGGGGAATCTCTGCTCCCAATGATACTAAACTAGGAGGAGCTGTGGACTCCCTTGAGGGTAGAGAGGCCTTACAGAGAGATCTGGATAGACTAGAGAGCTGGGCAATCACCAACCGTATGAAATTAACAAGAGCAAGTGCCAGATTCTCCACCTGGGATGGAGTAATTCTGGTTATACGTACAAATTGGGGGATGAGAGGCTGGAGAGCAGCCCTGTGGAAAGAGATCTGGGGGTTTGGGTTGATGGCAAGTTGAATATGAGTCAACAGTGTGCCCTGGCAGCGAAAAGGGCCAACTGTGTCCTGGAGTGCATCGAGCACAGCATAGCTGGCCAGTTGAGAAAGGTTATTGTCCCACTCTACACTGCACTGGTGCATCCCCACCTCGAGTACTGTGTGCAGTTTTGGGCGCCTCAATAGACAACAAGCTATTAGAGTGTGTCCAGAAGAGGGCGACCAAGATGGTGAAAGGCCTTGAGGGCAAGACTTAGGAGGAGCAGCTGAGGTCACATGGTTTGTTCAACTTGGAGAAGAGAAGGCTGAGGGGTGACCTCATCGCAGTCCCTTCAGCCTTCCTCTGATCTTTTGTTCAAATGGACTTCATCACCATATCCTTGTCTTCTCTCATACCCCGAAAGGGTACAGCTTTCCTTATTTTTCTGTCTCAGCTTTTTTCTCACTGAGACATAGCGTTTCTTCTGATCTCCTGTTTTTTCCCCACATATGATAAAATTAGAGCCTGGAACTCATTGAAGAGAGTATCAGTGTTACAAATTTAATACAATTCAAAAAGGGACTGTATAAACATACATAATTTATATGGACATCAAACCCACTCAAAGTTATCAAAGTAAACAGCAAAACAAACAAATGAAGCTCATTTCCAAAACAAAGTCCACACAAACTCTCAAGATACAGCAACTATGATGTTTCAAGTTTTAAAGTGATCTCTAACCAACTGAGATCAGGATGAGACCTAAAGCAGAGGGCAGATAATCACACGTCTGCCTAATGCGAAGTTTCTTGTACCTTCCTCTGTCTGTTAAATTTCAAAGACAGGATACTGCACTAAACGGATTTGGTCTCTTGTCCCACCAATGCTATATTGCTCTTAAAGGATGCTTTGGGCTCCTTCTTGCTCATCCCTGTTTTTTTGTGGGATCCTTGAACTCCATGACTTCCCCTTGCCTTCCACCGCCACCCTTCCCCATCCCCTCTAATCTCCACAGGGGTTTTTATAATAGTCTGAGTGGCAGGATAGGTCTCAGCCTCCATCTGGGTGTATTAAACTTAATTTATCCTCTTAACTCAGCACCTTAACACAACTTCAAATTATCCTCTTAAATGTTTATCCTCTTAAATGTTAAATTTATCCTCTTAATTGTTAACACAACAATTTATCCTCTTAACTGTTAACACAACAATTTATCCTCTTAACTCAGCACTTCAGCACAACTTCCTCACGAAATCCTCTCCCTAGCTTTGCCTTCATCCCAGGAATTGGCTACAACTTCAGCTCTGTCCCTCCCAGGGAAACCACGGAAAAAAAGAAGAAACCGGGAACCCCAAGTGTGAATTTACCAGACGTCTGATGGAAATATAACAAAGCAGAGAGGAAACAGTCGAGGAGGTTTCTGGAGTGCGTGGAGGATAACTTCCTGACACAGCTCGTGAGTGAGCCTACCAGGGGAGGTGCCTTGCTGGACCTGCTGTTTACAAACAGAGAAGGACTGGCGAGAGATGTGGTGATTGGAGGCCATCTTGGGCTTAACAACCATGAAATGACAGGATTCTCAATTCTTGGTGAGGTAAGGAGAGGGGTCAGCAAAACTGCTACCATGGACTTCCGGAGGGCAGACTTCAGCTTGTTCATGTCACTGGTTGAGAGTCCCTTGGGAGACAGTCCTGAAGGGCAAAGGAGTCCAGGAAGGCTGGACATTCTTCAAAAAGGAAATCTTAAAGGCACAGGAGCAGGCGGTCCCCATGTGCTGTAAGACGAGCTGGAAGAGAAGACGACCGGCCTGGCTGAACAGGGAGCTTTTGCTCGGACTCAGGAAAAAAGGAGAATTTATCACCTTTGGAAGAAGGGGCAGGCAACTCACGAAGACTACAAGGATCTCATTAGGTCAAGCAGGGACAAAATTAGAAAGGCAAAAGCCCAGCTAGAGCTCAGTCTGGCCACAGTCGTAAAGGATAATAAAAAATGTTTTTACAAATATATTAACAACAAAAAGAGAGGCGAGGAGAATCTCCATCCCCTACTGGATATGGCGGGGAACATTGTCGCCAAGGGCGAGGACAAGGCTGAGGTACTTAATGCTGCCTTTGCCTCAGTCTTTAATAGCCAGTCCAGGTATCCACAGGGTATTCAGCCCCCTGAGCTGGAAGACAGGGATGGAGAGCACAATAACGCACCCATAATCCAGGAGGAAGCAGTTAAGGACATGTTAAACCACCTGGACACCCACAAGTCTATGGGGCCTGATGGGATCCACCCGAGAGTACTGAGAGAGCTGGCAAAGGAGCTTGCCAAGCCACTCTCCATCATCATTCATCAGCAGTCATGGTTAACAGGGAAGTCCCAGAAGACTGGAGACTTGCCAATGTCTACAAGAAAGGCCAGAAGGAGGATCCTGGGAACTACAGGCCTGTCAGCCTGACCTCCATACCAGGGAAGATCATGGATCGGTTCATCTTGAGAGTGCTCACGGGGCATGTGCAGGACAACCAAGGGATCAGGCCCAGCCGTCATGGGTTCATGAAAGACAGGTCCTGCTTGACCAACCTGATCTCCTTCTATGACCAGGTGACCCGCCTAGTGGATGAGGGAAAGGCTGTGGACGTTGTCTACCTGGACTTTAGTAAAGCCTTTGACAGCGTCTCCCACAGCATTCTCCTGGAGAAACTGGCGGCTCGTGGCTTAGACGGGTTTACTCTTCGCTGGGTGAGGAACTGGATGGATGGCCGAGCCCAGAGAGTTGTGGTGAACGGCGTTAAATCTGACTGGCGGCCAGTCAGAAGCGGTGTTCCCCAGGGCTCGGTTCTGGGGCCGGTCTTGTTCAATATCTTTATTGATGATCTGGATGAGGGAATTGAGTGCTCCCTCAGTAAGTTTGCAGATGACACCAAGTTGGGTGGGAGTGTTGATCTGCTGGAGGGTAGGAGGGCTCTGCAGAGGGATCTGGACAGGCTGGATTGATGGGCAGAGGTCAACTGTATGAGGTTTAATAAGGCCAAGTGCCAGGTCCTGCACTTCGGCCACAACAACCCCATGCAATGCTACAGGCTTGGGGAGGAGTGGCTGGAGAGTTGCCTGGCAGAAAGGGACCTGGGGGTGCTGGTTGACAGCCGGCTGAATATGAGCCGGAAGTGTGCCCAGGTGGCCAAGGAGGCCAACAGCGTCCTTGCCTGTATCAGAAATAGTGTGGCCAGCAGGAGTAGGGAAGTGATCGTGCCCCTGTACTCGGCACTGGTGAGGTCACACCTCGAATACTGTGTTCACTTTTGGGCCCCTCACTACAAGAAGGATGCTGAGGTGCTGGAGCATGTCCAGAGAAGGGCAATGAAGCTGGTGAGTGGTCTGGAGCACAAGTCTTATGAGGAGTGGCTGAGGGAACTGGGGCTGTTCATCCTGGAGAAGAGGAGGCTGAGGGGAGACCTTATCGCTCTCTACAACTACCTGAAAGGGGGCTGTGGTGACAAGGGCGCTGGTCTCTTCTCCCAAGTAACCAGCGATAGGACGAGAGCAAATGGCCTCAAGTTGGGCCAGGGGAGGTTTAGATTGGATATTAGGAAATATTTCTTCACTGAGAGGGTGGTCAGGCATTGGAACAGTCTGCCTAGGGAGGTGGTGGAGTCGCCATCTCTGGAAGTGTTCAAAAAACATGTGGATGTGGCACTTCAGGACATGGTTTAGGGAACATGGTGGCGCTGGATTAATGGTTGGACTTGATGATCTTGAAGGTGCTTTCCAACCTAGTGATTCTGTAATTCTGTGTGATATATTAACAATAAAAAGAGAGCCAAGGAGAATCTCCATACTTTATTGGATGCGGGGGGGGAAGAACACTGTCACCAAGGATGAGGAAAAGGCTGAGGTACTTAATGCCGCCTTTGCCTCAGTCTTTAATAGCCAGCCCAAGTATCCCTCAGGGTATTCAGCCCCCTGAGCTGGAAGACAGAGATAGAGAGCACAATAAACTCCCCATAGTCCAGCAAGAAACAGTTAACAACCTGCTAGGCCACCTGGACACCCACAAGTCTATGGGGCCAGATGGGATCCATCCAAGAGTGCTGAGAGAGCTGGCGGAGGAGCTTGCCAAGCCACTCTCCATCATTTATCAGCAGTCCTGGTTAACAGGGGAGGTCTCAGAAGACTGGAGGCTTGACAATGTGATGCCCATCTACAAGAAGGGCTGGAAGGAGGATCCGGTGAACTACAGGCCTGTCAGCCTGACCTCCGTACCAGGGAAGATTATGGAGAGGTTCATCTTGAGAGCGCTCCCAGGGCATGTGCAGGACAACCAAGGGATCAGGCCCAGCCGTCATGGGTTCATGAAAGACAGGTCCTGCTTGACCAACCTGATCTCCTTCTATGACCAGGTGACCCGCCTAGTGGATGAGGGAAAGGCTGTGGATGTTGTCTACCTGGACTTCAGTAAAGCCTTTGACAGCATCTCCCACAGCATTCTCCTGGAGAAACTGGTGGCTCGTGGCTTAGACAGGTGTATTCTTTGCTGGGTAAAAAACTGTCTGGATGGCAGAGCTCAGAGAGTCGTGGTGAATGGTGCTAAATCCTGCTGGTGGCTGGTCACAAGTGGTGTTCCCCAGGGCTCAGTTCTGGGGCCGGTCTTGTTCAATATCTTTATTGATGACCTGGATGAGGGGATCGAGTGCTCCCTCAGTAAGTTTGCAGATGACACCAAGTTGGGTGAGAGTGTTGATCTGCTCGAGGGCAGAGGCCCAAGGTGCCCGGGGGGAGTCCCTGAGTGTCTCCCCCGCAGGGCAGGGACAACCCTGGGGGCTGAGGGTGCTTCGGCGGAGAGGCTGCGAGCAGGGCCAACCTGTCGAGGAGGCACCGTTGATATGGGGGTCACCCTGCAGGGGACGCCCCGGCCCCTCGATCAGAGCCGGTCGGGGCGGTGGGCGACGGGCGGTGGCGGCGCCCCCGGGGAACGTGCCGAGCCGTACCCAGCGTCGCCGCGGCTGCCCCAAGGGCGGCTGTAATCACATCAAAGGGCCGGCCCCAGCCTCCTCCCCCTTCCCTTCCCGTCCCTGCCCGGCGCGGATAAAAGCCCGCCTCTCCGCGCCGTCTCCAGCCCTACTCCCCGCCCAGCTGCCGCCTAGAGGGGACGCGCGGCGGCGATCCTCGCCCGCGGCCACTGTCCCCCACCCCCGCTGAACGCGGCGCACATAGAGGTGCCGGGCCGCTGCCTCCGCCGCTGCCGCCGCCTCGCCCCGCTGCTCCTCCTGGCTTCGTGCATCGGGTGCGCGGCGGAGCCGCGGAGGAACATCCCCCACCGGCAAGGTAGGGTGGACGGCGGTGCGCGGCGTGTGCACGGGCTGTTCCCAGGGTGGGGAGATGCCCTTTCAGTGCCGCGCTTGCACCAAGCAAAGTTTCGCGTCCTTTTAAAACTGGCGTTTGCCGCAGCGGGGGGAGACGCCAACGGGGCCGGGCGGGAGCTCCGCCGGCCGGGGCGCTGTCGTGTGAAATTAACTTGTGCGTGAACTCAGGACGGACCGAGCCTGCAGCGGGTACGGCCGGGGTGCCCGGCGGGGCGAGCGCCGCTCCCCGCCCTTCCCTGCAAGCCCCTGCTTTGTCCTCCCACCCGCGGGTGGGAGAGGATGCCCAGGCAATGTCAGGGAATGTGCCATTGGAAGCGATGAAGTTGCAGAATCAGTGTAAGATCCATTTTCTCTGGCATTTTCCACCCAATGTCAATGGGTTCACTCAAGTTACAGACCAAGACCCGACAGCTGCTGCAGAAGTAATTGGCAAAAATTTTATCCATTTTTCCTGGAGCCTGCAACCTGTGGTGCTGCGTGAGCAGAGTTAGGAGCCAGGCGAACCTCTGAGTCAGTCAGAGGTTTTCTGTCGGCAAGGCTGTGCTTTGGCTATGACATATATTTGTATGGTAGTGAATAATGTAAAATATAGAATAGTAAACGTGAAAGGAAATGTCTAGGGAAGGAAAAATTTAAAAGCATTAGTTATTCTGTACCAAGCGTGACATGGGATGCTTCAAGGTCCTGCTTCTGTCTGGCTGAACATTAGTGGTGACCTGCAGTAGAGTTTCCACTGCTGTTGGCAGGGTTTTGCATGTCGATCAAGGTGGTACATGGTCCTTAGTGGTTGAAAGTTAAAAACCTGGACTTTGAGCAGCTTATGAAACAGTAAGGTAAAATGTAAATGGTGAGATGGGACACAGTGCATGGTGAAGTTTGACATTCTGCATAACTTAAAAATTGTAGTGCTAAGAAAAAATACTAATGCCCAAGACCGTCTCAAACACTGAGACTATCCTGGAGTCTTTGAGGACAACCCCGATTTTTATCACTGACTTCACCAGGATTACATCAGTGGAAAATATAACAAGTTTCGTAAATTTTGCCTCAGCTGACAGTGTATTTGCAGGATCAGACCCTTTTTGTAAATATTCCACAGTGTTAAAAGATTTGTATTACTGTTTTTTAGAATCAGTATTGAGCATTCTCTTGCTCTTGTGAGGAAAAAAAAAAAAAGCCTATACAGTTGGAAACTTAATACTTAAATACAGCCTGAGCTTAAAGCCCTTACTGGACAGATGGCTAATTTTACTAGTCTGACCTTGTCTCTTAGGGATCTAGTCCCATGATCCTTGGTTATCATAATAGCTACCATTAAGTACTTGAAGAAATTAGATAGACAGTAGTTGTGAATGAGATGATTAGTAGCTTGCATTAAAATACTAGACATGTGAAGTTGGGGATGGAAATATTTTTTAAAGATTCCTCTACTGTACTGGCATACCTGTTTCCCCTAATCACAGCAGAATGACAGACCTAGTGGAAATGTATTCCTGTACATTGAATGAAAACATTTTAAAACTTGGAAACAAGTTATTTGTAGTACTGTGGTGGAGATAAATTAATATGCTAACATTGTGTTTACCTTACTTTTGTTAGCTGCACATTTTATGTTCATTTTTTTTATAACGTTATTTCAGGTTCACTGATTCAATCGTTCCTTTTCTATTTTGTTGCTGTATAATAAGTAGCCAGTTTTATATAGGAACAATTTTTTCAAAATCTGTGCAAAGATTTGAAAATTCACTTGTAGCAAGATTTGAAGAGGGAAATCCCCCAGACAGTTTGTGTGCAGCAGTATATAATTTAAATCCCATCTGCATTCTACTGAGGGTTATTGGAATTGCAGGCTTCCAAGAATCCTGCAGCTGGGTCCCTACTGTGAAATGTTGCTGTCAAAAAACTGAGAACAGGTATAGTTCCAGGTGGCTCACATCTCTGCCTTGTTCTGCAGCGTATCACATGCTGGGTGGTTAAGAGCAAAAAGGAACTATCGTTTACTCGCATCCAAAAGTAGCGGGTGAAGAAGAGATAAGACAGTAAAAAGTTCTTTAAGATTTGTTTTTCCTTTCACTTTGCCCTTTTAATAGCAGTAGAAGTGGGACTCGTAACTGAGGTGAAAGCAAAAGGTTGTACTGAGAGAGAAGTGATAAAACCAGTTCATCTTCAATAATGGGAGCTGACCAGGAGGTCCTGTGGGTCAAAAGAAAAAAGATAGTCAAATGCATCTCCATTTTTCCAAGTTTTTCATTCAGGGCTCAGCTTACAAAGATCAATTTTGTAATCCCAAGAAAGCAGCAGAGTGAGAAATCTGTCTGCAAAGTTAAAAATAAAATATATAGTAAAATAGCTTCAAATGCAACTTGTTAAATTAAACTTCAGGAACAAAAGCTGTTGTGCTCAAATTTGAAACATCCTGATGACTGCTAAACTCATTTGAACATTTTTTTACATTTACATGATACATTCACTGGAGACAAGGAAATGGGATTACAGACACTTTTGGAGGGGCTTAGACAAATCCTTAGACACCACATAGTGAATAGCGTAATTGGGAACAGATTAGGCTGGGATTCTCTAAATCTTGTACCCCCATAAATTGACAGTCATGCTGCCGCTTTCAAATTGTTTTCTTGCTTTTGCCTTCTGCAAAAACACAGATTTTTGCTACTTCTGTCTCAAGTTTTGGTCAACTGGTTGAAGGCTGGAGAGCCTAAATCTAGCCCCCAGTGTGTAATACTACTACTAATACAAACATAATAATATTAAATTTTAATGGTTCTATGGTTTTAGAGAATTATAGGGGAAAGAGCCAATCACTTAGCTGATTTTCCATGGATGTTCATGGCATGAACTTGTTGCACTATATTGCATTGTTACTTTTTTAGTATCAGTGTAAAGTTCCAACACCCTGTAAAACATTAAAACTGTTGAGTTGATCTGCATGAAAAAAAAAACAACAGTCATATCTGATGCTTAGGAATCCTTTTTTTATGTATTATGCTTGCCAACTAATATAAACGAAGAATTGGGCTTGAATCGTATCTTTTTCCCAGATGTCCATAATGGTAGACATAACTGACTTCATGTGTAAATGCTGGAGGAATCAGACCCGTTAAAGTCTGAAGACTTTATAAGAGTGTAGCACTCAATATCAGGGCCAGATTTTTGAAAGAGTCCAGCTCCCTGGTCAACACTACAGTAAATGAATTTTTTTCCAAAAAAGTTGGCACTGCTATATTTGAATTCTTTAGAAAATCTGGCTATAATAAGAGCTGTTGGATATGGAACACTTTTGAAAGTCTAGCCCTATTTAGGTATCAGAATAGGCCAAGCTACCTTGAAAATCAGGTCTACAGATATGGAAAATGTAGCAGTCTTTGGCAAAGAAGGTGCTTATTTTAGTTTTTTAAATATTACAATTTTTTTTGAGCAACAATAGAATGAGTTGTAATTCACTGTCATCATAAATCCCGCATGTAAAGTGTGCAAGGATGATGTTGATCTGCTGCTGAATTTGAAGTGTCTGAGAAAAGGAATGAGTCTGAAGCTGAATGATTCCTAACGTGAGGGCTGCAGAGCTGGCAGAGATGGTGCATATCTGTGACATAAAAATAATAAAGAAGATGTGAATCATTTATTTGGTGGAAGATTAATATCATTCTTTTATTGTTTCAAGACACAGGCCAAAACACGTGCTATCAGACTACACTGGTCAATGTCTTCAACACCAATAAAATCAACCAAGCACTAATTATATATGTATTTGTTGTTGCTTATCGCATTTGCGTGTAAGTTGTTTCACAATGATGTGTGACATTTTCTTTTTTTTTTTTCCCACTTGCTGTCGTAACTCTAGGGCCCGTACTCTGGTAAATCCTGCTAACACTGATCAATCTCATCACCACCTTGCATAAATATGAGCATTCCCCTAATATCCTCCAGGGCAGCAATGGGAATGCACTAAATTATTTCACTTGAGCATGTTACTTGGTATGTCACTGTTAATCACTCATTTTGAAGTATGTTTTCTGATTTTAGTTAGCCTTATTCACAGCAAAACATGTTCCATCCTGAAATTGCTATCTTCCTCTGTAAAAGGAAACTTTCGATAAATGTTTTTCTTGGGCACCATTTTGCCAATGCCCTCTCCAAAACTACTATGCAGACTTCCACCAGTGTTCAGAAAGGTAAAATTAGCCAAGAAATGTTTAAAAATTGGTGAAATTATACCTGTACCAGACATTGGTATTCCCAGTGATGTTTTAGACAAGAGGGGTTGTTTTGGAGTTAAGGCACCTGAGTGAGCCTTGGGAAATCCTTCTGTCCTAAGGCTGTCACAGACTTGCTTGGAGGGTTTGGCAGTCCTTCCCAGGCCAGACTTCCAGTTTTCAAAATGGGGTTGGAGTGGTTTTGCACTTTTATCCTTTTCCAACCATGCCACATTAGAGAGTAACAGGACTTCTGTATGGTGCTCAACACAGCTGTACCCCAATTTTAGTCAAGGCTGCTAGGCATTACCTTAGTAATAATATGTAGGTGAATGCCTCCATATCTTCAAGTGTGCCTTGCAGAAAAAAAACCCCCTTTTTTTCTCTGGAAGATACACAGTGACACTGAACTAGATGGGGCACACTGTATACTGTGCATAGCTCATTATGAGCAAGCACATCCAACGTTCAGATTCACATTCTTAAACTTAATGGCAGGGATTCTGAGTATCAGTCATCCAAAAGACATCCTGAGGAGCAGGAGAGAACCCTGCTGTCTTAAAACAGTAAATTTCAGTGGATGAGGCCTTTTCAGTGCCCCATGAACTCATCAATTATCTGGGAGTATACTTGGGAGTTCCCATTCCTCAGATTGAATTTATATTGGGACTCAACCTTATGCCTGGTTTTGCTCATATCCCTTTAATGTGGTCTTACTAAAAATAAAAAAAGAAAAATAGGTGACTAACATTGTTGCTTCATGATGGAGACTCAAAACAGGACTGATAGTGTTGTCCCGAAAGTGGGATTGTATACCTGGTGTGCAACACGCCAATATACAGACAGAGTAGAGGTATTTTATTTATAGCATATTTGCGCAGATATGGGTGCTAGGTGGTATTCCACAAAGCTAGCACACCACACAAAGGAATCACCACATATTTATCCCGTTACACGATTAGCGAAAACAATAGAGAACCTCCCAAATTTACATTCGTTGTCTAGTAATTACCACATTGATTATTTTTGGTTATACATATTTAAATTATCACATATGCTCCTAGAAAAAGTGGGGGGGTAATTTGCATAGTCCCTCAATTGAGTCAATGGTCGTGATCTCCCCCTGCCACCTTTACCTTTATCCTAGTTGCTGTGGATTCTGCTGATCTCATGACAGTTACATTTTTCAAGAGTGCAGGAACAACTAAGTCTTCATGGTTTACTGCTTAAGTACAACTACTTCTTCATCTTCTTGTCCACTAAATGCGGGTTCATTAATCCTTTTTAATTGTGTTGTCTCCTACTGACCTGCCCCCCTAGGATCTTTCATTTGTCTCCAACATCATTTCCCCTCTTTGAGACTATGAGATCTTTTATAGATCTCATATATGTGTCTCTATTTTTTTCATTAGCATCACATAGTTTCCCATGGCAGTTTGTATAATTAACAGTTTAAAGCAATACAAATTATAATTATGACAATTATGATCACTACTCCAGTTTGGAGTAAACTTGCCTGCCATCCAGTAAGGGAGAATCCTAGTATGGATTCTCTCAAATGACTGGATGAGTTGCAAGACTAGGTTTCCCTTACACAGAATGAACATTAAACAGATCAAAACCACTCCCAAAACTTTAATTTTCTCAACATTAAAACAATTGTCCCTGTAGACATTTAATCCCTATGTAAGCAAATCTTATTTAAAGTTTCTGTTCAGTCAAAGCTTAAATTCTCTGGACAGTGTGGAGGTTCACTTTTCTTGATCCGATTCTGGTGCCCTTTTCACCCATGTGTAGTGTATCCAGGAGTCAATTCCCTCTACTTTGACCATAGTATAAGTCTTTAACAATACAGTATAAGGTCCTTTCCACTTCTCCTTTAGTGGTTCATCTTTCCAGGTTCGTACATAAACAATGTCTCCTGGTTGGAATGGGTGAACTGGTGTGTCTAACGGAAGAGAAACCTTTTGATTTAGGTACCTATGCAGTGTAGATAACATCTGCAAAAGAGAAATCATATATTCCTTAATACTAGCCTGTCCTTTTATGCGCATTTGGTCTCCCTTGATGCTCAGAAGGTTTGCAGGGTATGCTTTCCCATATAGAATCCCAAAGGGACTTACTTTTCCCTTGACCCTAGGGTTTATTCAAATTAGCAAAAGAGCTAAGGGTAAGGCCTCTGTCCATGTAAGATGTGCTTCCTGACAAAGTTTAGCAACTTGTCTTTTGAGAGTCTGATTCATCCTTTCTACTTTCCCACTGGATTGTGGCCTCCAAGAGGTGTGCAACTCCCACTTGATCTGTGAAAACTTAGAAACTCCTTGCACTACTTCTGCAATGAAATGAGGCCCATTATCAGAAGAGATACCTGCTGGAATACCAAATCTAGGTATAATTTCTTTTAACAAAATCCTAATTACTCCTCTAGCTTTGTTGGTACAGCAAGAGAAAGCCTCTGGCCAACCAGAGAAAGTATCTACCAATACCAATAGATACTTAGATCAGTTACATCTAGGTAATTCTGAAAAGTCTATTTGCCATTATTCCCCAGGAGTTATGCTTTGTTTCACACTTCCTCCTATAATCTTTTTCCCAATTTTGGGGTTATTGGCACAACAGATAGTACATTTCTTCACTACAGTGTCTGCTATACTCTGTATTTTCGGTCCAAAAAAGTTTCTCTTAGCAGTTAATATCAGTGCATCCACTCCTGTGTGCGTTTCTTGGTGTAGTCTTTTAGGCAGATTTTCCATCATTTTCTCAGGGAACAATAACTGTTCTAGCGGCGTTACCCACCATCCTTGACCGTTTTTGGAACAGTCTAATTGCACTGCCAATTGGTCTTCCTTTTTGGTATATTTTGGTGGCAACAATTCCACGCGTGACCCCAGAATTAAAGTTCCTTCCAGGTTTGGCTCTTAAGAAAGCAGATCTGCCTTTTTATTCTCTTTTAAAATTTCACTATTTCCCTTTTGATGAGCTTTACAACGCATTATTGCAACCTCTTTTGGTTGGAGAACTGCTTGTAATAGTCTCATAATTTCTGTTCCATGTTTTATTGGAGTCCTTTGTGAATTTAACAGCCCTCTTTCTTTCCAAATTGCCCCATGTGCATGCACCACTCCAAATGCATATTTGGAATCAGTGTATATATTGACTCTCTTTCCATGACTCCATTCCAGTGCTTGAGTCAAGGCTATTAATTCTGCCTTTTGAGCGGATGTATTATTAGACAGTGCCTTGGTTTCTAGTGTCTGGATGTCTGTTACCACTGCGTATCCAGCTCTTTGTTTTCCTTCCTGCATGTAGCTGCTGCCATCGGTGAAGAGCTCCACTTCTGCATCAGGCAGGGGTTCATCCCGTAGGTCTGGTCTGCTGGAATACACTTGTTCAATAGTGGTTAAACAGTCATGTTGCAGTTCATCAGACTCGGAGACTGGGAGTAAGGTGGCAGGATTAATTGTGGTATTAAACTCCAATTGACAAAAGAATTGTTTATAGGCTCCAGTCCCTTCTGAGCTTCCAATCGAATAGGGTATTGTTTCTTTCTTACCAGCTGGGATCCTGGTTTTAGCTCAATCTTTACTGGTGTCACGTTTTTTGCTCGTCCTGGCATTCCTGAAGCCCATACCAAAGGTATCACTGCATCCAATACTTCATCTGGAATGCCTCCTTCTTTGGCATGATTCTTCTCAGTTAACAAACATATCTGGGCTTTCCATGCATTCTCTGGAGGAATATGTAGCTGGACAGAACCTTCAGAGAACATTAGTTGTGCATTTAACTTAGAAAGTAAATCTCGTCCAAGCAATGGCAAAGGGCATTCTGGCATATAGAGGAATTTATGTGTTAATTTGGTATCCCCAATTGAGAGCTCCATAGGCTGCAAAAATGGTCTTAAAGTTCTTTTCCCTGTTGTACCAACAATGCTTATCTTAGTCTTGCTTAATGGTCCCTTACAACTAGTCACTACAGAATGGGTATTTCCCTAGCAGCTCCCTCCGTGCCTTTTTCCTGATCACTCAAAAAATGTGTACATTCTCCCTTCCAATGACCCTCCTGTTTACAATAGGCACATTGATTCATTTTTAGAGAGGTTTCTCAAAGGCCCCCTCTACTACCTCCACAACCCCTATCTCTACCTCTGAACCCTGTCTGTCCTTCTGCCAGGGCAGCCAGTAAAAAGCCTGCAATTTTGCTTGCCCTCACTCTCTTTTTCTGTTATTATATACCTTATATGCAGTCAACGTTAATTGTGAAATTGTCATCCTGTCTGCACCGTCTATTTTCTGCAGTATCTTTCTAATGTCCAATGCCAATTGACCAATGGACAACATATTAAAGTTTCATATTACTAGCATCTTCCAGGTTCAAATTGGTCCACTTTTGAGCTACTTCGCACAGTCTCTCATAGAAAGCAGATGGGGTTTCCTTCCCGAGCTTTCTCTAAAACTGCTCTCCATTCTTCATAAGTAAACAAATATTCTAAAAGGGCTTGTAGATCTCCTCAATTGGGGTTGTGGGTCATCACTACAGTTTTAACAGTACTGTACATTCCCTCCAGATTATTCCGATAAGACCCAACTGCCTGTTTCCAATTTAATAGATCAGATGTGGTAAAAGGTACATGCACATATACTGGTGTCCCTTCAGGTCCAACAGCCTGCCTAAGAGGAGCCTGGATCACTGGTCTCTGTCCTCTAGTTCTTCCAGACACAGGGCTGGTAACCTCATTTTCATCCTCACTCGAAGTTACAGAATCTGGTTGTTTTGGGGGGGTTACTAGTAATTGAACATCTTCCTCCGTGTCCTCACACTTAGACTTTCCCATCCTACAGCTACCACAACATAAATTTTCTTTCTCTTTCCTCTTTTTCTCTGTTAAAGAACATATCCCATTCTGGTGTTTTGAATCCACTAAACCACATCTTTTCCTAACCTCCCAATTGTTTCTTAAATCAAAAAACAAATCTACATATGGTACTTCATCCCATTTTTCATTTCTTCTGCAGAATAACATTAATTGTAAAATATTATTATATTTCAAGGGTCCATTTTCAGGCCACCTTTCACCATCGTCTAATTTATATTGTGGCCACCACTGATTACAATACCGTTTCGATTTTTCTTTTGTCAAGAGGTTCCCTCCAAACTTATTCCAATTCTTTAGGATGCATCCTAAGGGAGAACAAAGAGGTGCCTCTGTGGAAGCAGTGGAACTCATTTCAGTTAAACCAATGTTTCACACACAAAAATTCCACAATGTGTAGAAACAAACTATGCTGCTGCTGCGTATCCCTTCTGGTGCATCTTATGCAGAGCTTAGACAAATAACAACTCCAACTGCTTCCTTAAAGAGTCTCTCCCTTCCCCCCTTTTTCCCTTAAAATACCTCTTTCAAGTAGTGTTGCACCGTTGTGTCGCTCACTGCCCGACCACAGGAGAGGAGCCGATGGAGTCCCCGATCAACAGGTTGGTGTGCACTGGAGTCCAGTTGGACCACTTCTCCCCGTCGAGTGTGGCAAGATGATCTGGGCGAGGCTGTCAGTGCAGTCCCATCTGGGTTGCCAGAAAACTGTTGTCCCGAAAGTGGGATCGTATACCCGGTGTGCAACATGCCAATATACACACAGAGTAGAGGGATTTTATTTAAAGCATATTTGCGCAGATGTGGGTGCTAGCTTTGTGGAACACCTGAAAAATACACCCTTAAGTGATATTGATTGATGGGAAAAGAAAATTTCAAGTTATTTATTTGGTATTTTTATAGTTTAACTGGCCTTTTTATTTATATATCTATATTTTATATATAAAATGAGGCTGCATTTTTTGATGATAAATAAAGTCTTTGATATGTGCTTCTCTTATGTATTTTACCCATGTTATAAATGCTCAGAAAATGTAGCAGGCTGACTTTTATCCTTATTTTTATAATTTCAGAACAGTAATAGCCTACTTACTTAGTAGAGTTTATTTTCACCAACAATGCCTAAGACTCAGTTATGAACTTTAAGCACTGTGTGATCAACTTTGTTAATGTTTTCCTGTTTCTGCTTCCAGTAGTGTTTGGAGTGCCATGTTTTGTGAAGCTTCTCTGATGTTTGTGCTTTCTAACACCTCAGATGCATAACCCACAAAAGAAAACAGCCTTTTTTTTTCTAGTGGAAGTGGGTTGAATTATCTTACATGACACCCAAGTCAGTGTAGAAGGCATGGGAGAAGCCCTGGGGTAGGAAGGTGTAGGTAAATATGTGAAGGGAGAGGAATGGAGGAGTGGGGAGGTGGCAGGGTGGGAGAAGGTGTGAGACCTTGCCCTTGCCACTGGCAGTGAGCTGCTGCTTTTGCTCATTGGTAGGATGAAACGACACCTTCTGGATGACAGTTTTTCTTGGGTGCAGTTTCCTCTGTGGCTGACCAGGTCTGTCTCACCTGGGCAGCATATGCAAACCTGCTGGGGTGCCTGGCTGGAAAGCCGCTTCTGCTTGCTGCTGCTGCCCATCAACTGAGTGGTTTTTTAATTGATTGCTGTTCCCAGTGTAGTCCCAGTATAGAAACTCATGGAAGGAGATGGGGTCAGAGGGTATACCAGGGGATGTGCTTGGCATGCTGGTTCTTATCCAGTCCATCCTACTGATTATTAAAGTCTATTGCACAGACATGCTAACATGCTGTTGCTTGTTTTCAGTTACTTTCTAACAGTTATGTTAAACCTCCCAGAGACTTTTTTTAAAGTTATTTAAAAACTGGTGAAGTAGCTGATGAGAAGGCAGGCAGCAGCAGGGCAGGCAGGGCCCTGGCAGCAGGCAGGGCCAGCTGCAGCCCTCCGGCCACTGGACACGTCTGCAGGGCCGAGGCAGGTCTGATCCAAGCTAGGAAACCCCAAGCCAGGAAAAATCTTCAGCTTCATGCTCAAGCAGCCTGTAGGCTGGAGCACAGAGAGGTGAGCCTCAGTGCAGCCCCTTCTCCAGGAATAGGGGCCTGGTTATCATTTTCCTCTGCCAGGCCAATATGCTGCAGAGACATCAAGAATTAGGGCAGCCATGCACCAGCACTGGAGCTTTGACAGCCAAAGCGCAAGCCTGGTTTTAGGGGCGCGAATGCTTGATTTTGAATCGGGCTTCCAGGAATGCACCTGAGGTTATGCAGACAGAGTGTCTTGATGGGGCTTTTTAAAGGCATCTATACTACATTTATGCTGGAAATGAAAAGCATTTCCATTAGGAAAATTATTTCACCAAATATGTCAGATGCAGGTACAGTTTATGCACTTGTGTTAGTCAGACTGGCCTCTGATCTGTAATTATCAAAGATAGAAGCCTATAAGAGTTATCCAGAGATTGCCCTGTCTGTTGCTCTTGACAAAGGCAGGACAAGTTGTGGTGGGTTGACCTTGGCTAGGTGTCAGGTGCCCACCAAACTGCTCTATCACTCCCCTAGTCAGTGGGGCAGGGAAGAAAAGAAGATGGAAAAAACTCATGTGTCAAGATAGAGGCAGATTAATAAAGCAAAAGCAAAGGCCACACACGGAAGCAAAGGAAAACAAAAGATTTATTCTCTACTTCTGTTGTGCCCCAGCCCCCAGAGAGCTGGCGGAGTGAGCTCCTGAGGAGTGGCAGCTCTGACTCAGTGTGGGCGGGAACAAGAGCAGCGGCGGCAGTTTAAAACCCAGTGTGCCCACCATTTCAGCGAAGTCACCGAGGTGAAGGGGTTTGGAGTGGAGGATTGCACCGGGGGACTCTTCCTAAGGTGGCAAAACCGCGAAGGTGAAAGTGCAGGGAGAGAAAGGGTGCCCCAGCTCCGCCCCCCCCAGAGCCAGCTCCTGACGAGCTGCAGCTCTGACTCAGCGCGGACAGGGACAGGAGCAGCGGTGGCCAACTCCCCTCATGTACAAGAGCAGTCCCAGGGAGCATGAGCGACCCAAAGCGCGATAAACAGCACGTGGTGTGGCAGTTTGCACGTCAGTTCGTGCAGGGAAGATGTGTGGGCAGGGCGCACTCCCCTCCGGCTCAAGAGGCTCAGAGAGTGGTCATCTCCCTCCCAGAAGAGGCCCAGCTATGGTCTCCACTTGGCTGAAAGCTGTTGCCAGAAGGAATGTGGCGGCCCAGATGGAGCTCCCACTCAAGCACGTGCCTGTCCAGGTGTCCGGCTGTAGGGAGTGCCTGAGTGTGTCACTTGTGCTGGAGGGCAGCAGAGACACTACCTGTGTGTGGTGTGACCAGGTGAATGATCTGCTCAGCCTGGTGACAGAGCTGAAAGAGGAAGTGGAGAGTCTGAGGAGCATCAGGGAGTGTGAGAGGGAGATGATAGATTGGTGGAGCCACACCCTGCCATCCCTGAGACAAAGGCAGCAGGTGGAGGCTCCACAAGCAACAGGGGATCCCCCTGCCCTCTTGCCACTGGGCGGAAGGAGGGGACCTAAGAGATGATGGGGAATGGAAACAGGTCCCTACTCAGGGTGTCAGGTGAATCCCCTCCCAGCCTCCCTCACTGTCCCAGCTGCCCTTACACAACAGATATGAGGCTCTGGAACTTGAGGGCCAGGCAAATGAGGGTATTGATGAAAGTCCATCCAGGGGGTTGCCTAGGGTGAGTCAGTCAGCCCCATGCACTACAACTGCCTCTGTTAAGAAAAAAAGGAGGGTAATTGTCATAGGTGATTCACTTCTGAGGGGAACAGAGGACCCAATACGCTGACCAGACCCAACCCACAGGGAAGTCTGCTGCCTACCTGGAGCCCAGGTGATAGACATTACTAGGAAACTCCCTGGTCTGGTAAGGCCCACTGATTACTACTCCCTGGTGGTTATGCAGGTTGGCAGTGATGAGGTTGCACAGAGAAGTCTAAAAGCGATTAAAAGGGGCTTCAGAGTGATGGGGTGACTGGTTGAAGGATCAGGAGCACAGGCAGTGTTTTCATCAATCCCTTCAGTGGGAGGGAGGAACGCTGAAAGGAACAAGAAAACACACCTGGTTAACACGTGGCTCATAGACTGGTGCTGTCAGCAGAATTTTGGGTTTTTTGACCATGGGGCGGTTTATACTGCACTGGGCCTGCTGGCAGCAGATGGAGTGCAACTATCTCCAAGGGGGAAAAGGATTCTTGCTTATGAGCAGGCAGGCCTCATCGAGAGGACTTGAAACAAGATTTGAAGGGGGAAGGGGATAAAACCGGGCTCACTAGAGATGAGCCTAGGGGTGGCATGCTGATGTTGGGGGCGAAATTGATAGCCCAGCTCAAGTGCATCTACACCAATGCACGCAACATGGGCAGCAAACAGGAGGAGCTGGAAGCCATTGTGCAGCGGGACAGCTATGACTTAGTCGCCATCACAGAAACATGGTGGGATGCTTCTCATGACTGGAGTGCTGCAATGGATGGCTATAAGCTCTTCAGAAGGGATAGGCAAGGAAGGAGAGGCGGTGGGGTGGCTCTGTATGTTAGGGAGTGTTTTGATTGTATAGAAATCAATGATTGTGATGACAAGGTTGAGTGGTTATGGGTAAGGATGAGGGGGAAGGCCAACAAGGCAGATAACCTGCTGGGAGTCTGTTATAGATCACCCAACCAGGATGAAGAGGCAGATGAAGCAGTCTGCAAGCGTCTGGCAGAAGTCTCACAATCACTAGCCCTTGTTCTTGTGGGGGACTTCAACTTACCAGACGTCTGCTGGAAGTATAACACAGCAGAGAGGAAACAGTCTAGGAGGTTCCTGGAGTGTGTGGAAGACAACTTCCTGGCATAGCTGGTAAGTGAGCCTACAACGGGAGGTGCTCCGCTTGACCTGCTGTTTACAAACAGAGAAGGACCAGTGGGAGTTGTGGTGGTTGGAAGCTGTCTTGGGCTTAGCGACTATGAAATGATAGAATTCTCAATTCTTGGTGAAGTTAGGAGGGGGGTCAGCAAAACTGCTATCATGGACTTCCGGAGGGCAGACTTTGGCCTGTTCGGGTCACTGGTCAAGAGAGTCCCTTGGGAGGCAGTCCTGAAGGGCAAAAGGGTCCAGGAAGGCTGGACATTCTTCAAGAAGGAAATCTTAAAGGCGCAGGAGCAGACGGTCCCCATGTGCCGCAAGACGAGCTGGCGGGGAAGACGACCGGCCTGGCTGAAAAGGGAGATTTTGCTGGGACTCAGGGAAAAGAGGAGAGTTTATGACCTTTGGAAGAAGGGGCAGGCAACTCAAGGAGGGTACAAGGATCTCATTAGGTCATGCAGAGAGACAATTAGAAAGGCAAAAGCCCAGCTAGAACTCAGGCCACAGTCATAAGGGATAACAAAAAATGTTTTTACATGTATATTAATAACAAAAAGAGAGCCAAGGAGAATCACCATCCTTTATTGGATGTGGGGGTGAACATTGTCACCAAGGATGAGGACAAGGCTGAGGTACGTAATGCCTTCTTTGCCTCAGTCTTTAATGGCCAGCCCAAGTATCCTCAGGGTATTCAGCCCCCTGAGCTGGAAGACAGGGGTAGAGAGCAGAATAAACTCCCCATAATCCCGGAGGAAGCAGTTAACTACCTGCTATGCCACCTGGACACCCACAAGTCTCTGGGACCTGATGGGATCCACCCAAGAGTACTGAGGGAGCTGGTGGGAGGAGCTTGCCAAGCTACTCTCCATCATTTATCAGCAGTCCTGGTTAACAGGGGAGGTCCCAGATGACTGGAGGCTTGCCAATGTGATGCCCATCTACAAGAAGGGCTGGAAGGAGGATCCCGGGAACTACAGGCCTGTCAGCCTGACCTTGGTACCAGGGAAGATTATGGAGAGGTTCATCTTGAGGCCGCTCCCAGGGCATGTGCAGGACAACCGAGGGATCAGGCCCAGCCGTCATGGGTTCATGAAAGGCAGGTCCTGCACTTTGCTGTCCCATGTATAACTTATTGTCTACCAGGACTCCAAGGTCCTTCTCCATGGAGCTGCTTTCCAGCAGGTCAACCCCTAACCTGTACTGGCGCATGGGATTTTTTCTCCCCAGGTGCAGAACTCTACACTTGTCCTTGTTAAATTTCATGAGGTTCCCCTCCGCCCAACTCTCCAGTCTTTCCAGATCCCATTGAATGGCAGCATAGCTTCCTGGTGTATCAGCCACTCCTCCCAGTTTTGTATCATCAGCAAACTTGCTGAGGGTACATTCCAACCCTTCATCTAGGTCATTGATGAAGATGTTGAACAAAACCGGATCCAGTACTGATCCCTGGGCAACACCACTAGCTACAGGCCTCCAACTGGACTCTGCACCGCTGACCACAACCCTTTGAGCTCTGTTGCTTAGCCAGTTCTCGATCCATCTCACAGTCCACTCATCCAACCCATACTTCCTGAGCTTCACTGTGAGGATGTTATGGGAGACAGCGTCAAAAGCCTTACTGAAGTCAAGGTAAACCACATCCACTGCTCTCCCTTCATCTACCCAGCTAGTCACTCCATCATAGAAGGCTATCAGGTTGGTCAAGCACAATCTCCCCTTGGTGAATCCATGCTGACTACTCCTGATAACTTTCTTTTCATCCATGTGCCTAGAGATGGCCTCCAGAAGGAGCTGTTCCATCACCTTCCCAGGGATGGAGGTGAGGCTGACTGGTCTATAATTTCCCGGGTCTTCCTTCTTGCCCTTTTTGAAGACTGAGGTGACATTGGCTTTCCTCCAGTCCTCAGGCACCTCTCCCGTTCTCTATGATTTTTCAAAAATGATGGAGAGAGGTGTGTTGCAACAACATCAGCCAGCTCCCTCAGCACTCGTGGGTGCATCCCATCAGGGCCCATGGATTTGTGAGTGTTCAGTTCAACCAAATGATCTCTAACCCAAACCTCATCGACCAGTGGAGGGTCTTCCTCCCTCCAGGCTTTTTCACTTACCTCCAGGGTCTGGGATTCCTGAGGAGTAGTCTTAGCAGTAAAGACTGAAGTGCAAAAGGCATTCAGTAACTCTGCCTTCTCTGCCGCCTCTGTCACCAGGGCTCCCACTTCGTTCACCAAAGGTCCCACATTTTCCCTAGTCTTCCTTTTACCACTGATATACTTGAAGAAGCCCTTCTTGTTCTCTTTTACTTCCTTCGCCAGATTTAGTTCCAAGAGGGCCTTGGCCTTCCTTATTGCATCCCTGCATATCCTGACAACATTCTTATAGTCCTCCCAAGTGACCAGTCCCTTTTTCCACCTACTGTAAACTCCTTTCTTCCATACAAGTTTTTCCAACAGTTCCTTACTCATCCATGGGGGTCTCCTGCTTCCTCTACTTGATTTCTTACTTAAAGGAATGCACCGATCTTGAGCTTTGAGGAAGTGGTGCTTGAACATTAACCAACTCTCTTGGGCTCCCCTACCTTCTAGAGTCCTAGCCCACGGGACGCCTCCAAGTAGGTCTTTGAAGAGGACAAAGTTAGCCCTCCTGAAGTCCAGGGTCGCAATCTTACTTATCACCCTGCTTCTTCCTCGTACGATACTGAACTCCACCATGTCGTGATCACTACAGCCAAGGCTACCCCCAACCTTTACGTCCCCAACCAGTCCTTCCTTGTTTGTTAATACAAGGTCCAGCAGCACACCTCTCCTCATTGGCTCCTCCACCACCTGCGTCAGAAAGTTGTCATCAATGCACTGCAGGAACCTTCTGGATTGTGTGTGCCTAGCTGTGTGGCCTTTCCAACAAATATCTGGGTGATTGAAGTCACCCATAAGCACCAGGGCATGTGATTTTGAGGCTACTTCTAGTTGTTTGTAGAAGGCTTCATCTACTTCTTTTTCCTGGTCTGTTGGTCTATAGTGAACACCCACAACAATATCGGCCATATTAGCCTGCCCCTTGATTCTTACCCATAAACTTTCAACAGGTACTTCATCCCCCCTAGGCAGAGCTCAATACATTCCAGTTGTTTATGCACATAAAGAGCAACACCACCACCTCGCCTTCCTGGCCTATCTTTCCTAAACAGGACGTAGCCATCCATGACAATGTTCCAGTCATGCGAGCTATCCCACCATGTCTCCGTGACTGCAATGATATCATGGCCCTGTGACCACACCCAGATCTCTAGTTCTTCCTGTTTATTCCCCATGCTGCGTGTGTTGGTGTACAGGCATTTCAGGAAGGGAGTCAATTGATTGTCACAATCTAGATATTATTATTACCCTCCCCCTTCGCATCTAGTTTAAAGCCCTGTCAATCAGCCCTGCTACCTCTTGGGCAAAGACCCTCTTCCCCCTTTGAGACAGGTGTCTCCCATTTGATACCAGCATTCCTGGTGCTGTGTATGCCATCCCACTATCAAAAAAAACCCAAAATTGTGGCGGTAACACCAGCCACGGAGCCATGTGTTGATGGATTGGATCTTCACGTTCCTTCCAATGTCACTGCTTTCAACTGGAAGGAGGGAAGAAAAAATAACCTGCACCCCAGATTCTCTCACTAACCATCCCAAGGCCCTAAACTCTCTTAATTGTTCATGGACTACAAATTGCTGCTGCTTCTCCACCCACAGGGAAAATCAGTAGTGGGTAGTAATCTGTGGACCTCACTAAGCTAGGAAGTTTCCTAGTGACATTCTTAACCCGGGCTCCAGGGAGACAGCAGACTTCCCTGTGAGGAGGGTCTACATGGCGTATTGGACCCTCTGTTCCCCTCAGAGCAGAGTCGCCTACAACTACAACCCTTCTTTTTTTCCTTTTGCGTGTGGCGGTGATATGGGCAGTAGGCCTGTCTGACTGTGTAGACAACTCTGGTGTAGCTTGCCCATCGTCCACATCCTCATTTGACTGTTCTTTCTCAACCAGAGCCTTGTACCTATTGCTCAGAGTCACCTGGGGGGGCAAGGTGGGCAAGAGGGGATTTCGCCTGCTGCCCCTACCATGGACTTGCCCCTACTCACTCTTTTCATTTAGGCTTCTGCCTTTGGCTTGACAGGGGCAGGATACAGAGGCCCCTTGATCCTGGGCGCTCTCTGTTGATTGCTCCCAATTCTGTTTCAAGGAGGACAGAGCCTGGCTCCACCAGTCTATCTGCTGTTCAGCCTCCCTAATGCTCCTCAACCTTTCAACCGCCTCGCGCAGCTCTGCCAAGTTGTTGCTAAGTAGTCAAGGACAGTCCCACTTCTTGTGCTGGCCTGCTAGCAAGAAGGCTGGGGGTGCATGGGAAGCTGGGAGGGGGCACAGCCAGGACAGCTGACCCAAACTGGCCAAAGGGATATTCCATACCATATGACATCATGCTCGGTATATAAAGCTGGGACGAAGAAGAAGGAGGGGGTGGAGGGATGTTCGGAGTTATGGCGTCTGTCTTCCCAAGAAACCATTACGCATGATGGAGCCCTGCTTTCCTGGAGATGGATGAACACCTGCCTGCCGATGGGGAGTAGTGAATGAATTCCTTGTTCTGCTCTGCTTGCGTGTGCGGGTTTTTCTTTACCTATTAAACTGTCTTTATCTCAAACCATGAGTTTTCTCACTTTTACTCTTCTGATTCTCTCCCCTGTCCCACCGTGGGGGAGTGAGCGAGCGGCTGCGTGGTGCTTAGTTGCTGGCTGGGGTTAAACCACGACACCATCTTTCTTATAAGCCCCCTTTAAGTACTGAAAGGACACAATCAGTTCTCCCCAGAGCCTTCTCTTCTCCAGGCTGAACAACCCCAACTCTCTCAGCCTGTCCTCATAGGAGAGGTGTTCCATCCCTCTGATCATTTTTGTGGCCCTCCTCTGGACATGCTCCAACAGGTCCATGTCTTTCCTGTGCTGAGGGCTCCAGAGCTGGACGCAGTACTCCAGGTGGGATCTCACCAGAGCGGAGTAGAGGGGCAGAATCACCTCCCTCAACCTGCTGGCCATGCTTCTTCCTATTCTCCAATGCTATGATTGTGGTCCATAAAACATATTACAAAAAATGTGTTTTAAAAGCATTTGTTTCTAACCATACATATCGATACCCACAAGCAATGAAACAAGCAAAATGGAAGAAACTAAAGTAATAAATGAACATGCAAAGTTTAGGCTAATTTTCATGTGTTTATAAATCAGAACCATTACAGCAGCTCATGAGTTTATTTCAAGTTTTATTTTTTTTAATATGAATTCTCTGTATTCTTTAAATTTTTCCTTTTGGACATTTTTAGCCACTTTAAATTCTTCTTGTAAATTATAATATCTTGCATCACTGCTCAACTCTGTTATCTGTACAGGAAGGCAGTATGAATAATGAGTCTTTCAAAGAATGTGTTATATAAATCAACCCCATGAAATTTGAATATACAATCTTTTGTGTATACTAGTGCCTATTACCGCACACAAATTCTAGGCTTATGCAAAAATTTTACTGGCAGTGTACACCCTTACATTTGAAAATCTTGTCTTTAATATCTCTGTGCATTAGGTGCCATTTGTAGCAACTATGACATCTAATTGGCCTTTGCAATTTTTTTTGATTAGTAGAATCCAAGTCTGTATGGGACCATAGTAATGAAATAATCTGATATTTTGCAGAAGACTAACTGATATATGGAGGTCTCCAAGACCAGGGGGAATTTATTTTTTTTTGTACAGTTAAAGAAGAACACTCTTCCTTGCAGTTGAACTATACCCTATTTTTCAGAATACAAATCAATTTAAAGACTTAAGGGGTGAAATTTGTCTCACATCATTTCAGATCAAGTCTTTGGTGATTGTGTAGGTTTCCTCTCTAGTCGACACAGAGAAATAGGCGTTTGCAGGCTAGCAGGTCTAAGAAAGATGGGCTCTATCACCTCCAAGAGCTGTCTGTCTCTCTACTTACTATAGAGGGAACCTAAACAATTAGTTGAAGACAGATTTTCATAAGCAATAATGGTGAAGTAAATCCCACCCCAAGTGCTAGTATGGAGATATGCCATCAATTCTCTAATTACTAATGCTCACATATCACATTTTATTCTTAATTTTTTCTAAGTATTGCTTCCCACCACCAACACTTGCCTGTACCCTTGATAAATTAAACTGCCAGTTAGGTAAATGAGAACTCTTCTCCTTGTGGCATATACTAAAAGACAGTGACCCAGTGGAGTTTCCAATCTCTTTCAAAAACTTAGTAGATCAATCTCTTTTTAATCTCCATTAATAAGCCAGATTTTCCAAGCCATGAATCATCTCTACTGAAATACAAAGAACCAGAAAATAATCCTGCAAAAAGACCTTTAGAGGTTGTTCAGTCCCTCTCCTTTCCCCAGGGTAGGATCATCTTCCTCAAGACAGAACATTTGTCATTCCTAACAAATATTTGCATAACCTGTTCTTAAAATCCTCCAAAGGTGGAGATTCCACAGTTTCTGTAACCAAGCCATGCTAGAGCCTCACTCTTTTTCCTACAAGAAAATTTTCCTTAAGATTTAAGCTTCATTGTTGTGGCTGCAATTTCAAGTCCATTATTACTGCTTTTTTAGTCTTCCACTCTGGATATAGAACAGTAGTGGTTTTCTCAACAACAGCATATACAGGAAAATCTTCACTTCGCTCCCCTCCCCTTGTTTCACAGAAATGCAAAGAAGCATGAGTATTTGATCTCCTTTTTTTTAAAAACCTTTCTGTGGAGTATATGTGTTACCTGACAATCTGTCTCTGTCTACGCACCACTAACATAATTTACGCTGATGAGAAACTGAGGTATACATAGGTGAAACCCATCTCCTGACTTTGGGATACTAAGCGTAGACAAAGCATGGCTAACAGTTCTTAATGAGAAAGGGCACGCTCAAAATGTAATCACCAGACTAAATACAGAAATAAAAGGCATGGCTGTGGGAAAAGCATCCTGCTGGTGGGTTAGGGTCTAATTTCTCCAGATTAGAAAAGAGTGTCAGACTGTAGCAGCTGACAGGCTATTGATCTTTCCAGATACAGAATCTGCAGAGACAGGAAGATGAGGAGATGGGTAGCTAAGTTTTAACTTTCATACAAAGCACTGCTAGAACAAACAAGCTTTCTGGATCATTTCCTACCAAGGAATCAGGGATATCATTTTACTTCAGGGATGTATGACCAACAGAAGGCTGCTGAACTAATGAAGTTCAGATCTCTGTGTCATACAAAACACCACAAGCTTCCAGAGTTGAAACCATCCAGTGAAAAATGTTGGTCATATTCAGCACGGAAAATGCTTGACTATAGCCAACCAAGGTGCACTTACACTCTTCGGTTTATCTCTCTCCAGCTGTGTGTGGTATAAATGGAAATCAACACTGTTTTATAGGGATTTAGGTCAGTATCCTTTCCACTGTGCCCCTTCTGAGTGGTTTAGCAGCTGCAAGTGCATACAGAAGAATATAGTAGCTCCTCAAGTAAACCACTTATCTTGTGAAAAAAATCTTCTTATAGTTATAAATCTGCACGTTCTCCCATTCCTTACAGAGTTAACCTTCAGCCTACATGCATACTGGCCTAGCACAGACCAGTATGCCAGACACCCAGTGTGTGCATCATAGAAACACATGACCAAAGGAGACAGTGCTTGGTATAATTGGAAGCATCTTGGAGTGTACCTGCATATCAGTAAATATGAGATCTTTGTAACAATTCCAAAGTCGGACTCTATATAGTTTAAATCTGAATGGGAGCCTGAAGTGAGAGTGCTGACTATAACTGCTACTGTGAAGTATCAGGCTGCTTAATTATTTGGAGTCAAACAAACCAGACATTCCAGAAAGAACACAGGACCAAGGGTTACAAAGCTGTTGTCCTGGTTTCAGCCAGGATAGAGCTGGTTTTCTTCACAGAAGCTAGTGTGAGGCTATGTTTTGGATTTGGGATGAGAAAATGTTGATAAGGTGCTGATGTTTTGAGTTGTTGCTAAGCAGTCAAGGACAGTCCAGCTTCTTGTGCTGGCCTGCTAGCAAGAAGGCTGGGGGTGCACGGGAAGCTGGGAGGGGACACAGCCAGGACAGCTGACCCAGGCTGGCCAAAGAGATATTCCCTACCATACAACATCATGCCCAGTACATAAACTGGAGTTAGCCAGGGGGGCGAAAATCGCTGCTTGGGGATGGGCTATCAATCACTGGGTGGTGAGCAATCGCTGTATTGGGCATCACTTGTTCTTGTACATTCCTTTGTCGATATTATTATTGTTGTTATCATTGTTGTTTCCTTCTCTCTTGCTGTCCTATTAAACTGTTTTTGTCTCAACCCACGAGTTTCTTCCCAATTCTCTCCCCTATCCCACTGGGGAAGGGGGGAGCGAGCGAGTGGCTGCGTGGTGCTTAGTTGCTGGCTGGGGCTAAACCATGACAGCTGTACACACACAAAATTTGCTCTCAAATTCTGTGAACATTAGAGAAAGACAAAATAGTCTTTCACAGCTTTTTTTTCCTTTTGAGCCCTCATTTTCTTCTCTGTTTCTCCACAATGCAGTCTTACTTGGGGTGCCTCTGTCAAGGAGAGTCTCCTTCATTATCAGGGTCATGGCTGAATACCTTCATAACCCCCTTCTTTAGAGCATGCAGCGAAACCAGAGCATGCAGTACCTGTGACCAGTTGTAAAATCTCTATTTCCAAAACAATTTTGGCTGGAGCCTCCATCCAAATATTTGCTGGTTGAAGAGCTTCTTGGGTGACACATGGCTGATAAAGCATGAATAGTATATATCACAGAATCATAGAATCTTAGGGTTGAAACGGACCTTTTAATGTCATCTAGTCTGACCCTCCCACAGTGAGCAGGGACATCTTCAGCTAGATCAGCTTTCTCAGAGCTCCGTCCAACCTGACCTTGAATGTTTCCAGGGATGGGGCGTCTACTACCTCCCTGGGCATCCTGTTTCAGTGCTTTACCACCCTCATTGTGAAAAATTTCTTCCTTAGATCTAGTCTAAATCTACTCTCTTTTAGTTTAAAACCATTATCCCTTTTCCTATCGCTACAGGCCCTGCTAAAAAGTTGTTGGGATCACCCTGCAAGGGCTCAACCTTAAGGAGAAGGAGCTGTGGCACTGAGAAGCTGGTAAACAGCTGGACACCTGCACGGCTCAGCCTTGAGGAGAAGGAGCTGTGGTATTGAGAAGATGGTAAACAGTTGGACACCTGCAGGGCTCAGCCTTGAGGAGAAGGAGCTGTTGTAAACAACTAAGAGAAAGCAAAGGAGCGCATGGACGCCTGCAGGCAGTAAATCCTGACTGTGTGAGAGGCACATGGACAGCGCATGATATTTTGTATATAGCCAATTGCAATAATGTGTGTAACAAGCTGTAACCAATCATGAGTGTGTGCACGGTGACTAAACAAAAATTATGATATATATTGGAGTCAGACAAGACAATAAATGGCTTCGGAATATAACTCTCATAGAGTTGTGAAGTCCATCCTTCTCCCACAACTGGTGACCCCGACGTGATACGATCTCTGGGATCTCATCGTTGAACACCGGTCGAGCGCAGAGGACGCCGTGGGAGAAGCCCGGTTGGAAGAATTGCAGTCAGCGGGACTGACGCAAGGAAAAAGAAAAAGGAATATGTTGCAACGGAGAAGCGCCCAGCGAGGTGAGGTGAGCAACCGGGGCGGCATGGGGCAGAACACATCGCATGAAGAAGGGGCGATAGTCAGACTCCTGCTGCATATGCTCTCTAAGAGAGGACTGAAATATGATGAATATACACTTAGAAGGCTCCTAATTTGGTGCCGAAGGAAAGGATACCCCCCCGATCCGTCTGTGGCATTTAAGGCAGAGACGTGGGAGGAGATAGGAAAAATGTTATGGGAACATATTGGGAACGGAGATAAAACTGCCGCAGAGTTAGTGACGGCATGGAAATTGATATTAACCACATTAAAAGCCGTGAAGGCAGAGAGAAAAGCTGCAGCTGATTTGGAGGAGGCTGTTAAACCGCCTTCAACCAATCCCTTTTTAAAACCGAGTCAGAGGGTCCAGGACCTTCGGCGAGTCCAACTGCACCTCCTGAGGTGCCAGATGCACCGGGTGAACAAACTGCATTAGATAAGTCAGAGAAACAGATCTACGATGATGTATATGCGGGCAAGACGGGACAACATTGCCCAGAACAATGTGCTCAATGTTCCCCTGTGTGCCCATGTGAAAGATCAATGACGTGGGTCTCGAAAGGAGATGGGCAAGCAGCAGAGCTAGCAACAACGTGGCGATTGCTATTCGAGACTGTTTTGAAGAGCCAGGCGTTAGCAGCAGACTCTGCAACAGCTTTTGAGTTATCTACCTGGGAGAAAGAAGAAAATTGGTGTTTGACGCAGCCTCCAAAGGGGATCATATGGCTGCGAAAGTGTTAACAACCTGGCGATTAGTCAGAAACTCTATAAAGGCGATAAAATCAGAGTGGACAGCGGCGGCAGCTGCTGCTGCTGCCACAGCCCCGGGAGAGAAGGGAGGCCGAGCTGGGGATGATGAGAACGAGCGACCCCCGCCCGCGCCCCCCACCCGTGCCCCCGCCCCACCGCTAAAGACCAGAAGATCCTGTCACACGTCCCACGGACGCAGAGTCCAACTCCGACGTATCGCCAGCTGACGCTTTTGTTCTTCTGTATGGGGAATGACGGCTCATTGACTGTTTCAGCAGCATTCCCTGGACGGTCAAGAGCAGGAAATTCAATATGCCATATTTGTAAAACAGTGTTGTGGGCTTGTTCTATGTCGTTGTAATTATTGTCACAAATGTATCATTTCTTTTGCAGGGAATCAAAGAGTATATTTGAATAAGACACTCTCCCCACAGTGTATACGGTGTAACAGAGTTGGGGGGATAGAGAATTTTGGGTAACTTGCAATCTGCCAGAAGATTTTTGGGCGCTCGAAATAGGGCAACGAAAACCTACCTTAAAAATGACGTTTTGCAACAACCAAGCAGACCCAAAAGAATGGAATTGTCATATGCTAATAGATACGGGAGCGTATGTAATCATTAAACCATATGTAGCTCCGATCCCAATCAATTTGCTAGGGAGAGACGTTTTGGGACAAATGAGTTGTGTTCTAAGTAGCACTCCTGAACATTTTGTGGAGGGGCCATTGAGGAGCGACTGACACTCAAATTGACATGGAAAACTGATACACCGGTTTGGGTGGATCAATGGCCGCTATCTCAAGAAAAGGTCACTAAGCTACAGGAACTGGTAAAAGAGCAATTAGAAAAGAAACATATTAAACCCACTACAAGTCCATGGAATACACCTGTATTTGTAATTCCTAAAAAAAAAAAAAAAAAATTTTCCACAGAATGTGATGTTGAGAACCAAAATCAGAACATTGAACGATGTTCAAAAATTAGTGGGAGATTTGAATTGGATTCGTAATATTTGTGGAATACCAAATGTAGAAATGATACCATTGTTGAATCTGTTATGAAGACTTTGGAAGATTCCAATATGTTCATGTTTCAATTGATTGCTATTCTGCAGTAGTTTGGGCCACTGCACAAACAGGAGAAACTAGTAGGCATGTACAAAAGCATTTGCGAGCTGCATTCGCAGCCCATGGTATACCCCTACAAATTAAAACCGATAATGGTCCTTGTTATGTAGCCCAGTCAACCCAATGATTTTTTGCTCAATGGGGAGTGACGCATGTTACTGGAATACCGCATTCCCCAACTGGACAAGCTATTGTTGAATGAATGAATCATTCCCTGAAGCGTTTATTGCAAAAGCAAAAAGGGGGAGAGGCTGCCACACCACCCCAAGAACGTTTGAATAAAGCCTTATATGTGTTAAATTATTTGCGTCCAGCAGAAGGAGAAACAGTGCCTCCCATAATAAAACATGTAAAAGGAATGACAGGAAGTCTGTTTGAGTTAACACAAAATGTGCAAGTAAAAGTTAAAAATTTGGAAAAGAATATGTGGGAAGGACCTTTTCAACTGCTAACCTGGGGACGAGGTTATGCTTGTGTCATTACAGATTCTGGAACTCGTTGGGTACCCGCAAAATGGGTAAAACCATGGGCGAAGCAATCACTATCATCGTCGTCAGACACATCTTGACACTATCAGGTGTCATCGCAATCTGGATGCCACCTCAGCCAAAAGAAAATGTATGGGTAACATTAGCAAATCAAACAGGACAGGACACCATCTGTCTGTCTCTTTCCTCCCCGGGCAACCCCTTTTCAATCTACCAGAAGGGTTATGGTGGCTGTGTGGAGATCAATTGGCTGGGAAACATCTGCCCAGGAACTGGTCAGGGGACTGTACCATGGGCGTCCTAGTTCCTAATTTGCAAATAATTAATCACACTAAAATTAGTAGTATCATTAGAGAAACATGGAAAGCTTTTAGGGCAAAGCACTCTATAACTACAAATCCTTTGGTAAGATATAATACTGGTTTTCATAGTGTGAAATATGTTTATCTGATTCGTGTGATGAAGTGTAATCTTCTGTACTTTCATGGATTTCTCCTGCACCATAAAAAGGGGTATTTTACAGGAGAAAGTTAAACTATTTTGCTGGTATATCAGCTCAAACCAGTTTGACCACTGACCGCATAGTATTGTGTAAAGAAAGTGCATGCATAAGGTTTGGGGTCATCCTGGGGGCACGCCGAGGAAGATTCGAGAAGACTCTAGCAGGAGAAGAGGGCATGCGCTGAAGAAGACACGCCTGTTCATGAATATGTATTAACGGACAGGATATAAACCAGGAACAGGAACTGAACCGCGTGCGTCTTGGTGGAGCAGAGACTCCCGGCGCACCCAGCGCTGTTTGCTTGCCTCTATTCACTTAATAAATTGTAAATTTGAATTGGAATCCTGTTTGGGACTAAATCATTTATAACAATTGGGGGCTCGTCCGGGAGGGTCTTGGTTCCTGAATTCTGTCTTGATCTAGGAGGGGCGCCCCACCTTTTGGTGGCTCCTGATTGGGTCGGGTCGGGACTAACGCCATTCTGAACCTGAATAGGGGCAAGCAAAGAATTTGATTTTTTATGAGCTCCCTTGCCGGCTGCAGCAGTTTATTTTGCCCGTAATTCTGCGCGCGAAGATCCGAACGAAGACGACGGAGTCGTAAGTATTTAAGGTGTATACCGTTCGGTTGGGTAGGATTCGGTTGCCTGTGTGTGTAAGAGTGTGACTGAGATGGAACCTAGTTCCGAAGCGATTGTAGAGGTCTTCTAACCGCGGTTCCAATCTCCCGCGAGGGACTTGGCCGGTGAAGGACCAAAGCGATTCTTAGAGGATTCGTGGGTGGGTGATAGGTCCTAAACCCCCTGCAAGACACTCTTACTGGTAGCCAAGGGCTGTAGGAATTGCCACAGTAAAAATTCCTAGATGGGTCAGACGAAATCGAGAACCCAGGACCAGAAGAAAGGGAGCGAATTACTAGAAATACCTCCGGAGAGTCCATTAGGTATAATGATTGAAAATTGGAATGATAGGGGCCCCAGAAAAGGAAAAAGTAAATTAAAATTAGTTCAATATTGTATGGTAGAATGGCCAAAAGAACCTTTGAGACCACATGTCTTCTGGCCCGTTTTTGGATCTTTTGAAGACTGGGTCTGCCAGGCCTTAAATATATATGTTAATTCAAAGGAACCTTTTTGTCAGGAGGAAAGTGATTATGCAGGATTATGGGACAGAACTTTACGTTCTTTTCCAGCCTCAATACTTACATTAAAAACAGATGAAAAGTTTGAGGAAGAAGAAGAGGGGAAAAGTGAAAAGGAAAAAGATGATAAATGGGAGCCACTGGATAACCTACCGCCTCCATATTCTAATAATCCATCTCCGGCGGTGGCTCCCCCTCCGGTGGCCGTAGTATCTCCACCACCAACAGCACCGGAATTAGATCGACCTCCGGCTGCATGTACGAGAAGTAGGACTGCTGTATCTGAGGGAGCTTCTCTATATCCCTTATGAGAAGTACCCCTCGGAGGCAATCAGGGAGGCATCGGGTTTGTGGCAGTCCCATTAAATACCACAGATGTAAGAAATTTCAAGAAAGAAATGGGGACCCTATTAGATGATCCCCTCGGAGTAGCTGAAAAATTGGACCAATTCCTAGGCCCCAATACTTATACCTGGGAAGAAATACAGTCCATTTTAGGGATCCTATTCACTGTTGAGGAAAGGGGAATGATTAGACAAGCTGGAATGAGAATTTGGGAAAGACAGAATCAGGCAGGACCCCCGGGAGATCAGAAATGGCCAAATGTGGATCCCCACTGGGATCATCAACAACCCCAAGGAAGACAAAATATGAGGCATTTGAGAACGTTAATCATACAGGGAATAAGGGAAGCGGTTCCCCGAGGGCAAAACATTACTAAAGCATTTAATGAACAACAAGGGAAAGACGAATCTCCAACAGAATGGTTGGAGAGGTTGAGGAAAAACCTACAAATGTATTCTGGAATTGATCCGAATACAGTGGCTGGGACCGCACTCCTTAAAACACAATTTGTAGCTAAATCCTGGGGGGATATAAGAAGGAAATTAGAAAAATTGGAAGATTGGCAAGAAAGAGGATTAGAGGAGTTAATTAGAGAATCCCAGAAAGTCTATGTTAGGAGGGATGAAGAAAAACAAAAAGCAAAAGCAAAAATTTTTGTAGCAGCAGTAAGGGAAAGTCAGAAAAATAAGACGACTCCTGGAGAGAAAAGGGAAAAAAGAATAGAGCAGACACCCCGGGGACAGCCTTATCGAGAAAGATTTACAATTCCCGTCTGTTACTACTGTAACAAGAGGGGACATGTTCAGAAGAACTGCCGTAAGCGGGAACAAGATGAGAAGATGTTCAAAGAAGACTAGGGGTGTCAGGGGCTCTATCTTCTGGGGACTTCAACATCAACAGAGCCCTTGATAAAATTATTAATTGGTCCCCATAAAGAGGAAGTTTTATTTTTAGTGGATACAGGGGCCGAAAAGTCAACCATTCAAAAACTTCCAAAAGGAATAGAAAAAGGGAAGAGTTACGTGTCAGTAGTAGGAGCAAAAGGAGAGCCTTTTAAAGTAAATATATTGAAAGATGTAGAAGTAGAAAAGGAAAAGAAAATTTGTCTTAATGATTTACTTTTGCTCCCTGAAGCGGAATACAATTTATTAGGAAGGGATTTGATTTTGAAGTTAAACTTGAGCATTCAGAGTCAAGGGGACAAATTGCAGATTAAATTATACCCTTTAACACAAGAGGATGAAGAAGCTATTAACCCCTCAGTGTGGTATAAGGAAGGGGAAACTGGAAAGATAAAAATGGACCCCATAAGCGTTCAAATAATAGATCCGCACCGCCCAATTAGAATCAAGCAATACCCTATACCTATGGAGGGTCGAAAAGGATTAAAACCTGTAGTTGACAGACTTTTGGAAAAAGGAACCCTAGAACCATGTATGTCACCTCATAACACGCCCATTCTTCCTGTAAAGAAACCGGATGGGTCATACAGGATGGTGCAGGACTTAAGAGCTGTAAATCAGCGAACAATCACTAAATTCCCTGTGGTGGCAAATCCTTACACTTTATTGAGTCATATATCTCCCAAACATACTTGGTATAGTGTAATAGATTTGAAAGATGCTTTTTGGGCCTGTCCTCTGGATGAGGGATCCAGAGATTATTTTGCCTTTGAGTGGGAGGACCCCGAAACAGGGCGAAAACAACAATTAAGATGGACTGTGTTACCACAAGGGTTTACAGAGTCACCAAATCTATTTGGACAAACTTTAGAAAAAATTCTACAAGATTTCACAATACCTAAGGAGGTAAAATTATTGCAATATGTGGACGATTTATTAGTAGCAGGAGAAACTGAAGAGGGGATCCGAAAAGCCACCATTAAATTGTTAAATTTTCTAGTGGAAAAGGGATTAAAGGTGTCCTGATCAAAGCTACAGTTTGTAGAACAAGAAGTAAAATACTTAGGACATTGGCTGAGTAAGGGAAGGAAGAAGTTAGATCCTGATAGGGTATCTGGGATTCTATCCTTAAGACCCCCACAAACTAAAACGGAAATTAGGCAAATACTGGGATTATTAGGATATTGTAGACCATGGCTTGAAAATTATAGTGATAAAGTAAAATTCTTATATGAAAAATTAACTAATAACCAACTTAAGTGGTTTATTGAAGATGATCACAGATTTGAGGAAGTAAAAAAGGCATTAATACAAGCACCTGTATTGAGCCTCCCAGATCTAGAAAAACCTTTCTATCTCTTTGTGAATACATCAAGCCAGACAGCATATGGAGTTCTTACTCAAGACTGGGCAGGAATCAAAAAACCCGTGGGGTATTGTTCTAAGTTACTTGATCCAGTAAGCAGAGGATGGCCTGCTTGTCTCCAAGCTTTGGTTGCTACAGCATTATTAATAGAGGAAGTTAGGAAGATTACCTTTAGTGCTCCTTTAAAAGTGTATACCCCACACAATGTCACAGAATCACAGAATCACAGAATCACTAGGTTGGAAAGGACCTTCAAGATCATCAAGTCCAACCATTAATCCAGCACCACCATGTCCCCTAAACCATGTCCTGAAGCACCACATCCACACGTTTTTTGAACACTTCCAGAGATGGTGACTCCACCACCTCCCTGGGCAGCCTGTTCCAATGCCTGACCACTCTCTCAGTGAAGAAATATTTCCTAATATCCAATCTAAACCTCCCCTGGCCCAACTTGAGGCCATTTCCTCTTGTCCTATCACTAGTTACTTGGGAGAAGAGACCAACACCCTCGTTGCCACAACCTCCTTTCAGGTAGTTGTAGAGAGCGATAAGGTCTCCCCTCAGCCTCCTCTTCTCCAGACTAAACAACCCCAGTTCCCTCAGCCGCTCCTCATAAGACTTGTGCTCCAGACCCCTCACCAGCTTCGTTGCCCTTCTCTGGACACACTCCAGCACCTCAACATCCTTCTTGTAGTGAGGGGCCCAAAAGTGAACACAGTATTCAAGGTGCGGCCTCACCAGTGCCAAGTACAGGGGCACAATCACTTCCCTACTCCTGCTGGCCACACTATTCCTGATACAGGCCAGGACGCTGTTGGCCTTCAGAACTGTTTTACAACAAAAAGCGGAAAAATGGTTAACGGACAACCGAATCCTAAAGTATGAAGCAATACTGATAGGCTCCCCTGGCTTAGAACTGAGGGTGACTTCTGCTCAGAGTCCAGCACAATTTTTGTTTGGAGAACCATCAGAGGTATTACAACATAACTGTTTAGAGGTAATTGAGACCCAGACAAAGGTGAGACCAGATTTAAGAGATGCTGAGTTGGAAAATGGAGAAGCGCTGTTTATAGATGGCTCCTCCAGAGTGGTAGAAGGGAAGAGAAAATCAGGTTATGCAGTAATTAATAAGGACTTAGAACTTGTGGAATCAGGACCTCTGAGTCCATCATGGTCAGCTCAGGCTTGTGAGCTGTATGCCCTATGTAGGGCCCTGGAATTATTAAAAGGAAGAAGTGGGACTATATTTACAGATTCTAAATATGCATATGGGGTGGTCCACACTTTTGGAAAAATTTGGGAAGAAAGAGGTTTGATTAATACTCAAGGGAGGAATTTAATACATCAAGAATTAATAGTAAAGATTTTGAAGGCGTTAAGAGAACCAAAGGAGATAGCAGTGGTACATGTGAGGGGATACCAAAAGGGATTAGATTACCGAACTAGAGGAAATAACTTAGCAGATAAAGAGGCCCAGGAAGCAGCCTTGAGGGCTAAAGTTGCCAAAATTAATGTAATACAAACAAAGGAGGACACCAGCAAAGAAGAACGAGAGGAAAGAGAGAAGAAGTCTACGCCAGAAGAACAAACAAAATTGGAGAAAATAGGAGCTAAATTAGAACAAGGAAAATGGACACTGCCCGATGGGCGAGAAATGTTGCCAAAAGCCTACACCAGGCGAATATTAGAACGTTTGCATGCGCAAACACATTGGGGTACAAAAGCGTTAAGTGATCATTTTCTTAAACAATTTGGTGGTATTGGAATTTTTGAAATAGCAAAGCAAATTACACAAGGTTGCTTAACCTGTCAAAAGGTAAATAAGACAGTGTTTCGACAAACAGCCACGGGAGGGAGAAAAACAGCTTACAGACCTTTTGAGAAAGTACAAGTCGATTTCACTGAATTGCCTAAGGTAGGGAGGATAAAATATTTATTGGTAATAGTAGATCATTTAACACAGTGGGTAGAAGCTTACCCTGTAGCACGAGCTACGGCACAGATGGTGGTAAAAATCTTATTGGAACATTTGATACCTAGATATGGGATAATCCAGTACATTGATTCTGACCAGGGCACACATTTTACTTCTAAAATAATAAAACTATTATGTCAATCATTAGGTATACAGTAGGAATACCACACTCCGTGGCACCCACAAAGCTCGGGGAAGGTAGAAAGAATGAATCAAACAATAAAACAACAATTGGCTAAATTAATGATTGAGACACAAATGCCCTGGACGAAATGTTTACCATTGGCACTTCTAAACATAAGAACGAAACCATACAGTGAGACTGGATTATCGCCATATGAAATGTTATATGGCATGCCTTATTTTCAAGGAATGCCTCTGGGGAACAATGTAATTGAGGTTCATAGTATCCAACAATATATAATTACCATTGGAAAAAGATTAAAAGAATTAAGAGAGATTGGGATGGTGGCCCAAACACCACCTTTAGGATTTGCAATTCATCAGTTAGAACCAGGAGATAAAATTCTGATAAAAACATGGAAAGAAGGAAACTTATCTCCCCTCTGGGAAGGACCTTTCCTTGTTTTATTAACTACAGAAACAGCTGTGAGAACTGCTGAAAAAGGATGGACACATGTGTCGCGAGTGAAAGGTCCAGTGAAGGAGTGGAAGGTCACATCTGACTAAATTGCTGTGGGAATTTTATTGCGGCTACTCCTGTAATGAAACAGGAGTGAAACATGAAATTCCCACAGTTGCTAAAAATCTATTTGTAAAGTCATTGAATATAACTAATTGTTACGTTTGTGGTGGAACAAATCAAGGTGAACGATGGCCATGGGAAGCTATGGAGAGAAATGTAAGTAATCCCCAAGTTTGGAAAACAATGGGAAAGGGTAATAGGAAACAACAATGGGTACTCCAAACGAGTATAATCGGAAGGAGTTGTTGGCAAAAGAAGAACAGGAAAAAGGAGCTGGAACTAGAATTTGTCCTTTGTGTAGAAGGTGGTGTGTATTTGTAAGATTAGTGTTGCAGGCTAACTGGCAGTTTTCTGTAGCCATAAAACCTTGCAAATAAAGAGGATTGCCAGGCTCGGGCAAGTGCTCAGGTCTGGACAAACCACTGATCTAGCAAAGCTCTGGCCTTCACAAGCAGTGCTCAATTAATTTGGGTACTAAGAAAGCACCCCCTCAAAGGAAAGAAGAGGGCAAGACCGGAGGGGAACTGGTGTTGCGGCTTAAAAAGGGTCTGCCAAGGGCTGCAACCCCTTCGGGCTGTGACCGCCGATCACTATGGCCCTGACCGGACCTCTTCTAGTTCTACTTGGGGGTGAGTTCCTTGGACTCTGACTACGGCAAATAACTGTAGTCAATATTGGAACAAGTCCAGCTGGGGTTTACCCCAGAAAAATGGAAAAAGTGAGGACCTTTTCTAATTGTACAGCCCGTACCTGTAATCAACAATAAAACCTAGTTTTTTCCTGTTACCCATAAATTAGGGAGAACGAATGGCCTCCTGAGAGACAAACTTGGAATGGAATAGGATTTTGGGGAGATTTTATGGGTGGTGATCGGCTTACTAAAATGGGGATAGTTGTATTGAGGATATGTGGGGGATTGTTACTAGATTAATCTACTCGGTTATACTCAATTGGAAATGAAAACACGAATCAATACTATAAAGAAGAAGATGGGCGATTGTGAAATATGTTTATCTGATTCGTGTGATGAAGCGTAATCTTCTGTACTTTCATGGATTTCTCCTGCACCATAAAAAGGGGTATTTTACAGGAGAAAGTTAAACTACTTTGCTGGTATATCAGCTCAAACCAGTTTGACCACTGACCGCATAGTATTGTGTAAAGAAAGTGCATGCATAAGGTTTGGGGTCATCCTGGGGGCACGCCGAGGAAGATTTGAGAAGACTCTAGCAGGAGAAGAGGGCATGCGCTGAAGAAGACACGCCTGTTCATTAATATGTATTAGAAGACACGCCTATTCATGAATATGTATTAGCGAACAGGATCACGCTGAGGAAGAGTCGAGAAGATTTTAGAAGGAGAAGAGGGCATGCGCCGAAGAAGACACGCCTATTCATGAATATGTATTAACGGACAGGATATAAACCAGGAACAGGAACTGAACCGCGTGCGTCTTGGTGGAGCAGAGACTCCCGGCGCACCCAGCGCTGTTTGCTTGCCTCTATTCGCTTAATAAATTGTAAATTTGAATTGGAATCCTGTTTGGGACTAAATCATTTATAACAATAGCTTTGTGCAGGCGCTTTTTCCTTCACTAGGAGTAGTACAGCTAGAAAAAGCAATAGTTAACTTGTCGGCAGAAATGGAAATTATTGCTAATTGCACTGTTGATGCGATTTTAGGCTTGCAGCTGTATACGGAGGGGTTAACAGATGGAATTTTGGCCTGTGAGAAAACTGCAGTTAGAATAGGAGGAAACGAATGGCTGGGTAAGAAATAGATACTATGCTGGGTGAGAGAAAACAGCCCACAGAGATAAGAAAGTTGATCAAGGTTAGGGGAGGATGTGGAAGACGCGCAGCGACGGAGGAATATGAAGCACAGTTCACAATTTTGTTTGCCTTGTAACATTCTGCTATTTGGCTTAAGCATAGCTGATACGTGACTGCTGGATTATGGTAATATGCCGCGTGAACAAAGCCTACGAACCAATAGATGGGATGGCTGTGGCGCGTGCAGCACGTCTGGCCAGCGGGCGCATACGCCATAGGCTCCCTGTGTTAAAAGGTGACAACCGAGGTGGGTTTTGACACTTGCTGGCCACGTGTGTCGAAACTCGTTCCTCTGCAAATGTATAAATACCGGGATTTCCTGAAGGGCAGTGGGCCGGTATACGGCAAGGCCACCGTTGCCTCCGTGGGGACGCTCACGTAAAGCTGGCACCTACCGACTGCTGTTGGGATCACCCTGCAAGGGCTCGACCTTAAGGAGAAGGAGCTGTGGCATTGAGAAGCTGGTAAACAGCTGGACACCTGCAGGGCTCGGCCTTGAGGAGGAGCTGTGGTAAACAACTAAGAGGAAGTAAAGGAGCGCGTGGACACCTGCAGGCAGTGAATCCTGACTGTGGAGAAGTGCATGGACTGTGTGTGGTAACCAACCAGGACGTATTTTGTGGCGCATGAAAGAGATGTAACCGCATAAAAAGCGGACACTTGTAGCAATAAAGGTTTTTGGCCTGAATCCCCGCCAGAGTCCGTGCCCTGTTACTCCACAAATGGCGCCCAAACAGGGACCTGAATCGTGGGAAGAGAACGTCCGGTGGAGTAGCCCAGCTGAAAGGAGAAAATAGCAGCGGACCAGAGAGCTGCAGGAGAAAGTAGCAGCGGACCAGAGAGCTGCAGTCCGGACGAATAATCACCAAAGAGGTGAGCAGCTGGGGACGTTAAGTAATGGGGTCGCAAATATCTTCAGAAGAAAAAGCAATCCTTTGTATTATAGTAAAAATTTTGAATAAAATGGGGATTACTTATGATGAACAAACTTTGCGATTATTGTTAGCATTTTTGAAGAGCCAGGGGCTAGCAGCAGACTCTGCAACAGCTTTTGAGCTAGATACTTGGGACAAAGCAGGGAAATTGGTGTTTGAGGCAGCCTCCAAAGGGGATCATACGGCTGCGAAAGTGTTAACAACCTGGCGATTAGTCAGAGACTCTATAAAGGCAATAAAATCAGAGCGGACAGCAGTGGCAGCAGCTGCCGCTGCCACAGCCCCGGGAGAGAAGGGAGGCTGAGCTGGGGATGATGAGAACGAGCAACCCCCGCCCGCGCCCCCCATCCGCGCCCCCGCCCCCCCGCTAACGCAACCAATGGAGGTGGCGAGTCCTCCTTGGCCCCCGCCGCCTGACCCGGAACACGAGTGCTGGTCGCCCGTGCTGCAACAGGAGGGGGCTGCCTGGGGCGATCCTTCCCCCAAGTCAAGATACAACCCTGCCCAACATTGGCAAGGCATGAGACAAGAGGCCTTGGAAGAGGGGGAGGACGGAGCAAAGTGGGTACCGGCCAGGTCGGTACGGCCGGCGGTAAGACCAGAAGATCCTGTCACACGTCCCACAGATACAGATGCAGAGTTTGACTCTGATGTATCATCAGCTGACGCTTTCGCTATTCTGTATGGGGAATGACGGCTCATTGACTGTTTCAGCAGTACTCCCTGGACGGTCAAGAGCAGGAACTTCAATATGCCATATTTGTAAAACGGTGTTGTGGGTTTGTTCTATGTCGTCGTAATTATTGTCACAAATGTATCATTTCTTTTGCAGGGAATCAAAGAGTATATTTGAATAAGACACTCTCCCCACAGTGTATACGGTGTAACAGAGTTGGGGGGATAGAGAATTTTGGGTAACTTGCAATCTGCCAGAAGGTTTTTGGGCGCTCGAAATAGGGCAATGAAAACCTACCTTAAAAATGATGTTTTGCAACAACCAAGCAGACCCAAAAGAATGGAGTTGTCATATGCTAATAGATACGGGAACGGATGTAACCATTATTTCCAGCAGGGACTGGCCTGCAACCTGGCCAACACATAATCCAGCCCATGGGTTGATTGGGGTCGGAGGCGTCTCTAATACCATGCAAAGTTCAGTACTCTTGCAATGTAAGAACCCAGATGTGTATACAATAACAGTAAAATCATATGTAGCTCCGATCCCAATGAATTTGCTAGGGAGAGACATTTTGGGACAAATGAGTTGTGTTCTGAGTAGCACTCCTGAACATTTTGTGGAGTGGCCATTGAGGAGCGACCGACACTCAAATTGACATCGAAAACTGATACACCGGTTTGGGTGGATCAACGGCCGCTATCTCAAGAAAAGGTCGCTAAGCTACAGGAATTGGTAAAAGAGCAATTAGAAAAGAAACATATTAAACCCACTACAAGTCCATGGAATACACCTGTATTTTTAATTCAAAAAAAAAAAAAATTTTTCCACAGAATGTGATGTTGAGAACCAAAATCAGAACATTGAACGATGTTCAAAAATTAGTGGGAGATTTGAATTGGATTTGTAATATTTGTGGAATAACAAATGTAGAAATGATACCATTGTTGAATCTGTTATCAAGACTTTGGAAGATTCCAATATGTTCATGTTTCAATTGATTGCTATTCTGCAGTAGTTTGGGCCACTGCACAAACAGAAGAAACTAGTAGGCATGTACAAAAGCATTTGCGAGCTGCATTCGCAGCCCATGGTATACCCCTACAAATTAAAACCAATAATGGTCCTTGTTATGTAGCCCAGTCAACCCAACGATTTTTTGCTCAATGGGGAGTGACGCATGTTACTGGAATACCGCATTCCCCAACTGGACAAGCTATTGTTGAACGAGTGGATCATTCCCTGAGGGGTTTATTGCAAAAACAAAAAGGGGGAGAGGCTACCACACCACCGCAAGAACGTTTGAATAAAGCCTTATATGTGTTAAATTATTTGCGTCCAGCAGAAGGAGAAACAGTGCCTCCCATAATAAAACATGTAAAAGGAATGACAGGAAGTCTGTTTGAGTTAACACAAAATGTGCAAGTAAAAGTTAAAAATTTGGAAAAGAATATGTGGGAAGGACCTTTTCAACTGCTAACCTGGGGACGAGGTTATGCTTGTGTCATTACAGATTCTGGAACTCGTTGGGTACCCGCAAAATGGGTAAAACCATGGGCGAAACAGTCACCATCATCGTCGTCGGACACATCTTGACACTATCAGGTGTCATCGCAATCTGGATGCCACCTCAGCCAAAAGAAAATGTATGGGTAACATTAGCAAATCAAACAGGACAGGACACCTTCTGTCTGTCTCTTTCCTCCCCGGGCAATCCCTTTTCAATCTGCCAGAAGGGTTATGGTGGCTGTGTGGAGATCAATGGGCTGGGAAACAGCTGCCCGGGAACTGGTCAGGGGACTGTACCATGGGCGTCCTAGTTCCTAATTTGCAAATAATTAATCACACTGAAATTAGCAGTATCATTAGACAAACATGGAAAGCTTTTAGGGCAAAGTGCTCTATAACTACAAATCCTTTGGTAAGATATAATATTGGTTTTCATAGCTTTATACAAGCGCTTTTTCCATCGCTAGGAGTAGTACAGCTAGAATTGTTTGCCTTGTAACATTCTGCTATTGGCTTAAGCATGGCTGATATGTGACTGCTGGATTATGGTAAGATGCCGTGTGAACAAAGCCTACGAACCAATAGACGGGATGGCTGTGGCGCGTGCAGCACGTCTGGCCAGCGGGCGCATACGCCATAGGCTCCCTGTGTTAAAAGGTGACAACCGAGGCATGTTCCGACACTCGCTGGCCACGTGTGTCGAAACTCGTTCCTCTGCAAATGTATAAATACCAGGATTTCCCGAAGGGCAGTGGGCCTGTGTACGGCAAGGCCACCGTTGCCTCCGTGGGGATGCCCACGTAAAGCTGGCACCTACCGACTGCTGGGCTGAGTTCGCGGCACAGGACGATACAAGAATGTACAGATGGTCCATCTTCCTCACAATCCTCGGGTTGCGAATGATCCATCAGGTTTTGTTTATAGATAAACAAAAACGGGGAGATGTTGGGATCACTCTGCAAGGGCTCGACCTTAAGGAGAAGGAGCTGTGGCATTGAGAAGCTGGTAAACAGCTGGACACCTGCAGGGCTCAGCCTTGAGGAGAAGGAGCTGTGGTAAACAACTAAGAGGAAGCAAAGGAGCACAGGAACACCTGCAGGCAGCGAATCCTGACTGTGTGAGAGGCACGTGGCCAGTGCGTGATATTTTGTATATAGCCAATTGCAATAATGTGTGTAACAAGCTGTAACCAATCATGAGTGTGTGCGTGATGACTAAACAAAAATTATGATATATATTGGAGTCAGATAAGACAATAAACGCCTTCAGAGTATAACCCTCATAGAGTTGTGAAGTCCATCTTTCTCCCACAAAAAGTCTGTCCCCATCTTTCTTATAAGCCCCCTTTAAGTACTGAAATGCTGCAATAAGGTCTCCCTGGAGCCTTCTCTTCTCCAGGCTGAACAACCCCAACTCTCTCAGCCTGTCCTCATAGGAAAGGGGTTCCAGCCCTCTGATCATTTTTGTGGTCCTCCTCTGGACCCACTCCAACAGGTCCATGTCTTTCCTGTGTTGAGGGCTCCAGAGCTGGATGCAGTAGTCCAGGTGGGGACTCACCAGAGTGGAGTAGAGGGGCAGAATCACCTCCCTCAACCTGCTGGCCACGCTTCTCTTGATGCAGTCCAGGATACAGTTGGCCTTCTGGGCTGTGAGCGCTCATTTCCGGCTCATGTCCAGCTTTTCATCCACCAGTACCCCCAAGTCCTTCTCAGTAGGGCTGCTCTTGATCCCTTCATTCCCCAGCCTATGCTGATACCAGGGGTTGCCCTGACCCAGGTGCAGGACCCTGCACTTGGCCTTGTTGAACCTCAGGAAGATCACTCAGGGCCTTTCCTCAAGCTTGTCCAGGTCCCTCTGGAGGGCATTCTGTCCCTCAGGCGTGTCAACCGCACCACTCAGCTTGGTGTCATCTGTAAATTTGCTGCGGGTGCACTCGATCCCACTGTCTATGTCATTGATGAAGATATTAAAGAGTACTGGTCCCAATATTGACCCCTGAGGGACACCACTCGTCACCTATCTCCATCTGGATATTGAGCCATTGACCACTACCATCTGGATGTGACCATCCAACCAATTCCTCATCCACCCAACGGTCCACCCATCAAATCCATATCTCTCCAATTTAGAGAGAAGGGTATTGTGGGGGACTGTATCAAAGGACTTACAGAAGTCCAGATAGACGACATCCGTAGCTTTTCCCTTGTCCACTGACGTGGTCACTCCATCATAGAAGGCCACTAGCTTGGTCAGGCAGGACTTGCCCTTGGTGAAGCCATGCTGGCTGTCTCATATCACCTCCCTATCCTCCATCCTGCCTTAGCAGAGCTTCTAGGAGGATCTGTTCCAAGATCTTCCCAGGCACAGAGGTGAGCCTGTCATGTTGGAAGTTCCCAGGGAGCTCCTTGCTAACTTTTTTTAAAAATGGGTGCAATGTTTCCCTTTTCCCGGTCACCCGGGACTTCAGCTGACTGCCATGACTTTTCAAATATCACGGAGAGTGGCTTGGCAACTACATCAGCTGATTCCCTCAGGACTCTGGGATGCATCTCATTAGGTCCCATAGACTTGTGTATGTTCAGGTTCCTCAGGTGGTCTTGAAACCGATCTTCTCTTACAGTGGGAGGGACTTTGCTCCTCCAGTCCCTGTCTTGCAGTCCATCCACTTGAGAGGTGTGGGAAGAGAGACTGCCAGTAAAGACCGAGGCAAAGAAGCTGTTGAGCGATACCATAGCTAAGCTCCTTCTGAGAGGGTGATGATCACCAATTAAACTCACTTCTTGAGCTGGTAGGGCAACTACGCCCTTCCTGCGCGCCCTTCTGCGCAAACTGCTGCGCCACCTGCCGCGCCACGCTCTGGTCACTAGAACTTCCCAGGCTGCTTTTTTATAGGCATGGGGGTGGGCTGCTGTTCCTCTGACAGTGCCCAGGCCTCGTCAGCATCTCCCGTGAGAGCTGCTGGGTCCTGGTGGGTCTCTCCTCTTCCCTGACATTTCCCTGCCTCAGGAAAACCCCCTGTGCACCAAGATCTGCTGCTCTGCTGCAGGTCGGGCCGGCTCCAGAGCAGCTACCCTCGGTGACTTATCTAGTCTGTGCTTCATCACTGTGTCTATGAGGATAGTATGAGAGACAGTGTGAACAGCCTTGCTAAGGTCAAGAAAAACAACATCCACTGTTCTCCCCTCATATACCAGGCTAGTCATCTCATCACAGAAGGCTAGAAGGTTGGTCAGGCATGATTTTCCCTTCATAAATCCATATTGACTAATCCCAAGCACCTTTTTGCTATTAAATTTGATTTCTCTTTGCTTTTTTAACCTTCTGCATCTATGACATTTAAAATAAAATGTAAACAAAAGATCAGCTGAACCCAAACCAAGTTGCTGACAGCCCGGTCCCTAACTTGGAAAGAAGCCAAAGCAAGGTGGCTCATGGGTGTGCAAATAAATATCGATAACAATGAAACAATTTTTCTCAGCCTAGTGGCCATGTGAGCTCAGTTTGGGCCACAGACTGATGTCCTGCAAGCATTACTGCTAGCGTGTGTGTTAATTACTCAACAATTTGCAAGGAGAGTGACATCCAATGATAAGCTGGAAGTAATCTCTTCCCCACTAACATCCTCATACATGCGCATGGGCAGCTTCCTTCTCTTCAGCTTTGACAGCCACAAATCCATAGATGCTCTCCAGGCCCACATATACAGAATCTCAGAATGACTGAGGTTGGAAGGGACCTCTGGGGGTCATCTGGTCCAACCCTCCTGCTCAAGCAAGTCACCAGTTGCCCGGGACCACATCCAGATGGCTGTTGAAGTCTCCAAGGTTGGAGACTTCACCACCTCTCTGGAGAACATGTTCCCATGCTCAGACACCTTCACAGTAAAACAGTAAAGTGTTTCCTGATGTTCAGATGGAACCTCCTGTGTTTCATTTTGTGCCCATTGCCTCTGGTCCTGTCACTGGGCACCTCTGGAAAGAGCCTGGCTCCATCTTCTTTACAGTCTCCCTGCAGATATTTATACAAATTGATGAAATCCCCTCTGAGCCTTCTCTTCTCCAGGCTGAACAGTCCCTGGTCTCTCAACTTTTCCTCATAGAAGAGATGCTCCAGTCCCTTAATCATCTTAGTGGTCCTTCTCTGGACTCTCTCCAGTAGCGCCGTGTAGGTTCTACCAGCTATTGCACAAGGCTTCTTTTTATTTTCAACAATAGCAAAGACTATGGACTCATTGAAATCCTATTTCCCATCACAAACAATCTGGAAGAGGTAGGGTTTCTAGAACTCCCTCTTAATTCATCTCAACAATGGAAGGGAGGGTTAAAGCACCTTCCAGTCCCTAATGGAGCTGTCTACTCTCCAGCAGTGCAGAACCCCTTTAAAAAAACCAAAGCACCCCCACCAAACAACCCCCCAAAAATCCTCAAAAAATTACCTCTGAGAATATTCTTGCTTTGAAAAGGCTATTTTGCAGAAAGTTCACCTACTTCCTCATTCTAAATGTTCCTTACAAAATCTCCAATAATAACAGAGAAAACATGTTGCTTGTTTCCAAGTAGGATACCATACCCTTTTGATTGAAACTTGGTTATAGGATTTATCAAAAGGGAAAAACGTGTTCGTAGGTCCAATGCATTAAACGCTGCCAACATATGTTTCACAAGTCAGTCTAGTAGATGTGACAGAATCTCTGTTTGTTCTTTGCAACGTTAGCCAGGGCAGCGTTGTCTTTATTTTTTGGACTGCACCATCAAAACTGGAGACATGAACGTAGGACCCTGCAAGCTTGATCTATACATTCCCAGTGCTACACTTTCAATTTTTCCCTAGCACCTGTACCAGGTTTGGGCTCATTAGCAGGATGTCATGGGCTTTTTTTCAGATGACAGAATACTTGCATGTCATGCTTCTCTTTTTAAAGGGACACAAACTTTTCCCTTTCAAAGGGAATTAATCCACTCCTGCATCCTAGCAACCACTTACCATTACAAGTCCAGCCAAGACAGCCAATAAACATCTGCTGTGTAAGTACCTAATGCAAGTGGAGTTAATGAACTGTTTGTAAGTACTGTTCATTCTAGGTAATATGGCCTTAAAATCTACATGGCGTACCCCTCTGTCAGCATTCTCAGGAAAGGGGTCTTGAGATTATCAGCAAATATAGTAACATGCTGCTGACTGATAAATCTGTACTTGAGTAACCAGGGAAAAACATGCTCTTCCCTTGACATACAAAATGCAGATTTGAATCTGGACTTGCTGCAGACTCTATGAATGCCATACACTGACTGCTAAAGAGCCAACAGAAATAGCATCTACATTCATCCATTTAAAGAGAGCACCTACATTTGGTGCTTAGTTATTCTAGGATCCTTATATAGTCAGTGGAGAGAGGCACCTATGGAGAGCAATTTAAATCCAAATCTGAATCGGTCTCTGGGGGTGCCTCTTTCTCTCTCTCCACTAACTACACAATGAGTTAAGAAAGCTAGACTTCTGCCTTGGGCATCTCAGCATCTGAAGTTAGGTAGGGTGAATCTGGGTATACCTCAGGAAATTCCTATGTTTCACCTATGTCCCTATCTCTATGTATGAATGAGCAAAAGATACATAACCAAGCTGGTGTAATCTGATATTTTCTCCGCATAATTTGAACCTGAACCGTCCATAGCATCTCAGAGATGCACCTTATGTCACAAAATAACTGTAGTCAGTGTGGATGCTACTGAAATGTGAACATTTACATTATACAGTTTATTTGACTCCTCCTGGAGGATGCCCTCTAACCGGTCTCCTGCATACACACCTGGCTAGAACGTAGCTACTCAGTTTATTTTACTGATGAGGTAAACTCATTCAGCTTGCAACAACTGTGTGCTAAACCAGTCCTTCACACTTTCTCTCCTAACACAAATTTTAGCAGAAATAGTGGCTTAAGAGATTCCTGTCCCTTACCCCATGGTATGGGGCAGAACTCTCTCTATTGGGCTAACACTACCTTCTGTGCGATCATAGAATCATTTAGGATGGAAAAGACCCTTAAGATCATTGCGTCCAACCATTAACCTAACACTACCAAGTCCACCACTAAACCATGTCCCTAAGTGCCACATCTACACGACTTTTAAATACCTCCAGGGATGGTGACTCAACCACTTCCCTGGGCAGCCTATTCCAATGCTCGATAACCCTTTCGGTGAAAAAAGTTTTCCTAATATCCAATCTAAACCTCCCCTGGTGCAACTTGAGGCCATTTCCTCTTGTTCTATTGCTTGTTACTTGGGAGAAGAGACTGACACCCACCTCACTACAACCTCCTTCCAGGGAGTTGTAAAGAGCGATAAGGTCTCCCCTGAGACTCCTTTTCTCCAGGCTAAACAACAGGGATGTTTTCGTTATTGTTGAGCAGTGCTTACACAGAGTCAAGGCCTTTTCTGCTTCTCACACCACCCCACCAGCAAGCAGACTGGGGGTGCATAAAAAATTGGGAGGAGACACAGCTGGGACAACTGACCCCAACTGACCAATGGGATATCCCATACCATATGACATCATGCTCAGCATATAAACAGGGTAAGAAGAAGGAAGGGGGGACATTCAGAGTGATGGTATTTGAATTCTAAGTAACCATTACACGTGATGGAGCCCTGCTTTCCTGGAGATGGCTGAACACCTGCCTGCCCATGGGAAGTAGTGAATGAATTCCTTGTTTTGCTTTGCTTGCTTGCGTGCGTGGCTTTTGCTTTACTGATGAAACTCTTCTTGTCTCAACCCATGATTTTTCTCACTTTTACTCTTCTGATTGTCTCCCCCATCCCACCGCGGGGGAGTGAGCAGGCAGCTGTGTGGTGCTTAGTTGCCAGCTGGGGTTAAACCACGACACATCACAATCTATCTGCAGTGATAACAGCCTACTTTTTCCAAAATAGCACTTTATTTTTGCATCTCAGTGAATACCAAGCTTTTACTACAATTTCATTTTTAGAATGCTCTGTCAATCAATCATTACAAGGCTTACCCACTGCCAGTTAAAACATTGTTAAGATATAACACAAGAACAGTTTTTACACGTCCAGAAATTAGATCTGGACATCACTTGGAATGTTAAACTTCTATGTTTTCTTTCATTGATAAAAGTTACTGTTAAGTTGCAAAATCCACCATACTTAGCAATTCATGTAAAGTACATGGAAAATCTTTGTTTGAATACCATTTATTCTTATTGCATTGGCGTAAATGGGGCTTTCTCCCATGTATTAATATATACCTGCTTGTGAAGTTTGACCAAACTTTATTCACTTGGATAAACATCCGTGTTCCTACCCATTCTTTCCTAGTACTAAGTAGGACACTGGAAGGAAAGGGAAAATTGAGTGGAATATGAAGAATGGGTAGCAAGTGCTCTTTGTTAATTATTTGTAAATGTTTGGGGCATTTCATGCAACTGAAAAGCTCAACTCTAAGTGTAGATTTTTCCTTTTGATACCAGCATTTGTCTTATAGTAGTAGAAGAAAAATTAATATTTTCCTGTTCAAGAATGATCAACTTGACATTCTTTATTAATAAGATATAGCACTTTGAATTATTTACTATGTCAGGTTGACTCTGGCAGGATGCTAAGTGCCCAACAAGCCACTCTATTACTCCCCCTCCTCAGCTGGACAGATGAGAGAAAATATAACGAAAGGCTCATGGGTCACAGGTCCTGCCAGGAGCCTGATCTAGTGTGGGCTTCCCACAGAGTCACAGCCTCCTTCAGGTGCATCCACCTGCTCCGGCGTGGGGTCCTCCACGGGCTGCAGGTGGATATCTGCTCCACCGTGGACCTCCATGGGCTGCAGGGGGACAGCCTACCTCACCATGGTCTTCACCCCAGGCTGCAGGGGAATCTCTGCTCCGGTGCTTGGAGCACCTCCTCCCCCTCCTTCTTCACTGACCTTGGTGTCTGCAGAGTTGTTTCTCTCACATATTCTCACTCCTCTCTCCACTGCTGCTGCTGTTGTGCAGCAAGTTTCTTTTCCCCCTTCTTAAATCCCAGAGGCGCTGCCACTGTCGCTGATTGCTCAGCCTTGGCCAGTGGCAGGTCCGTCTTGGAGCCAGCTGGCATTGGCTCTATCGGACATAGGGGAAGTTTCTAGCAGCTTCTCACAGAAGCCACCCCTGCAGTCGTCCCCCCTGCTACCAAAACCTTGCCATGCAAATCCAATACATTTACCAAAAACATACTTTGCATTTTGCATGCATTCAGAATAAGTTATATAGCAGAAAAACCGATGGCATTTCCTACCTACCTCATTATACCTTAGAAAAAAATATTATTAATAGTTACAAACTGTTATAACTTCTGTTTCTAAAATACTATATATAGCAAAATACGACAGATAGATAATTACATACATCATATGAAAGCACTCTACAAAGAATTTCAACTCAAAGTCTGGTCAGAAACTCACAAGATGCCAATTAGAGACTTTATGTTAAGAGGAAAAGAAAATAATGTGTAAGTATTCAGTAGGTGCAGGAAGCACCTCCTCCCCCTTGAACATTTATTGCCAAAGATGAGCAACTTTGTTACCTTTTTCAGTATTGTATCAACATTTTCTCAAAGGGTGATTATACTTGATAGTCTCACTTTATGGACTTCCTGTTGAGGGGGGAAGAAAGTTTTTTCATTATGTTAAATGGATAAAAAGATTTTACAGGGTCAGATAAGAGTTCCATCCATCCCAGCGGAAACGATAACCATTGGAGCTTATAAACAACAGAATTTCCTAAAAGCCATAGCTTTACTAGATATCTAATAAAAGATAATTGAAGGGGTATTTATAAAGAAGATATGTATTTAAAAAAACGAACAACACAGTGTCAGTGTGCAAACGTTACTCTGTGAATGTGTGGAGGATTGGTTTCTGTCCATGAATATTGAAATGGAAAATACTTTCTTGTTTTAGTTGTACGTAAAGAGGAGGAGTTTCTTTCTTACCTGCTTTAATTTCATTTTTATTACTTTAAGCAGCTTGATGGGTATCATTTTGCACTACTTCATTTTATATCTTCCTCACATTTATCTCCACATAGCTCACTTATGAGACCTTTTGGCACTTATCAGTAATGAAAAGATGCTACCTAACAGCTAGATAAGTTGTTTCAGAACTGCTTATCAGTTTATCAGGCTTAGTGAGAGCTATATTTTATCTTTCATTCTATTGGCAATCCAGAGATAGCCTTTTGATGCTTTTTTGTTGTTTTTACAAAAAAAATTTCAAAAAAAAGAAGTTCTAGAGTCTGGAGGACAGAAATAATTGTAAAGGCTTAGAAATCTTGTCAAATAGGATGATTAGGCAGACAGAAGGATTGCATTCATTTAGTGTGACAAGGGAAACTAAATTGATATAGTCAGTCCTTTGATGTATAAAAGGCTGTTCTAACAGATGACTGGTAGTAATTCTGGATTCCCTCTGAATCTCCTGAGGGAATGATCACAAGAGATCTGATTAGTCTGTGGCAAAGAATTTATCATTATATAGTCAGATTAGAAAAAACAAACAAACAGAACCCTGCAAGACTGTCTGTAAGGGTCAATCCTAAACATATTCAGCCCTGACAGAGAGAGTGTTGGACTAAAATCAAATAATTAAAAAAAAAGAAAAAAAAAAGTTGTGTTCTCTAATACCACAATTTCTTGTGTTCAGAATCTCTCTCTGATAAAGGAAGAAAACAAAAGCCTAAACTAAAGTGTGAGAGTGCTCAAATTTAGTGATTAATTTGACACAGCAGGAATTTATAATATTTACAATCAAGTTCTCAGAACCAGCACTGGCATTCTTAAGAACTTTTAAATATTTTCATGCACTGCAGTGTTCTTATGAAGGTTGAAATTAAATATTGGCCAAGATCTCCAAGACAGAATGTAATTGTTTCTAGACTGAAAGAAAAAAAAAGCGAAGTGACAAATCTTAATATTTGAAACAAGGTTTTATAATGCATTAACAATATATTTTACATTGTGTATGACATAACCTCAGAATTTGTCCACCCCACTACCTGACTTAAAGAACAGTCCAGTTGTGGTGGGTTGACCCTGGCTGGACACCAGCTGCCCACCAAATCTGCTCTATCACTCCCCTTCTCAGCTGGACAGGGGAGAGAAAGTATAACAAGAAGCTTGTGGGTCAAGATAAGGACAGGGAGAGATCACTCACCAGTTACCGTCACGGGCAAAACAGACTTGACTCGGGGAAGTTAATTTAGTTTATTTCCAATCAAATCAGAGTAGGATAATGAGAAAAAAAAGCAAATCTTAAAACACCTTCCCCCCATCCCTCCTTTCTTCCCAGGCTCAATTTTGCTCCTGATTTCTCTACCTCCTCCCCCACAAGTGGCACAGGGGGACAGGGAATGGGGGTTGCGGTCAGTTCATCACATGTTGTTTCTGATGCCCCTTCTTCCTCAAGGGGAGGACTCCTCACACTCTTCCCCTGCTCCAATGTGGTGTCCCTCCCACAGGAGACAGTCCTCCATGAACTTCTCCAATGTGAGTCCTTCCCACAGGCTGCAGTTCTTCACAAACTGCTCCAGCCTGGGTCCCTTCCACTGGGTGCAGTCCTTCAGGAACAGACTGCTCCAGTGTGGGTCCCCCACAGGGTCACAGGTCCTGCCAGCAAACCTGCTCCAGCATGGGCTTCCCACAGGGTCATAGCCTCCTTCAGGCGCATCCACCTGCTCCAGTGTGGAGTTCTCCACGGGCTGCAGGTGGATATCTGCTCCACCATGGAGCTCCATGGGCTGCAGGGGGACAGCCTGCCTCACCATGGTCTTCACCCCAGGCTGCAGGGGAATCTCTGCTCTGGCACCTGGAGCACCTCCTCCCCTTCCTTCTTCACTGACCTTGGTGTCTGCAGGGTTGTTTCTCTCACATATTCTCACTTGTCTCTCTGGCTGCAGTTGCTGTGCCATTTTTCTTTCCCCTTGAATATATTATCCCAGAGGCGCTACCACTGTCGCTGATTGCTCAGCCTTGGCCAGCGGCGGGTCTGTCTTGGAGCCAGCTGGCATTGGCTCTATCAGACATAGGGGAAGCTACTAGCAGCTTCTCACAGAAGTCAGCCCTGCAGCCCCCCCGCTACCAAAACCTTGCCATGCAACCTCAATACACTAGTACAAGACAGCAAGTGCTAGCCTGGTAAACAAAGATTTTGTTGCTCATTTTCAAGTAAATTTTGCTATGTCCCACTGAAATGTTTTTAGCAATTTCTTCAAATGCTATTACTGAGGAATAAAAACTGTACTATTATTTTATATTGACCTATCACAGAAGGAGTTACCACCCTACCCTACAACTCTTCCGAAGTATTGTTCCCAAGTAATAGTGTTAGAGCAGTAGAGAAGGCAATAGCTACTCAATGGGTTGCACTTCCATTCTATTCTTGAACTAAATTAGAGCCTATTGCTGACTCACAAATAAGCATAAAAACAGTACCATCTCTCTCAACAGAAACTCTTTGAAAACTAAATGATCTATACATTCTCATCTCAAAAGGCACATAGCGTGATCCTGCAAATCCAACTTGGAAACTCTTCTCAAGATTCTAGAAATATACTGGAAGCAGAGCATAAAAGCAGATATACACAATTTGCATGAACACTAGCAAAACACCTGGACACTATATTTTCAACCATCTGCACTGATGCATGCGGCATGGGCAGCAAACAGGAGGAGCTGGAAGCCACTGTACAGCAGGAGAGCTATGACTTAGTTGCCATCATGGAAAAATGGTGGGATGACTCACACAACCGGAGTGGTGCAATGGATGACAATAAGCTCTTCAGAAGGGATAGGCAAGGAAGGAGAGGCGGTGGGGTGGCTCTGTATGTTAGGGAGTGTTTCGATTGTATAGGGCAAAATGACTGTGATGACAAGGTCAAATGCTTATGGGTAAGGATGAGGGGAGAAGCAAACAAGGCAGATGTCCTGCTGGGAGTCTGTTATAGACCACCCAACCCGGATGAAGAGGCAGATGAAACATTCTACAAGCGACTGGCAGAAGTCTCTCAATTCCTGGCTCTTGTTCTTGTAGGGGACTTCAACCTACCGGACATCTGCTGGAAGTATAACACGGCAGAGAGGAAACAGTCGAGGAAGTTCCTGGAGTGTGTGGAAGATAACTTCCTGACACAGCTGGTAAGTGAGCCTACCAGGGGAGGTGCCTCGCTTGACCTGCAGTTTACGAACAGAGAAGGACTCATGGGAGCTATGATGGTCGAAGGCCGTCTTGGGCTTAGCGACCCTGAAATGATAGAATTCTCAATTCTGATTGAAGTAAGGAGAGGGGTCAGCAAAACTGCTATCATGGACTTCCGGAGGGCAGACTTTGGCCTGTTCAGGTCACTGATTGAGAGGGTCCCTTGGGAGACAGTCCTGAAGGACAAAGGGGTCCAGGAAGGCTGGACAGTCTTCAAGAAGGAAATCTTAAAGGCGCAGGAGCAGGCGGTCCCCATGTGCCGTAAGAAGAGCTGGCGGGGAAGGCGACCGGCCTGGCTGAACAGGGAGATTTTGCTGGGACTCAGGGAAAAGAGGAGAGTTTATCACCTTTGGAAGAAGTGGAAGGCAACTCACGAAGAGTACAAGGATCTCGTTAGGTCAAACAGAGACAAAATTAGAAAGGCAAAAGCCCAGCTAGAGCTCAGTCTGGCCACAGTCGTAAAGGATAAGAAAAAATGCTTTTACAAGTATATTAACAACAAAAAGAGAGTCAACGAGAATCACCATCCTTTACTGGATGTGGGGGTGAACATTGTCACCAAGGATGAGGACAAGGCTGAGGTACTTAATGCCTTCTTTGCCTCAGTCTTTAATAGCCAGCCCAAGTATCCTCAGGGTATTCAGCCCCCTGAGCTGGAAGACATGGATGGAGAGCAGAATAAACTCCCCATAATCCCGGAGGAAGCAGTTAACTACCTGCTATGCCACCTGGACACCCACAAGTCTCTGGGACCTGATGGGATCCACCCAAGAGTACTGAGGGAGCTGGTGGGAGGAGCTTGCCAAGCCGCTCTCCATCATTTATCAGCAGTCCTGGTTAACAGGGGAGGTCCCAGATGACTGGAGGCTTGCCAATGTGATGCCCATCTATAAGAAGGGCCAGAAGGAGGATCCTGGGAACTACAGGCCTGTCAGCCTGACCTCCGTGCCGGGGAAGATTATGGAGAGGTTCATCTTGAGGGTGCTCACAGGCCATGTGCAGGACAACCAAGGGATCAGGCCCAGACAGACTGGGTTCATGAAAGGCAAGTCCTGCTTGACCAACCTGATCTCCTTCTGTGACCAGGTGACCTGCCTAGTGGATGAGGGAAAGACTGTGGACGTTGTCTACCTGGACTTTAGTAAAGCCTTTGACAGCATCTCCCACAGCATTCTCCTGGAGAAACTGGCAGCTCGTGACTTAGACAGGTTTACTCTTCACTGGGTAAAGAACTCGCTGGATGGCAGAGCTTAGAGAGTCGTGGTGAATGGAGTTAAATTCAGCTGGTGGCTGGTCACAAGCGGTGTTCCCCAGGGCTTGGTTCTGGGGCTGGTCTTTTTTAATATCTTTATTGATGATCTGGATGAGGGGATCGAGTGCTCCCTCAGTAAGTTTGCAGATGACACCAAGTTGGGTGGGAGTGTTGATCTGCTGGAGGGTAGGAGGGCTCTGCAGAGGGATCTGGACAGGCTGGATGGATGGGCTGAGGTCAACTGTATGAGGTTTAATAAGGCCAGGTGCCGGGTCCTGCACTTGGGTCACAACAACCCCATGCAATGCTACAGGCTTGGGGAGGAGTGGCTGGAGAGCTGCTCAGCAGAAAAGGACCTGGGGGTGCTGGTTGACAGCCGGCTGAATATGAGCCAGCAGTGTGCCCAGGTGGCCAAAAAGGCCAACAGCGTCGAGGCCTGCATCAGAAACAGTGTGGCCAGCAGGAGTAGGGAAGTGGTCGTGCCCCTGTACTCAGCACTGGTGAGGCTGCACCTTGAATACTTTTGGGCCCCTCACTACAAGGACGTTGGGGTGCTGGAGCATGTCCAAAGAAGGCAGAGAAGCTGGTGAGGGGTCTGGAGCAGAAGTCTTATGAGGAGCGGCTGAGGGAACTGGGGTTGTTCAGTCTGGAGAAGAGGAGGCTGAGGGGAGACCTTATTGCTCTCTGCAACTACCTGAAAGGGGGTTGTGGCGACGAGGGTGTCGGTCTCTTCTCCCAAGTAACTAGTGATAGGACAAGAGGAAATGGCCTCAAGTTGCGCCAGGGAAGGTTTACATTGGATATTAGGAAAAATTTCTTTACTGACAGCGTGGTCAAGCATTGGAACAAACTGCCCAGGGAGGTGGTGGAGTCACTATCACTGGAATTATTCAAAAAACGTGTGGACGTGGCGCTTCAGGATATGGTTTAGTGGTCATAGTGGTGTCGGGTTGATGGTTGGACTTGATGATCTTAAAGGTCCTTTCCAACCTTAATGATTCTGTGATTCTGTGGTGAAACACTGGCACAGGTTGCCCAGAGAGGTGGTAGCTGTCCCATCTCTGGAAACATTCAAGGTCATGTTGTACAGGGCTCTGCGCAACCTCATCTAGTTGATGTCCCTGCTCACTGCAGGGAGGTTGGACTAGATGACCTTAAGGTCCCTTCCAACCCATAGATTCTATGATTCTATAATGCCATTTAGGCATTATACACGATGCACACACTGAGCAGCAAGTTCCATGAGTACAGACTGACATCATGGAAGGATTATCTCGGATACCTTTGGTTCCTGTCTGAATTCTCAAAAGTACATGCTCTAGTAGTTATTTATCATGTTATTTATCTCAGTTCCTTGTTCCTAATTCCTCATGCCAGTACATTTTCCAAAATAGTACTTGCAATTTTAAGCTCGAATTCATTTATCCTCTCTATGAATAGCAAACCAAAAGCCATTTAGAGATTACTTACTTACACTAAGGTAGTGGGTGTTATCTGATAACATTGGCTAAGACACAGACATTCTAGAAAGATGAGTTGATGAAAATACTGGAAGCACTCAGGCTTCAACATCACGCTGCCAGTGTACATGAGAGCACATGAAATAGAAGTTTAAATATAAACCAGCAGTAAATTTGATATTTCCAAAATTCAGGCTGAGAAGTTTAATGAATATTAACTTCTTTTTCTACCACTGACGTATTTTTTTCTCAATATGGAAGTAATCCATTTCTAGTGTGTGTCATGGGGGGAGGAATTTTGATTTTTACTGAAGGGCAAGTGAAGCATAAGCCTCTCTGCAGGCAGATATTCTGTAGCAGAACTCATGCCATGGAAAGGCATTTATATGAGATTTCAAAATATTTTAATTGACTAGGTGAAAACCAAAATACACTTTTTTTTTTTTTTACAGTTCTATAGCCAAGTAACAAATTTATAGAAGAGCTCAACTAAACCCTCTCTAGGATACTAGGCTCATAAACTGTGCCTAAATGTTTCCTTCCACTCTACCTAACAGCTACAATCACTTGTTAGTTAACAAATCCTATATGTATGTAATGTTTATGCTGAAGTAACAAAGAAATCCTAACGTTAGTTACCTGTTCCAGATTAGGTCATGACAAATAGCAAATCTTTGGTTGGTTTAGCATATAAAGTATTTTCTGGTTGTACAATCCTACACAATCATGCATTATTGCTATATAATTAATGCACAGCAATAAAATTGGCAATCCTCTGAACCATAAGTAGTTAAGGACTAGCTGCACAGGTCTTCTTACCTTAGATCTAAATGGACAAGAGAAGGACATCTTTCCATCAGTGTTTTAACATCTGAAGAGGTCACACAAAGTCAGCCCATCTTTCAGTGACAAGATGGACATGCTTTATACAGCCTACTCCCATATATTTTCATTTACATCTTCTCTACCTGAAACCCACATTTGAAACACAATTTTTTGTTAAAAAGATATAGACCTACAGCATATAGTCTGCCTATCAAGATACCTTACAGGTACTTTTTTAAATCCTCAGCAAAACACATCCATTTAGTTCCAAGAAGTATCCTTAAAAGTCAGTTGCACCAGCAACTTAGCAAGTGAGTAATTCAAATTATATTGCTGTAGAAATCTGAGACACAATAATGTTGAAATGCCTGAAATTCTTACATGTAGTGAAAAAATACCAAAAATTTTCCACACTTCAAATACCCTTTTAGAGCATCAAGTTCTTTAGGTGGTCTCCATTTTTACTCACAGAAAGTTCTTCCCTCATGACAGAAAATTATGGCTTTCCCAATTTAAACTGTAAATTCTTGAGACCATCTTTTCACTGTCTACAAATAGCATAGAATCACCTATGACTCAGATATAATCTAAAAGGCCACTATTAGCAAGGTCAATATCAACATACAAGAACATTTTGGTATTCCACAATTCACATGCAAAAAGTAAAGAAAACAATACTTTAAATTATAATGGTTAGTAAACTCTTCAAATCTTATGCCTTATAAGTTTCATTGAAATAGTAAAATTACTCATAGAAAGTGTTTTGCAAACAGAAGAGCTCTGCACGTTGTCTCTAATGGTGTCCTGGTTTTGGCTGGGATAGACTTAATTTTCTTCCTGATAGCTGGTATAGTGCTGTGTTTTGGATTTGGGATGAAAATAATGTTGATAACATGTTTTTAGTTGTTACTAAGCAAGTGTCCTGGTTTCAGCCAGGATAGAGCTGGTTTTCTTCACAGAAGCTAGTGTGAGACTGTGTTTTGGATTTGGGATGAGAAATTGTTGATAATGTGCTGATGTTTTGGGTTGTTGCTGCGCAGTCAAGGACAGTCCAGCTTCTTGTGCTGGCCTGCCAGCGAGCAGGCTGGGGGTGCACGGGAAGCTGGGAGGGGACACAGCCGGGACAGCTGACCCCAGACTGGCCAAAGAGATATTCCCTACCATACGACGTCATGCCCAGTACATAAACTGGAGTTGGCCAGGGGGCGGAAATCGCTGCTCGGGGACGGGCTGTCGATCACTGGGTGGTGAGCAATTGCTGTATTGGGCATCACTTGTTCTTGTACATTCCTTTGTTGGTATTATCATTGTTGTTCCCTTCTTTCTATCTGTCCTATTAAACCGTGTTTATCTCAACCCACGAGTTTTTTTTTCCCAATTCTCTCCCCCACCCTACTGTGGGAGGGGGAGTGAGCGAGCGGCTGCGTGGTGCTTAGTTGTCGGCTGGGGCTAAACCACGACAGTCCTTTTTGGTGCCCAACGTGGGGCTCGAGGCTTGAGATAATAACGGTTTCAGGTCACAATATCAGTTTATTTGATTTGCATGATGCTCTCGTCTTTGCTGTACATGTTAAGGATCGGTGTTGGTTTCTGCGGGCTGCTGCACTCTGCGATGATTAGTAATGTCTCGCCTGTGGGTTTTGTTTTTAGAGCACTGACCTTGAGCTTAATGTGGTATCACCTGAGCTCTGTACTAAAGCCGTTACTGTATTTTGGCTACTGTCTTGTGGAGACGATTAGCAATTATACTTCTGCCTCTGAAAGGTTTTTTATGGAGGAAATGCAGAGTGGTACCTTTGCTACCCTCTATCATAACATTTCCTCCTTCATCACAATCATTTTTCAGTATTTTGAACACCCTTGGGTAGTTAAAATACCTCTATTGCTACTTCTGGGGAACATTGTTTTGGTTTTGTCTAAGGTTGGCAAGCAATTTAAGAATATCACCCGGAGATCTGCCCCAAGGCTGGATAGTTATGAATGGCAGGGTGTGTGGAACAGCATGGGCAAATGCCTGGGGCGGTGGGCACCTCCAGTGTTCTGGAACTTCACTCCCGAACAAGTGCAGAATCCTGATAAACTAGCAGAATATTTGGAAGAAGTATGCTGTCAGCCTGGCAGCTCCAAGGAGACACAAATCATTGCAATGTGCTGGGGCCTGGCCCATGCCTACCGAGCTCTATTTAACACTATGCAAAGGGGAGAGAGGCTCTCTGGGTCTGATGGCAATGTGGCAGGCACTGTGACTACTCCAACCCCTGTGGCAGGCACTGTGACTACTCCAACCCCCACGGCGGGCACTGTAGCTACTCAGACTGTTGCAGCTGAACCAGAGAACCAGCCCATCCCGGTATCAGTTGCCCCTGTACAAAAGAAGAAATCTTGGATGCGGAAGTCAGCTCGTTTAGTAAGGGAAGAGGAAGATATTTCTAAGAAGGAGCCAGAGGAAGAGAGTGAGGAGGCAGAGTGCTCTGAAGCAGGGCCATCACAAGGACTGAAGAGGGAAGAGAGCGAGTCATCGCTTGAAGAGGAGGAAGAGGAAGAACTCATAAAAGAGATGGTAACTACCCGATCTCTATCCCTGAGTGAATTGCGAGATATGCGAAAGGATTTCAGCCGTCGTCCAGGTGAGCACATTGTCACCTGGCTGCTCCGATGCTGGGATAATGGGGCCAGTAGCCTGGAATTAGAGGGTGGGGAAGCCAAGCAGCTGGGATCCCTTTCTAGGGAAGGGGGCATTGACAAAGCAATTGGAAAAGGTGCACAAGTCCTCAGCCTCTGGAGACGACTCCTGTCGGGTGTGAAGGAAAGGTACCCCTTCAAGGAAGATGTTCTATGTCACCCAGGCAAGTGGACCACCATGGAGAAAGGCATCCAGTACTTGAGGGAGCTAGCGGTGCTGGAAGTGATTTATGGTGACTTGGACAATGGACAATCATCCAAAGACCCAGATGAAGTCAATTGCACGCAACCTATGTGGCGGAAGTTTGTACAGAGTGCACCCTCATCATATGCCAACTCATTAGCAGTAATGGCCTGGAAAGACGGAGAGAGACCAACGGTGGATGAATTGGCAGGACAACTCCGGCAATACGAAGAAAGTCTCTCTTCCTCCCTACGGGCCTGCGTCTCTGCTGTAGAGAAACTGTCCCGGGAGTTCCGGCAATTCAAAGAGGATATGCCCTACCCTCCACCCATACGGACCAGTGTCTCAGCCATTAGGAGTAAGCGCTCTTCTGTTCAAGAGAGAATATATAGAGGATACACACCACGAGCCACCCTGTGGTTTCAATTGTGTGACTACGGAGAGGACATGAGGAGGTGGGATGGAAAACCTACCTCGACCCTAGAGGCACGAGTACGCGACCTGCAAGGAAAGACAATTACGAAAGGGGGTTCAGGTTCCTCCAGAAAAATCGTCGCTCCACTTTCCAGTGGGCAGCTTCCCAGAAAGAATAGAAGAGCTGATCTCACCTCTGATCCTCTTGAAGGGACTTCTGATTCCTGTTTACAAGAAGTGGGTAACGAGTACTATGAGCAGGACTAGAGGGGCCCTGCCTCCAGCCAGGCGGAGGAGAGGGACAACCGAGTTTATTGGACTGTGTGGATTAGATGGCCTGGCACATCAGACCCACAGGAATATAAGGCTTTAGTGGACACCGGTGCACAATGTACCCTGATGCCATCAAGCCATATAGGGGCAGAACCCATCTGTATTTCCGGAGTGACAGGGGGATCCCAACAGCTGACTGTGCTGGAGGCCGAAGTGAGCCTAACTGGGAATGAGTGGCAGAAGCACCCCATTGTGACTGGCCCAGAGGCTCCGTGCATCCTGGGCATAGACTACCTGAGGAGAGGGTATTTCAAGGACCCAAAAGGGTACCGGTGGGCTTTTGGTATAGCTGCCTTGGAGACGGAAGAAATTAAACAGCTGTCCACCTTGCCTGGTCTCTCAGAGGACCCTTCTGTGGTGGGGTTGCTCAGGGTCAAAGAACAACAGGTGCCGATTGCTATCACAACAGTGCACCGGCGGCAATATCGCACCAACAGAGACTCCCTGATCCCCATCCATGAGCTGATTCGTCAGCTGGAGAGCCAAGGAGTGATCAGCAAGACTCGCTCACCCTTTAACAGCCCCATATGGCCAGTGCGAAAGTCTAATGGAGAGTGGAGACTGACGGTAGACTGTTGTGGCCTGAATGAAGTCACGCCGTCACTGAATGCTGCCGTGCCGGACGTGCTAGAACTTCAATATGAACTGGAGTCAAAGGCAGCCAAGTGGTACGCCACCATTGATATTGCTAATGTGTTTTTCTCAATCCCTTTGGCAGCAGAGTGCAGGCCACAGATTGCGTTCACTTGGAGGGGTGTCCAATACACCTGGAATCGACTTCCCCAGGGGTGGAAACACAGCCCTACCATTTGCCATGGGCTGATACAAACTGCACTGAAACAGGGTGAAGCTCCAGAGCATCTGCAATACATTGACGACATCATCGTATGGGGCAACACAGCAGAAGAAGTTTTCGAGAAAGGGAAGGAAATAATTCAAGTCCTTCTGAAAGCTGGTTTTGCTATAACACAAAGTAAGGTCAAAGGACCTGCACAAGAGATCCAGTTTTTAGGAATAAAATGGCAAGATGGACGTCGACAGATCCCAACGGATGTGATCAACAAAAAAACAGCTATGTCTCCACCAACTAGCAAAAAAGAAACACAAGCATTTCTGGGCGTTGTGGGTTTCTGGAGAATGCATATTCCAAATTACAGTCTGATTGTAAGCCCTCTTTATCAAGTGACCCGGAAGAAGAATGATTTTAAATGGGGCCCTGAGCAACGACAAGCCTTCGAACAAATCAAACAGGAGATAGTTCATGCCATAGCCCTCAGGCCAGACCGGGCAGGACAAGATGTTAAAAATGTGCTCTACACGGCAGCCGGGGAGAATGGCCCTACCTGGAGTCTCTGGCAGAAGGCACCAGGAGAGACTCGAGGTCGACCTCTAGGGTTTTGGAGTCGAGGATATAGGGGATCTGAGTCCCGCTATACTCCAACTGAAAAGGAGATATTGGCAGCATATGAAGGAGTTCGAGCTGCCTCAGAAGTGGTTGGTACTGAAGCACAGCTCCTCCTGGCACCCCGACTGTCGGTGCTGGGCTGGATGTTCAAAGGGAGGATCCCCTCTACACATCATGCGACTGATGCTACGTGGAGTAAGTGGGTCGCGCTTATTACACAACGGGCTCGAATAGGAAACCTTAATCGCCCGGGAATCTTGGAAGTGATCATGGACTGGCCAGAAGGCAAAGATTTTGGAATATCACCAGAAGAGGAGGTGGCGCGTGCTGAAGAGGCTCCACCATATAATGAACTGCCAGCGAACGAAAGGCAATATGCCCTGTTTACTGATGGGTCCTGTCGTATTGTAGGCAAACATCGAAGGTGGAAAGCTGCTGTATGGAGCCCTATACGACGAGTTGCAGAAGCTGCTGAAGGACAAGGGGAATCAAGTCAGTTTGCGGAGGTGAAAGCCATCCAGCTGGCTTTAGATATTGCTGAACGAGAAAAATGGCCAATACTCTATCATTATACTGACTCATGGATGGTGGCAAATGCTCTATGGGGGTGGCTACAGCAATGGAAGCAGAGCAACTGGCAACGCAGAGGCAAGCCCATCTGGGCTGCTGAATTGTGGCAAGATATTACTGCCTGACTAGAGAATCTAGTCATAAAAGGACGCCATGTAGATGCTCACGTACCCAAGAGTCGGGCCACCGAAGAACATCAAAACAACCATCAAGTGGATCAGACTGCTAAGATTGAAGTGGCTCAGGTGGATCTGGACTGGCAACATAAGGGTGAATTATTTATAGCTCGGTGGGCCCATGACACCTCAGGCCATCAGGGAAGAGATGCAACATATAGATGGGCTCGGGATCGAGGGGTGGACCTGACCATGGATGCTATTGCACAGGTTATCCATGAATGTGAAACATGTGCTGCGCTCAAACAAGCCAAGCAGTTAAAGCCCATCTGGTCTGAAGTACGATGGTTGAAATATAAATATGGGGAGGCCTGGCAGATTGACTATATCACACTTCCACAAACTCGCCAAGGCAAGCGCTATGTGCTTATCATGGTGGAAGCAACCACCGGATGGCTGGAAACATACCCTGTGCCCCATGCCACCGCCCGGAACACTATCCTGGGCCTTGAAAAGCAAGTCTTATGGCGACATGGCACCCCCGAAAGAATTGAGTCAGACATTTTAAAGTGATGGCCCATGGACTAAGAAAGTGATATCTGTGTATATATATTAAAAGACAAGAAGACTAAAAATGAATAATTAGAATGTGTTGAAAAGTATAGGACCCGGGCATGACGTAAATGGTATGGAATAAGGGGTGGATACTGTCCTGGTTTCAGCCAGGATAGAGCTGGTTTTCTTCACAGAAGCTAGTGTGAGACTGTGTTTTGGATTTGGGATGAGAAATTGTTGATAATGTGCTGATGTTTTGGGTTGTTGCTGAGCCGTCAAGGACAGTCCAGCTTCTTGTGCTGGCCTGCCAGCGAGCAGGCTGGGGGTGCACGGGGAGCTGGGAGGGGACACAGCCGGGACAGCTGACCCAGACTGGCCAAAGAGATATTCCCTACCATACGATGTCATGCCCAGTACATAAACTGGAGTTGGCCGGGGGGCGGAAATTGCTGCTCGGGGACGGGCTGTCGATCATGGGGTGGTGAGCAATTGCTGTATTGGGCATCACTTGTTCTTGTACATTCCTTTGTTGGTATTATCATTGTTGCTCCCTTCTTTCTTTCTGTCCTATTAAACCGTGTTTATCTCAACTCACGAGGTTTTTTTTTCCAATTCTCTTCCCCGTCCCACTGCGGGAGGGGGAGTGAGTGAGCGGCTGCGTGGTGCTTAGTTGTTGGCTGGGGCTAAACCACGACAGCAAGTCAAGGTTGGTTCAGCTTCTCATGCTGGACTGCCAGCAAGAAGGCGGGGTGTGTATGGGAAGCTGAGGACACAGCCATGACAGCTGACCCAAACTGGCCAAAGAGATATTCCATACCATATGATGTCATGGTCAGTATATAAACTGGGGGAGTTGGCCAGGGAGGCACTGCAGCTCGGGAACTAACTGGGCATTGGTCAGTGGGTGGTGAGCATTTGTGATGTGCATAATTTATTTTGTATATTCTTTTATCATTATTATTCTCATTATTCTTTTTTGTTCCTGTCCTATTAAACTGTCTTTATCTCAACACACAAGTTCTACACTTTTTCTGATTCTCTCCCCCATCCTGCTGGTGGTGGGGGGTGAGCAAACGGCTGTGTGGTGTTTAGCTACCTGCTGGGTTAAACCATGACAAATGGTCAGACCAACAGAAGGTTAAAATTCTTGATTTGGAGGACATTATGTAGCGTGTTTATGGTTTTGAGGCTGAGATAAAAAGTAGACTGGTGTATTTCTCCATAAGGGATGCATGCTGAGGTCTGTGTGACATTTAAACAGATCAAAGGGAGGTCGCAGCCTCTGTGCCACCTACCTGCTTGTCAGCCAGTGCCCTATTGTCACATTTGCTCATTGAGAAAATGAATTTGTCTTCACCACGAAATCCATTTCATCCTTTATCTATACTCCATTATGTTGTGCCCTCTCCCCATATCTAGAGTTTTCTGCAGTTTCTATTACCCTGTGTCCTGGTTTCAGCTGGGATAGTTAATTTTCTTCATATAAGCTAGTATGAGGCTATGTTTTGGACTTTGGATGAAAATAATGTTGATAATGTGCAGGAGAAGGATGGACTTCACAACTCTATGAGAGTTATATTCCGAAGCCGTTTATTGTCTTGTCTGACTCCAATATATATCATAATTTTTGCTTAGTCACTGCGCACACACTCATGATTGGTTACAGCTCGTTACACACACTACTGCAATTGGCTATATACAAAATATCACGCGCTGTCCATGTGCCTCTCACACAGTCAGGATTCGCTGCCTGCAGGTGTTCCTGCAGTCCTTCTTCTTAGTTGTTTACCACAGCTCCTTCTCCTCAAGGCCAAGCTGTGCAGATATCCAGCTGTTTACCAGCTTCTCAATGCTGCAGCTCCTTCTCCTTAAGGTTGAGCCCTTGCAGGGTGATCCCAACATCTCCCCCTTTTTGTTTATCTATAAACAAAACCTGATGGATCATTCGCAACCCAAGGACTGTGAGGAAGATGGACCATCTGTACATTCTTGTATCGTCCTGTGCCGCGAACGCAGCCCAGCAGTCGGTAGGTGCCAGCTTTACGTGGGTGTCCCCACAGAGGCAACAGTGGCCTGACCGTACACTGGCCCACTGCCCTTCGGGAAATCCCATTATTTATACATTTGCCGAGGAACGAGTTTCGACACACGTGGCCAGCGAGTGTCGGAACATGCCTCGGTTGCCACCTTTTAACACAGGGAGCCTATGGTGTATGCGCCCGCTGGCCAGACCTGCTGCACGCGCCACAGCCATCCCATCTATTGGTTCGTAGGCTTTGTTCACACGGCATCTTACCATAATCCAGCAGTCACATATCAACTATGCTTAAGCCAATAGCAGAATGTTACAAGGCAAACAATTCTAGCTGTACTACTCCTAGCGATGGAAACTACTCCTAGCGATGGAAAAAGCACCTGCACAAAGCTATTAAAAACAATATTATATCTTACCAAAGGATTTGTAGTTACAGAGCGGTTTGCCCTAAAAGCTTTCCATGTTCATCTCATGATACCGCAAATTTCAGTGTGATTTACCCATACATTTTCTTTTGGCTGAGGTGGCATCCAGATGGCGATTACACCTGATAGTGTCAAGATGTGTCTGACGATGACGATGGTGACTGTTCCACCCATGGTTTTACCCATTTTGCGGGCACCCAATAAGTTCCACAATCTGTAATGACACAAGCATAACCTCGTCCCCAGGTTAACAGTTGAAAAGGTCCTTCCCACATATTCTTTTCCAAATTTTTAACTTTTACTTGCACATTTTGTGTTAACTCACATAGGCTTCCTGTCATTCCTTTTACATGTTTCTCCTTCTGCTAGACGGAAATAATTTAACACATATAAGGCTTTATTCAAAAGTTCTTGCGGTGGTGTGGCAGCCTCTCCCCCTTTTTGTTTTTGCAATAAACGCTTCAGGGAATGATTCATTCGTTCAACAATAGCTTGTCCAGTTGGGGAATGCGGTATTCCAGTAACATGCGTCACTCCCCATTGAGCAAAAAATCGTTGGGTTGACTGGGCTACATAACAAGGACCATTATCGGTTTTAATTTGTAGGGGTATACCATGGGCTGCGAATGCAGCTCACAAATGCTTTTGTACATGCCTACTAGTTTCTCCTGTTTGTGCAGTGGCCCAAACTACTGCAGAATAGCAATCAATTGAAACATGAACATATTTAAATCTTCCAAAGTCAGCAACATGTGTCACATCCATCTGCCATAGTTGTAGCGAATGCAATCCTCAGGGATTTACTGTAATCGCGATACCTGGGTCAATTTATTGACAATCAGCACAACTCTGTATAATAGCTCTAGCGTCACCTGCACTTAGATTAAATTGTCTCGCTAAAACTTTGTCAGATTGATGGAAAAAGGTATGAGAGGCTAGCGCTTGACCTAAACGATCCGGGGCAGGTCCAGCCCATACTGCGGCAGTCAGCCAATCGGCTCTTGCATTTCCTTCCACCAATTCCCCTGGAAGGTTGGTATGGCTGCGTATATGCATAACGTAATAAGGATGTCGTCTTTTCTGCAATAAAAACCAAAGCCTTCTAAATTGTTGATATAGCTGTTCCTGCTGTACCTGTCTGAGGATTGAACCTTCCAATCTTTGGAGTACTCCAACTACATATAAAGAATCAGTAATTATATTCACAGGTTCTTCAGACCATAATTTAAAGGCTTCAATTACTGCCTGTCGTTCTACCTTTTGAACTGATCCTGGCACGACAAGTACCCGTTCTTTCCATTCTCCGTGCTCTCGCCATACTATTGCTGCCTTGCCTGTTTTCCCACCACCATCCGTAAATACTGTAGCACCTTGAACTGGATATTGACTACACTTTGATTTTTCTTCTACTTCATGGTTTTTTAAAAAGGTAAACATTTTGTGTGATGGATAATGAATCTGAATGTCACCTTCAAATCCTGCTAATGCAGTTTGCAAGGGAACAGAGTGCTGCAAAGCCCAAGTCAAATATTCTTGTTGTAATGGTATTAAAATCGTTTTTGGGTCCTTTGCCGATATATCAATAATTCTGTTGCGCCCTTTCATAATCAAATTTGCAAAACTCTCTGCTTTTGTGGTGATGGTTTTTCTGTGCTGCTGAGGCAAAAAGACCCACTCTAAAATTCTCAATGGGTTCGCTTTTGATTCTAGCTTTGTTATCCACTGTATTATAAGCGCATAGGGATGTCGCTCGTGATTGATTACTGCCAAAGGGATCCCTATCGAGGGGTCTATCCTAGAACTAAATGCTTGAGTTATCTTTTCAGAAATGTTTGCTACTGCTTCCCGGGCTTCCTTGGTCAATTGTTGAGGAGAGTTTAACCTGCTATCACCTCGCAAGAGCTGAACCAAAGGCTCCATATCTTGGTTTGTGATCCCACAAATAGGTCGAATCCAATTAAAGTCTCCTACCAATTTTTGTACATCATTTAATGTTTTAATCTGAATTCTCAATTCAGCCTTCAGGGGGGTCACCGACGTTTCAGTGACCATCCACCCCAAGTACCTCCAAGGCGCTTCAGCTTTTACCTTTTCCGGCGCCACTTGCAGCCCACTTTGCCTCAAAAGCTCAACGAGTTCCCCGATCATTTCTTCTGGATTTAATTGATCACCAGCCAACAATATGTCATCCGTATAATGATAGATGAAATATTGAGGCCACCTTTTTCTGATTGGCTGTAAAGCCCAATTTACATAAATTTGACACATCGTGGGTGAATTTTTCATGCCTTGTGGCAATACTGTCCAATGATATCTTTGCATGGGTTGCGCCTTGTTTGTACGTGGGACTGAGAATGCAAAATGTTTGGCATCGTCTTTATGCAGAGGGATTGTAAAAAAGCAATCTTTGAGATCTATAATCAAAAGCTTCCAATACTTCGGTATCATACAGGGAGATGGTAGCCCTGGTTGCAAGGCTCCCATGTCCACTATAACTTTATTGACTTCTCGCAAGTCATGTAATAGTCTCCATTTTCCACTTTTCTTTGGAATCACAAAAACAGGTGTGTTCCAAGGACTAGTGGTTAGCACAATATGGCCTTTTTCTAGCTGTTCTTTTGCCAAATCTTCCAGGTGGGCGACCTTTTCTGCGGTCAGCAGCCATTGATTTACCCACACTGGATCATCGGTTTTCCATTCCTGTTTGAGCACAGGTCGCGTTTCAATGGCCACTACCAAAAACCCTGCGGATCGCTAGAGAGTGATATATTCATTTAACTCAGTACATCCCGCCCAAGCAAACTTAATGGTAATGCGGCTACATAGGGTCGTACTGAACACACTAGCCCGTCTGGATTTTCACAGGTTAGGGTTGTTACGCTCTGTTGTGTTGCAGAAAACCCACCAACCCCTACAAGTCCGTGAGCTGGAGACTGAGCCAGCCAGCCTGGCGGCCACTCTCGCTGACTGATTATGGTCACATCAGCTCCTGTATCCACTAACATATCGATGGTCCATTGTCGCGGTCGCGCGGTGGGGTCAGGATGCCTAAACTTCATTTTCAAAGTCGGTTTTCTTCTGCTGATATCTAATGCTAGAAAGATTTGTGGTCTTCCTGTTGAGCCAAACCCCCCATTCCCCCTCACTGATTGCTATGCCTGAGGTACAGAAGCAGTAAAAAGCACCAATTGTGCAATACGTGTGCCTGCAGGAACCGCAACAGGAGGAGATGGAGTCCACAACATTACTTTGATGGTTCCCGTATAATCAGCGTCAATGACTCCAGGGAGAACAAAAAGCCCCTGCTTTGTTGCTGAAGATCGTCCTAATAACAAAGCACTCATTCCATATCCTAATGGTCCATTCGAATTAGTTGGGACATCATAAACTGATGTGTCCCATAAGGTAACTTCTACTATTATTTCCACGTCCATTCCGGCGCTCCCTCTGGTTCGGGCGCTGAGGCTTGCCAAGCAGCCTGGTGGTGCTTCCCCATTTGTGTCATCGCGTGGGGTGCCTTCGCGCTCGGTCGCCCGTTTCCCAATTTCATACCATCCCGATGATACTTTGAACAACATTCTGAGGCTTGATGACCAAATTTTTGACATTGACTACATGGTTCTCCTGCTGGGCCTGTTCCTTGCTGAAAGGGTCCTTGCGGGAAGGATTTATGACCTGTCTCAATCTGCCTAGGTCCTTTCCTTGTGGCCTTGCGCTGAGCTCTAAAATGGCCTGTTTTTCCACAATTAAAACATTTTTTCTCCCCTTTTCCACTTATAAATGGCTTAATTGCTGCTGCAAAGGCACTTGCGAGTGTTTCTGCCTGATGTGTGGCAGAGCCTACTCTGTTGCAGGCTTCTACCATTTGTACTAACGTTGCTTCTTTTGGCAAAGCTAACAAAATTCTTTTACAATCTACATTGGCGTTTTCTACCGCTAAATTCAACAACACTGCTAGTTTTGCGTCTTCGTTGGTATACACCTTATTCAAAGCGTCTCTCAGATGATCAGCAAAAGACATATATGGTCTAATTTGAGTGTAAGATGGTTGCCTCTTTCCCTCCTCAGGGACTGTTCGCAATGCATTCAACGCTAGTCGCCCAACTAATTGCAAGGCTTCTAAGGGCAGCCGAGCTTGCAATCTAACATCCACAAACGGTCCCTGGCCTGTCATTTGTTCCATAGTAATGTTCTGAAGAGGATCGCCATCTTGACGTTCCAGGTCTTTCAGGGCTTCTTGCATACAGAGTTTATACCATCTGCCTGCCCACAATAACCTTTGGGTTGGTGTCAACAACATATCTATCATCTGCCGACAATCCCATGGTGTAAGAACCATTCCCGTGAATATGTTATCTAATAGAGCTTGCGTGAAAGGTGATTGCAAGCCATAATTTTGCACTGCCTTCCGCACTTCCTTAATCAAGTCCCAATGAAATGGGTCCCAGCGATTGGGCCCGTGAGGCTGTACACTAACGGGGAATGCCATCAGTAACTCCGTTTCCCCGTCTTTCATCGCTCCTAAAAAAACATCTTTCCACTGCTCTCTAGGGTCGCCTTTCATTCTAGGCTCTTGCCTCCCTATAGTCTCTACAACAGGCTCTTCTTCTTCGTCGCTGCTATCAGGCAACGGGGGCCGTAAAAGGGGCAGGGGCTCGGCTGAGGGCTTCAAAACTACAGCTTTCGATCGGTTAAGTCTGCGTGGTTTCAGGGGTAGTGAAGCCCACCCCATCAATCTTTCACATGGGCACACAGGGGAACATTGAGTACATTGTTCTGGGCAGCTTTGTCCCATCTTGCCCTCACATATATCATCGTAGATCTGTTTCTCTGACTTATCTAATGCGGCCAGTTCACCCGGTGCATCTGGCACCTCAGGAGGTGCAGTTGGACTCGCCGAAGGTCCTGGACCCTCTGACTCGGTTAAGAAGGGATTGGTTGAAGGCAGTTTAACAGCCTCCTCCATATCAGCTGCAGCTTTTCTCTCTGCCTTTAAGGCTTTTAATGTGGTTAATATCAACTTCCACGCCGTTACTAACTCTGCGGTGGTTTTCTCAATATGCTCCCATAACATTTTTCCTATCTCCTCCCACGTCTCTGCCTTAAACACCACAGACGGATCGGGGGGGTACCCTTTCTTTCGGCACCATATTAGGAGCCTTCTAAGTGTATATTCATCATATTTCAGTCCTCTCTTAGAGAGCATATGCAGCAGGAGTCTGACTATTGCCCCTTCTTCATGCGATGTGTTCTGCCCCATGCCGCCCCGGTTGCTCACCTCACCTCGCTGGGCGCTTCTCCGTTGCAACGTATTCCTTTTTCTTTTTCCTTGCGTCAGTCCCGCTGACTGCAGTTCTTCCAACCGGGCTTCTCCCGCGGCGTCCTCTGCGCTCAACTGGTGTTCAATGATGAGATCCCATAGATCGTATCACGTCGGGGTCACCAGTTGCGGGAGAAGGATGGACTTCACAACTCTATGAGAGTTATATTCTGAAGCCGTTTATTGTCTTGTCTGACTCCAATATATATCATAATTTTCGCTTAGTCACTGCGCACACACTCTTGATTGGTTACAGCTTGTTACACACATTATTGCAATTGGCTATATACAAAATATCATGCGCTGTCCATGCGCCTCTCACACAGTCAGGATTCGCTGCTTGCAGGTGTTCCTGCACTCCTTTGCTTCTTCTTAGTTGTTTACCACAGCTCCTTCTCCTCAAGGCCGAGCCGTGCAGATGTCCAGCTGTTTACCAGCTTCTCGATGCCACAGCTCCTTCTCCTTAAGGTCGAGCCATGCAGGGTGATCCCAACAATAATGTACTGATGTTTTCAGTTGTTGCTAAGCAGTCAAGGACTGTCCAGCTTCTCATGCTGACCTGTGTCCTGGTTTCAGTTCCTTTTTGAATCCACCCCTTATTCCATACCATTTGCATCATGCCCAGGTCCTACACTTCTCAATACATTCCTATCATTCATTATTACTCTTCCTGTCTTTTAATATATACACACAGATACCATTCTCTTAATCCATGGGCCATCACTTTAAAATGTCTGTGGAGTTCAGTCAGTCCATGACTCTGGGCTTCATCCATCATAGCAGTCTCTCAGGGCAGGGGAGATGGTATGTGGTGTTGGATTGTTTTCTGGCACAGTCCATGTCCATGTTCTGCAGGTCGAAGATGTCAATCTCGAGGAAGTTGTTGGGCGCAAGCTGCTGAAGCCAGTTCTGGTTCCATCACTGCTGCACGTTGCTCGGTTTCAGTGAAGCTCATTCTTCATCAGTCTGGGTGATTCTTACTGTAATACCATTGATATGGTAGATAGCAGCTATAGTAGTAATGTCATACTGTATTGTGTAACAATTAACATAATACAATTCAAATCATTGACTGTTTTCACCCAAAATCAAGTCTCCTTGAGGTACACATCGGACTTCCCCATCCTTCTGCATTACCCACCAAGTGCACCCAGGTCCCTGGGCAAAGGCAATCCCACGAACGGGTTTGCCTTTGCCTGAGGCAGGAGTAACCCAGACTGTCTTCCCCAGCATATTTCTCACATGCACCACAGGGACTTTATCCCCTTCTACAGTACGTAAAAGTTTTGATTGGGCAGGGCCGGCTCTATTAGTAGATCCCCTAGTGTTGACTAACCAGGTGGCTTTGGCTAAATGTTTATCCCAATGTTTGAATGTCCCGTCACCCATTGCTCTCAATGTAGTCTTTAACAGTCTGTTGTATCGTTCAATTTTTCCGGAAGCTGGTGCATGATAGGGGATGTGATACACCCACTCAATGCCGTGCTCTTTGGCCCAGGTGTCTATGAGGTTGTTTCGGAAATGAGTCCTGTTGTCCGACTCAATTCTTTCGGGGGTGCCATGCCGCCATAAGACTTGCTTTTCAAGGCCCAGGATAGTGTTCCGGGCGGTGGCATGGGGCACGGGATATGTTTCCAGCCACCCGGTGGTTGCTTCCACCATGGTAAGCACATAGCGCTTGCCTTGGCGAGTTTGTGGAAGTGTGATATAGTCAATCTGCCAGGCCTCCCCATATTTATATTTCAACCATCGTCCTTCATACCAGAGGGGCTTTAACCGCTTGGCTTGTTTGAGCGCAGCGCACGTTTCACATTCATGGATAACATGTGCAATAGCGTCCATGGTCAAGTCCACCCCTCGATCCCGAGCCCATCTATATGTTGCATCTCTTCCCTGATGGCCTGAGGTGTCATGGGCCCACCGAGCTATAAATAATTCACCCTTATGTTGCCAGTCCAGATCCACCTGAGCCACTTCAATCTTAGCAGCCTGATCCACCTGATGGTTGTTTTGATGTTCTTCAGTGGCCCGACTCCTGGGTATGTGGGCATCTACATGGCGTCCTTTAATGACTAGATTCTCTAGTCAGGCAGCAATATCTTGCCACAATTCAGCAGCCCAGATGGGCTTGCCTCTGCGTTGCCAGTTGCTCTGCTTCCATTGCTGTAGCCACCCCCATAGAGCATTTGCCACCATCCATGAGTCAGTATAATGATAGAGTATTGGCCATTTTTCTCGTTCAGCAATATCTAAAGCCAGCTGGATGGCTTTCACCTCTGCAAACTGACTTGATTCCCCTTGTCCTTCAGCCACTTCTGCAACTCGTCGTATAGGGCTCCATACAGCAGCTTTCCACCTTCGATGTTTGCCTACAATACGACAGGACCCATCAGTAAACAGGGCATATTGCCTTTCGTTCTCTGGCAGTTCATTTTATGGTGGAGCCTCTTCAGCACACGCCACCTCCTTCTCTAGCGATATTCCAAAATCTTTGCCTTCTGGCCAGTCCATGATCACTTCCAAGATTCCTGGGTGATTGGGGATTCCTATTCGAGCCCACTGTGTGATAAGCGCCACCCACTTACTCCACATAGCATCAGTCGCATGATGTGTAGAGGGGACCCTCCCTTTGAACATCCAGCCCAGCACCCGCAGTCGGGGTGCCAGGAGGAGCTGTGCTTCAGTAACAACCACTTCTGAGGCAGCTCAAACTCCTTCATATGCTGCCATTATCTCCTTTTCAGTTGGAGTATAGCGGGACTCAGCTCCCCTATATCCTCGACTCCAAAACCCTAGAGGTCGACCTCAAGTCTCTCCTGGTGCCTTCTGCCAGAGACTCCAGGTAGGGCCTTTCTCCCCGGCTGCCGTGTAGAGCACATTTTTAACATCTTGTCCTGCCCGGACTGGCCTGAGGGCTATGGCATGAACTATCTCCTGTTTGATTTGTTCGAAGGCTTGTCGTTGCTCAGAGCCCCATTTAAAATCGTTCTTCTTCCGGGTCACTTGATAAAGAGGGCTTACAATCAGACTGTAATTTGGAATATGCATTCTCCAGAAACCCACAATGCCCAGAAATGCTTGTGTTTATTTTTGCTAGTTGGTGGAGACATAGCTGTTTTTTTGTTGATCACATCTGTTGGGATCTGTCGACGTCCATCTTGCCATTTTATTCCTAAAAACTGGATCTCTTGTGCAGGTCCTTTGACCTTACTTTGTGTTATAGCAAAACCAGCTTTCAGAATGGTTTGAATTATTTCCTTCCCTTTCTCGAAAACTTTTTCTGCTGTGTTGCCCCATACGATGATGTCGTCAATGTACTGCAGATGCTCTGGAGCTTCACCCTGTTCCAGTGCAGTCTGTATCAGCCCATGGCAAATGGTAGGGCTGTGTTTCCACCCCTGGGGAAGTCGATTCCAGGTGTATTGGACACCCCTCCAAGTGAACGCAATCTGTGGCCTGCACTCTGCTGCCAAAGGGATTGAGAAAAACACATTAGCAATATCAATGGTGGCGTACCACTTGGCTGCCTTTGACTCCAGTTCATATTGAAGTTCTAGCATGTCTGGCACGGCAGCATTCAGTGACGGTGTGACTTCATTCAGGCCACAACAGTCTACCGTCAGTCTCCACTCTCCATTAGACTTTTGCACTGGCCATATGGGGCTGTTAAAGGGTGAGCGAGTCTTGCTGATCACTCCTTGGCTCTCCAGCCGGCGAATCAGCTCATGGATGGGGATCAGGGAGTCTCTGTTGGTGTGATATTGCCACTGGTGCACTGTTGTGGTAGCGATTGGCACCTGTTGTTCTTTGACCCTGAGCAACCCCACCACAGAAGGGTCCTCTGAGAGACCAGGCAAGGTGGACAGCTGTTTAATTTCCTCTGTCTCCAAGGCAGCTATACCAAAAGCCCACCGGTACCCTTTTGGGTCCTTGAAATATCCTCTCCTCAGGTAGTCTATGCCCAGGATGCACAGAGCCTCTGGGCCAGTCACAATGGGGTGCTTCTGCCACTCCTTCCCAGTTAGGCTCACTTTGGCCTCCAGTACAGTCAGCTGTTGGGATCCCCCTGTCACTCCGGAAATACAGATGGGTTCTGCCCCTATATGGCTTGATGGCATTAAGGTACATTGTGCACCGGTGTCCACTAAAGCCTTATATTCCTGTGGGTCTGATGTGCCAGGCCTTCTAATCCACACAGTCCAATAAACTCGGTTGTCCCTCTCCTCCGCCTGGCTGGAGGCAGGGCCCCTCTAGTCCTGCTCATAGTACTTGTTACCCACTTCTTGCAAATAGGAATCAGAAGTCCCTTCAAGAGGATCAGAGGTGAGATCAGCTCTTCTATTCTTTCTGGGGAACTGCCCACTGGAAAGTGGAGCGACGATTTTTCTGGAGGAACCTGAACCCCCTTTTGTAATTGTTTTTCCTTGCAGGTCGTGTACTCGTGCCTCTAGGGTCGAGGTAGGTTTTCCATCCCACCTCCTCATGTCCTCTCCGTAGTCACGCAATTGAAACCACAGGGTGGCTTGCGGTGTGTATCCTCTATATCTTCTCTCTTCCGTCCTCGTGATGGCCCTGCTTCAGAGCACTCTGCCTCCTCACTCTCTTCCTCTGGCTTCTTAGAAGAATCTTCCTTGTCCCTTACAAAACGAGCTGATTTCCACTTCCAAGATTTCTTCTTTTGTACAGGGGCAACCGATACCGGGATGGGCTGGTTCTCTGGTTCAGCTGCAACAGTCTGAGTAGCTACAGTGCCCATTGCAGGGGTTGGAATAGTGGCAGTGCCCATCACATTGTCGTCAGATCCAGAGACCCTCTCTCCCCTTTGAATAGTGTTAAATAGAGCTCGGTAGGCATGGGCCAGGCCCCAGCACATTGCAATGATTTGTGTCTCCTTGGAACTGCCAGGCCGACAGCATACTTCTTCCAAATATTCTGCTAGTTTATCAGGATTCTGCACTTGTTTGGGAGTAAAGTTCCAAAACACTGGAGGTGCCCACCGCCCCAGGCATTTGCCCATGCTGTTCCACACGCCCTGCCATTCATAACTATCCAGCCTTGGGGCAGATCTCTGGATGATATTCTCAAATTGCTTGCTAACCTTAGACAAAACCGAAACAGTGTTCCCCAGAAGTACCAATAGAGGTATTTTAACGACCCAAGGGTGTTCAAAGTACTGAAAAGTTATTGTGATGAAGGAGGAAACGTTGTGATAGAGGGTAGCAAAGGTACCATTCTGCATTTCCTCCATAAAAAGCCTTTCAGAGGCAGAAGTATAATCGCTAATTGTCTCCACAAGAGAGTACATGAAAGACAGAAATGGCTTTAGTATAGAGCTCAGATACCACATTAAGCTCAAGGTCAGTGTTCTAAAAACAAATCTCCCAGGCGAGACGTTACTAATCATTGCAGAGTACAGCAGCCCGCAGAAACCAACACCGATCCTTAACATGTACAGCAAAGACGAGAGCATGATGCGAATCAAATAAACTGATATCATGACCTGCAACTGTTATTATCTCAAGCCTTTTGCCCCACGTTGGGCGCCAAAAAGGACTGTTGTGATTTAGCCCCAGCCGGCAACTAAGCACCACACAGCTGCTCGCTCACTCCCCCCTCCCCCAGTGGGACAGGGGAGAGAATTGGGAAAAAAAACCTCATGGGTTGCGTTAAAAACAGTTTAATAGGACAGCAAGAGAGAAGGAAACAACAGTGATAACAACAATAATAATACTGACAAAGGAATGTACAAGAACAAGTGATGCCAAATACAGTGATTGCTCACCACCCGGCAATTGATAGTCCGTACCTGGACAGAGATTTCCGTTCCCCGGCTAACTCCAGTTTATGTACTGGGCATGACATCGTATGGTAGGGGATATCTCTTTGGCCAGCCTGGGTCAGCTGTCCTGGCTGTGTCCCCTCCCAGCTTCCCGTGCACGCCCAGCCTTTTTGCTAGCAGGCCAGCACGAGAAGCTGGACTGTCCTTGACTACTTAGCAACAGCTCAAAACATCAGCACATTATCAACAGTTTCTCATCCCAAATCCAAAACATATCCTCACGCTAGCTTCTGTGAAGAAAACCAGCTCTATCCTGGCTGAAACCAGGACACCTGGTTAACAGGGGAGGTCCCAGATGACTGGAGGCTTGCCTATGTGATGCCCATCTACAAGAAGGCCTGGAAGGAGGATCCGGGGAACTACAGGCCTGTCAGCCTGACTTCAGTACTGGGGAAGATTATGGAGTGGTTCATCTTCAGGGCGCTCATAAGGCATGTGCAGGACAACCAGGGGATCAGGCCCAGCCAGCACGGGTTCGTGAAAAGCAAGTCCTGCTTGACCAACCTGATCTCCTTCTGTGACCAGGTGACCTGCCTAGTGGATGAGGGAAAGGCTGTGGATGTTGTCTACCTGGACTTTAGTAAAGCCTTTGACAGCATCTCCCACAGCATTCTCCTGGAGAAACTGGCGGCTGGTGGCTTAGACAGGTGTACTCTTCGCTGGGTAAAAAACTTGCTGGACAGCTGAGCCCAGAGAGTTGTAGTAAATGGAGTTAAATCCAGTTGGCAGCCGGTCACAAGTGGTGTTTCCCAGGGCTCACTGTTGGGGCCAGTTCTGTTTAATATCTATCCATGATCTGGCTTGGGGGGATCGTGTGCTCCCTCAGTAAGTTTGCAGACGACACCAAGTTGGGTGGGAGTGTTGATCTGCTGGAGGGTAGGAGGGCTCTGCAGAGGGATCTGGACAGGCTGGATCGATGGGCAGAGGTCAATTGTATGAGGTTTTACAAGGCTAAGTGCCAGGTCCTGCACTTGGGTCACAACAACCTCATGCAATGCTACAGGCTTTGGGAGGAGTGGCTGGAGAGCTGCTCAGCAGAAAAGGACCTGGGGGTACTGGTTTACAGACTGCTGAATATGAGCCAGCAGTGTGCCCAGGTGGCCAAGGCGGCCAACAGCATCCTGGCCTGTATCAGAAATAGTGTGGCCAGCAGGAGTAGGGAAGTGGTTGTGCCCCTGTACTCAGCACTGGTGAGGCCGCACCTCAAATACTGTGTTCACTTAAGTGAACTTAAGTCACTGCCCCTCACTACACGAAGGACATTTATGTGCTGGAGCGTGTCCAGAGAAGCTGGTGAAGGGTCTGGAGCAGAAGTCTTATGAGGAGCGGCTGAGGGAACTGGGGTTGTTCAGTCTGGAGAAGAGGAGGCTGAGGGGAGACCTTATTGCTCTCTACAACTACCTGGAAGGGGGTTGTGTTGAGGTGGGTGTTGGTCTCTTCTCCCAACTAACTAGTGATAGGATGAGAGGCAATGGCCTCACGTTGCGACAAGGGGGTGTTTAGATTGGATATTGGGAAAATTTACTTAACTGAAAGAGTGGTCAGGCATTGGAACAGGCTGCCTAGGGATGTGGTGGAGTCACCATCACTGGAAGTGTTCAAAAAACGTGTGGACGTGGTACTTGGGGTCATGGTTTATTGGGCATGGTGGTGTTGGGTTGATGTTTGGACTTGATGATCTTCGAGGTCCTTTCCAATCTTAAGATTCTAAGTATTGATACCTGGGGTTGCCTCGACCCAGGTGCAGGACCCTGCACTTGGCCATTTTGAACCTCATGAGATTCACATGGGCCTGTCACGAATGGATAATTTAGGCCGCTTAAAGAATCACCGTCAAAGATATCAGAAAGCGAATGATTTTAATATAAATTTATAAAAAGTGTGACAACAGAATTCAATGGCAAGGTCCACTCCATTACTTATCCAACATGGTAAAGGTATACAGAGAGAAATCAAATTACAATTAAATTGGAATGATTTACTCGTGTATCGAAACGAGTTAATGCGCATATTGAGGAGAGAAAGTGAGGGAGACCCTCCCGTTGAGTCACAAAGTTCAGAGTGGACCCCCTTGCTTTCTAAACTACGTCTCAGAGAGGACCCTAGGTGAGGCTGAATCCACTCCTAGTCCCAGACTTTTCTCAACCGCCAAACCCTTTGTTCAGAGGCCAAGGCTTGTCAGGCAACTTAGAGCAGCCCAGGTACAAGGCGAAGGGACCGGGGGTGGGGCCGGAGATGGGGGGTGTGCACCACCACAAGGCCCATTCCTCGAGTTTGTCCAGGTCCCTCTGGATGGCATTCTGTCCCTCAGGCATGTCAACCTCACCACTCAGCTTGGTGTCATCTGCAAACTTGCTGAGGGTGCACTCGATCACACATATCATTGATGAAGATATTAAAGAGTACTGGTCCCAATACAGACCACTGAGGGACACCGCTCATCACTGATCTCCATCTGGACATTGAGCCCTTGACCGCTACCATCTGGATGCAACCACCCAATCAATTCCTCATCCACCTAACAGTCCACCCAGCAAATCCATCTCTCTCCCATTTAAAGAGAAGTATGTTGTGGGGGACTGTGTCAAAGGCGTTACACAAGTCCAGAGAGACTACATTAGTAGCTTTTCCCTTGTCCACTGACATGGTCACTCCATCATAGAAGGCCACTAGCTTGGTCAGGCAGGACTTGCCCTTGGTGAAGCCATGCTGGCTGTCTCAAATCACCTCCCCATCCTCCATGTGCCTTAGCATAGCTTCTAGGAGGATCTGTTCCATGGTCTTCCCAGACTGAGGTGAGGCTGACAGGTCAGTAGTTATACTACTTGTCCTCATTACTGTGAGGTACAGCTGGAGGTTCCAGTTCTGCCAATGACCAGCATCAGTGTCAATATTAGGCTTTCGATTATGCAGGAAGGAAGGTATAGTCCTTTGGAAAAATTAACAGTGTGGATAGTACTTGCCGACTAGCAAATCTGTGCATATTCCTTTGTTTTTGTGTGCACCTGTTATTGCTTGCCACTGAAACACAGCTTACTTATTTGCTTGTGGGGTTTTTTTCTGCCTTTTATTATTATAGCAGCTATCCATCTTTTAATCCTCTTGGGAAGGATGTCAATCTTAAGGAAATGATCAGCACTAAGAGAAAGAGGTTATGAGAGGAACAGGTCTATCAAAAGAGGTGATTCAAAGAAATTCAAACTTAAGAAATTTAAACTCAATAACATCAAAGTGTTATTAAGCAGACATCTTTATTGCAGCGCTGGACGCATGGGGGATATCTCCTCCTAACATGCGTGTGCTGAAACATAAGTTCATCCTTTATATACCTTAAAGAAAGGAATATTCACACATTTTCCAAGAAATCACCGCCTCCTTGCTTATCTACTACATTTACATAATGCTGGCGTTGCAAAACTACACTACGCATGCGCGGGGGTCTCGGGTGGTCGTCGGTGGTCGTTTAGGGAGCTAGTCCCCTACTCCTTTTTCCCTTTTATGGTCATGGGTCTCGAGGATAATTTCTTCTCCTTGGATGTTCACCCCTTCTGTTCTTCAGCCAAGCATTTCCTTCTTATCATCCTTGTTAGAGCATTCCTGCCAGTCTATCTCTATGCTCAAGGTTAAGATATCTTCTCTGTTCTCTTTAATCTCTCAGTCCTTGCTCTTAACTCTTCTTTGTTTTAATTTTCATGAGGCCTGTTTTCCTCGTGATTAACCGTTTACACATAGTTGCAATGTTAGCATTGAGGCAAATATAGCCTAAGGACTATGAGAGTAGGCCATTAAACATAATCACACAGTTATTAGGCTGAAGAATTCTATACTAAAGTCAAACTAATCATGTAATCAATAACCTTCCATATATTAAGAAATTTGCAAAACTTACAGCTGATTAGTGACACATGCTAAAACCTTATAGTTGTTTTAGATCCTTGTTTCATTCCCCCCCTTTCCTATTATCCTTGTGAATTCTTTCGCGATCCCTCATAACATACCATTATCATTTGTCCATTGATTAAAATGCTTACCTGTTGCGACTTCGTGTTTGATCTTATTCTTTTTCCAGGTAACATAATCATTCACGTTCTTCTGACAACACCATATTGAACATCGAATCATACAACAAGTACATAAAACAAATAAGCTATCAGCTAATATGAGTACAAACAGCTCTTTGATCCATTTAAAATTTGGTAACCTGTTGGGATCACCCTGCAGGGCTCGACCTTAAGGAGAAGGAGCTGTGACATTGAGAAGCTGGTAAACAGCTGGATATCTGCACGGCTCAGCCTTGAGGAGAAGGAGCTGTGGTAAACAACTAAGAAGAAGCAAAGGAGTACAGGAAGACCTGCAAGCAGTGAATCCTGACTGTGTGAGAGGCGCGTGGACAGCACGTGATATTTTGTATATAGCCAATTGCAATAATGTGTGTAACAAGCTGTAACCAATCATGAGTGTGTCCGCAGTGACTAGGATCATACGGCTGCGAAAGTGTTAACAACCTGGCGATTAGTCAGAGACTCCATAAAGGCGATAAAATCAGAGCGGACAGCGGCGGCAGCAGCTGCCGCTGCCACAGCCCCGGGAGAGAAGGGAGGCCGAGCTGGGGATGATGAGAATGAGCAACCCCCGCCCGCGCCCCCCACCCACACCCCCGTCCCACCGCTAACACAACCAACGGAGGTGGCGAGTCCTCCTTGGCCTCTGCCTCCTGACCTGGAACATGAGTGCTGGTCGCCCGTGCTGCAGCAGGAGGGGGCTGCCTGGGGCAATCCTTCCCCCAAGTCAAGATACGACCCTGCCCAACATTGGGGAGGCATGAGACAAGAGGCCTTGACAGAGGGGGAGGGGACGGAGCGAAGTGGGTACCGGCCAGGTTGGTACGGCCGGCAGTAAGACCAGAAGATCCTGTCACACGTCCCACGGATGCAGAGTCCGACTCCGACGTACCGCCAGCTAACGCTTTCACTCTTCTGTATGGGAAATGACAGCTCCTTGACCGTCTCAGCGGCACTCCCTGGACGTTCAAGAGCAGGAACTTCAATATGCCCTATTTGTAAAACAATGTTGTGGGTTTGTTCTATGTCGTTGTAATTATTGTCATAAATATATCATTTCGTATACAGGAAAACAAAAAGTATATCTGAACCAGACGCTCTCCCCACGGTGTATATGGTGTAACAGAGTTGGGGGGATAGAGAATTTTGGGTAACTTGCAATTTGCCAGAAGTTTTTTGGGTGTTCGAAATAGGGCGGCAATCAACTTCCTACTTTTGGCCCAAGGGCATGGGTGTGAGGAGTTTGAAGGCATGTGTTGTATGAATTTAACAGATAACTCACAGATGGTAACTCAACAATTGCGAAAACTGAAGGAGTTAAGGACAAGTTAAAGACAAGTTCGCTTGGCCTTGAATCATGGCTGTCAAGTTTGGGCCTAAGCGGATGGTTGCAAGACTTAGTTAAAGGGGCAGTTGTTATATTACTTGTTATCTTAATAATAATGCCTATTGTACCATGTTTATTACACTGTCTACAAGGAATGGTTCAAAAGGTAATAAGGAATGTCTGGCTAGCTAATAGTTCAAATGAGTGTCTTACACACCCAATGAATGACATTTGTTAGATAAACCTCTTAGACAAACACGCTCAAAAGAAAAAGGAGGAGAAGCTACCACACCAGCCCAAGAATGTTTGAATAAAGCCTTATATGTGTTAAATTATTTGCGTCTAGCAGAAGGAGAAACAGTGCCTCCCATAATAAAACATGTAACAGGAATGACAGGACGCCTATGTGAGTTAACACAAAATGTGCAAGTAAAAGTTAAAAATTTGGAAAAGAATATGTGGGAAGGACCTTTTCAACTGTTAACCTGGGGACGAGGTTATGCTTGTGTCATTACAGATTGTGGAACTTATTGGGTGCCCGCAAAATGGGTAAAACCATGGGCGGAACAGTCACCATCGTCATCGTCAGACACATCTTGACACTGTTAGGTGTCATCGCAACCTGGATGCCACCTCAGCCAAAAGAAAATGTATGGGTAACATTAGCAAACCAAACAGGACAAGACACCTTCTGTCTGTCTCTTTCCTCCCCGGGCAATCCCTTTTCAATCTGCCAGAAGGGTTATGGTGGCTGTGTGGAGATCAATGGGCTGGGAAACAGCTGCCCGGGAACTGGTCAGGGGACTGTACCATGGGCGTCCTAGTTCCTAATTTGCAAATAATTAATCACACTGAAATTAGCAGTATCATTAGACAAACATGGAAAGCTTTTAGGGCAAAGCGCTCTATAACTACAAATCCTTTGGTAAGATATAATATTGGTTTTCATAGCTTTATACAAGCACTTTTTCCATCGCTAGAAGTAGCTTCCATCGCTAGGAGTAGTATAGCTAGAATTGTTTGCCTTGTAACATTCTGCTATTGGCTTAAGCATAGTTGATATGTGACTGCTGGATTATGGTAATATGCCGCGTGAACAAAGCCTACGAACCAATAGACGGGATGGCTGTGGCACGTGCAGCACGCCTGGCCAGCGGGCGCATACGCCATAGGCTCCCTGTGTTAAAAGGTGACAACCGAGGCGTGTTTCAACACTCGCTGGCCACGTGTGTCGAAACTCGTTCCTCTGCAAATGTATAAATACCGGGATTTCCCGAAGGGCAGTGGGCCGGTGTACAGCAAGGCCACCGTTGCCTCCGTGGGGACGCCCACGTAAAGCTGGCACCTACCAACTGCTGGGCTGAGTTCGAGGCACAGGACGATACAAGAATGTACAGATGGTCCATCTTCCTCACAGTCCTCGGGTTGCAAATGATCCATCAGGTTTTGTTTATAGATAAACAAAAAGGGGGAGATGTTGGGATCACCCTGCATGGCTCGACCTTAAGGAGAAGGAGCTGTGGCATTGAGAAGCTGGTAAACAGCTGGATATCTGCACGGCTCGGCCTTGAGGAGAAGGAGCTGTGGTAAACAACTAAGAGGAAGCACAGGAGTACATGAACACCTGCAAGTAGCGAATCCTGACTGTGTGAGAGGCGCGTGGACAGCGCGTGATATTTTGTATATAGCTGTGAAATATGTTCATCTGATTCGTGTGATGAATTGTAATCTTCTGTACTTTCATGGATTTCTCCTGCACCATAAAAAGGGGTATTTTACAGGAGAAAGTTAAACTACTTTGCTGGTATATCAGCTCAAACCAGTTTGACCACTGACCGCATAGTATTGTGTAAAGAAAGTGCATGCATAAGGTTTGGGGTCATCCTGGGGGCACGCCGAGGAAGATTCGAGAAGACTCTAGAAGGTGAAGAGGGCATGCTCTGAAGAAGACACGCCTATTCATGAATATGTATTGGCGAACAGGATCACGCTGAGGAAGATTCGAGAAGATTCTAGAAGGAGAAGAGGGCATGCGCTGAAGAAGACACGCCTATTCATGAATATGTATTAGCGGACAGGATATAAACCAGGAACAGGAACTGTACCGTGTGCGTCTTGGTGGAGCGGAGACTCCCGGCGCACCCAGTGCTGTTTGCTTGCCTCTATTCGCTTAATAAATTGTAAATCTGAATTGGAATCCTGTTTGGGACTAAATCATTTATAACATAGCCAATTGCAACAATGTGTGTAACAAGCTGTAACCAATCATGAGTGTGTGCGCAGTGACTAAGTGAAAATTATGATATATATTGGCATCAGACAAGACAATAAACAGCTTCGGAATATAACTCTCATAGAGTTGTGAAGTCCATCCTTCTCCCGCAGTAACCAAGAGGTTAAATTGCTCCAAACTTCTTCAAATCTCCAAGAGGTGTCATCTGAAGTTATTATTATCATGGTCTACTCCGTAGTGGGGGTTATTAAACAGAGAGATGTTAACCAGAACTGGAACTCCTATTAGAGATGTTTGGCTAGAATCTAGGCATTTGCAATCACTATTGTTTAGAATTTCCTAATATCATTATATATTTCTGTAGATTATCTTCGCCTAACTGGGTGAGATCTTCCCCTTGGTTTTGGGATTGGTACGGCCTCCCAAACAAAATTTCAAATGGACTTAAATTGTCTTTATTCTCGATTTTACCCTGATTTGTAATAGGGCTAGTGGGAGCACTTGGTACCAATGTAGGTTCATTTCTTGACTGATTTTAGTTAGCTGTTGTTTAATTAAGTGATTCATTTTCTCAACTTGTCCACTTGCCTGTGGCCAATATAGGGTGTGTAGTTGCCAGTGTGTTCCTAAAATTTTACTAACTTGTTGCACTATTTACGCACAAAAATGAGTACCCCTGTCAGAAGATATTACTGCTGGTACTCCAAATCTGGGAATAATTTAATTTAAAGTATTCGTGTCACTTCCCTAGCCTTACTAGTCCTAAAAGGGAAAGCTTCTGGCCAGCCCGAAAAGGTATCTGTTAATACTAACAAATACCGAAACCCCCCTTTTCTTGGGAGTTCAGAAAAGTCTATTTGCCAATTTTGACCTGGAACTTTCCCTTTATCAATACTTCCAAATTTTACATGATTTTCTACCTTTGGATTATTCTTTAAGCCTATTTCACATTTATTAACCATGGGTTTTACAGTTTAAAACAAATTCCTGGCTACTATTTGCTTCATAAGGGAATTATACAAAGCTTCAGTTCCCCAATGAGTCTCGTTGTGTTCTGCTTTTACCAGTTTCCATAATATTCTAAAGAGAACTATTATTCTGTTACCTTTTAATTTTGCCCAACCTGATGATTCAACTTCTGCTTCCAAATCTTTCATTAATCCAAGATCCTTCTCATCATAATCGACCAAGTCTGGTAGTGGCAAAGCTCTTTCAGGAATCAAACTTAATACCTCACCTTGTTCCGCAGCTCTTTTTGCCTCATAATCTGCCAATTTATTTCCCCCTTCCTGAGCAGTGTTACCCTTTTGGTGCCCCTTGCAGTGCATAATTGCAACTGCCAAAGGCAATTGTACCGCATCCAAAAGTCTTAGGGTCATGTCAGCATGCTTAATATGTTTTCCTTGGGCCATCAAAAGTCCCCGTTCCTTCCAGATAGCCCCATGGGCATGAACTACACCAAAGCCTTATTTTACTCTTTGTGGAGATGTATCCTTAGGGAGTGACTTTGCTTCCACCACTTGGTCTGTGATGGTCACAGCATACCCCACCATTTGAGCTCCATCCTTTACAAAACTACTCCCGTCGGTATACCAAGTGTGTTCAGCTTCCTCCAGCGGCTCCTCCTTCAAGTCAGGCCTGCTTACATACACGGTCTCAATGGTTTCTATGCAGTCATGCACTACAGTCTCCATTTCCTGCTTATCACTGTAGAAAAGAAGCAGAGTTTATAACAGTAGATGCGACAATTTCTACATCATCCTGTTCCATCAGGACTGCTTGATATTTCAGGAACCTTGATGGCGACCACTAATGTCCTCCTTTTTGTTCCAAAACAGAAGTTACAGCATGGGAGGTGTGCACAATCATCTTTTGCCCCAAAGTGAATTTTCAGGCTTCTTGAATAATCAAAACAACGGCAGCCACTGCCCGGAGGCATCCTGGCCATCTTTTTCTGACTTCATCCAATGGTTTGGAAAAGTACGCTACTGCTCACTTATGAGGACCCAGCCTCTGGGCTAGAATTCCCAAAGCCACTCCTTGCCTTTCATAGGAGAACAGCCAGAAGGGCTTTGTTATATCAGGCAGGCCCGGAGTAGGAGCCCTCATTAGCTCCAATTTCAGGGGATATTACAGAATCACAGAATCACAGAATCACTAGGTTGGAAAAGACCTTCAAGATCATCAAGTCCAACCATTAATCCAGCGCCACCATGTCCCCTAAACCATGTCCTGAAGCGCCACATCCACACGTTTTTTGAACACTTCCAGGGATGGCGACTCCACCACCTCCCTGGGCAGCCTGTTCCAATGCCTGACCACCCTCTCGGTGAAGAAATTTTTCCTAATATCCAATCTAAACCTCCCCTGGCGCAACTTGAGGCCATTTCCTCTTGTCCTATCACTAGTTACTTGGGAGAAGAGACCAACACCCACCTCAACACAAGCCCCTTTCAGGTAGTTGTAGAGAGCGATAAGGTCTCCCCTCAGCCTCCTCTTCTCCAGACTGAACAGCCCCAGTTCCCTCAGCCGCTCCTCATAAGACTTGTGCTCCAGACCCCTCACCAGCTTCATTGCCCTTCTTTGGACATACTCAAGCACCTCAGCATCCTTCTTGTAGTGAGGGGCCCAAAACTGAGCACAGGATTCAAGCTGCGGCCTCACCAGTGCCGAGTACAGGGGCACAACCACTTCCCTACTCCTGCTGGCCACACTGTTTCTGATACAGGCCAGGACGCTGTTGGCCTTCTTGGCCACCTGGGCACACTGCCGGCTCATATTCAGCCAGCTGTCAACCAGCACCCCCAGGTCCCTTTCCGCCGGGCAGCTCTCCAGCCACTCCTCCCCAAGCCTGTAGCGTTGCATGGGGTTGTTGTGGCCAAAGTGCAGGACCCGGCACCTGGCCTTATTAAACCTCATACAGTTGGCCTCTGCCCATCGATCCAGCCTGTCCAGATCCCTCTGCAGAGCCCTCCTACCCTCCAGCAGATCAACACTCCCACCCAACTTGGTGTCATCTGCAAACTTACTGAGGGAGCACTCAATTCCCTCATCCAGATCATCAATAAAGATATTGAACAAGACCGGCCCCAGAACCGAGCCCTGGGGAACACCGTTTGTGACCGGCCACCAGCCGGATTTAACATCGTTCACCACAATTCTCTGGGCTCGGCCATCCAACCAGTTCCTCACCCAGCGAAGAGTAAACCTGTCTAAGCCACGAGCCGCCAGTTTCTCCAGGAGAATGCTGTGGGAGATGCTGTCAAAGGCTTTACTAAAGTCCAGGTAGACAACATCCACAGCCTTTCCCTCATCCACTAGGCGGGTCACCTGGTCATAGAAGGAGATCAGGTTGGTCAAGCAGGACCTGCCTTTCAGGAATCCATGCTGGCTGGGCCTGATCCCTTGGTTGTCCTGCAGATGCCCTGTGAGCACTCTCAAGACCAACCGCTCCATAATCTTCCCCGGTACAGAGGTCAGGCTGACAGGCCTGTAGTTCCCGGGATCCTCCTTCCAGCCCTTGTAGATGGGCATCACATTGGCAAGCCTCCAGTCTTCTGGGACTTCCCCTGTTAACTGCTGATGAATGATGGAGAGTGGCTTGGCAAGCTCCTCCACCAGCTCTCTCAGTACTCTCAGGTGGATCCCATCAAGCCCCATAGACTTGTGGGTGTCCAGGTGTCTTAACAGGTCCTTAACTGCTTCCTCCTGGATTATGGGCGGGTTATTGTGCGCTCTGTCCCCGTCTTCCAGCTCAGGGGGCTGAATACCCTGTGTATACCTGGACTGGCTATTAAAGACTGAGGCAAAGAAGGCATTAAGTACCTCAGCCTTGTCCTCGTCCTTGGAGACAATGTTTCCCCCCATATCCAGTAGGGGATGGAGATTCTCCTTGCCTCTCTTTTTGTTATCCTTTACGACTGTGGCCAGACTGAGCTCTAGCTGGGCTTTACCCTAACAGGTTGTTCTCACTTTTTGAGTTTAAAAACAACCAATTTGCATTTTTAGCCTTTCCAGGTATTCCTGAAGCCCATACTCCTGGGTATACCTGGCCTTTTATTTCTTGTATAATTTCTTCTTCCCCAATTTGGGTTTCAGTAAGAGCCAAACTTAAAATTTCATCATAGTTCTCTTCTGGGATTTTAAATTCAATTTCTCCATCTCTAAATCCTCTTTCAGCATTCAATTGTTCTAATAAGTCACTTCCCAAAAGTGGTTTAGGAGCCTCAGGCAGGTAGAGGAATTTATGAATCCCTACACTTTTCCCAATTTTGAAGTTTAGTGGTTTCAAAAAGCACACCTTCTCAGCCTGTCCAGTTATTCCCGCAATATTGTTTGCCTGCTCACAGGTAGTAAGGTTCAGGAGAAGGATGGACTTCACAACTCTATGAGAGTTATATTCCGAAGCCGTTTATTGTCTTGTCTGACTCCAATATATATCATAATCTTTGTTTAGTCACTGCGCACACACTCATGATTGGTTACAACTTGTTACACACACTATTGCAATTGGCTATATACAAAATATCACGCGCTGTCCACGCGCCTCTCACACAGTCAGGATTCGCTGCTTGCAGGCGTTCCTGTTTTCCTTGCTTCTTCTTAGTTGTTTACCACAGCTCCTTCTCCTCAAGGCCGAGCCGTGCAGATCAATGCCACAGCTCCTTCTCCTTAAGGTCGAGCCATGCAGGGTGATCCCAACATCTCCCCCTTTTTGTTTATCTATAAACAAAACCTGATGGATCATTTGCAACCCGAGGACTGTGAGGAAGATGGACCATCTGTACATTCTTGTATCGTCCTGTGCCGCGAACTCAGCCCAGCAGTTGGTAGGTGCCAGCTTTACGTGGGCGTCCCCACGGAGGCAACGGTGGCCTTGCTGTACACCGGCCCACTGCCCTTCGGGAAATCCCGGTATTTATACATTTGCAGAGGAACGAGTTTCGACACACGTGGCCAGTGAGTCTTGAAACACGCCTCGGTTGTCACCTTTTAACACAGGGAGCCTATGGCGTATGCGCCCGCTGGCCAGGCGTGCTGCACGTGCCACAGCCATCCCGTCTATTGGTTCGTAGGCTTTGTTCACGCGGCATATTACCATAATCCAGCAGTCACATATCAACTATGCTTAAGCCAATAGCAGAATGTTACAAGGCAAACAATTCTAGCTATACTACTCCTAGCGATAGAAGCTACTTCTAGCGATGGAAAAAGTGCTTGTATAAAGCTATGAAAACCAATATTATATCTTACCAAAGGATTTGTAGTTATAGAGCGCTTTGCCCTAAAAGCTTTCCATGTTTGTCTAATGATACTGCTAATTTCAGTGTGATTAATTATTTGCAAATTAGGAACTAGGACGCCCATGGTACAGTCCCCTGACCAGTTCCCGGGCAGCTGTTTCCCAGCCCATTGATCTCCACACAGCCACCATAACCCTTCTGGCAGACTGAAAAGGGATTGCCCGGGGAGGAAAGAGACAGACAGAAGGTGTCTTGTCCTGTTTGGTTTGCTAATGTTACCCATACATTTTCTTTTGGCTGAGGTGGCATCCAGGTTGCGATGACACCTAACAGTGTCAAGATGTGTCTGACGATGACGATGGTGACTGTTCCACCCATGGTTTTACCCATTTTGCGGGCACCCAATAAGTTCCACAATCTGTAATGACACAAGCATAACCTCGTCCCCAGGTTAACAGTTGAAAAGGTCCTTCCCACATATTCTTTTCCAAATTTTTAACTTTTACTTGCACATTTTGTGTTAACTCACATAGGCGTCCTGTCATTCCTGTTACATGTTTTATTATGGGAGGCACTGTTTCTCCTTCTGCTAGACGCAAATAATTTAACACATATAAGGCTTTATTCAAACGTTCTTGGGGTGGTGTGGTAGCCTCTCCCCCTTTTTGTTTTTGCAATAAACACTTCAGGGAATGATTCATTCGTTCAACAATAGCTTGTCCAGTTGGGGAATGCGGTATTCCAGTAACATGCGTCACTCCCCATTGAGCAAAAAATGGTTGGGTTGACTGGGCTACATAACAAGGACCATTATCGGTTTTAATTTGTAGGGGTATACCATGGGCTGCAAATGCAGCTCACAAATGCTTTTGTACATGCCTACTAGTTTCTCCTGTTTGTGCAGTGGCCCAAACTACTGCAGAATAGCAATCAATTGAAACATGAACATATTTAAATCTTCCAAAGTCAGCAACATGTGTCACATCCATCTGCCATAGTTGTAGCGAATGCAATCCTCGGGGACTTACTGTAATCGCGATTCCTGGGCCTATTTGTTGACAATCAGCACAAGTCTGTATGATAGCTCTAGCGTCACCTGCACTTAGACTAAATTGTCTCGCTAAAACTTTGGCAGATTGATGGAAAAAGGCATGAGAGGCTTGCGCTTGACCTAAATGATCCGGGGCAGGTCCAGCCCATACTGCGGCAGTCAGCCGATCAGCTCTTGCATTTCCTTCCACCAATTCCCCTGGAAGGTTGGTATGGCTGCGTATATGCATAACGTAATAAGGATGTCGTCTTTTCTGCAATAAAAACCAAAGCGTTCTAAATTGTTGATATAGCTGTTCCTGCTGTACCTGTCTGAGGATTGAACCTTCCAATCTTTGGAGTACTCCAACTACATATAAAGAATCAGTAATTATATTCACAGGTTCTTCAGACCATAATTTAAAGGCTTCAATTACTGCCTGTAGTTCTACCTTTTGAACTGATCCTGGCACGACAAGTACCCGTTCTTTCCATTCTCCGTGCTCTCGCCATACTATTGCTGCCTTGCCTGTTTTCCCACCACCATCCATAAATACTGTAGCACCTTGAACTGGATATTGACTACACTTTGATTTTTCTTCTACTTCATGGTTTTTAAAAAAGGTAAACATTTTGTGTGATGGATAATGAATCTGAATGTCACCTTCAAATCCTGCTAATGCAGTTTGGAAGGGAACAGAGTGCTGCAAAGCCCAAGTCAAATATTCTTGTTGTAATGGTATTAAAATCGTTTTTGGGTCCTTTGCCGATATATCAATAATTCTGTTGCGCCCTTTCATAATCAAATTTGCAAAACTCTCTGCTTTCGTGGTGATGGTTTTTCTCTGCTGCTGAGGCAAAAAGACCCACTCTAAAATTCTCAATGGGTCTGCTTTTGATTCTAGCTGTGTTATCCACTGTATTATAAGCGCATAGGGATGTCGCTCGTGATTGATTACTGCCAAAGGGATCCCTATCGAGGGGTCTATCCTAGAACTAAATGCTTGAGTTACCTTTTCAGAAATGTTTGCTACTGCTTCCCGGGCTTCCTTGGTCAATTGTCGAGGAGAGTTTAACCTGCTATCCCCTCGCAAGAGCTGAACCAAGGGCTCCATATCTTGGTTTGTGATCCCACAAATAGGTCAAATCCAATTAAAGTCTCCTACCAATTTTTGTACATCATTTAATGTTTTAATCTGAATTCTCAATTCAGCCTTCAGGGGGGTCACCAACGTTTCAGTGACCATCCACCCCAAGTAACTCCAAGGCGCTTCAGCTTGTATCTTTTCCGGCGCCACTTGCAGCCCACTTTGCCTCAAAAGCTCAACGAGTTCCCCGATCATTTCTTCCGGATTTAATTGATCACCAGCCAACAATATGTCATCCATATAATGATAGATGAAATATTGAGGCCACCTTTTTCTGATTGGCTGTAAAGCCCAATTTACATAAATTTGACACATCGTGGGTGAATTTTTCATGCCTTGTGGCAATACTGTCCAATGATATCTTTGCATGGGTTGCGCCTTGTTTGTACTTGGGACTGAGAATGCAAAATGTTTGGCATCGTCTTCATGCAGAGGGATTGTAAAAAAGCAATCTTTGAGATCTATAATCAAAAGCTTCCAATACTGCAGTATCATACAGGGAGATGGCAGCCCTGGTTGCAAGGCTCCCATGTCCACTATAACCTTATTGACTTCTCGCAAGTCATGTAATAGTCTCCATTTTCTACGTTTCTTTGGAATCACAAAAACAGGTGTGTTCCAAGGACTAGTGGTTGGCACAATATGGCCTTTTTCTAGCTGTTCTTTTACCAAATCTTCCAGGTGGGCGACCTTTTCTGTGGTCAGCAGCCATTGATTTACCCACACTGGATCATCGGTTTTCCATTCCAGTTTGAGCACAGGTCGCGTTTCAATGGCCGCTACCGAAAACCCTGCGGATCGCTAGAGAGTGATATATTCATTTAACTCAGTACATCCCGCCCAAGCAAACTTAATGGTAATGCGGCTACATAGGGTCGTACTGAACACACTAGCCCGTCTGGATTTTCACAGGTTAGGGTTGTTACGCTCTGTTGTGTTGCAGAAAACCCACCAACCCCTACAAGTCCGTGAGCTGGAGACTGAGCCAGCCAGCCTGGCGGCCACTCTCGCTGACTGATTATGGTCACATCAGCTCCTGTATCCACTAACATATCGATGGTCCATTGTCACGGTCGCGCGGCGGGGTCAGGATGCCTAAACTTCATTTTCAAAGTCGGTTTTCTTCTGCTGATATCTAATGCTAGAAGGATTTGTGGTCTTCCTGTTGAGCCAAACCCCCCATTCCCCCTCACTGATTGCTATGCCTGAGGTACAGAAGCAGTAAAAAGCACCAATTGTGCAATACGTGTGCCTGCAGGAACCGCAACAGGAGGAGATGGAGTCCACAACATTACTTTGATGGTTCCCGTATAATCAGCGTCAATGACTCCAGGGAGAACAAAAAGCCCCTGCTTTGTTGCTGAAGATCGTCCTAATAACAAAGCACTCAATCCATATCATAATGGTCCATTCGAATTAGTTGGGACATCATAAACTGATGTGTCCCATAAGGTAACTTCTACTGTTATTTCCACGTCCATTCCGGCGCTCCCTCTGGTTCGGGCGCTGAGGCTTGCCAAGCGGCCTGGTGGTGCTTCCCCATTTGTGTCATCGCGTGGGGTGCCTTCGCGCTCGGTCGCCCGTTTCCCCATTTCATACCATCCCGATGATACTTTGAACAACATTCTGAGGCTTGATGACCAAATTTTTGACATTGACTACATGGTTCTCCTGCTGGGCCTGTTCCTTGCTGAAAGGGTCCTTGCGGGAAGGATTTATGACCTGTCTCAATCTGCCTAGGTCCTTTCCTTGTGGCCTTGCGCTGAGCTCTAAAATGGCCTGTTTTTCCACAATTAAAACATTTTTTCTCCCCTTTTCCATTTATAAATGGCTTAATTGCTGCTGCAAAGGCACTTGCGAGTGTTTCTGCCTGATGTGTGGCAGAGCCTACTCTGTTGCAGGCTTCTACCATTTGTACTAACGTTGCTTCTTTTGGCAAAGCTAACAAAATTCTTTTACAATCTACATTGGCATTTTCTACCGCCAAATTCAACAACACTGCTAGTTTTGCATCTTCATTGGTATACACCTTATTCAAAGCGTCTCTCAGACGATCAACAAAAGACATATATGGTTCATCTCTCCCTTGTCTAATTTGAGTATAAGATGGTTGCCTCTTTCCCTCCTCAGGGACTGTTCGCAACGCATTCAACGCTAGTCGCCCAACTAATTGCAAGGCTTCTAAAGGCAGCCGAGATTGCAATCTAACATCCACAAATGGTCCCTGGCCTGTCATTTGTTCCATAGTAATGTTCTGAAGTGGATCGCCGTCTTGACGTTCCAGGTCTTTCAGGGCTTCTTGCATACAGAGTTTATACCATCTGCCTGCCCACAATAACCTTTGGGTTGGTGTCAACAATATATTATCTGCCGACAATCCCATGGTGTAAGAACCATTCCCGTGAATATGTTATCTAATAGAGCTTGCGTGAAAGGTGATTGCAAGCCATAATTTTGCACTGCCTTCCGCACTTTCTTAATCAAGTCCCAATGAAATGGGTCCCAGCGATTGGGCCCGTGAGGCTGTACACTAACGGGGAATGCCATCAGTAACTCCGTTTCCTCGTCTTTCATTGCTCCTAAAAAAACGTCTTTCCACTGCTCTCTAGGGTCGCCTTTCATTCTAGGCTCTTGCCTCCCTATAGTCTCTACAACAGGCTCTTCTTCTTTGTCGCTGCTATCAGGCAGCGGGGGCCGTAAAGGTGGCAGGGGCTCAGCTGAGGGCTTCAAAACTACGGCTTTTGATCTGTTAAGTCTGGGTGGTTTCGGGGGTGGTAAAGCCCGCCCCATCAATCTTTCACATGAGCACACAGGGGAACATTGAGTACATTGTTCTGGGCAGCTTTGTCCCATCTTGCCCTCACATATATCATTGTAGACCTGTTTCTCTGACTTATCTGATGCAGCCAGTTCACCCTCAGGAGGTGTAGTCGGAGTGGCTGAAGTTCCTGGACCCTCTGACTCGGTTAAGAAGGAATTGGTTGAAGGCGGTTTAACAGCCTCCTCCATATCAGCTGCAGCTTTTCTCTCTGCCTTCAAGGCTTTTAATGTGATTAATATCAATTCCCATGCCATCACTAACTCTGCGGCGGTTTTATCTCCATTCTCAATATGCTCCCATAACATTTTTCCCATCTCCTCCCACGTCTCTGCCTTAAACACCACAGACGGATCGGGGGGGTACCCTTTCTTTCGGCACCATATTAGGAGCCTTCTAAGTGTATATTCATCATATTTCAGTCCTCTCTTAGAGAGCATATGCAGCAGGAGTCTGACTATCGCCCCTTCTTCATGCGATGTGTTCTGCCCCATGCCGCCCCGGTTGCTCACCTCACCTCGCTGGGCGCTTCTCCGTTGCAACGTATTCCTTTTTCTTTTTCCTTGCGTCAGTCCCGCTGACTGCAATTCTTCCAACCGGGCTTCTCCCGCGGCGTCCTCTGCGCTCAACTGGTGTTCAACGATGAGATCCCATAGATCGTATCACGTCGGGGTCACCAGTTGCGGGAGAAGGATGGACTTCACAACTCTATGAGTTATATTCCGAAGCCGTTTATTGTCTTGTCTGACTCCAATATATATCATAATTTTCGCTTAGTCACTGCGCACACACTCATGATTGGTTACAACTTGTTACACACACTATTGCAATTGGCTATATACAAAATATCACATGCTGTCCATGCGCCTCTCACACAGTCAGGATTCGCTGCTTGCAGGTGTTCCTGTTTTCCTCGCTTCTTCTTAGTTGTTTACCACAGCTCCTTCTCCTCAAGGCCGAGCCGTGCAGATATCCAGCTGTTTACCAGCTTCTCAATGCCACAGCTCCTTCTCCTTAAGGTCGAGCCATGCAGGGTGATCCCAACAGTAAGGTCTGATTTAATACTGAAAATGTGGCACCTGTATCTATTAAAAATTCTACAAGTTTCTCTTCTTTCCCTAGCTGAACTTTTACCAAGGGAAAGTTAGGGAAGGTTCCCCTGGTCCCTGTCAATTATCTTCCAGGTCAGTAATCATCACCGACTTGCTCAATCCCGGGCAATCCTTTTTCTAATGTCCCCTTTGCTTACAATAAGCACACTGATCTTTTGGGAGGGGTCGATTTCCCCGAGATGAGGCACTTACACTACTTCTCATGGCTCCTCTCCTCCCATTAGTGTTGTTTCCTGGTGGGTTCTGAGAGGTTACCTGGCCCCCTGTGGTGCGCAGAGCAGCCACTGTAGCACTGGCAAGTGTTTTGCCCATTACTCTCTCCCTTTCTGACTATCTCTATTCTGGTATGCTTGCCAAGCAGTCTCCAGCAATTTCTCTAAATCTCTCACATCTGTTCCTTGTGTAACCGAGGTGGTGGGAATTATAATAAGGTTATATAGATGTAACCATAAGAACGTTATGCACCAGCAATGCTGCTCAGAAGTCCACCCAACCCTTTCTATCCTGATTTAAACATCAAGGATCTAATCAGTATGCAACATTGTAATCGTATAAGATCAGAATTAAGAGTAGTATGTCTCGTTCTTTGATAGCAAATAGAGAACAATGTAACTAGTCTGAATGGTGTAGTATAACATAGTGAAGGCAATTTTTCTGTCTTGAAACAAAGACTTTGGAATGAATAATTACTTATTGTGCGAACGGCCCATAAAGGTCTATTTAGTGTTGCCAAGTTTAAATGAACTTAGAGGGAAAGGTAATTCCAGCAGGGGGAGATTGCGACCACCGACTCAGAGACCACCCAGTCAAGAAACCCTCCAACCCAAAAGATCAAGGAAGTAAATTCTTAGAAAGTTATAGTGAACATGCATAGTCATTTACATGTTAGATGAAGAATTTTCAACCAATCATTGTATAGAGGATAATGAGTATGTATTTGTGTATCTATAAAAGAATGTTTCTTTGACTGATTGAAGGAACACGATTTGGGAAAACTATTCCCCGTGTTCCCGGTGCCGTGAATAAAGAATGCCTACCTTTTAACACTACATTGGTGTTACGAGGTTTATTCCCGATTTCGGTGGCAGTTTTGGCGACCCAGATGGGACACTGCTTGTGAATCTCAATGGTTCCACGGGATCATGGGACCTCCAGCCGGCACCGAGGGATTCTCGGGGAGAACCTCTGATCCCCGGACCGAAGAATTCTGAGCAAGTCCCCTGGAAAGGTAATAAGGCATTCTTTAAAGGATTGAAGTAACGTGGGTTTGAGTCCCACTAGCCTGCTCGTAAGGCGCGGCAAAAGCTACACAGAGTAGGGTTGAAAGGTGCCTCTGGAAAGGGTGAGGGTACGAGACCCTCACGAGTAACGTCTGCCTATAAGTCATGGTGAAAACCTTTCAAGGTTGGGCTAGGGGCCCAGGAAAGGAGGTTGGGATTTCTGGCAGGGGGCTGGAATCCTAGAGGGAGCTTCAACAGGGGTTGGGGTCCCTCTGACTAGTGCCTGTGATAGTGCACAATCACAACCAGTAGTCTTGGGAAGATGGGTATACTTCTGAGTAAGAAACCCATCCCACACAAAACACCTTTGGGATGTATTTTAAGATCTGGGAGGTGATCCTCTGACTCAGAAGCAATTAATTGAATATTGCAATCATTGGTGGCCAATGTATAGGTTGGACAGTGGGGAGAAATGGCCAGAAAATGGGACATTGCAATATAACACCATCTTGCAATTAATGTTGTTTTGTAAGAAATGGGATGAAATGGCATATGTTGATTTGTTTTTTTACACTACGAAATCATCCAGAATGGCAGAGACAGTGTGGACTACATCCGTATGATCCCATCGTAATGGTTGTGCAAAAAGGAAAATGTGATGGGAACTCGGGGAAATGTTGCTCTTCTTGTAAGACCAAAAAGAATGGTTGGAGGAAGGGAGGTGAGGAGGAAGATATTGAATTGATGATTGCCCTTCACCGAAGGTGGGAGAGAGAAAGAGGGATCCAAGATTTGGAGGATGACAATGATAATTCCCCTGCTTCTCCAAAGGAGAGAGAAGGAGGAGAATCTAGCCCAATTTCAGGAAGGACACGGGGAAGAAGGGGAGAAGTTGGAGCAGCTTCCCTCCAAGCCCCTCTCCGAGAAGCGGTGGGGAATGATGGTCCAATATTAGTGAAAGTTCCCTTTTCAGTTACTGATTTAAGATCATGGAAAGAGACTGCAGGTACCTATCGGGAGGATCCTGAAAGGGTGGCTAGGGTAAAATGCTTGAAATTGCCTGGGCTGTATATAACAATAGAGAAAAAGAAAAAGAGGTGAGGCAAGCCCGAAGGGATGCAAAATTATTAGCGATTTTAACAGAAAATCATAGAAGAGGTAGAGGAAGAGGACAAGGAATAAATATTGGAGAAAGGAGGAAAGTAAAGCCCCGATTAGCAGAAGATCAATGTGCTGTTTGCAAGGAGTGTGGGCACTGGAAAAGAGAATGTCCTAAGGCAGGAGAATTAGATCAGTCTCTCCGGGCAATTAAATTAATGACTCTGGATGAAGAACTATGAAGGGGACTGGGGGAATCAACCCTAGCTGAACGTCTGGTTACATTGAAGCTAGGGAATGAAGAAATAGAATTTCTGGTAGATACAGGAGCTATTTATTCAGTATTGAATACATGTAAAGGGAGATTTAGTCACAAATCAGTAGATGTTGTTGGTGGGACAGGGCAAAAGGAAAATTGGCCATTTTTAGAACCATTAAAGTTTAAATTGGCAAAACAATGGGTAACTCACCAATTTCTGTATATGCCTGAACGTCCGCTGCCTTTGTTGGGACGAGATTTATTGAGTAAATTAGATGCACAAATAACTTTCAAAGATGGAGAAATCAAATTGTTAATACCAGAATCAAAAGCCATAGAGGCAAGAGTGTTTATGTTACAGGATTCCTACAGGGAAGAACAGATTCCAGAAGTGGTGGAAAATGCAGTTATTCCTTTGGTCTGGGCAAGTGGAATCCCGGGACTATCTAAATTGGCAGAGCCAGTAAAAGTGATTCTAAAACCTGGAGCCAAGCCGGTAAGACAAAAACAATATCCTATTAAGTGGGAAGCTTGAAAAGGATTAGAGGGGTTGATTACAAAATTTTTAGAATATGGACTATTGGTAGAGTGTGAATCGGAATATAATACTCCCATATTACCAGTAAGGAAATCCGGAGGCCAGGAATATTGATTAGGTCAGGATTTAAGGGCTATAAATCAGATAGTCCAAGATATACACCCAGTAGTGGCTAATCCATATACTCTACTGACTTCCTTAAAAGAGGAATATAAATGGTTTACTGTACTAGATTTAAAGGATGCCTTCTTTTGCATACCTCTGGATATAAGAAGCCAAAGCATATTTGCTTTTGAATGGGAGAGCCCCGCCACAGGACGAAAGACACAATTAACATGGACTGTACTTCCACAAGGATTCAAAAATAGCCCTACGATATTTGGGAACCAATTCGCAAAGGAATTAGAGATATGGAAGAAACAGAACCAAGGGGGAGGCACATTGCTGCAGTATGTGGATGATATTCTGATAGCGGCAGAAAGTAAAGAAAAATGTTTTGAAATCACTATCAGTTTACTAAATTTTCTGGGCCAAGGAGGATATAGAGTTTCCAGAGACAAGGCCCAGAGAGGAAAAGAAACAGTGATTTATTTGGGATTTGAAATATCTCAAGGAAAAAAACGATTAGGAAATGAAAGAAAAGCTATTTGTCAAATTCCTGAACCTAGTAGCCTGGAGGAATTGAGAACTTTTCTGAGAATGATTGGGTGGTGCCGACTTTGGATTTTGGATTATGGATTGTATGTAAAGCCACCGTATGAGGCTTTAAAGGAATCTAAGGATCAGTATCTGACTTGGACACCTCAATGTCAGAAATCACTCAAAGAACTGAAAAGGGCATTAATGATGGCTCCTGCTCTGGGATTACCTGATGTGACCAAACCTTTTGAGCTGTTTGCACGTGAAAGGCAACATCTGGCTCTTGGAGTGTTGACACAACGGCTAAGATCCTGGAAACGACCAGTGGGGTACTTCTCTAAACAACTTGACAACGTGAGTAAAGGATGGCCAGGATGTTTACGTGCTGTAGCGGCAACAGTATCGCTGATCCAAGAAGCTCGAAAATTGACCTTGAGTCAAAAGATGGTGGTGTACGTACCGCATATGGTAATAACTGTTCTAGAGCAAAAGGGGGGTCATTGGCTATCCCCCAGCAGAATGCTGAAATATCAGGTTGTCCTATTGGAACAAGATGATGTGGAATTGAAAACCACACTGACTGTTAATCCAGCAATATTCTTATCAACAGAAAATCCAACAGGAAATTTAGAACATGATTGCCTGTTAACTATTGAGCAAGTCTATTCCAGTAGACTGGACCTGAAAGGTGAACCTCTGGAAAACCCTGATCTGGAGTTATTTACAGATGGAAGCAGCTTTGTGCAAGAAGGAAAACGAAAGGCCGGATATGCTGTTGTCACCACCTCCAAGTTATTGGAGTCAGGGACACTACCTATAAATACCTCAGCCCAGAAAGCAGAATTGGTGGCATTAAGGCGGGCTCTGCAAATAGCCGAAGGAAAAAGGGTGAATATTTGGACTGATTCTAAATATGCATTTGGTGTGATCCATGCTCATGGAGCCATCTGGAAAGAAAGAGGACTACTGTCAGCCCAAGGAACATCAATAAAGTATAAAGAATAAATTCTCCAACTCCTGGAAAATGTGCAGAGACCAGAGGAGGTGGTGGTAATGCATTGTAAAGCTCATCAATTTGGTCAGATGGCTGTAAATGTAGGTAATTGATTAGCAGTCAAAGCTGCAAAAGAGGCCGCAGAACGGGGTACCTTGCACTAGTACCAGTAAAACAAACAAAATTTCCAAATTCAAAACCAAAATACAATAAATTGGATGAGCAGTTAGCAGAACAATTAAAAACATCACAAAATGTAGAAGGATGGTGGGTAACGCCGGAAAAACAGGTAATAGTAACTCCGCAAATTATGATAGAACTTGCAAAGGAAAAAGATGAGCAAACACATTGGGGAATAGATGCTATGGTTGCAAGTTTAAAAACGTCTGTAGTGTGCATAGGAATGACAGGAATAATTAAGTCAATAATAGCTAAGTGTCCAATCTGCCTTAAAAATAATCCCATGAGCCAAAGGAGACCACCTTTAGGAGTAACAAAACAAGGAAATTCTACCGGAGATTATTGGCAAATTGATTTCTCCGAGTTACCCAGACAAAATGGATATAAGTATTTGTTAGTGTTAATTGATACATTTTCTGGATGGCCAGAAGCTTTCCCTTGCTGCACCAACAAAGCTAGGGAACCAGTTAAGATATTATTGAAGGAAATAATACCAAGATTTAGAGTGCCAATGGGAATGTCCCCTGATAGAGGACCACATTTTGTGCCAGAAGTAGTTCAATAAATCAGTAAAATTTTGGGCATAAAATGGGACCTACATATCCCCTGTGACGTGCGGAAAACAGACTCCACAATCTGTAAGATTGTAAAGTAGGTATGTTTATTCAGCGCTGGGCAGCACGGGGGGGGGTAGGGTAGTCCCACTAAAAACCGTGCGCACTTCAATGCGGCACTTACTTCAAATATATACAGCAAAGTGTTGCATATACATAAAGTTTCGCAATATGCCTATACATATGCATGACCTGTCCCCGCTTCATATTGAAATGAGTTCCAAGACGTTATTTCCATGAACTCCTCCCATCTGCGCTTGCGCAGTGCCTTCTGGTGGTGGTCGCTGAGGGTCGTGAGGATGAAGGCCGGTGGCTCCTCTTTGTCACCAGTAGTAACCCCTTTTTCTTATGCAGACTCAGTTGCTCTTTGGTTTTCATCCAAACCACAAGGTCAGTTTCAGCCGGTTCTTGAGGCTCTCTCCTGGTTCTTATCAGGGACCGTCCTTGTGAGGAGCCACAAGTCTTCTCACTCCTGTCAGTTTATCAGGAACTGTCTTTGTAAGGAACTACAGATCTCCTGCTTTAGTTACTTTACGCAATAGCTAACAAGATTTCAAACCTTATCTACTAATTAACTGCTAAGATTCCCTTAACCCCTTCTCTCACCCTGGAGGCCACAATCGAGTGGAAAAATTGAGAGAATGAATCAAACATTAAAAAGACAAATAAGTAAGATTTGCCAGAAAACATCTTTAAAATGGCCACAGGCTTTACCACTAGCTCTCTTGAGAATCAGGATTCAACTAAGATCAAGAGACGGTATAAGTCCATATGAAGTCCTGTATGGTAAACTGTACCAGACTCCTCTAATCCCAGGGGATATGAAGGTAGCTGGTGAAACTGATTTGAAAGTGTATCTAATTTCTTTAGGAAAAGTCCTTGGAACACTTCAGAGATATATTGTGCTGACTAGATCACTTGCCTTGGATACGCCTGTACATCAGTATCAGCCAGGTGATCTTGTATATATAAAAACTTGGAACTCTGAACCACTGCAGGAAAAGTGGAAGGGACCATTCCAGGTACTGTTAACAACTTATACTGCAATCAAGGTTGGAGGAGTGGAACCGTGGATACACTACACCCGAGTGAAGAAAGCCTTGTCATGGAAGGTCATCAATAGGGATTCAGAGACTGCAAAGTTGACTTTAAAACGTGTTTAAGAAATTATCATTGGAAAATATGGAAAAATGGGTTTTGATTTGGAAACTGATGATGTTGGGAGCATTGTTTGGGATGATAATAGATCAGTTGTGTGAAATACATTCATCTGATTCGTGTGATGAAGTGTAACCTTCTGTACTTTTATGGATTTCTCCTGCACCATAAAAAGGGGTATTTTACAGGAGAAAGTTAAACTACTTTGCTGGTATATCAGCTCAAACCAGTTTGACCACTGACCGCATAGTATTGTGTAAAGAGAAACTTGTAAAGTGCATGCATAAAGTTTGGGGTCATCCTGGGGGCACACTGGGGAAGATTCAGGAAGACTCTAGAAGGAGAAGAGGGCATGCGCTGAAGAAGACATGCCTATTCATGAATATGTATTAGCAGACAGGATATAAACCAAGAACAGGAACTGTACGGCGTGCGTCTTGGTGGAGTGCAGACTCCTGGCGCACCCAGTGCTGTTTGCTTGCCTCTATTCGCTTAATAAATTGTAAATCTGAATTGGAATCCTGTTTGGGACTCAATCATTTATCACAATTGGAAGGGAAAGTGAAGCAGAGCAGCTAATATACATTCCAAGGAGAACTCCAGAAGAAAATTTAATGGTAGGATTGATAAAAGAATTTGCAAATTTACAAAATGTAACCCAAATAACTGCATGTCTTGCAATTCCAAGAGCAGTAGGTGAATCAATTCCATGGGGAATCCTAACAACAAATTTGAGTAATGAGAGATCCAATAATGATAGTACCTACTGTGAGCAAGTTCCCGTTATTGGATGGCAGGATCAATTTGTAATCAAGCAAAAACAAAGCCTATAAAGCATAAAGAAGAGTGCACCAAATTAGCATCGAGAGATGTATATAGACCGAATGGTGAACTCAATCCATGGAGTTCTGCACCAGGAGGAGTTTGTCTATATGTTGAACCAATTAAGAAGAATGTTAGTCAAATGATCATGGATGTTGGTGTAGAAGACTCAAGAATGATTTAAATTTGACGAATACATATAAAATTAAAAGAGGAACAGTATTTAGTTGTGGGAAATCTACAATACTGAGCCCAGGGCATTTAGTTTGGGCAATGAGTGATGGAACTTGGACCACCCATTTACCGATGGACGGGAAAGTAAAACAAATTACTTTAGGAATGCCGACATTATGTCCAATCTGAAAGAAAGCTCCCTTTAGGGGAGATTCTGAAAATTTAAAGTTAATACGGACAAAAAGATCACAAATTGATGATGATGATTGGAATGAACCCTCGACAGGAGTGAAACTTGGATGGGCCTTAGAATCCTTATTGACTCCCTTGGCAACTTACAGGAATAGGGATTGGTTATATAAGTTGACAGGTCAAGTGGAAAGATTAGCCAAAATAACAAGGAAAGGATTTAAACAACTAAATTTACAGTTACAAGCCACTTCGAAGATGACCCTACAAAATAGGATGGCTCTAGATATGCTCTTACTAAAAGAACATGGAGTTTGTGGATACCTGAGGGATAGGATAGATCATTGTTGCATACGCATCCCAAATGTTACTCAGGATGTTGAATATGATTTGGACTTACTGAGAAAAATAGAAAAGGATACTCAGGAAATGTAACAAGACATGCAAGAAAACTGTTTTGATAAAATCTTCAGTGGATTGGGATGGAACTTGAGTTCTTGGGTGAAGTCCTTAATTGGTACTGTGTTATTATTATTAATAATATCTTTGGGAATATTATTCATTTATCATTGTTTGAAAAAGAAATTTACAAAAAGAGCTACCATTGATCGCAGAATTACACTTGCAATGACGACAAAATGACATCAGAACCTAAATGGTTTAACTGATGATGCTCCCACCATCATACAGTAATTTAATATTAATATTTGATTTGTGATGGAAGTATTGAAAAGGAAATTATTTCAAAACTTCCAAAGGGGGGAAATGTAACCAAGGTGGTAGGGAATTAAAATAAAATAGGGTTAGAAAACAGGTTTGTGAATTTGTAGCAAGTTGTAACTATAGAAACATGCCATGCACCAACAATGCTGCTCAGAAGTCCACTCAATCCTTTCCATCTTGATTTAAGTATCAAGGGTTTAAACAATGATGTAGAAGTGTAATTTGTAATTTTCTTGTCTTAAAACAAAGACTTTGGAATGAATAATTACTTATTGTGCCAACGTCCCGTAAAGGTCTATTTAGTGTTGCCAAGTTTAAATGAACTTAGAGGGAAAGGTAATTCCGGCAGGGGGAGATCGCGACCACCGACTCAGAGACCACCCAGTCAAGAAACCCTCCAACCCAAAAGATCAAGGAAGTAAATTCTTAGAAAGTTATAGTGAACATGCATAGTCATTTACATGTTAGATGAAGAATTTTCAACCAATCATTGTATAGAGGATAATGAATATGTATTTGTGTATCTATAAAAGAATGTTTCTTAGACTGATTGAAGGAACACGATTTGGGAAAACTATTCCCCGTGTTCCCAGCGCCGTGAATAAAGAATGCCTGCCTTTTAACACTACATTGGTGTTACGAGGTTTATTCCCGATTTCGGTGACATTACAAGGGTTCAAAAATAGCCCGACAATTTTTGGGAACCAATTAGCTCGGGAGCTTGAAGGATGGAATCCACCATCTCCAAATGGGACATTATTACAATATGTAGATGATTTATTAGTTGCTACGACAACTAAAGAAGAATGTAATCAATGGACTATTAGTTTGCTGAATTTCCTGGGACTGAGTGGTTACAGAGTATCTCAGCAGAAAGCCCAGTTGATCCAGACACAGGTAACCTACCTTGGATATGGAATTTCGAAAGGAAAATGAGAGCTAGGAACAGAATGAAAGGAAGCCATCTGCCAGACAACAAAGCCAACTACAGCAAAAGAATTGCGGACCTTCCTCAGGATGACAGGTTGGTGCAGATTATGGATTTATAATTACAGGATATTGGTGAAACCCTTGTATGATTTGTTAAAAGGAAGCCCTTCACTGTTAGCTTGGACTGCAGAAGCAGAAAGAGCCTTTAAATTATTAAAAGCTGAATTAATGAGAGCACCAGCCCTCGGACTTCCTGATGTGTCCAAACCATTTTGGCTCTTTTCACATGAAAAACAAGGCATTGCTTTGGGCATATTGGCACAGCGATTGGGACCATACAAGCGGGCAGTTGCATACTTCTCTGAACAGTTAGATGAAGTAAGCAAAGGTTGGCCCAGTTTGAGAGCCGTAGCAGCAGTAGCGCTTAACATTGAAGAAGCTCACAAATTTACCATGGGCCAGAAGATAACTGCGTTGGTGTCACACAGTTTCAACAGTGCTGGAACAGAAGGGAGCACACTGGTTATCACCCTCCTGGTTCCTGAAATATCAGGCCCTTTTAGCTGAACAGGACAATGTCAATATAGCAACAACCAATATTGTGAATCCAGCATCTTATCTCAGTGGTGAAGTTACCGAACCAGTAGTCCATGACTGTTGGGATCACTCTGCACGGCTCGACCTTAAGGAGAAGGAGCTGTGGCATTGATCTGCACGGCTCGACCTTAAGGAGAAGGAGCTGTGGCATTGAGAAGATGGTAAACAGCTGGACATCTGCATGGCTCAGCCTTGAGGAGAAGGAGCTGTGGTAAACAACTAAGAGGAAGCAAAGGACTGCAGGAACACCTGCAGGCAGCGAATCCTGACTGTGTGAGAGGCGCATGGACAGCGCATGATATTTTGTATATAGCCAATTGCAATAATGTGTGTAACAAGCTGTAACCAATCATGAGTGTGTGCGCAGTGACTAAGCGAAAATTATGATATATATTGGAGTCAGACAAGACAATAAACGGCTTCAGAATATAACTCTCATAGAGTCGTGAAGTCCATCCTTCTCCCGCACATGACTGTCTGAAGACAGTGGAATCTGTTTATTGCAGTCGACCTGACTTAAAGGAAGAATCGCTGGAGGACGCTGAAGATGGAAGCAGTTTTGTGAGGCAAGGACTTCGTAAGGCCAGTTATGCAGTAACCACTATGTGTAAGGCAATTGAAGCTAACCCTCTACCTGCAGGAACATCAGCTCAAAAGGCAGAAATTATTGCCTTAATCCAAGCACTGGAAATTTCAAAAGGAAAAAGGGTCAACATATGGACAGACTCCAAATATGCCTTTGGAGTGGTACATGCTCATGGAGCTATTTGGAAAGAGGGCTGCTGACTGCTCAAGGAAAGCAAGTGAAACATGCTAAAGAGATCTTATAATTGTTGAATGCTGTGCAACTACCGAAGAAGGTTGCAATTATGCATTGTAGGGGACACCAAAAGGGCAATGCTGATCCAGAGGTTGGGAACAAATTGGCTGATTACGAGGATAAGCTGGCAGCGGAATGGACAGAAATTGTAAAAACATTTTCTTTGATCCCAGATGGTAAATTCAGTATAATAGAGAATTAAAAATTAGAATACTCTAAAGAAGATAAAGTTATGATAAACTATCTAGAAGGGAGGAAAGATCAACAAACAGGAATATATTCAATGCCAGATGGTAGAATAATAGTGCCTTATAACATTTTATGGAAACCCCTACGGGAAGAACATAATAAAACTGATTGGGGAGCAGATGCATTGTATAAATATTTAAATCAAAAAATAGTGAGTCGACAGTGAAACAAGTCACCCAGAGGTGTGAGACTTGTTTGAGAAACAATCCAAATGCTAGGTATAAGATACAAATTGGGAGTATTGGCAAGGGAAATGTGCCCGGACAACAATGGCAAATAGACTTTTCTGAACTCCCAAGAAAAGGGGGGTTTTGGTATTTGTTAGTATTAACAGACACCTTTTCAGGCTGGCCAGAAGCTTTTCCTTGTAGGACCAATAAGGCTAGAGAGGTAACGCGAATACTTTTAAACGAAATCATCCCTAGGTTTGGAGTTCCGGCAGTAATATCCTCAGACAGAGGTACCCATTTTTGTGCACAGGTAGTACAACAGGTTAGTAAAACTTTAGGGATAAACTGGACAATTAATAGGAAATATTACTATTGTTTGGAACTTTTCTGATTGTTGGGTTTGTACACATTTGCCTGAGGCACTGGGAGAAGGAATCTCCTTGGTAGGGGTCCCTCTACCTACAAAGGAAACTAATAATGACAACATAGTTGATAATTGGTGGATCAAAACTTCATATTTAAATCAGAGTTCTTCAGATTTAATCTTGAAAGTCCAAATTCCCAGTCAAGATAGTGTGTCCTTCTGGTTATGTTATAAAAGGAAACTAGAGGGTGAGAAGAAAGATGGAATTTTTGTTGGAGAGTTGCCTGAAGAGAAGTGCAATCGGACGATTACTATTGAAGGAAAAACAGAAGCAGTCACTAATTTATCTAGTGGAACTTTCAAGCATACCTCCTGGCCAAGGAGCAAAGGCAAAGGATAGTTTTGGTTGTGTGGGACATACGCCAGGAAAAGCCTCCCTTCTAATTGGATGGGTCTATGTACATTAGGGGCAGTTGTACCCAAGGACACAATTTTAAATCACACCTATCACGGAGGAAGTTGGATTCTAAATACTTTAACATGCCTTCCCAGAAATCTTCAAAGCCCCTTGCACAAAGGCCGAGTGCTTTTCATAGCTTTGTAAGGTGGTTCTTACCATGGTTAGGAGTCAGTGAATTAGAAAAATCAAAAGTAAACATCTCTGCTGTATTGGAAAGTATTGAGAACCAAACTATTGACACAATTCAAGCTTTGCAAGCTGAAGTTGATAGTTTATCACAGCTAACATTACAAAATAGAATGGCATTGGATTTATTATTGGCCTCACAGGGAGGTGTTTGTACCGTCATAAACACTAGCTGTTGCATGTATGTGGATCAAAGCGGTAGGATATCTACTGATTTGGAAGAAATTTGGATACAGACTAAGGTATTACATGGAGTGACTTTAGACAACACCTCTTGGGGATTTGAAGAAGTTTGGAACAAATTAACCTCTTGGTTACCAAATTTTAAATGGATTAAAGAACTGTTTGTGCTCATATTAATTGGTAGCCTATTCATTTTGTGTACTTGTTGTATAATTCGGTGTTCAACGTGGTATTGTCAAAAGAATATGGATGATTATGCTACCTGGAGAAAAAATAAGATCAAGCATGAAGTCGCAACAGGGAAGTACTTTAATTGACGGACAGATGATGATGGTATGTTATGAGGGATTGCGAAAGAATTCGCAAGGATGGCAGAAAAGGGGGGATTGAAACAAATATCTGAGACAAGGAAGAAGGTTTTAACATGTAAAATCAATCAGATGTGAGTTTTGTAAATTTCCTTTTGTATGCGAGGATTGTGTAAGATAAACTACTGTGGAGAACTTCTATCTTAACCAAGCAACTGGCAGGAACCGATAAGAACCAGTACAATGTTAAAATACAAGCTAAGCAAGTGGAAAGAGCCAATAAGAAAAGAGTTCATCTGGAGGACAGACGAGTTAAGGGGACCAAGTACTGCAAAAACCCACCAGAGACCACCAGAGGACCTCTGACTCATTTAACAGCGCATGTGTCAGGGACATTTGAGTATGTTAAACATTTCTCGGAAATGTCATGAATATGCTAACAACTGCAATGAATATGAATGTATGTACTCTGTATAGTTCAGATGCTGGTAACACGAGGCACGCATGTTAGGAGGAGATATCCCCCATGCGTCCGGCGCTGTAATAAAGATGTCTGCTTAATAACACTTTGATGTTATTGAGTTTGAATTTCTTAAGTTTGGATTTCTTTGAATCATTTGGCACCCCAGATGGGACACTCTCTGTTCGGCTGCGGGACCCGATGAGCCTGGGACTCTCTTGGGTACCCCCGGAGACCTTTTCCGGAGAGACTCCTGGTCTCAGTCGGATCACTGTGGGAACAGACAAGACCCTTTGGTGAGAAGACATCTTTATATTTTAAATTGGTAAGATGACCAGTCGGGTTTGGGAACCGTCCATAAGATGTGAAATGAATCACACAGGTTGGTGTATACCAGGTTGCTAGCACCTAACAGGTATACATTTGGTCATTTGGTTATTTGGCATTTTAAGTAAGGTACTTATTTGTTTGTATAAGGGGCTTGAATCCCCTCTGTTTGTATTAGGGGTTTAAGTCCCCATTTGGAGAATAAGGGATTCTGATCCCATCTGTATAAGGGGTTTGAGTCCCCATTTGGAAATGGGTCTGGTTAATTGTGATCTGACATTTGGCTATTGAATTTCAGATATCGATTATTGGTTTGTTGTTTTAACAATTGTGGTTTGATGTTTGGTTATTGAATTCTGGTTATTGGCTGTGAAATTTGCACCAGGTTAAAATACTTTGGTATGGGGGAGTCACAAAATGGTGAAATTTTGAGGAAAAGCCCACTGGGATGTGTTTTGGGCCATTGGAAGGAGTTGGGGGGACCACAGGGAAGAAGCATAGATAAGAAAACATTAATTAAGTACTGTAATCAGTGGTGGCCTCTATATAAGTTAGACGATGGAGAAAAATGGCCCTTTAACGGGACATTGAAATACAATACATCACTGCAGTTAATGTTGTTCCTCCAGAGGGAAGGAAAATGGGATGAGGTAGTTTATGCTGATATGTTTTTCTCATTGCGAAATCATCCAGAGTGGCAGAGAGACTGTGGGATTAATATACCCCCTTCAGAACCTTTTGTTCTGGCTCTGGAAAAGGAGAAAAGGAAAGAACTGGGAAAGTTGAAGTGCTGCTGCTCAGCATGCAGCATAGGACAAAGGTTTCTTAAGTTGAAGGAAAAGGGAGAATCAGAGGAGAGTGCCTCAAATTGCCAGGAAACAAACTGCCTACCGTAATAGCAGGAATGGAGTGATGGGGACCTGGGGAATCCACCCTAGCGGATCCACTGGTTAAATTAAAGCTAGGGGAACAGAAAAAGGAGGTAGAATTCTTAGTAGATACAGGAGTCTCATATTCCGTTCTAAATCAGCAACTAATTCCTGTAGATAAAGAATTTGTAAGTGTGGTGAGTGCCACAGGTCAGCAGGAAAAAGCCTTTTTCCTGCAACCACTTAAGTATAAATTAGGAAAGCATATTAGAACACACAGATTTTTTTGTATATGCCTGGGTCTCCTAAGTCACTTTTAGGAAGAGATTTGTTAGAACAATTAGAAGCTAACATTCTTTTTGAGAAAGGAAGAATTAAATTTAAGATTAAAGAAGACCAATTGATAGAGATTTTAAGCCTAGCCTTGGTTCAGACAGAAGAAAAGAACCAGATACCCCAGAATATTTTGGATCAGGTTTTTCCAGGGGTGTGGGCATCTGGAGTTCCTGGAAGGGCTAAGAATGCAGCCCCAGTGGAGATTAAACTAAGACCTGGAGCAAGACCAGTCTGAGTCAAACAATACCCTCTAAGAAGAGAAGATAGAGAAGGGATAATGAATGATTTTTTACAATTTGGGCTATTGAAAGAATGTGAATCTGAATATAACACTCCTATCCTACCAGTGAGAAAGCCTGACAGAAAAAGTTACCGCTTAGCACAGGATTTAAGAGCCATAAATAATATAGTTGAGAACCTACACCCTGTAGTGGCAAATCCTTATACGTTACTAACTAAACTTAAGGATACTCAAAACTGGTTTACCGTTTTGGATTTGAAGGATGCCTTTTTCTGTCTGCCTCTAGTCAAAGAGAGCCAGAAACTTTTTGCATTTGAATGGGAAAATCCCGACACTGAGAGAGAAACCCAGTTAACTTGGACAGTGTTACCCCAAAAGTTTAAAAACAGCCTGACTATTTTCGGAAATCAATTAGCCCGGGAATTTGAGGGGTGGGTTCCACCATCCCTGAATGGGACTCTACTACAGTATGTGGATGATCTGTTAATCACTACAGAAACCGAGGAATGCATCCAATGGACTGTTAGCTTGTTAAATTTTCTGGGACTAAGTGGTTATTGAGTCTCACAGCACAATTTTCAATTAATTCAGACATAAGTGACGTACCTCGCGTACAAGATTTCGGGAGGACAGCGGGAGCTGGGAGCAGAGCGAAAGGAGGCCATCTGTCGAACACCGAAACCCTCCACAGTAAAAGAATTAAGGACCTTCCTTGGAATGACAGGTTGGTGCAGATTATGGATCTATAATTATGGAATACTAGTAAAGCCTTTGTACGATTTGTTGAAAGGAAGCCCTTTGCAGCTAGTTTGGACTGGAGAAGCGGAAAAGGCCTTTAAGCAATTAAAGACTGAATTAATGAAAGCACCAGCTCCAGGGCTCCCTGATGTGTCCAAACCCTTTTGGCTATTTTCGCATGAAAAACAAGGCATCGCCTTGGGCATATTGGCACAATGATTGGGACGGTATAAGCGGGCAGTTGCTTACTTCTCTAAACAATTGGATGAAGTAAGCAAAGGCTGGCCCAGTTGTTTGAGGGCCGTAGCAGCAGTAGTGCTTAACATTGAGGAAGCTCGCAAATTTACCATGGGTCAGAAGATAACCATGTTAGTATCGCACACAGTTTTGGCGGTATTGGAACAAAAGGGGGCACACTGGCTATCGCCCTCCTGGTTCCTGAAATATCAGGCCCTTGTAGCTGAACAGGACAATGTCAATATAGTAACAACTAATATTGTGAATCCAGCATCTTTTCTCAGTAGCGAAATCACTGAGCCAGTAGTCCATGACTGTCTGGAGACAATGGAACCGGTTTACTCCAGTCAACCTGACTTAAAGGAAGAACCACTGGAGGATGCTGAAGATAACCTGTTCACCGACGGAAATAGCTTCGTGAAACAAGGGATCCAAAAGGCCAGTTATGCAGTAACCACTGCAGGAGAAGGATGGACTTCACAACTCTATGAGAGTTATATTCCGAAGCCGTTTATTGTCTTGTCTGACTCCAATATATATCATAATTTTCGCTTAGTCACTGCGCACACACTCATGATTGGTTACAGCTTGTTACACACATTATTGCAATTGGCTATATACAAAATATCACGCGCTGTCCATGCGCCTCACACAGTCAGGATTCGCTGCTTGCAGGTGTTCCTGTCTTCCTCGCTTCTTCTTAGTTGTTTACCACAGCTCCTTCTCCTCAAGGCCGAGCCGTGCAGATATCCAGCTGTTTACCAGCTTCTCAGTGCCACAGCTCCTTCTCCTTAAGGTCGAGCCGTGCAGATCAACACCACAGCTCCTTCTCCTTAAGGTTGAGCCGTGCAGGGTGATCCCAACAAACCAGCACTTGTAAGGTAATTGAAGCTAATCCTCTACCTGCAGGAACGTCGGCTCAGAAGGCAGAGATAATTGCCTTAATTCGAGTGTTGGAAATTTCAAAAGGAAAAAGAGTCAACATATGGACGGACTCCAAATATGCTTTTGGAGTGGTACATGCTCATGGAGCCATTTGGAAAGAAAGAGGGTTGCTTACTGCTCAAGGAAAGCAGGTGAAACATGCTAAAGAGATTCTGCAATTGCTGAATGCCGTACAATTGCCGGAGAAAGTTGTGATTATGCATTGTAGGGGACATCAAAAGGGCAGCACTGACCAAGAAATTGGAAATAATTTGGCTGATTACGAGGCTAGACGAGCTGCAGAATGACTAAATTATGTGGAAGCTTTTTCCTTAATTCCAGACGGTAAACTCAGTATTATGGAGACCTTTAAGCTATACCAAGGAAGACAAGATTATAATAAAAGACCTGGAGGGTAAAATAAGTGAGCAAACCAGAATGTACTTAACACCAGATGGGAGAATTGTAGTCCCTTATAATATTTTGTAGAAACTTCTCCAGGAGGAACAGAACAAAATGCATTGGGGAGCAGATGCATTATATAAGTCTTTGAATAAGAGAATAGTGAGCCGAAATTTGTATACCACTGTAAAACAAATCACTCATAGATGTGAAACATGCCTGAAGAATAACTCAAACACTATGCATAGGATACAAATTGGAACAATTGGAAAGGGAAATATACCTGGACAGCAGTGGCAAATAGATTTTTCTGAACTCCCAAGAAAAGGGGGGTTTTGGTATCTGCTAGTATTAAGAGATACATTTTCAGGTTGATCAGAAGCCTTTCCCTGTAGAACAAATAAGGCTAAGGAAGTGACACGAATACTTTTAAACGAAATTATTCCCAGATTTAGGGCACTAGCAGTAATATCTTCTGATGGGGGTACTCATTTTTGTGCGCAAATAGTGCAACAAGTTAGCAAGTTCTTAGGGATTGACTGACATATATTGATAAATCTGGCCAATTGGGAATTGATTTAGAAGAAATTTGGAAACGGACTAAAGTGTCCTGCTTTCCTGGAGATGGCTCTAAACACCTGCCTGCTTATTGGATGTACTGAATGAAGTCCTTGTTTTGCTTTGCTTGTGCATGTGGATTTTGCTTTACCTATGTAGGTGGGTTAACCTTGGCTAGATGCCAGATGCCCACCAAAGCTGCTCTGCCACTCCCCTTCTCAGCTGGACAAGGGAGAGAAAATATAATGAAAGGCTCATAGGTCGAGATAAGGACAGGGAGATCACTCACCAATTACCATCATAGTCAAAACAGACTTGACTTGGGGAAAATTAATTTAATTTATTACCAATCACATCAGAGTACAACAACGGGAAATAAAAGCTAATTCTTAAAACACATACCCCCACCCCTCCCTTCTTCCCAGGTTCAACTTCACTCTTGATTTCTTTCCACCTCCTCCTCCCAAGCGGTACAGGGGGAAAGGGAATGGGAGTTGCACTCAGTTCATCACACGTTGTCTCTGCCTCTCCTTCCTCCTCAGGGAGAGGACTCCTCACACTCTTCCCCTGCTCCAGCATGGGGTCCCTCCCACGGGAGACAGTCCTCCATGAACAGAATGCTCCAGCATGGGCCCTTTCTGCAGGGTGCAGTCCTTCAGGAACAGACTGCTCCAGTGTGGGTCCCCCACGGGGACACAAGTCCTGCCAGCAAACCTGCTCCAGTGTGGGCTCCTCTCTCCCAACAGGTCCTGCCAGGAGCTTGCTCCAGCATGGGCTTCCCACAGAGTCATAGCCTCCTTCAGATGCATCCATCTGCTCTGGTATGGGGTCCTCCACAGGCTGGAGGTGGATACCTGCTCCACCATTAATCTCCATGGGCTGCAGGGGCACAGCCTGCCTCACCGTGGTCTTCACCACAGGCTGCAGGGGAATCTCTGCTCCAAATGCCTGAAGCACCTCCTCCCCCTCCTTCTTCATTGACCTTGTTGGCTGAAGAGTTGTTTTTCTCTCATAATCTCAATCCTCTCTCCAGCTACAGAATGCACAAGTTTGGTTTTTTTTCTGTCTTAAATATGTTATCACAGAAGTGCTACAGCTGTCCTAATTGGCTCAGCCTTGGCCAGCTGCAGGTCTGTCTTGGAGCTAGCTGGCATAGGTGCTCTCAGACATAGGGGAAGCTTCTAGCAGCTTCTCACAGAAGCTACCCCTGCAGGCCCCCCCCCCAGCTACCAAAACCTTGCCACACAAACCCAATACAACCTATTAAATTCTTTTTATCTCAACCCACAAGTTTCTTTATCACTTTTACCCTTCCGATTCGCTCCACCATCCTATTGTAATGCAAGTGAGTGAGCGGCTGTGTGGTGCTTAGTTGCCAGCTGGGGTTAAACCACAGCAAATCTGGTGAGTGATATCAAGGACAAGAAGGGTTTCTGACAGTACTTAAGTAGCAAAAGAAAGACTAAGAAAAATGTGGGCCCACTGCTGAATGGGGCAGGGTCCCTTGATAACACAGGACATGGAAAAGGCTGAGATACTGAGTTCCTTCTTCACCTCAGTCTTTAGAGTAATATGACCAGTTTTCAGAAGTCTAAAGCCCTGGAGACCATGGAAAGTCTGAAGCAAGGAAGACTTGCCCTTGGTTGAAGAGAATCCAGTTAGGGAATACTTAAGCAAACTGGACATACATAAGTCCATGTGCCCTGACAGGATTCATGCATGAGTGCTGAGGTAGCTGACTGAAGTCACCGTGAGGCCACTTTTACCATCTTTGACCACTGCATTTGAGAGAGGTGCCTGAGGACTAGAGTAAAGCAAGTATCACTTTTATCTTCAAAAAGGGCAGAAAGGAGGACCCCAGGAAACTACAGGCCTGTCAGCCTCACCTCAGTCCCTGGGAAAGTGATAGAGCAGCTAATCCTGGGAAACTGTTCCATGCGCATTAAGGACAAGACAGTGATTGGAGTAGTCAGCATGGATTCAGGGCCACCAAGATGAAATGACTTGGAACATCTCCCATAGCAGGAAAGGTTAAGAGAGATAGGACTGTTCAGCCTGGAAAAGAGAAGGCTCAGGGGGGGATCTCCTCAAAGGGTAGAGAAAAACAAAACAAAACAAAAAAAAAACCCAAAACCAAAAAAACAAACAAAACAGACAGACAGAACAGTGGTGCCCAGTGACAGGGCAAACGACAAAAGGCACAAACTGAAAAACAGGAGATGGCTGATGAATGTAATGAAACACGTTTTGGGTTTTTGGCTTTTTGGGTTTTTGTGTTCTGGGTTTTTTTTATTGTGAGGGTAACAAAGCATGTGAACAGGTTGCCTAGAGAGATCGTCAAACTTCCATTCTGGGAGGTCTTAAAAATACATCTAGACATAGTCCTGGGTGCTGTGGTATAATCACAGTAGGCAACTAAGCACCACACAACTAAGCACTCCTCCCACAGCAGGATGAGGGAGAGGATCAGAAGAGTAAAACTGAGAAAACTCGTGGGTTGAGATAAAGACCGTTTAATAGGTAAAGCAAAAGCCATGCATGCAAGCAAAGCAAAACAAGGAATTCATTCACTACTCCCCATCAGCAGGCAGATGTTCAGCCATCTCCAGGAAAGCAGGGCTCCATCACACGTAACAGTTACCTGGGAAGACAAACACCATCACTACAAACGTCCCCCCCTTCTTCCCCCAGCTTTATATGCTGAGCATGACATCACATGGTATGGAATATCTGTTTGGTCAGCTGTCCCAGCTGTGTCCCCTCCCAACTTCTTGTGCACCTCCAGCCTACTTGCTGGTGGGGTGGCATGAGAAGCAGAAAAGTCCTTGACACAGTGTAAGCACTGCTCAGCAATAACGAAAACATCTCTATATTATCAACACTGTTTTCAGCACAATTCCAAAACATATCCCCATACTAGCTAATATGAAGAAAATTAACTCTATCCCAGACAAAACCAGGACAGTATCCACCCCTTATTCCATACCATTTATGTCATGCTCAGGTTCCACACTACTGCAACACATCCTTACCCACCCCTTCCTCTGTAAAATCTTACACTGAGTTCACTTCGTTTGTGACTTACTTTGGGCTCCATCTATTATGGTGGTCACTCAGGACAGGAGAGGTGGTGTGTTGCGTGGAGTGACTGGGCAGCAAAACCAGCTTACTGCTGTACTTGCACTGCTTCTTGTAAGGCTTCTCGTCCATTTGTTCAGGCGGTTCCTGCTGTAGTACTTCCCATAACATACAACTCAAATCCCAATTTACAACAATTTGAGTGTATCCATTACAGCATCCACCCCTAGTCCCTTTGGACTAGGCCATAAGGTTTAACATTGCAATGAATTCCTCCTCTTGCCTTTAGCTTGGCTAACAGCAAGAGGTTCATGCTATAATACCTTTGACATATGACAGCCACGGAACTTGTGACATACATGTAACACTGCCGATGTACAACTCAAATAATGGATTATTTTAACCCAGGATTAAATCACCTCGAGGTACACGATGGACTCCCTCATCCTTCCACATCACCCACCAAGTGCATGTGGGTCCTTGAGAAAAAAACAATCCCATGAATAGGTTTGCCCTTACCCAAGGAAGAAATAACTCAGACTGTTTTTCCCAGCCTGTCCCTTATATGTACTACAGGGACCTTATCTCCTTCCACAGTGCGCAGCGGTTTTGACTGGGCAAGGCTAGGTCAACTGGCAGATCCTCTAGTGTTAACTAGACAAGTTGGCTTCTGCTAAATGTTTATCCCAATGCTTGAATGTCCCACCAGCCATTGCTCTCAGCGTAGTCTTTAACAGTCCATTGGATCATTCAATTTTCCAGGAGGCTGGTGCATGATAGGGGACATGATATACCCACACAATGACATGCTCTTTGGCCCAGGTGTCTATGAGGTTGTTTCAGAAATGAGTCCTGTTGTCCAAATCTTTCAGGGGTGCTGTGTCGACATAAAACTTGCTTTTCAAGGCCCAAGATAGCATTCTGGGCAGTGGCATGGGTCACAGGGTATATCTCCAACCACCCAGTAGTCACTTCCACCACTGTAAGCACATGGCACTTGCCTTGGCAGGTTTGTGGGTGTATGATATAGTCAGTCTGCCAGGCCTCCCCATATTTGTATTATTTCAGCCATTGTCCTCTATACCAAAAAGGCTTTAACCGCTTTGGCTCGCTTTGATTATGGTACATGTTTTATGTTCATGGAAAACCTGTGCAATGGCATCAGTGATTGTCGTGGTTTAGCCCCAGCCGGCAACTAAGCACTGCTTCTGAAGCAGCTCAAACTCCTTCATATGCTGTCAAAATCTCTTTCTCAGCTGGAGTATAGCGGGTTTCAGATCTTCTATATCCTCAGCTCTAGAGGTCGACCTTGTGTCTCTCCAGGTGCTTTCTGCCAGAGGCTCCAGGTGGGGCTGTTACCCCTGGCTGGGGTGTAGAGCACATTTTTAACACCTTGTCCTGCCTGGACTGGCCCAAGGGCTACTACATGTACTATTTCCTGTTTAATTTGTTCAAAGGCTTGTCATTGCTCAGGGCCCCATTTGAAATCGTTCTTCTTCTGGTTCACTTGATAAAGAGGACTTACAATCAGACTGTAATTTGGAATATGCATTCTCCAGAAACCTACAATGCCTAAGAAAGTTGTGTTTCCTTTCTGCTAGTCAGTGGGGGGACAGCTGGTTTTTTTGTTGATCACATCCATTGGGATCTGAAAACGTCCATCTTGCCAGTGCCATTTTATTCCTAGAAACCGTATCTCCTGTGCAGGTCCTTTGACCTTACTTTGTTTTATGGCAAAACTGGCTTTCAAAAGGATTTGGATTATTTTCTTCCCTTTCTCGAAAAACGTCTTCTGCTCTGTTGCCTCAGATGATGATGTATTGCAGGTGTTCTGGAGCTTCACCCTGTTTCAGTGCAGTCTGGATCAGTCCATGGGCAAATGGTAGGGCTGTGTTTCCAGCCCTGGGGCAGTCAGTTTCAGATGTACGGGACGCCCCTCCAAGTGAAAGCAAACTGTGGCCTGCACTCTGCTGCCAAAGGGATCAAGAAAAATGCTTTGTTGATATCAATTGTGGCGTACCACTTGGCTGCCTTTGACTCCAGTTCATATTGAAGTTCTAGCATGTCCGGCACAGCAGCACTCAGCAGTGGTGTGACTTCATTCAGGCCGCAATAGTCCGCTGTTAGCTAGCCTCCACCCTCCCTCAGACTTTTGCACTGGCCATATGGGGCTGTTAAAGGGTGAGCGAGTCTTGCTGATCACTCCTTGGCTCTCCAGCTGATGAATCAGCTCATGGATGGGGATCAAGGAGTCTCTGTTGGTGCGATATTGCCACCGGTGCACTGTTGTAGTAGCAATCGGCACCTGTTGTTCTTTGACCCTGAGCAACCCCACCACAGAAGGGTCCTCTGAGAGACCAGGCAAGGTGGACAGCTGTTTAATTTCTTCCGTCTCCAAGGCAGCTATACCAAAAGCCCACCGGTACCCTTTTGGGTCCTTGAAATACCCTCTCCTCAGGTAGTCTATGCCCAGGATGCACGGAGTCTCTGGGCCAGTCACAATGAGGTGCTTTTGCCACTCATTCCCAGTTAGGCTCACCTCAGCCTCCAACACAGACAGTTCTTGGGATCCCCCTGTCACTCCAGAAATACAGGTGGATTCTGCCCCTTTATAGCTTGATGGCATTAGGGTACACTGTGCACCAGTGTCCACCAGAGCTTAGTACTCCTGTGGGTCTGATGTGCCAGGCCATCCAACCCACACAGTCCATGTCAACCCAGTTGTCCCATTCCTCCACCTGTCCGAAGGCAGGGCCCCTCTGTTCCTGGTCAGAGTCTTCATTACTTGATTTTTGTAACTGCAAACCATAAGTCCCTTCATCAGGGTGAAAAGTACAATCAGCCCTTCTACTCTGCCCAACAGACACTGGAGCAGTAATTTTCCTGGATGGATGCTTTTCGGCTGTTGTTTTTCCTTATAGTTCCTACACCCGAGCTTCTAGTCTCCAGGTAGATTCACCATCCCACTTCCTCATAACCTCCCCCAGTTACACAGGAAGAGCCACAGTTGTGTGCACCACCAGTACTCTTTCCCTTGAAAAGAAAAAGGCTGACTTAATAGCTGAGACATTGGTTGGTGTGGGTGAGGAAGACCTATCTTTCTCAGATTGCTTGGACAATCATTGGGTCAGTTTCTCTACAGCTGAAACGTAGGCCTGTAGGGAGGATGCGAGATTATCTTTGTATTCTCGGAGTTATCTGGCCAGTCCATCTATAGTTGGTGCCTCCGTGTCTGTCCAGCTCATTATTGCCAGGGTGTTGGCATATGATATCAGTGCATTTTGTACAAACTTTCACCACATGGACCACGTGCACTGAATTTCATCTGGGTCATTGTATACCTGGTCATCATCCAGGTTGCTACAGATCACCTCCACCACAGATACTGGATACCTCCCTCAATGGTGGTCCATTTGCTTTGGGAATTTACAAGATCTTCCTTGAAGGGATGCCTGTCCTTCACACTTGACAAGAGCTGCCGCCAAAGACTGAGAACTCATGCCCTTTTCCCAATCCCTTTGTCAATGGCCTTATCCCTAGCAAGGGATCCCAGCTGCCAGGCTTCCTTACCCTCTAATTCCTGACTACTGGCCCCAATATCCCAGCATTGGAGTAACCATCTGAGAATCAGCTCACCTGGTTGAGGGCTAAAATCTTTTTGCATATCTCACAGCTCACTTAGGGATAGGGATCAGGTGGTTTCCGATTCATTTATGATTTCAGTCCCTTCCTCCTCCTGTTCTTGTGACTGCTCTGCTGCGGAACAGGTTGCCTCTTCTGATTCTCTCTCCTGCTCCCTCTTAGGAGAGGCTTCTTCATCCCTTACTAAATGAGCTGACTTCTGCTTCCATTGCTTCTTTTTAGTTTTAGGAGCAACTGATATAGTGTCTGGTTTAGCCACAGTGTCTGTTGGTATGTTTTCAGATCCAGAGACCCTCTCTTCTTGAGGATGCTGCATAATATCGAGCAATGTTTGGTAGGTGCTGGCCAGGGCTCAGAATAGTGCAGTAAGTTGTGCCTCTTTGGAATAGCAAATACTCAGCAATAACGAAAACATCCCTGAAAACATTATTTTTCCAGCACATATTCAAAACATAGCCCCATACTATGAAGAAAATTAACTGTATCCCAGCTTAAACCAGCACACCTGGTATGAGGAAAACCAATCACTTTTCCAGCAACTGGATGCGCTATTAAAAATAAGCTCATGCAACAGAGCAAGGAAAAAACCACAGATGTTCTCCAAACTGTAACCAAGGTGGTAGGGAATTAAAATAAAATAGGGTTAGAAAATAGGTTTGTGAATTTGTAGCAAGTTGTAACTATAAGAACATTATGCACCAGCAATGCTGCTCCAGAACCCACCTAACCCTTCCCATCTTGATTTAATTATCAAGGAGTTAAGTGTAACATTGTGATCATGGTATTATGTTTTGTTCTAATAACAAGTAGTCAGAAAGAAGGAACACCTTGGTCAGTTCTACGGTCCGGTGGGTGGGTAATTATTCATTCTATAGTCCTGTCTTAAAACAAAGGACTGTGGGGTGAATGATTGCATATTGGACCGATAGCCCGTGAAGATGTATTTAGTGTTGCCAAGTTTAAATGAACTTTGGAGGAAAGGTAATTCCGGCAGGGGGAGATCGCGACCACCGACTCAGAGACCACCCACTCAAGAAACCCTCCGACTCAAAAGATTAAGGAAGTAAAATCCCAAGAAATTATAGTGAGCTTGCGTGGTCATTTACATGGTAGGCGAGGAATATTTAACCAATCATTGTATGGACACTTGATGAATATGTATTAATCTTGCCTATAAATGTTTGATTTTTGAACCGATCGATGAACACGATTTAGGAGGAGCTATCCCCCGTGTTCCCGGCGCCGTGAATAAAGAATGCCTGCCTTTTAACACTACATTGGTGTTACGAGGTTTATTCCCGATTTCGGTGACAAAACTACATTCAAGTCTCCAGAAAGTGGGCAAAGACTTCCCAATTGACATACAAAAATAACATTTTATTATTCTCCCTTTAATTGAAGCAAATATAACAAGTGTTTAGCACTCCCTGCAGCTACAGATTTTAAAGCTTTGGTTCTGTACTTGTTATTAATTTACTAGTTCTCACTAACATCCCATGTCAGTAGTGTTTTCTGTTTCTAGAGAATTTCAAAGTCTTGTGACAGTCCCATTGTCTTTTATTTGGTGGTGCTACAGGGGTCAGTGATACATTTATGTACTTTCTGGAAGGTTATTGATTACATGATTAGTTTAACTTTTAAAGATTTCTTTAGCCTAATAACCGTGATTATGTTTAACAGCCTACTCTCATATGACGTGCGGAAACAAACTTCACAACTCAAAAGAGTTATAAAGCAGGTATGTTTATTACGGCGCCGGGTGCAAGGGGGGGGGTCGCTCCTCCGAACTTGCACACCATTTTGGCGAGCAGGCAAATATTTATTACACAAAGGCATATATATTCATATGATTACGCAATACAAAACATACATATGAAGTGAGGCGGAGTAGTTCCAAAGGTTTGCGTCAGCAGTTTATGTTATCAATTCACAGGCTCAGATCTGTCTCTGGTGGTCTTTTACTTCTTCAGGGGTCTTATCTTCCCCTTTTGTCTTTTAGATGAACTTCAGTCGTTTACACATGCTCTCTTCTTACTTGATGGTTTCAACAGTTGTTAACAAGTTCTAAGTTCTGTGATAAGACTATCATTGTAGTTCCCGTTATCACTTCCTTTGTTTAGCAAGTCAGTCCTTGATAAGCTTAACCCTTAACAGACGTCACAGGCGCCAGCCGGGGTAAGTGAGTTTTAAAAAGAATAAACAGAAGACGATAAACAGGGATCAATATTGTCGTGGTTTAGCCCCAGCCGGCAACTAAGCACCACGCAGCCGCTCGCTCACTCTCCCTCCCACAGTGGGACGGGGGAGAGAATTAGGAAAAACCTCGTGGGTTGAGATAAACACGGTTTAATAGGACAGAAAGAAAGAAGGGAACAATAATGATAATACCAACAAAGGAATGTACAAGAACAAGTGAGGCCCAATACAGAAATTGCTCACCACCCCGTGATCGACAGCCCGTCCCCGAGCAGCGATTTCCGCCCCGCGGCCAACTCCAGTTTATGTACTGGGCATGATGTCAGATGGTAGGGAATATCTCTTTGGCCAGTCTGGGTCAGCTGTCCCGGCTGTGTCCCCTCCCAGCTCCCCGTGCACCCCCAGCCTGCTTGCTGGCAGGCCAGCACAAGAAGCTGGACTGTCCTTGACGGCTCAGCAACAACCCAAAACATCAGCACATTATCAACAGTTCCTCATCCCAAATCCAAAACACAGTCTCACACTAGCTTCTGTGAAGAAAACCAGCTCTATCCTGGCTGAAACCAGGACAGTATCCACCCCTTATTCCATACCATTTACGTCATGCCCAGGTCCTATACTTTTCAATACATTCCAATTATTCATTATTACTCTTCCTGTCTTTTAATATATACACACAGATATCACTTTCTTAGTCCATGGGCCATCACTTAAAATGTCTATGGAGTTCAGTCAGTCCATGACTCTGGGCTTCATCCATCATAGCAGTCTCTCAGGGCAGGGGAGATGGTATGTGGTGTTGGAGTAGTCACAGTGCCTGCCACATTGCCATCAGACCCAGAGAGCCTCTCTCCCCTTTGCATAGTGTTAAATAGAGCTCGGTAGGCATGGGCCAGGCCCCAGCACATGGCAATGATTTGTGTCTCCTTGGAGCTGCCAGGCTGACAGCATACTTCTTCCAAATATTCTGCTAGTTTATCAGGATTCTGCACTTGTTCGGGAGTGAAGCTCCAAAACACCGGAGGTGCCCACCTCCCTAGGCATTTGCCCATGCTGTTCCACACACCTTGCCATTCATAACTATCCAGCCTTGGGGCAGATCTCCGGGTGATATTCTTAAATTGCTTGCCAACCTTAGACAAAACCGAAACAATGTTCCCCAGAAGTAGCAATAGAGGTATTTTAACTACCCAAGGGTGTTCAAAATACTGAAAAATTATTGTGATGAAGGAGGAAATGTTATGATAGAGGGTAGCAAAGGTACCACTCTGCATTTCCTCCATAAAAAACCTTTCAGAGGCAGAAGTATAATTGCTAATCGTCTCCACAAGACTGTAGCCAAAATACAGTAACGGCTTTAGTACAGAGCTCAGATGATACCACATTAAGCTCAAGGTCAGTGCTCTAAAAACAAAATTCACAGGCGAGACATTACTAATCATTGCAGAGTACAGCAGCCCGCAGAAACCAACACCAATCCTTAACATGTACAGCAAAGACGAGAGCATGATGCAAATCAAATAAACTGATATTGTGACCTGCAACCGATATTATCTCAAGCCTCGGGCCCCACGTTGGGCGCCAAAAAGGACTGTCGTGGTTTAGCCCCAGCCGGCAACTAAGCACCACGCAGCCGCTCGCTCACTCTCCCTCCCACAGTGGGACGGGGGAGAGAATTAGGAAAAACCTCGTGGGTTGAGATAAACACGGTTTAATAGGACAGAAAGAAAGAAGGGAACAATAATGATAATACCAACAAAGGAATGTACAAGAACAAGTGAGGCCCAATACAGAAATTGCTCACCACCCCATGATCGACAGCCCGTCCCCGAGCAGCGATTTCCGCCCCCCGGCCAACTCCAGTTTATGTACTGGGCATGACGTCGGATGGTAGGGAATATCTCTTTGGCCAGTCTGGGTCAGCTGTCCCGGCTGTGTCCCCTCCCAGCTCCCCGTGCACCCCCAGCCTGCTTGCTGGCAGGCCAGCACAAGAAGCTGGACTGTCCTTGACGGCTCAGCAACAACCCAAAACATCAGCACATTATCAACAGTTCCTCATCCCAAATCCAAAACACAGTCTCACACTAGCTTCTGTGAAGAAAACCACCTCTATCCTGGCTGAAACCAGGACAAATATCTAAGTGTTTAAAAGCAGATAGTTATGTCTCTATATCACATAGTCCTTAGGCTATACTTGCCTCAAGGCTAACGTTTCAGCTATGTGTAAATAGTTCATCACAAGAAATGTGTGCGTGTAGAACCAAGAGGCCTCATGAAATTAAAACAAAGAAGGGTTAAGAGCAAGGACTGAGAGATTAATGAGTACAGAGAAGATATCTTAACCTTGAGAATAGAAACATCCTAGCAGGAGTGCTCAAACAAGGATGATAAGAAGGAACCGCTTGGCTGTACAACAGAAGGGGCAAACATCCAAGGAGAAGAAACTATCCTCAGGAGACCCTCGAAGCCACCGAGGCGAAGGGCTCTGGAGTGAAGGATTGCGCCGGGGAACCCTTCCCGAAGCGGCCAAACCACGAAGGCAGCAGCACAGGGAGAGAGAGTGTGCCCCAGTCCCCCCACCCAGCCGGCAGAGCGGGCTCCTGATGAGCGGCAGCTCTGACTCAGCGCGGGTGGGGACTAGAGCGGCGGCGGCCAAAGCCCCTCACCTACAAGAGCAGCCCCAGGGAGCGCGAGTGACCTGGAGTGCAGCGAACAGGGTGGGCAAACAGGACGTGGCGCATCAGAAGGACGTAGCGCGTCAGTTTGCGCAGGCAGGGCGTGCAGGGAAGGCGTGCGGGCAGGGCGCAGTTTCCCCCCGGCACTAGAGGCTCTCTGACAAGTGGCCATCGGCCTCCCAGAGGAGGCTCAGCCATGGTCGCCACTCAGCTGAAAACCGTGGCCAGAAAGAATGTGGTGACACAGACAGAGCTCCCGCTCAAGCACGCAGCTGTCCAAGTGTCCGGCTGCAAAGAGTGCCTGAGCCTGTCGGTTGTACCAGAGACCAGCGGAGACACCACCTGCGTGCGGTGCGACCAGGTGAGTGACCTGCTCAGCCTGGTGGCAGAGCTGAAAGAGGAAGTGGAGAGGCTGAGGAGCATTAGGGAGTGAGAGAGAGAGAGAGATTGGTGGAGCCACACCCTGCCATCCCTGAGGCAGGGGCAGCTGGTGGAGGCTCCACAAGCAGCAGGGGATCCCCTGTCCTCTTGCTGCCAGGCAGAAGAAGGGGACCTAAGAGATGAGGGGAAATGGAAGCAGGTCCCTGCTCCGAGAGGCCGGCGAATCCCCTCTCGGCCTCCCTCACCGTCCCAGCTGCCCTTACACAACAGGTATGGGGCTCTGGAACGTGAGGGACAGGAACATGAGGACCCTGACGAAGGTCCATCCAAGGGGGTGCCTAGGGTGAGTCAGCCAGCCCCACGCATCAAGAAGTCCTCTGTTAAGAAAAAAAGGAGGGTAATTGTCATAGGCGACTCCCTTCTGAGGGGTACAGAGGGCCCAATATGTCAACCAGACCCAACTCACAGGGAAGTCTGCTGCCTCCCTGGGGCCCGGGTGAGAGATGTCACCAGGAAACTCCCTGGTCTGGTTCGGCCCACTGATTACTACCCCCTGTTGGTCATGCAGGTTGGCAACGGTGAGGTTGCACTAAGCAGCCCAAAGGCAGTCAAAAAGGACTTGAGAGTGTCACCAAAATCGGGAATAAACCTCGTAACACCAATGTAGTGTTAAAAGGCAGGCATTCTTTATTCACGGCGCCGGGAACACGGGGGATAGCTCCTCCTAAATCGTGTTCGCTCGATCAGTTCAAAAATCAAACATTTATAGGCAAGATTAATACATATTCATCAAGTGTCCATACAATGATTGGTTAAATATTCCTCGCCTCACATGTAAATGACCACGCAAGCTCACTATAATTTCTTGAGATTTTACTTCCTTATTCTTTTGAGTCGGAGGGTTTCTTGAGTGGGTGGTCTCTGAGTCGGTGGTCGCGATCTCCCCCTGCCGGAATTACCTTTCCTCCAAAGTTCACTTAAGCTTGGCAACACTAAATAGATCTTCACGGGCTATCGGTCCAATATGCAATCATTCACCCCACAGTCCTTTGTTTTAAGACAAGACTACAGAATGAATAATTACCTACCCACCGGACCGTAGAACTGACCAAGGTGTTCCTTCTTTCTGACTACTTGTTATTAGAACAAAACATAATACCATGATCACAATGTTACACTTAACTCCTTGATAATTAAATCAAGATGGGAAGGGTTAGGTGGGTTCTCGAGCAGCATTGCTGGTGCATAATGTTCTTATAGTTACAACTTGCTACAAATTCACAAACCTATTTTCTAACCCTATTTTATTTTAATTCCCTACCACCTTGGTTACAAGAGCACTGGGGCGACTGGTCGATGGGGCGGGAGCACAGGTAGTGTTTTCATCAATCCCTTCAGTGACTGGAAAGAACGCTGGAAGGAATAGGAAAGCACATCTGATCAACATATGGCTTATCAACACATATAGCATCTATTACCATCTTAAGTCCAGATCCTCTAACAGCATCTAGGAACCTAATTCCTACCAGATCCCTGTGGGAATGAGGAACCAAAAGAAGCAATATCCTAAAAACCTTTTGTTGTGGTTTCACCTCTAGCCAGCAACTAAGCACCACGCAGCCACTCGCTCACTCCCCCACAGTGGGATGGGGGAGAAAATCGGAAGAGTGAAAGTGAGAAAACTCATGGTTTGAGATACAGACAGTTTAATAGGTAAAGCAAAAGCCACGCACGCAAGCAAAGCAAAACAAGGAATTCATTCACCACTCCCCATGGGCAGGCAGGTGTTCAGCCATCTCCAGGGAAGCAGGGCTCCATCACGCCTAACGGTTTCTTGGGAAGACAGATGCCATCACTCCGAACGTCCCTCCACCCCTTCCTTCTTCGTCCCAGCTTTATGTACAGAGCATGACGTCATATGGTATGGAATCTCTCTTTGGCCAGCCTGGGTCAGCTGTCCCGGCTGTGTCCCCTCCCAGCTTCCCGTGTACCCTCAGCCTTCTTACTAGCAGGCCAGCATGAGAAGCTAGACTGTCCTTGACTACTTAGCAACAACTCAAAACATCAGCACCTTATCAACATTTTCTCATCCCAAATCCAAAACATATCCTCACACTGGCTTCTATGAAGATAAACCAATTCTACCCTGGCTGAAACCAGGACATTATCCACCCCTTATTCCATACCATTTACGTTATGCTCAGGTACCACACTATCCAATACAACCTCATTAACCACCACCCCCCTTCCCATCCTTTAATATAATACACAGATTATTGTCCCATTAGTACATAGACCTCCCTCCAAAATGTCCATGAAATGTCCATTGAGTTCATTTAGTCCATGACTTCGGGCTCCATCCCTTACGGTGGTCACTCAGGACAGGTGAGGTGGGGTGTTGCATGGAGTTATTGGGCACCAAAGCCAGCTCAGGTCAGGTCACTGCTGCAGTTGCACTGCTTCTCGTAAGGCTTGTCCTCCATTGGTTCAGGTGGTTCCTGCTATAGTAGTTCCTATAACATGCAACTCAAATCATGGGTTACAACAGTTTAAAGGTATTTCCATTACAGTCTCCACCCCTGGGCCCTTTGGACTGGGCCATAGGGTTTAACATTGCAATGAACTCCTCCCCTTGCCCCTGCTCCAGCTTGGACTTATCCACAGACTGCAGTCCCTTCCATGAGCCACAGTCTCTCCAGGGGTATATCTGCTGTGGCATAGACTTATCCACAGTTGCAGTCACTTCAAGGTGCACCTGCTCCAAAATGGCCTCCTCCATGGGCCACAATACCTCCAGAGATAAATCTGCTCCAGTGTGGCCTTACCCATAGCTCCAGTCGCTCCAGGAATGTACCTGCACTATCGAGGGCTTCTCCATGGCCACACACTTTGAGGTACTCCAGCATGACCTCATGCACAACCACTGATGCTACAAGGTGTACCTGCTGCAACATGGATTTACCCACAGCCACAGACGCTTCAAGATGTACCTTCTCCAGCGTGGATTTGTCAGTGTGCCACAATCCCATCAGAGGTATACCTGCTGCAGCACAGACATAACCATGGCCACAGATGCTTCAAGATGTACCTGCTCTGGCATGGACTTATTCACGGCCACAGACGCTTCGGGGTGTCCTGCTCCCACATGGACTCGTCCACAGGTCACAGTCCCTTCAACTTGAGTTCACACTGGAGTTCCAGTCTGTCCAGCACAGCTGCACAGAAAAAGCAGCAATGCCCTGGCCGCCTGCCAGCCCAGGCACATCGCCATTGCTGTTATCAAAATGTTCCCAGGCACAGCAGAGTAAGACGATCAGCGGTACAGCAGTATGGCAAGCAGCGAAAGCAAAAAAGCAGCCACTAACAAGCACTAGACTCTAATATACGTAAGGAAAGCAAACCCATGGCAAGCACAGGGGCCTGGCAATTAATAGCTAAACAGCAATAACAGCTATAAACTCAATCTATCTAGCACATTCCAAACAAATCTGTCTTTATCTCAAACCCTTCATGCCTCACGTTGAGCGCCAAAAAGGACTGTCATGGTTTAGCCCCAGCTGGCAACTAAACACCATGCAGCTGCTCGCTCACTCCCCCACAGTGGGAGGGGGGAAAGAATCAGAAGAGTAAAAGCGAGGAAACTCATGGTTTGAGATACAGACAGTTTAATAGGTAAAGCAAAAGCCGCGCACGCAAGCAAAGCAAAACAAGGAATTCATTCACTACTCCCCATGGGCAGGCAGGTGTTCAGCCATCTCCAGGGAAGCAGGGCTCCATCACGCCTAACGGTTTCTTGGGAAATCCAAATCCAAAACATAGCCTCACACTAGCTTCTGTGAAGAAAATTAACTCTACCCTGGCTGAAACCAGGCCACTGAGACAGTGATCAAACCTTGGAACAGGCTGTCCAGAGAGGTGGTGGAGTCACCATCGCTGGAAGTGTTCAAAAAAAACATGTAGACGTGGCACTTCAGGACATGGTTTAATGGGCATGGTGGTGTTGGGTTGATGGTTGGACTTGATGATCTTAGAGGTCTTTTCCAACCTTAATGATTCTGTGATCCTACTGCATTTCAGTCAGGCAATTTGAGCTATGAGACAAAGCTTTTAAGACACTGGCACCAGGGCTTCATACAGTAAGTGAAAACAAGTTCTATTGACATCAGAGGTTAAGGATTTAATCTACAAGGTGTAATCCTGCTTTCCAGTACTGGCCAGGCTCTTTATCCTTGCAGTTTCACAAACAGGCCTACCTGCAGGCTGTTCCCATTATGAGCTCCCATCCTCTGCTCACATGAACTCTCATGCCCACGTAGCAAATGGAGAGACAGAGTAACGCATCCATTGAACAGCAACTATTTTTCTAGCAATTTCTCAGTTTATTGATTTGACTGAAATCAACGCAGCCCTCAACAGCACAAGGTTTAGATCTTATGCAAGGGGAATGGTAACATTTCCTTCAGAGGGAGCATCTCGCCTTACCCTCAGCCCACCAACCTCCAGCCTCTTTATTTGAGGTTTGGGAAGAGACTGGTGAGTAAAACTTACATGTGGAAAGTCTAAATATCAAGAAATCAAGTTCCAGTAGGGCTTTCACAGTGTGTTAAGCAGAAGATATTTTTTCAATTTTAAAGAAAAAGAACAAAAGGGGGAAGTGTGATCACTCTTCTAAATGGTTACCCTGTCCTTACTGCATAATGGGGATTAATCCTTCAGCTCAGTCTCAACAAGGTGAGGATGTTCGGTATAAAAGCACTGAGACTGGCACACAGAACAGAGCCTGTCAAAGCTTCCCACTTGAGAAGCAGAACTTAAGCTCAAAGTAGAAGCATATATCAATCTGGATATGCTAAGAAAAATTCTTCCTATGATCTTCAGTAGCAAAATACATGGAAAGAGGAAGGAAAAGTTATCAGGGCACTACGACCTTAGTAGCAGCCAAGAGCAAATGTCCTGTGTATAACAGGTAATGAAGTATTATGAAAGAGAGGGGCAAATGCAGGAACTTGGAAATACTAGCGAGGCTTCACTGAATGTTACTTACACGGCCAGTCACTTGTGTTCAAGGCAGGTGGCTTCAAATCTAACCAATACATTAGAAAGCTCTTCAGCTCCTCTTATACATCCTTCCCAGAGTGTCGTGGTTTAGCCCCAGCCGGCAACTAAGCACCACGCAGCCGCTCACTCACTCCCCCTCCCACAGTGGGACGGGGGAGAGAATTAGGAAAAAAAAACCTTGTGGGTTGAGATAAACACGGTTTAATAGGACAGAAAGAAAGAAGGAAACAATAACGATAATACCAACAAAGGAATGTACAAGAACAAGTGATGCCCAATACAGCGATTGCTCACCACCCAGTGATCAACAGCCCGTCCCCGAGCAGCGATTTCCGCCCCCCGGCCAACTCCAGTTTATGTACTGGGCATGACATTGTATGGTAGGGAATATCTCTTTGGCCAGTCTGGGGTCAGCTGTCCCGGCTGTGTCCCCTCCCAGCTCCCAGTGCACCCCCAGCCTGCTCGCTGGCAGGCCAGCACAAGAAGCTGGACTGTCCTTGACTACTTAGCAACAACCCAAAACATCAGCACATTATCAACAGTTTCTCATCCCAAATCCAAAACACAGTCTCACACTAGCTTCTGTGAAGAAAACCAGCTCTATCCTGGCTGAAACCAGGACACAGAGAAAGGAAATAAAAACTTTTCCCTTAGTCTTAAAGCTACAAGATAGGGCAGAAAATTTAAGATGATCATGAATAAGCTTGGGTCAGAAATTTGATGGGGAATTTAGCCATCAAATCATTGAGCTTCAACATAGTACTTGATAACTTTGTCATGGACTCCAATGTTTCAGGAGGTTAAGGACATGTGTCAGTACAATCCAAATGCACTTCTCCTTCAGACTGTCTATTTCCTCCCACTGACATACTTCAAGGTAAATGAAAATCATATAGTCGATGCTAGCATCATACAGACTTAAAGATAACATGCATCTCAGTAGGGATCCCCCTCAAAAATCTTAAATTTCTTCACTTATTTATGTCTATATCTAATCCTCAAGAATCAGAGCAGGTCTCCAGTGCTCCTCTTACTGAATTATATTTACAAGGCCTCCTTAAGTCTGGAAAATGCCAGGACTCTTATAAAAAAAAGGTTGTGATATAACTCATACAATGCCCTAATTCAGACCAAGAGTACCACCTAGCTCATTATACTATGGATAGTAAGTTATGCTTAGGGAAGGGCTAAGAATCACTGTAGTGGTCCCCCTCCCCCCCCCCCCCCAAAGGTTGGTTGGGTTTTTGGGGTTGGGGGGGGTTGGGTGTTTTGGGTTTTTTTCCTCCCCTCAGCCTCCGGCACTTTGTGGCTCTGGAACTGCTTGAACTGGAACTATATTTGTGCTTAAAAAGCAAGAGTGGTTTTTTTCTGCAGTTAGGAAGATATTTTTGTACGCACTTTGTTCAAAGCCGCTCATCAGAGGAACATTCGCAAACATCCATTGCTGCCCACTATTAACAACAAAAGATCAGGCTTGTTGGGTAAAAATCCTGGTCTGGGAAAGCAACTGCTCCGTGCCCAAGCACTGCTCTTCTCTACTTTTTTTTTTTTTTTTCAAATCACATTCCCCTCACATTTCTTCTGTATAGTTTGTCCTCATAGTACTTCCAAAGTTTCAAGAAAGGTTTTTAAAAGAAATTAGAGTTTCTGTGATAATTCCTCTTGGGGAGATGCATAGAAAACAAGCCATACTACCTTTTTGTAATGATTTTGCTAGGAGATTTGTTATTCCTCACTTTTAAAAGAAGGTTATCTGTGAAAGAGTTTTGCAAGACTGAATAGACCCAAACGCTGGGGGAGGCTTGAAGCCCAATTGGGTTAAAGTGCACAAGAACTGGGCAGTTACCATGGCTATTGATTTATGACTGATTAATTATCTCACAAAGCTCCAAGGAGAATAGTATGACCCCAAAATGTTTAAGAGAACACAGAAGAGAAAGCTGCCCTTGACAAAACCAAGAACATTGGATATTTCACACAAGAGACAAAAGAGAAAATATCATGGACATGTGGCAGATGAGGTCTGAATCCAGCAGAAGCCAAACGAGCATAGTGGTATTTAGACATTGAAACAACCAGTTTCCCCATAAGAAGTATTTTTGTTATTTCTTACTGGAATTTGCTCCTCAGCCTACTAGCCCAACAGATCCCATTATTACTTGAGCATCAGGGCATATTGCCAGATAAACTTTCCTAGGCTTTCCTGAGAGGTTAGTTCCTGCTCTTCTCAAGTCTTGACAAGCAGAGGATAAAGTGTATTTGCTTAAAATAATTAAGGGTGTTTTATTATTATTACTTTAAAGCTTAAAGCTATCAAAGACTGGATTTTTTTTAATTTAAAAAAGCTTTACTTAAACACTGAGGAACATTGTCCTCACACAGGACAATGGTCTACAGGTTACACAGGAGTTCAGACTACATAAGAGCAGTCCATTTTGACTTTGGCTTTTATAAACCAAAGCAAGCTGAATCAAATACATATCTAACACCAGTGGTGGACAAAGTAGGGAGTTACCCAGACAACTGATTAATTACAAACACATCACTTACCATGTAAACAGGTGCTTTGGTGCTCCCACCCTACCCCATTCCCAGTTAGATTGGGCTCATCTGATAGTTAACCACATAAATTACTCCACTATGAACTGCCACATGTGTTATCCACAACAGGGCCATGTCACCCAATAGGATGATTATTTAACAGTGCCAAATGAAGTACCCTATTTATTAAGCTCCTGAAGAAAGAGCTGTATTAAAAAAACACAAGCCACCACCAAAACCCAACAAAATAAAACAAAAAACCCCAATCATTTTTAAGATTACCAGCATTTTGCACAAGGGTTGTATGAACACCTACTACACTACTCTGTGCACCAACCAAGACTGGAGAACATGTTCTAGCAAACCTATTGTAGGAAAAAAATAACATTGCTGTCAGTCTTCAAAATGAAAAACCCATCCTAACAAGAGTGTGTTATCTTGAGGGCCAGCCCTGAAGGAATGTTACTTATAATCTACATTGATTTTAATCAACTAAATCTGGCTGGAAGTCCTTCCCTTAATTTTTAAAACATTACAGAGTTTCCTTTTGACATAGTATTTCTGTTTCAAAATTCACCCATTTTTAAAAACTCCATTGTCTTGTATTCTTTAAGGAACAACCAACACAAATTTACTTGAGCAAATCCTTGCTTCTTCAACTTTTCCAAGTGGGTATCAGACTCAGAGCAATTATTTGCCCTTTCCCTCACTACAGCATACAATAACCACCTTCTCCCTCCCCTGTAAAGTCCTTCTACAGTTGTATACTACTTACTGAAACACCTTCACCTCTGCTTTCTCCCATCCATTGGCCCCTCTGCTTTTTTTTTTTTCCCAGGTGAAACCTCAGCTCTGCATTTCATTGCTCCCTGCATTTGGGAACTCCTTAGCTAATCACATGAGAAAGCAGAAGGTATCAGTGCTCAAGTTATTCTTCAGAATAGCAGGGTCTGTTACTTTAGCAGTTAGCAACCCATTTCATTTGTAATTTAGCCATTAAATACTAACTAAACACTGACCTAAAGAGAAAATGAGCCTGAAGGAGACAATGATTCTTGGCATCTCCCAGCTGTAATATGTTAGTGGCATTATGGCTCAGTTTATCCTCACTGCACTCAGTAAATTAACCAAAACCATTAATATAGCATTTTAAGCTCAAACAGCTGTAAAACTTGCCATGCTGATTTAATCACCTTGCTGCCATGTGTTCTGTTGAAGACATTGTATCATCTTTCAGTGCTCTTTGAAGGTGTGTGATGTAGCAAGACCTTTCAGGAACTCTTCTAAACATATCTGCATCCTTCCCTCCACACCCTGACCTGGCACACTGACTGCTCTTCCCACCCAGGCTTCTGCAGGGGCAAACCAACATCTTACAAGAAAGCCTTTCTGGTTTTGCTCTACCACTTCCCCTTGTCCAAAAGGAATAATAATAAAAAATACTATCGTCATCTTTTTCTGATCTGCAAGGTGCCACCCCCTCCAAAGCTGAGGTAAACACAGCATCCCCATCTCATCACTTACAAATATAATCCTCCCTGTTACCTTTCAGGCAGAAACAGCTACGTTACCAAAAAAGTCAGCAAGAAAACCCTCTAACACTTAGTTTGAAGTTTTAGAAGGCAGGCATTCTTTATTGCAGCGCTGGATGCACAGGGGATCGCTCCACATAACGTGCATGCCCTGAAACAAAAGTTCATCCTTTATATATCCTAAAGACATGAATATTCACACATTTTCCAAGAAATCTCCACCTCCCTGCCTATCTACTACCTTTACATAATGCTGGCGTTACAAAACCACACTACGCATGCACGGGGGTCTCGGGTGGTCGTCAGTGGTCATTTGGGGAGTTAGCCCCCTACTCCTTTTTCCCTTTTATGGTCACGGGTCTCCTGAGGATAGTTTCTTCTCCTTGGATGTTTGCCCCTTCTGTTGTACAGCCAAGCGATTCCTTCTTATCATCCTTGTTTGAGCACTCCTGCTAGGATGTTTCTATTCTCAAGGTTAAGATATCTTCTCTGTTCTCTAAAGAGAATCTCTCAGTCCTTGCTCTTAACCCTTCTTTGTTTTGATTTCATGAGGCCTCTTGGTTAGCATTGAGGCAAGTATAGCCTAAGAACTATGAGAGTAGGCTGTTAAACATAATCACACAGTTAGTAGGCTAAAGAAATCTGTACAAGAGTTAAACTAATCATGTAATCAATAACCCTCCAGAAAGTACATAAATGTATCAATTCCCCCCTTTTCTAGAGACTTCTAAAGGTTCTCCTTTAAAGTCTCAAACTAAGCCACCATATTTTATTTTCCAACTTAATTGGGAGAAACAATTGCAACATTGGATCATTATACAAGCCAAAAAACATATTGCTAAAATTATTATGGTGACTACTTCTTTAGCCAAGTGAGATTTGGTAACCATGAAGTGAGTTTGTTCCAGATTTCTTCAAATCCCCAAGAGGCATCATCTTTTGCCATTTCATGTAACACTTTAGTCGGTGTCCAAATTTCTTCTGAAACAGTAGATACTCTGCCACTTTGGTCCGCATGCATGCAACAACTGGTGTTTATAATCACAGAATCACAGAATCACAGAATCACTAGGTTGGAAAGGACCTTTAAGATCATCAAGTCCAACCATTAATCCAGCACCACCATGTCCCCTAAACCATGTCCTGAAGCGCCACATCCACACGTTTTTTGAACACTTCCAGAGATGGCGACTCCACCACCTCCCTGGGCAGCCTGTTCCAATGCCTGACCACCCTCTCAGTGAAGAAATTTTTCCTAATATCCAATCTAAACCTCCCCTGGCGCAACTTGAGGCCATTTCCTCTTGTCCTATCACTAGTTACTTGGGAGAAGAGACCAACACCCTCGTCGCCACAACCCCCTTTCAGGTAGTTGTAGAGAGCGATAAGGTCTCCTCTCAGCCTCCTCTTCTCCAGACTAAACCACCCCAGTTCCCTCAGCCGCTCCTCATAAGACTTGTGCTCCAGACCCCTCACCAGCTTCGTTGCCCTTCTCTGGACACGCTCCAGCACCTCAACATCCTTCTTGTAGTGAGGGGCCCAAAAGTGAACACAGTATTCAAGGTGCGGCCTCACCAGTGCCGAGTACAGGGGCACGATCACTTCCCTACTCCTGCTGGCCACACTATTCCTGATACAGGCCAGGACGCTGTTGGCCTTCTTGGCCACCTGGGCACACTGCCGGCTCATATTCAGCCAGCTGTCAACCAGCACCCCCAGGTCCCTTTCCGCCGGGCTGCTCTCCAGCCACTCCTCCCCAAGCCTGTAGCATTGCATGGGGTTTTTGTGGCCAAAGTGCAGGACCCGGCACTTGGCCTTATTAAACCTCATACAGTTGGCCTCTGCCCATCGATCCAGCCTGTCCAGATCCCTCTGCAGAGCCCTCCTACCCTCCAGCAGATCAACACTCCCACTCAGCTTGGTGTCATCTGCAAACTTCCTGAGGGAGCACTCGATCCCCTCATCCAGATCATCAATAAAGATATTGAACAAGACCGACCCCAGAACCGAGCCCTGGGGAACACCACTCGTGACCGGCCACCAGCCGGATTTAACGCCGTTCACCACAACTCTCTGGGCTCAGCCATCCAGCCAGTTCCTCACCCAGCGAAGAGTAAACCCGTCTAAGCCACGAGCCGCCAGTTTCTCCAGGAGAATGCTGTGAGAGACGCTGTCAAAGGCTTTCCTAACGTCCAGGTAGACAACGTCCACAGTCTTTCCCTCATCCACTAGGCGGGTCACCTGGTCATCGAAGGAGACCAGGTTGGTCAAGCAGGACCTGCCTTTCATGAACCCATGCTGGCTGGGCCTGATCCCTTGGTTGTCCTGCAGATGCCCTGTGAGCACTCTCAAGACCAACCGCTCCATAATCTTCCCTGGAACAGAGGTCAGGCTGACAGGCCTGTAGTTCCCAGGATCCTCCTTCCGGCCTTTCTTGTAGACGGGCGTCACATTGGCAAGCCTCCAGTCTTCTGGGACCTCCCCTGTTAACCAGGACTGCTGATAAACGATGGAGAGTGGCTTGGCAAGCTCCTCCGCCAGCTCTCTCAGTACTCTCGGGTGGATCTCATCAGGCCCCATAGACTTGTGGGTGTCCAGGTGGCTTAGCATGTCCTTGACTGCTTCCTCCTGGATTATGAGGAGTACATTGTGCTCTCCATCCCCGTCTTCCAGCTCAGGGGGCTGAATACCCTGTGGATACCTGGACTGGCTATTAAAGACTGAGGCAAAGGCGGCATTAAGTACCTCAGCCTTGTCCTCGTCCTTGGCGACAATGTTCCCCGCCATATCCAGTAGGGGATGGAGATTCTCCTTGCCTCTCTTTTTGTTGTTAATATATTTGTAAAAACATTTTTTATTATCCTTTACGACTGTGGCCAGACTGAGCTCTAGCTGGGCTTTTGCCTTTCTAATTTTGTCCCTGCTTGACCTAACGAGATCCTTGTACTCTTCGTGAGTTGCCTGCCCCTTCTTCCAGCGATGATAAACTCTCCTCTTTTCCCTGAGTCCCAGCAAAATCTCCCTGTTCAGCCAGGCCGGTCGCCTTCCCCGCCAGCTCTTCTTACGGCACATGGGGACCGCCTGCTCCTGCGCCTTTAAGATTTCCTTCTTGAAGACTGTCCAGCCTTCCTGGACCCCTTTGTCCTTCAGGACTGTCTCCCAAGGGACTCTCTCAACCAGTGACCTGAACAGGCCCAAGTCTGCCCTCCGGAAGTCCATGATAGCAGTTTTGCTGACCCCTCTCCTTACTTCACTCACAACCGAGAATTCTATCATGTCGTGGTTGCTAAGCCCAAGACGGCCTCCGACCACCACATCTCTCACCAGTCCTTCTCTGTTTGTAAACAGCAGGTCCAGCAAGGCACCTCCCCTGGTGGGCTCACTCACCAGCTGCATCAGGAAGTTATCCTCCACACACTCTAGGAACCTCCCAGATTGTTTCCTCTCTGCCGTGTTATACTTCCAGCAGATGTCCGGTAGGTTGAAGTCCCCCACAAGAACAAGGGACAGCGAATGCGAGACCTCCGCCAGTCGCTTATAGAATGTCTCATCCGTCTCTTCATCCTGGTTGGGTGGCCTGTAACAGACTCCCAGCAGGATGTCTGCCTCATTGGCCTTCCCCCTCATCCTTACCCATAAGCACTCTACTTGGTCTTCACAATCTTCGATTTCTATGCAATCAAAACACTCCCTAACATACAGAGCCACCCCACCGCCTCTCCTTCCCTGCCTATCCCTTCGGAAGAGCCAGTAATAAATCCAGTGCCATTCGATTTTGGTGTACTGCCTGTGATAGGCTAGAGACTTCTTTTTGTAATGCTTGAATTGCATCTGCTGTCTTATTTTCTATCATTTCTATTACTGCTGAAATGTTTACTAAGGTCCTTTCTAATTCCCTCACTCCAAGCCATGGGAGGAACCATCTTACAAAGCTGTGCTTCTTTCTAAGGTCGTATTTTCCCAAATTCTTGGATTGGTCAGATTTATTTGATTAGGAAGTGGTATCCCTATTAAAGGTATATCTTTCCTCGAATTTTCTGGGATCTGGGTACAGATCCAGCAATCACTTTTACGGAGTATTTGAGTAACATTCTGGGACAGCATTAGATGTACATTTTGATCCCAGTAAATCATTTCACAAACTGGACTCATGGTTATCAAATTTACAATAAACACAACATATTTATACATTTTGTCATTTTATCTTCAGCTTCAAAGGATCCTGTTGTTCCTATCACCCATGGAGGGGAGGCCTTCTTGATCCTCGAATAGTGAATCCAGGGTCCCTTTTCCCAAACCTTAACAGCAGTGTATGTCGTTAGGAGAACCTGGAAAGGTCCTTTCCACTTTTTGGTTAATGGTTCTGAATTCCAGGATTTCACATATACCCAATCTCCAGCCTGAAACGGCTGTGCTGATTAACAACTGCTGCTGTGAAGGGGGAACCTCTGTCTGATGACATTCCCAAGGGGACTCCAAATTGTGGAATGATTTCTTGCAATAATATCTTTACTACTTCCTTGGCCTTGTTGGTGCAACATGGAAAAGCCTCGGGCCAACCCGTAAAGGTATCTACTAAACCAAGTAGATACTTTAATCCCCCTTTTCTTGGCAATTCAGTAAAATCAATTTGTCAGTATTTTCCAGGCAAATGTCCTTCTTTATTTATTCCAAATGGGATTTTGTTAATTTCCATGTTAAATATAATATATAAATCATGATTTTAGAATATATGGCTTGGGATTTTGGGGATATTTTCAATGGGTGATACAGTTAGAAGGAAGTATTTCATCCAACACATTAGTTTTCACATAAATAATGCTTGTAATTGCAGTGTTCTTTGGCTAGTGTAATTGCACTAGAGATTTTAATAAAGATACCAGCAGACCAAACTAAGTATTTTTATTTTTAGAAAAAAGTCTGGGATATCCTCTGTAAGGTCAAGATTTGCCATGTTTGCACGTTTTTTATGCTATTGAACTTTCAAAAATCTTGCAGTATTGCTAGAGTTAAAATGAAATTCCCGCTCTGTTTCAGATAGAACTGCTTTTCAAGTCAGATAAATAACTGAATATCTGTCTTGAAAGTAAGGGTTACTATTTAATGTATTTCGGTATGTATTGGGTGTGCATGGCAAGGTTTTGGTAGCAGGGAGGCTGCAGGGGTGGCTTCTGTGAGAAGCTGCTAGAAGCTTCCCTTATGTCCGTTAGAGCCAATGCCAGCTGGCTCCAAGATGGGCCCGCTGCTGGCCAAGGCCGAGCACATCAGTGATGGTGGTAGCGCCTCTAGGATAACATTTTTAAGAAGGGGGCAAAAAATGATACGCAGCAATTGCAGATGGAGAGAGGAGTGAGAATATGTGAGAGAAACAACTCTGCAGACACCAAGGTCAGTGAAGAAGGAGGAGGGGGAGGAGGTGCTCCAAGCACTGGAGCAGAGATTCCCCTGAAGCCCATAGTGAAGACCATGGTGAGGCAGGCTGTCCCCCTGCAGCCCATGGAGGTCCACAGTGGAGCAGATATCCACCCTGCAGCCCATGGAGGACCCCACACAGGAGCAGGTGGATGTGCCCGAAGGAGGCTGTGACCCTGTGGAAAGCCCACACTGGAGCAGGCTTCTGGCAGGACCTGTGGCCCTGTGGAGAGAGAGGAGCCCACGCTGGAGCAGGTTCGCTGGCAGGACTTGTGATGCCACGGGGGACCCACACTGGAGCAGTCTGTTCCTGAAGGACTGCACCCTGTGGAAGGGACCCAGTCTGGAGCAGTTTGTGAAAAACTGCAGCCTGTAGGAAGAACTCGGGTCGGAGGAGTTCATGGAGGACTGTTTCCTGTGGGAGGGACCATACGCTGGAGCAGGGGAAGAGTGTGAGGGGGAAGGAGTGGCAGAGACGTGTGATGAACTGACCACAACCCCCATTCCCCATCCCCCTGCACCATTTGGGGGGAGGAGGTAGAGAAATCGGGAGTGAAGTTAAGCCCAGGAAGAAGGGAGCGGTGGGGGGAAGGTGTTTTTAAGATTTGGTTTTAATTTTCATTATCTCTACTCTGATTTGGTAAATTAACCTAATCTCCCCAGTCGAGTCTGTTTTGCCCGTGATGGTAACTGCTGAATGATTTCTCCCTGTCCTTATCTCAACTCATAAGCTTCTTGTTATACTTTCTCTCCACTGTCCATCTGAGGAGGGGAGTGATAGTGTGGCTTTGGTGGGCACCTGGCATCCAGCCAGGGTCAATCCAACACACGGTATCTTTTGGTTCTATTCAGTAGAAGGGGAAAGCTGAGGTTTTTTTCCTTTGTGTGAACAAACATTTTAGCTTCTCAGTCGAAGAGACAGGCATTCAGACTGCAGTGTAATAACTCTGAGATGATGGTGATAGGAACAATGCAGAATATACATGCTTATTTACAATCTTGTTATCAATATTTCTTACCATTTTTAATTAACATGGGTCTTCAAGAGTTTACAACGCTGAGGTCCAACTTTAGAATGAATGGGACTACTCCCATTCAGAAATGAGATTTGAGAGCAGATTGTGTGAATATAAGGCAGGTAAACCAAGAATATTTCTGATGTTCACCCCAAGATGTGTTTTACACTACGTGATCAAGGTGTGATAACTGCACAGATAAGAAGCATGGATGTATGTGTGGGTGTTTGTATAGAAGCAATTTATAAGATCAGAGGAGAGGCAGACTGTCCAATATATTTTTAGCCTGTGCTTTCCAAGCAGATGATGAAACAAAGGCTATCTTAATGTTGCTTTGGAGTTAAACCAATATAAATATGATTATACTAACATACTGCTGTCATTGTAATAATACTAAAATCAACCCTTATCTTTGAGTGCAATTAAAATATCACTCTGAGTTCTGAATGAGAAAATCATAAATAATTAAAAAGAATATTTGGACCAGATGCTCTATTTCTCTCTAGTCTCTCTTAAGTAGTTACTGAACTAAAATTAAAATGTGACTGTTAAGTGTGCCTGTGTTAAGCATGTCTTTTGGTTGACAGCCAGCTGAATATGAGCCGGCAGTGTGCCCAGGTGGCCAAAAAGGCCAACAGTGTCCTGGCCTGTATCAGAAATAGTGTGGCCAGCAGGAGTAGGGAAGTGATTGTGCCCCTGTACTTGGCACTGGTGAGGCCGCACCTTGAATACTGTGTTCACTTTTGGGCCCCTCACTACAAGAAGGATGTTGAGGTGCTGGAGTGTGTCCAGAGAAGGGCAACGAAGCTGGTGAGGGGTCTGGAGCACAAGTCTTATGAGGAGCGGCTGAGGGAACTGGGGTTGTTTAGTCTGGAGAAGAGGAAGCTGAGGGGAGACCTTATCGCTCTCTACAACTACCTGAAAGGGGGTTGTGGCGAGGTGGGTGTTGGTCTCTTCTCCCAAGTAACTAGTGATAGGACAAGAGGAAATGGCCTCAAGTTGCACCAGGGGAGGTTTAGATTGGATATTAGGAAAAATTTCTTCACCGAGAGGGTGGTCAAGCATTGGAACAGGCTGCCCAGGGAGGTGGTGGAGTCACCATCTCTGGAAGTATTCAAAAACCGTGTGGATGTGGCACTTCAGGACATGGTTTAAGGGACATGGTGGCATTGGGTTAAGGGTTGGACTTGATGATCTTGAAGGTCCTTTCCAGCCTTAGTGATTCTGTGATTCTGTGATTCTCTGATTTTCAGAAGTCTGACCTACAGTTAAAGCAAGATGGGATATAGGACTGGGTCACTTGACATTTCCATGGAAAGTTTCCTACTGTTTTTACCTTTGTCCAAGGAAAGATTACATCTGAATTCCCTTTTTCCAGTTATACAAATGATATTTATGTATATTATTTCGATTAAGTCAGTGGCTTCTCATTGCTTTCAGAGCAGGTGTTTCAGATAATAATACATTACATGTTTTGCCCCAAAAGCTTGGGAAAATTTACAATGTTTGTTAGAAATTAAAAAATCTCCAGGGAAGTGGGGCTCTATCATGCATAATGGTTACTTGGGAAGACAGACACCATAACACCGAACGTTCCTCCACCCCTTCCTTCTTCTTCGCTCCAGCTTTATATATCGAGCATGATGTCATATGGTATGGAATATCCCTTTGGCCAGTCTGGGTCAGCTGTCCTGGCTGTGTCCCCTCCCAGCTTCCCATGTACCCCCAGCCTTCTTGCTGGCAGGCCAGCACAAGAAGCTGGACTGTCCTTGACTGCTTAGCAACAACTGATAACATCAGCACATTATCAACATTTTCTCTTCCCAAATCCAAAACATAGCCTCACACTAGCTTCTATGAAGAAAATTAACTCTATCCTAGCTGAAACCAGGACACAATAACAACAGTAATTCCATGTTTTCTAAATCTCTAGAAGCGACAAAAGAAAATTTCTTATTTGCTTTTCTGAAGTCTTATACAAACACCTTCACATTTTGTGTGGGACAAATCTGTAATTAAGACTAATACCCATTTGTTCTGTGTTATGCAGTTCTATAAAATGACATAATAAAGAATATTTCAAAATTTCCACAGAAAACATCCTCAGTAATTAATTTTATAATTGTAAATGTGAAATAATTTAAATAATTTAAAATTTAAATGTAATTTATATTTTAAATGTGACTTCAGTGAGATTAGGAATTTTTAAGGGTGGAGAACTCAAGGAAATTCCAGGAAAAGTATCTTTTCATACACATATAAGTGTGATTTATAACCTATGATATACCTTAGAATGTAGATGCAGATGATTCTCAGCCAAAGGATACTTACTAGTAGTTCATACCATAGCCTAGGCTGTGAAAGTGAGTCCTGGAATGCCTTCATTTTCTTCTAGTATTTCATGTTACTGGATATTGGCTGCTGCAAGAGTTCGTCACACAAATGGAAGCTGGTTATTTTACAAGTATTCCTTACAATTACTGTTCTGAAAATCACTCTGGAACAATGATAGAAATCAAATTGTAGTATAAAGTGAATCAGTGGGAACCAGCCATTGAAAGAACCGCAATATGCCTAAACCATGTAATATTGCTTGGGTGCAGTATGACTATTGCCATGATGTATATCAATGTTGCAAAGCTGAAAATGAGAACTTTAACTAAAAAGTAAAGCATAATTGTGTTTGTCTCTTAGAGAACAATTAAAGCAGTTCAGGTGCTAGCAAGGACATTACTAATTGAGGACATTTCTAATCACATCTGCTTGTGCAGCAACATCCTTTGTCCTTGCCTTCAGGTTTTTTTTACTTCTGCTGAATTGACACCTTTATGTCTATCATTTGCTATCATCCCTACCAATGCTGTATTTGTTAAGTTTAAGGAGTACAGAAGCTCCAACCCAGGACAGTCCAGGAGGTGGAGTCCCATGAGCCCTGTCCTGAATTCCTGGAGGTCTCTAAACTGAGCATCAGAACTCTACTACAGGCTGGTCTTGAATTTCCTTCTGACCTCCTGGCTGCCTGCTCCTTATTTTATACCTCTCCACTGTCTTTGTTCATCGTGGGTTCCAGCTGCTCTTTCACTTCTGCTGACCGTTTTTCTGTAACTTGCCTGGCGCTTCCTAAATCCCAGGACACATTTCAAAGGAATGACACTTCCTTGCTCTTCACCTCTTTTGTCTTTAAGATGTTAGTAGTGTTCTATTTGAGGATGCTCTATAGAGAAAGCAGAGAAAATTTCTCAGGTTAAATACAAAATGAGAAACTTGTTTTTTCTTGCTTTTCTTAATCCAGTGGTTTCATAAGGCTGATTGGGGGTGTTTAAAGGGTATTTTGGTCCATGCTATTCCCAGAACACTTTTCAGAGTCTTTCAAATCAGCTGGTAACATGCATGGCAAAACAAGAAAATGTTTCAGCTTGGATTTGTAGCAGTTGATTGGCCAGTAAACAACGGGCATTGTTTTTGTCAACAAAAAATTAAACTTAAAAAACATTTCATAGACTTCCTACCAATGTCAATACTAGCAATAACATGTACTTATGATAGTGATAATCTTGAGTGCTAAAAAACTGATCTGATTGGTTTTGTTCCTCTGTGCCTATTGAAAAAGCAACAGAAGAAAATGGCAAAGACAGGGTTTTAAAGGATTCTCTCTCTCTTTATTAAAAGGAAATGAGCCAAAGATAACAACTTCATGAGCTGACAGGCCTCATTGAGAGGGCTTTAAACTAGATTTGGAGGGGGGAGGGGATAAAACCACGCTCACTAGAGTTGAGTCTAGGGGTAGCGTGCCAGAGTTGAAATCGATAGCCCAGCTCAGGTGCATCTACACCAATTCACGCAGCACGGGCACCAAACAGGAGGAGCTGGAAGCCATTGTGCAGCGCGACAGCTATGATGTAGTTGCCATCACAGAAACATGGTGGGATGCTTGTCATGACTGGAGTGCTGCAATGGATGGCTATAAGCTCTTCCGAAGGGATAGGCAGGGAAGGAGAGGTGGTGGGGTGGCTCTGTATGTTAGGGAGTGTTTTGATTGCATAGAAATCAATGATTGTGAAGACCAAGTTGAGTGCTTATGGGTAAGGATGAGGGGGAAGGCCAATGAGGCAGATATCCTGCTGGGAGTCTGTTACAGACCACCCAACCAGGACGAAGAGACAGATGAGACATTCTATAAGCGACTGGCGGAGTCTCGCATTCGCCTGTAGCACAAAGAGGCAGGGTCTTACCTGGGAGTCTAAGGAACTCCTGCTATTTCTGAGGACCACTATACTCATTATGCCTCCCACTCTGATTCCATGAAGCATTACTCTGACCTTGTGTTTTCTCTTGTAAACAAATGAAAAACACTCTACCAGTTCCAGACCCTCCTCTACTTCTTTCCTGGGGGGAGAGAAGAAAACCAACAATAAAACAATATGTGACAGTTGTTAGTCATGTGGCTTAATACACGAGTCATCTTAAAGCTCAGATATCATGGAAATGACCATGACAAAAAGACACAAAATCACAGAATAATCAAGGTTGCAGGGATCTCAGGAGATCTTTAGCCCAACATCCAGCTCAAGGTAGGGTCAGCTGTGAGATCAGATCAGATTTCTCAAGGCTTTGTCCAGTCTAGTCTTGAAAACATACATAGATGGGTCTGATGATAGCATAGAGATACAGTGGATTGAATGTACTGGAATCCCCTCCACAAGGTCTCCTTAATTCCTACTTTTTATTATATTTAAAGAACCCTGAGATCACCACTAGGAAGAAAGCATGGAAAGACAGAAATAATGTAGTAAGTTTATCACAAAAAACTAACAGAACAGAAAATTAACACTTTAGAGAATAGTACCATTTAAAGAAAGCACAGTAAACTGAATGCCAGGAAACATAAATCCTAGGTTGAGGGTGTAGAAAAAATCTGAAGTATTTACATGACAGTGGGTCAAATAGGTCAGTGACAAATGTCAGGGAATGCTGTAAGGTTTGCTTATCTATTACTTCAAACAAACTCTGTGTATTTGATTTCTGAAATGGTTAGTGCTCTGATTCATGTATGGAGATGCCTTGCAGAGACTGATGAGATTACAACCTCAAAGTGTCAGCTCAGCCCTAATGAATAGGCAGCTGAGTTGCAAGTTCTCATTTGGAAATTGCAGTGCAGTATTTTGAGGCAAGTCAAAATTGGTGATTGGTTTTACTGTAAGAGACCTCATGGTAAATTAAGATGGTTCAACTGTTGCTTTGTGAAGCGCAGGAAAGCAATGACTTCACCAGCCACTCCAGGCTCTGCTCACCCCAAACCATGGTTAGAAACCTCAGACTCTCTGGGTTGCCTTTAGCACCCACTCTTTGACTGCTTAGAGCCAACCAGTGACTACTGGTCACAGCATACAAGGGGGTTAGGTAAAAACAAATTAGGTAAAGAAGAATTCTAAGCCAAGGCCCCTGGTTGCTAAGTTTCAAAGGCATTCTTTCTGTAATTTCTGGTTGCCTGCCCATAAGGCGCAGCGAAAGCTCTGCAGGGTTGGGCTGTAAAGGTACCTATCTGTACAAGGGGATTGAATCCCCCTCTGCCTGTATAAAAGGGATTCTGATCCCGTCTGTATCAGGGGTTCGAGTCCCCATCTGGAAACAGGTCTGGTTAATTGTGATCTGACATTTGGCTATTGAATTTTGGATATTGATTATTGGTTTGTCGTTTTAACAACTGTGGTCTGATGTTTGGTTATTGAATTCTGGCTATTGATTATTGGTTTGGGTTTTTTGGGGGTTTTTTTTTGCAATTGTTTTATGGTAAAATGGGAGTTGCATCATCACAGGGTGGTATTCTTAAGAAATCCCCGTTGAGGTGTATATTGAAACATTGGAAACAGATTGCGGGACCTCCGGGAGGAACTACAAGAAGAGAAGAATTGATTAAATATTGCAATCAATGGTGGCCTTTGTGTAAGTTGGATAATGGGGAGAAGTGGCCTCAGAATGGAACTTTGAATGATAATATTAATGTTGTTTTAAAGTAAGTGGGATGAGGTTTACAAAGGTTTTTGAAAGTTTTGGAACAGGAGGAAGAAAATATTGATGGAGGAATAAGATTGGAAAGAGGTGAAGTCAAGAAAGGCGAGAGGATTGAGGACCAGGGAGTATAGGCGCTGAGGGTTTTAGCCCGATTGCAGGGCGAACAAGAGCTAAGAATACGAGAGACGTTATATAAGCTCCCCTACATGAAGCAGTGGGAAGTGATGGGCCAATTACGGTTAAAGTGCCCTTTTAAAATAGCTGCAGGAAATTACCGAAATGATCCGTATCGCATGGCGAGTGCGTTTGAAATGATGATCAAAACTCAGGATCCTGATTGGGAAGATATTGAAGAAATAATGGCTGTGTTGTTTGATAGTACTGAAAGGGGAATGATCCGCAGGGCTGCCCGAACACAAGTGGAGGCTCAGGGACTCTCCCTGGGACAGTGGAATACCACTTTCCCTCGGAAGATCCCCACTGGGATCCCAATAGAAGTGGATCCCGACAGCTTTTAACCCAATATCAGAAATGGATTTTGTATGGTATACGGAATGCGATTCCTAAAGCGCTGAATTGGTCAAAATTATATGAGATCAAACAGGATCGGAAAGAGCCTCCTACTGAGTTTATGAATAAATTAAAGGAGGCAGCCAAAAAGTATACCACACTGGATCCAGATTCAGAAGAAGGGATAAATCAATTAGCTTTGTTGTTTATTGGCCAGTCCTCAAATGATATCAGAAGAAAATTGCAGAAACTGCAAGGGGTGGATGCCCGAGACTTGGAAAATTATTAGACATAGCATGGGCGGTATATAGGAATAGAGATCACTAGAAAGAAGCTGTTAATGCCAAACTGATTGCTGTGTTAGAAGGAACTCCTAGAGGGAGAGGAAATTTCAGAGGAGGATACCAAGGACAGGGTCGCAGCCATGGAAAGTCCTTGCCTCAGCTAGGAGAAAATCAGTGTGCATATTGTAAAAAGGAAGGGCACCGGAAAAGTGATTGCCCTAACCGGAAATTTGGAATGACTCCAGACACACTGCTCTCGGTGGGGACGGAATGAAGGGGACCGGAGGAATCTCTCCCAGAGGAACCTCAGGTTAAAATTAAGCTGGAGAGGGAGAAGTCGAGTTTTTAGTAGGCACTGGAGCCACATACTCTGTTTTAAACACATTAAAAGGAGAAATTAGTAATAGACAAATAAAGGTTGTTGGTGCAACAGGAAAGCAAGAAATACAGCCATTCTTTAAACTGATGAAATTTAAATTTGGAAAATAATGGGTGATACACCAATTTTTATATTTGCCAGGGTCACCCAAGCCCCTCCTGGGAAGGGATTTATTAGAAAAATTAGAAGCAGAAATAAGATTTATGGATGGAGAAGTAGAAGCATTGATCCTTGAAACTAAATTTGTTGAAGCCACAGCCTTGTTATTGCAGGATATACCGACGATTGAAAAGGAAATTCCCCAAGACGTGGAAAATCAAGTGATCCCGATTGTATGGGCAGGAGAAGTACCAGGGAAATCTAGGTGCGCTGATCCGGTAAGAGCCGAACTTAAGCCAGGAACGACACCGGTAAGGTTAAAATAATATCCCCTAAAATTAGAAGCCAAAGTGGGATTGATTCCCATAATCGAAAAATTTCTTAAATATGGTCTATTAGTAGAATGTGAATCTAAATATAATACTCCGATACTGCCTGTCAAAAAGGTGGATGGGAAACGTATAGATTGTTTCAGGACCTAAGAGCAATTAACCAAATTGTCCAAGATATTCATCCTGTGGTAGCTAACCCCTACACTTTGCTGGCCTCTAACTGAAAAGCAGGTGTGGTTCACAGTTTTAGAATTAAAGGATGCCTTTTTCTGCATACCTCTTGACTTAAATAGTCACGAGGTTTTTTTGCATTTGAGTGGGGAAGTCCTGAAACTGGGCGAAAGACACAATACACCTGGACAGTGTTGCCCCAAGGATTCAAGAATAGCCCCACTATCTTTGGAAATCAGCTGGCAAAAGAACTGGAATTCTGATGAGAGCGCCAGCCCTCGGACTACCTGATCCTACAAAAATCTTTTTAACTGTTTACCTATGAAAGGCAAGCGGTGGCTCTCAAAACAATTGGATCCTGTGAGCCAAGGATGGCCGGGATGCCCGAGAGCAGTAGTGGAGACAGTACTGCTGATCCAGGAAGCCCGGAAGCTGACCTTGGGACAGAAGATGACTGTTTATGTTCTACACATGGTCGTCACAGTATTATAACAAAAAGGGGGACGCTGGTTATCTCCCAGTAGAATGCTAAAGTATCAAGTAGTCCTGATAGAACAAGACGATATTACACTTCAAATGACTGCTATTGTTAACCCTGCAATGTTCCTCTCTGCCAGGCAAGTCAAAGGAACACCAGAACATGACTGCCTGCAAACTATTGAAGAGACATACTCCAGCAGACCACATCTGAGGGATACCCCTTTAGAGAATCCAGATTGGGAACTGTACACCAACGGCAGCAGCTTTGTGCAAAGTAGAATACGCATATCAGGGTATGCAGTAATCACACTCAAAGATATAATAGAAGCAAAAGCTCTGCCTCAAAAAAAAAAAACCAAAACCCTGTACAGAAGGCTGTTGCTATCATGCATTGTAAAGCACATCAATCGGATAAAACCACTCAAGGGAAAGGGAATAAACTGGCCAACTTAACGGCAAAAGAGGTTGCAGAAAAAGGCACTGAAATGCTAGCTCTAGTCCCAGAAAAGAAAATTCTTTTAGCAGAACTCATATTGGTAATACCTTATTTTCTTATGAGGAACTTAGTACAAGAAGAACATAATAAAATACATTGGGGAACTGAATATTTATTAAAACACTTACAAAAGATAATAATCAGCCGAAATATGATAGAAACTGTGAAGTCAATTACAAACGATGTGAATTGTTTTGCAAAAATAATTCCAAGGCCCAGAACAAAATCCTATTTGGAATAAATAAAGAAGGACATTTGCCTGGAAAATACTGACAAATTGATTTTACTGAATTGCCAAGAAAAGGGGGATTAAAGTATCTACTTGGTTTAGTAGATACCTTTACGGGTTGGCCCGAGGCTTTTCCATGTTGCACCAACAAGGCCAAGGAAGTAGTAAAGATATTATTGCAAGAAATCATTCCACAATTTGGAGTCCCCTTGGGAATGTCATCAGACAGAGGTTCCCCCTTCACAGCAGCAGTTGTTAATCAGCACAGCCGTTTCAGGCTGGAGATTGGGTATATGTGAAATCCTGGAATTCAGAACCATTAACCAAAAAGTGGAAAGGACCTTTCCAGGTTCTCCTAACGACATACACTGCTGTTAAGGTTTGGGAAAAGGGACCCTGGATTCACTATTCGAGGATCAAGAAGGCCTCCCCTCCATGGGTGATAGGAACAACAGGATCCTTTGAAGCTGAAGATAAAATGACAAAATGTATAAATATGTTGTGTTTATTGTAAATTTGATAACCATGAGTCCAGTTTGTGAAATGATTTACTGGGATCAAAATGTACATCTAATGCTGTCCCAGAATGTTACTCAAATACTCCGTAAAAGTGATTGCTGGATCTGTACCCAGATCCCAGAAAATTCGAGGAAAGATATACCTTTAATAGGGATACCACTTCCTAATCAAATAAATCTGACCAATCCAAGAATTTGGGAAAATACGACCTTAGAAAGAAGCACAGCTTTGTAAGATGGTTCCTCCCATGGCTTGGAGTGAGGGAATTAGAAAGGACCTTAGTAAACATTTCAGCAGTAATAGAAATTATAGAAAATAAGACAGCAGATGCAATTCAAGCATTACAAAAAGAAGTCTCTAGCCTATCACAGGCAGTACACCAAAATCGAATGGCACTGGATTTATTACTGGCTCTTCCGAAGGGATAGGCAGGGAAGGAGAGGCGGTGGGGTGGCTCTGTATGTTAGGGAGTGTTTTGATTGCATAGAAATCGAAGATTGTGAAGACCAAGTAGAGTGCTTATGGGTAAGGATGAGGGGGAAGGCCAATGAGGCAGACATCCTGCTGGGAGTCTGTTACAGGCCACCCAACCAGGATGAAGAGACGGATGAGACATTCTATAAGCGACTGGCGGAGGTCTCGCATTCGCTGTCCCTTGTTCTTGTGGGGGACTTCAACCTACCGGACATCTGCTGGAAGTATAACACGGCAGAGAGGAAACAATCTGGGAGGTTCCTAGAGTGTGTGGAGGATAACTTCCTGATGCAGCTGGTGAGTGAGCCCACCAGGGGAGGTGCCTTGCTGGACCTGCTGTTTACAAACAGAGAAGGACTGGTGAGAGATGTGGTGGTCGGAGGCCGTCTTGGGCTTAGCAACCACGACATGATAGAATTCTCGGTTGTGAGTGAAGTAAGGAGAGGGGTCAGCAAAACTGCTATCATGGACTTCCGGAGGGCAGACTTGGGCCTGTTCAGGTCACTGGTTGAGAGAGTCCCTTGGGAGACAGTCCTGAAGGACAAAGGGGTCCAGGAAGGCTGGACAGTCTTCAAGAAGGAAATCTTAAAGGCGCAGGAGCAGGCGGTCCCCATGTGCCATAAGAAGAGCTGGCGGGGAAGGCGACCGGCCTGGCTGAACAGGGAGATTTTGCTGGGACTCAGGGAAAAGAGGAGAGTTTATCATCGCTGGAAGAAGGGGCAGGCAACTCACGAAGAGTACAAGGATCTCGTTAGGTCAAGCAGGGACAAAATTAGAAAGGCAAAAGCCCAGCTAGAGCTCAGTCTGGCCACAGTCGTAAAGGATAATAAAAAATGTTTTTACAAATATATTAACAACAAAAAGAGAGGCAAGGAGAATCTCCATCCCCTACTGGATATGGCGGGGAACATTGTCGCCAAGGACGAGGACAAGGCTGAGGTACTTAATGCCGCCTTTGCCTCAGTCTTTAATAGCCAGTCCAGGTATCCACAGGGTATTCAGCCCCCTGAGCTGGAAGACGGGGATGGAGAGCACAATGTACTCCTCATAATCCAGGAGGAAGCAGTCAAGGACATGCTAAGCCACCTGGACACCCACAAGTCTATGGGGCCTGATGAGATCCACCCGAGAGTACTGAGAGAGCTGGCGGAGGAGCTTGCCAAGCCACTCTCCATCGTTTATCAGCAGTCCTGGTTAACAGGGGAGGTCCCAGAAGACTGGAGGCTTGCCAATGTGACGCCCGTCTACAAGAAAGGCCGGAAGGAGGATCCTGGGAACTACAGGCCTGTCAGCCTGACCTCTGTTCCAGGGAAGATTATGGAGCGGTTGGTCTTGAGAGTGCTCACAGGGCATCTGCAGGACAACCAAGGGATCAGGCCCAGCCAGCATGGGTTCATGAAAGGCAGGTCCTGCTTGACCAACCTGGTCTCCTTCGATGACCAGGTGACCCGCCTAGTGGATGAGGGAAAGACTGTGGACGTTGTCTACCTGGACGTTAGGAAAGCCTTTGACAGCGTCTCTCACAGCATTCTCCTGGAGAAACTGGCGGCTCGTGGCTTAGACGGGTTTACTCTTCGCTGGGTGAGGAACTGGCTGGATGGCTGAGCCCAGAGAGTTGTGGTGAACGGCGTTAAATCCGGCTGGTGGCCGGTCACGAGTGGTGTTCCCCAGGGCTCGGTTCTGGGGTCGGTCTTGTTCAATATCTTTATTGATGATCTGGATGAGGGGATCGAGTGCTCCCTCAGGAAGTTTGCAGATGACACCAAGCTGAGTGGGAGTGTTGATCTGCTGGAGGGTAGGAGGGCTCTGCAGAGGGATCTGGACAGGCTGGATCGATGGGCAGAGGCCAACTGTATGAGGTTTAATAAGGCCAAGTGCCGGGTCCTGCACTTTGGCCACAAAAACCCCATGCAATGCTACAGGCTTGGGGAGGAGTGGCTGGAGAGCAGCCCGGCGGAAAGGGACCTGGGGGTGCTGGTTGACAGCTGGCTGAATATGAGCCGGCAGTGTGCCCAGGTGGCCAAGAAGGCCAACAGCGTCCTGGCCTGTATCAGGAATAGTGTGGCCAGCAGGAGTAGGGAAGTGATCGTGCCCCTGTACTCGGCACTGGTGAGGCCGCACCTTGAATACTGTGTTCACTTTTGGGCCCCTCACTACAAGAAGGATGTTGAGGTGCTGGAGCGTGTCCAGAGAAGGGCAACGAAGCTGGTGAGGGGTCTGGAGCACAAGTCTTATGAGGAGCGGCTGAGGGAACTGGGGTGGTTTAGTCTGGAGAAGAGGAGGCTGAGAGGAGACCTTATCGCTCTCTACAACTACCTGAAAGGGGGTTGTGGCGACGAGGGTGTTGGTCTCTTCTCCCAAGTAACTAGTGATAGGACAAGAGGAAATGGCCTCAAGTTGCGCCAGGGGAGGTTTAGATTGGATATTAGGAAAAATTTCTTCACTGAGAGGGTGGTCAGGCATTGGAACAGGCTGCCCAGGGAGGTGGTGGAGTCGCCATCTCTGGAAGTGTTCAAAAAACGTGTGGATGTGGCGCTTCAGGACATGGTTTAGGGGACATGGTGGTGCTGGATTAATGGTTGGACTTGATGATCTTAAAGGTCCTTTCCAACCTAGTGATTCTGTGATTCTGTGATTCTGTGATTATAAACACCAGTTGTTGCATGCATGCGGACCAAAGTGGCAGAGTATCTACTGTTTCAGAAGAAATTTGGACACCGACTAAAGTGTTACATGAAATGGCAAAAGATGATGCCTCTTGGGGATTTGAAGAAATCTGGAACAAACTCACTTCATGGTTACCAAATCTCACTTGGCTAAAGAAGTAGTCACCATAATAATTTTAGCAATATGTTTTTTGGCTTGTATAATGATCCAATGTTGCAATTGTTTCTCCCAATTAAGTTGGAAAATAAAATATGGTGGCTTAGTTTGAGACTTTAAAGGAGAACCTTTAGAAGTCTCTAGAAAAGGGGGGAATTGATACATTTATGTACTTTCTGGAGGGTTATTGATTACATGATTAGTTTAACTCTTGTACAGATTTCTTTAGCCTACTAACTGTGTGATTATGTTTAACAGCCTACTCTCATAGTTCTTAGGCTATACTTGCCTCAATGCTAACCAAGAGGCCTCATGAAATCAAAACAAAGAAGGGTTAAGAGCAAGGACTGAGAGATTCTCTTTAGAGAACAGAGAAGATATCTTAACCTTGAGAATAGAAACATCCTAGCAGGAGTGCTCAAACAAGGATGATAAGAAGGAATCGCTTGGCTGTACAACAGAAGGGGCAAACATCCAAGGAGAAGAAACTATCCTCAGGAGACCCGTGACCATAAAAGGGAAAAAGGAGTAGGGGGCTAACTCCCCAAATGACCACTGACGACCACCCGAGACCCCCGTGCATGCGTAGTGTGGTTTTGTAACGCCAGCATTATGTAAAGGTAGTAGATAGGCAGGGAGGTGGAGATTTCTTGGAAAATGTGTGAATATTCATGTCTTTAGGATATATAAAGGATGAACTTTTGTTTCAGGGCATGCACGTTATGTGGAGCGATCCCCTGTGCATCCAGCGCTGCAATAAAGAATGCCTGCCTTCTAAAACTTCAAACTAAGTGTTAGAGGGTTTTCTTGCTGACTTTTTTGGTAACGTAGCTGTTTCTGCCTGAAAGGTAACAGGGAGGATCATATTTGTAAGTGATGAGATGGGGATGCTGTGTTTACCTCAGCTTTGGAGGGGGTGGCACCTTGCAGATCAGAAAAAGATGACGATAGTATTTTTTATTATTATTCCTTTTGGACAAGGGGAAGTGGTAGAGCAAAACCAGAAAGGCTTTCTTGTAAGATGTTGGTTTGCCCCTGCAGAAGCCTGGGTGGGAAGAGCAGTCAGTGTGCCAGGTCAGGGTGTGGAGGGAAGGATGCAGATATGTTTAGAAGAGTTCCTGAAAGGTCTTGCTACATCACACACCTTCAAAGAGCACTGAAAGATGATACAATGTCTTCAACAGAACACATGGCAGCAAGGTGATTAAATCAGCATGGCAAGTTTTACAGCTGTTTGAGCTTAAAATGCTATATTAATGGTTTTGGTTAATTTACTGAGTGCAGTGAGGATAAACTGAGCCATAATGCCACTAACATATTACAGCTGGGAGATGCCAAGAATCATTGTCTCCTTCAGGCTCATTTTCTCTTTAGGTCAGTGTTTAGTTAGTATTTAATGGCTAAATTACAAATGAAATGGGTTGCTAACTGCTAAAGTAACAGACCCTGCTATTCTGAAGAATAACTTGAGCACTGATACCTTCTGCTTTCTCATGTGATTAGCTAAGGAGTTCCCAAATGCAGGGAGCAATGAAATGCAGAGCTGAGGTTTCACCTGGGAAAAAAAAAAAAGCAGAGGGGCCAATGGATGGGAGAAAGCAGAGGTGAAGGTGTTTCAGTAAGTAGTATACAACTGTAGAAGGACTTTACAGGGGAGGGAGAAGGTGGTTATTGTATGCTGTAGTGAGGGAAAGGGCAAATAATTGCTCTGAGTCTGATACCCACTTGGAAAAGTTGAAGAAGCAAGGATTTGCTCAAGTAAATTTGTGTTGGTTGTTCCTTAAAGAATACAAGACAATGGAGTTTTTAAAAATGGGTGAATTTTGAAACAGAAATACTATGTCAAAAGGAAACTCTGTAATGTTTTAAAAATTAAGGGAAGGACTTCCAGCCAGATTTAGTTGATTAAAATCAATGTAGATTATAAGTAACATTCCTTCAGGGCTGGCCCTCAAGATAACACACTCTTGTTAGGATGGGTTTTTCATTTTGAAGACTGACAGCAATGTTATTTTTTTCCTACAATAGGTTTGCTAGAACATGTTCTCCAGTCTTGGTTGGTGCACAGAGTAGTGTAGTAGGTGTTCATACAACCCTTGTGCAAAATGCTGGTAATCTTAAAAATGATTGGGGTTTTTTGTTTTATTTTGTTGGGTTTTGGTGGTGGCTTGTGTTTTTTTAATACAGCTCTTTCTTCAGGAGCTTAATAAATAGGGTACTTCATTTGGCACTGTTAAATAATCATCCTATTGGGTGACATGGCCCTGTTGTGGATAACACATGTGGCAGTTCATAGTGGAGTAATTTATGTGGTTAACTATCAGATGAGCCCAATCTAACTGGGAATGGGGTAGGGTGGGAGCACCAAAGCACCTGTTTACATGGTAAGTGATGTGTTTGTAATTAATCAGTTGTCTGGGTAACTCCCTACTTTGTCCACCACTGGTGTTAGATATGTATTTGATTCAGCTTGCTTTGGTTTATAAAAGCCAAAGTCAAAATGGACTGCTCTTATGTAGTCTGAACTCCTGTGTAACCTGTAGACCATTGTCCTGTGTGAGGACAATGTTCCTCAGTGTTTAAGTAAAGCTTTTTTAAATTAAAAAAAATCCAGTCTTTGATAGCTTTAAGCTTTAAAGTAATAATAATAAAACACCCTTAATTATTTTAAGCAAATACACTTTATCCTCTGCTTGTCAAGACTTGAGAAGAGCAGGAACTAACCTCTCAGGAAAGCCTAGGAAAGTTTATCTGGCAATATGCCCTGATGCTCAAGTAATAATGGGATCTGTTGGGCTAGTAGGCTGAGGAGCAAATTCCAGTAAGAAATAACAAAAATACTTCTTATGGGGAAACTGGTTGTTTCAATGTCTAAATACCACTATGCTCGTTTGGCTTCTGCTGGATTCAGACCTCATCTGCCACATGTCCATGATATTTTCTCTTTTGTCTCTTGTGTGAAATATCCAATGTTCTTGGTTTTGTCAAGGGCAGCTTTCTCTTCTGTGTTCTCTTAAACATTTTGGGGTCATACTATTCTCCTTGGAGCTTTGTGAGATAATTAATCAGTCATAAATCAATAGCCATGGTAACTGCCCAGTTCTTGTGCACTTTAACCCAATTGGGCTTCAAGCCTCCCCCAGCGTTTGGGTCTATTCAGTCTTGCAAAACTCTTTCACAGATAACCTTCTTTTAAAAGTGAGGAATAACAAATCTCCTAGCAAAATCATTACAAAAAGGTAGTATGGCTTGTTTTCTATGCATCTCCCCAAGAGGAATTATCACAGAAACTCTAATTTCTTTTAAAAACCTTTCTTGAAACTTTGGAAGTACTATGAGGACAAACTATACAGAAGAAATGTGAGGGGAATGTGATTTGAAAAAAAAAAAAAAAAGTAGAGAAGAGCAGTGCTTGGGCACGGAGCAGTTGCTTTCCCAGACCAGGATTTTTACCCAACAAGCCTGATCTTTTGTTGTTAATAGTGGGCAGCAATGGATGTTTGCGAATGTTCCTCTGATGAGCGGCTTTGAACAAAGTGCGTACAAAAATATCTTCCTAACTGCAGAAAAAAACCACTCTTGCTTTTTAAGCACAAATATAGTTCCAGTTCAAGCAGTTCCAGAGCCACAAAGTGCCGGAGGCTGAGGGGAGGAAAAAAACCCAAAACACCCAACCCCCCCCAACCCCAAAAACCCAACCAACCTTTGGGGGGGGGGGGGGAGGGGGACCACTACAGTGATTCTTAGCCCTTCCCTAAGCATAACTTACTATCCATAGTATAATGAGCTAGGTGGTACTCTTGGTCTGAATTAGGGCATTGTATGAGTTATATCACAACCTTTTTTTTATAAGAGTCCTGGCATTTTCCAGACTTAAGGAGGCCTTGTAAATATAATTCAGTAAGAGGAGCACTGGAGACCTGCTCTGATTCTTGAGGATTAGATATAGACATAAATAAGTGAAGAAATTTAAGATTTTTGAGGGGGATCCCTACTGAGATGCATGTTATCTTTAAGTCTGTATGATGCTAGCATCGACTATATGATTTTCATTTACCTTGAAGTATGTCAGTGGGAGGAAATAGACAGTCTGAAGGAGAAGTGCATTTGGATTGTACTGACACATGTCCTTAACCTCCTGAAACATTGGAGTCCATGACAAAGTTATCAAGTACTATGTTGAAGCTCAATGATTTGATGGCTAAATTCCCCATCAAATTTCTGACCCAAGCTTATTCATGATCATCTTAAATTTTCTGCCCTATCTTGTAGCTTTAAGACTAAGGGAAAAGTTTTTATTTCCTTTCTCTGTGTCCTGGTTTCAGCCAGGATAGAGCTGGTTTTCTTCACAGAAGCTAGTGTGAGACTGTGTTTTGGATTTGGGATGAGAAACTGTTGATAATGTGCTGATGTTTTGGGTTGTTGCTAAGTAGTCAAGGACAGTCCAGCTTCTTGTGCTGGCCTGCCAGCGAGCAGGCTGGGGGTGCACTGGGAGCTGGGAGGGGACACAGCCGGGACAGCTGACCCCAGACTGGCCAAAGAGATATTCCCTACCATACAATGTCATGCCCAGTACATAAACTGGAGTTGGCCGGGGGGCGGAAATCGCTGCTCGGGGACGGGCTGTTGATCACTGGGTGGTGAGCAATCGCTGTATTGGGCATCACTTGTTCTTGTACATTCCTTTGTTGGTATTATCGTTATTGTTTCCTTCTTTCTTTCTGTCCTATTAAACCGTGTTTATCTCAACCCACAAGGTTTTTTTTTCCTAATTCTCTCCCCCGTCCCACTGTGGGAGGGGGAGTGAGTGAGCGGCTGCGTGGTGCTTAGTTGCCGGCTGGGGCTAAACCACGACACTCTGGGAAGGATGTATAAGAGGAGCTGAAGAGCTTTCTAATGTATTGGTTAGATTTGAAGCCACCTGCCTTGAACACAAGTGACTGGCCGTGTAAGTAACATTCAGTGAAGCCTCGCTAGTATTTCCAAGTTCCTGCATTTGCCCCTCTCTTTCATAATACTTCATTACCTGTTATACACAGGACATTTGCTCTTGGCTGCTACTAAGGTCGTAGTGCCCTGATAACTTTTCCTTCCTCTTTCCATGTATTTTGCTACTGAAGATCATAGGAAGAATTTTTCTTAGCATATCCAGATTGATATATGCTTCTACTTTGAGCTTAAGTTCTGCTTCTCAAGTGGGAAGCTTTGACAGGCTCTGTTCTGTGTGCCAGTCTCAGTGCTTTTATACCGAACATCCTCACCTTGTTGAGACTGAGCTGAAGGATTAATCCCCATTATGCAGTAAGGACAGGGTAACCATTTAGAAGAGTGATCACACTTCCCCCTTTTGTTCTTTTTCTTTAAAATTGAAAAAATATCTTCTGCTTAACACACTGTGAAAGCCCTACTGGAACTTGATTTCTTGATATTTAGACTTTCCACATGTAAGTTTTACTCACCAGTCTCTTCCCAAACCTCAAATAAAGAGGCTGGAGGTTGGTGGGCTGAGGGTAAGGCGAGATGCTCCCTCTGAAGGAAATGTTACCATTCCCCTTGCATAAGATCTAAACCTTGTGCTGTTGAGGGCTGCGTTGATTTCAGTCAAATCAATAAACTGAGAAATTGCTAGAAAAATAGTTGCTGTTCAATGGATGCGTTACTCTGTCTCTCCATTTGCTACGTGGGCATGAGAGTTCATGTGAGCAGAGGATGGGAGCTCATAATGGGAACAGCCTGCAGGTAGGCCTGTTTGTGAAACTGCAAGGATAAAGAGCCTGGCCAGTACTGGAAAGCAGGATTACACCTTGTAGATTAAATCCTTAACCTCTGATGTCAATAGAACTTGTTTTCACTTACTGTATGAAGCCCTGGTGCCAGTGTCTTAAAAGCTTTGTCTCATAGCTCAAATTGCCTGACTGAAATGCAGTAGGATCACAGAATCATTAAGGTTGGAAAAGACCTCTAAGATCATCAAGTCCAACCATCAACCCAACACCACCATGCCCATTAAACCATGTCCTGAAGTGCCACGTCTACATGTTTTTTTTGAACACTTCCAGCGATGGTGACTCCACCACCTCTCTGGACAGCCTGTTCCAAGGTTTGATCACTGTCTCAGTGGCCTGGTTTCAGCCAGGGTAGAGTTAATTTTCTTCACAGAAGCTAGTGTGAGGCTATGTTTTGGATTTGGATTTCCCAAGAAACCGTTAGGCGTGATGGAGCCCTGCTTCCCTGGAGATGGCTGAACACCTGCCTGCCCATGGGGAGTAGTGAATGAATTCCTTGTTTTGCTTTGCTTGCGTGCGCGGCTTTTGCTTTACCTATTAAACTGTCTGTATCTCAAACCATGAGTTTCCTCGCTTTTACTCTTCTGATTCTTTCCCCCCTCCCACTGTGGGGGAGTGAGCGAGCAGCTGCATGGTGTTTAGTTGCCAGCTGGGGCTAAACCATGACAGTCCTTTTTGGCGCTCAACGTGAGGCATGAAGGGTTTGAGATAAAGACAGATTTGTTTGGAATGTGCTAGATAGATTGAGTTTATAGCTGTTATTGCTGTTTAGCTATTAATTGCCAGGCCCCTGTGCTTGCCATGGGTTTGCTTTCCTTACGTATATTAGAGTCTAGTGCTTGTTAGTGGCTGCTTTTTTGCTTTCGCTGCTTGCCATACTGCTGTACCGCTGATCGTCTTACTCTGCTGTGCCTGGGAACATTTTGATAACAGCAATGGCGATGTGCCTGGGCTGGCAGGCGGCCAGGGCATTGCTGCTTTTTCTGTGCAGCTGTGCTGGACAGACTGGAACTCCAGTGTGAACTCAAGTTGAAGGGACTGTGACCTGTGGACGAGTCCATGTGGGAGCAGGACACCCCGAAGCGTCTGTGGCCGTGAATAAGTCCATGCCAGAGCAGGTACATCTTGAAGCATCTGTGGCCATGGTTATGTCTGTGCTGCAGCAGGTATACCTCTGATGGGATTGTGGCACACTGACAAATCCACGCTGGAGAAGGTACATCTTGAAGCGTCTGTGGCTGTGGGTAAATCCATGTTGCAGCAGGTACACCTTGTAGCATCAGTGGTTGTGCATGAGGTCATGCTGGAGTACCTCAAAGTGTGTGGCCATGGAGAAGCCCTCGATAGTGCAGGTACATTCCTGGAGCGACTGGAGCTATGGGTAAGGCCACACTGGAGCAGATTTATCTCTGGAGGTATTGTGGCCCATGGAGGAGGCCATTTTGGAGCAGGTGCACCTTGAAGTGACTGCAACTGTGGATAAGTCTATGCCACAGCAGATATACCCCTGGAGAGACTGTGGCTCATGGAAGGGACTGCAGTCTGTGGATAAGTCCAAGCTGGAGCAGGGGCAAGGGGAGGAGTTCATTGCAATGTTAAACCCTATGGCCCAGTCCAAAGGGCCCAGGGGTGGAGACTGTAATGGAAATACCTTTAAACTGTTGTAACCCATGATTTGAGTTGCATGTTATAGGAACTACTATAGCAGGAACCACCTGAACCAATGGAGGACAAGCCTTACGAGAAGCAGTGCAACTGCAGCAGTGACCTGACCTGAGCTGGCTTTGGTGCCCAATAACTCCATGCAACACCCCACCTCACCTGTCCTGAGTGACCACCGTAAGGGATGGAGCCCGAAGTCATGGACTAAATGAACTCAATGGACATTTCATGGACATTTTGGAGGGAGGTCTATGTACTAATGGGACAATAATCTGTGTATTATATTAAAGGATGGGAAGGGGGGTGGTGGTTAATGAGGTTGTATTGGATAGTGTGGTACCTGAGCATAACGTAAATGGTATGGAATAAGGGGTGGATAATGTCCTGGTTTCAGCCAGGGTAGAATTGGTTTATCTTCATAGAAGCCAGTGTGAGGATATGTTTTGGATTTGGGATGAGAAAATGTTGATAAGGTGCTGATGTTTTGAGTTGTTGCTAAGTAGTCAAGGACAGTCTAGCTTCTCATGCTGGCCTGCTAGTAAGAAGGCTGAGGGTACACGGGAAGCTGGGAGGGGACACAGCCGGGACAGCTGACCCAGGCTGGCCAAAGAGAGATTCCATACCATATGACGTCATGCTCTGTACATAAAGCTGGGACGAAGAAGGAAGGGGTGGAGGGACGTTCGGAGTGATGGCATCTGTCTTCCCAAGAAACCGTTAGGCGTGATGGAGCCCTGCTTCCCTGGAGATGGCTGAACACCTGCCTGCCCATGGGGAGTGGTGAATGAATTCCTTGTTTTGCTTTGCTTGCGTGCGTGGCTTTTGCTTTACCTATTAAACTGTCTGTATCTCAAACCATGAGTTTTCTCACTTTCACTCTTCCGATTTTCTCCCCCATCCCACTGTGGGGGAGTGAGCGAGTGGCTGCGTGGTGCTTAGTTGCTGGCTAGAGGTGAAACCACAACAAAAGGTTTTTAGGATATTGCTTCTTTTGGTTCCTCATTCCCACAGGGATCTGGTAGGAATTAGGTTCCTAGATGCTGTTAGAGGATCTGGACTTAAGATGGTAATAGATGCTATATGTGTTGATAAGCCATATGTTGATCAGATGTGCTTTCCTATTCCTTCCAGCGTTCTTTCCAGTCACTGAAGGGATTGATGAAAACACTACCTGTGCTCCCGCCCCATCGACCAGTCGCCCCAGTGCTCTTGTAACCAAGGTGGTAGGGAATTAAAATAAAATAGGGTTAGAAAATAGGTTTGTGAATTTGTAGCAAGTTGTAACTATAAGAACATTATGCACCAGCAATGCTGCTCGAGAACCCACCTAACCCTTCCCATCTTGATTTAATTATCAAGGAGTTAAGTGTAACATTGTGATCATGGTATTATGTTTTGTTCTAATAACAAGTAGTCAGAAAGAAGGAACACCTTGGTCAGTTCTACGGTCCGGTGGGTAGGTAATTATTCATTCTGTAGTCTTGTCTTAAAACAAAGGACTGTGGGGTGAATGATTGCATATTGGACCGATAGCCCGTGAAGATCTATTTAGTGTTGCCAAGCTTAAGTGAACTTTGGAGGAAAGGTAATTCCGGCAGGGGGAGATCGCGACCACCGACTCAGAGACCACCCACTCAAGAAACCCTCCGACTCAAAAGAATAAGGAAGTAAAATCTCAAGAAATTATAGTGAGCTTGCGTGGTCATTTACATGTGAGGCGAGGAATATTTAACCAATCATTGTATGGACACTTGATGAATATGTATTAATCTTGCCTATAAATGTTTGATTTTTGAACTGATCGAGCGAACACGATTTAGGAGGAGCTATCCCCCGTGTTCCCGGCGCCGTGAATAAAGAATGCCTGCCTTTTAACACTACATTGGTGTTACGAGGTTTATTCCCGATTTTGGTGACACTCTCAAGTCCTTTTTGACTGCCTTTGGGCTGCTTAGTGCAACCTCACCGTTGCCAACCTGCATGACCAACAGGGGGTAGTAATCAGTGGGCCGAACCAGACCAGGGAGTTTCCTGGTGACATCTCTCACCCGGGCCCCAGGGAGGCAGCAGACTTCCCTGTGAGTTGGGTCTGGTTGACATATTGGGCCCTCTGTACCCCTCAGAAGGGAGTCGCCTATGACAATTACCCTCCTTTTTTTCTTAACAGAGGACTTCTTGATGCGTGGGGCTGGCTGACTCACCCTAGGCACCCCCTTGGATGGACCTTCGTCAGGGTCCTCATGTTCCTGTCCCTCACGTTCCAGAGCCCCATACCTGTTGTGTAAGGGCAGCTGGGACGGTGAGGGAGGCCGAGAGGGGATTCGCCGGCCTCTCGGAGCAGGGACCTGCTTCCATTTCCCCTCATCTCTTAGGTCCCCTTCTTCTGCCTGGCAGCAAGAGGACAGGGGATCCCCTGCTGCTTGTGGAGCCTCCACCAGCTGCCCCTGCCTCAGGGATGGCAGGGTGTGGCTCCACCAATCTCTCTCTCTCTCTCACTCCCTAATGCTCCTCAGCCTCTCCACTTCCTCTTTCAGCTCTGCCACCAGGCTGAGCAGGTCACTCACCTGGTCGCACCGCACGCAGGTGGTGTCTCCGCTGGTCTCTGGTACAACCGACAGGCTCAGGCACTCTTTGCAGCCGGACACTTGGACAGCTGCGTGCTTGAGCGGGAGCTCTGTCTGTGTCACCACATTCTTTCTGGCCACGGTTTTCAGCCGAGTGGCGACCATGGCTGAGCCTCCTCTGGGAGGCCGATGGCCACTTGTCAGAGAGCCTCTAGTGCCGGGGGGAAACTGCGCCCTGCCCGCACGCCTTCCCTGCACGCCCTGCCTGCGCAAACTGACGCGCTACGTCCTTCTGATGCGCCACGTCCTGTTTGCCCACCCTGTTCGCTGCACTCCAGGTCACTCGCGCTCCCTGGGGCTGCTCTTGTAGGTGAGGGGCTTTGGCCGCCGCCGCTCTAGTCCCCACCCGCGCTGAGTCAGAGCTGCCGCTCATCAGGAGCCCGCTCTGCCGGCTGGGTGGGGGGACTGGGGCACACTCTCTCTCCCTGTGCTGCTGCCTTCGTGGTTTGGCCGCTTCGGGAAGGGTTCCCCGGCGCAATCCTTCACTCCAGAGCCCTTCGCCTCGGTGGCTTCGAGGGTCTCCTGAGGATAGTTTCTTCTCCTTGGATGTTTGCCCCTTCTGTTGTACAGCCAAGCGGTTCCTTCTTATCATCCTTGTTTGAGCACTCCTGCTAGGATGTTTCTATTCTCAAGGTTAAGATATCTTCTCTGTACTCATTAATCTCTCAGTCCTTGCTCTTAACCCTTCTTTGTTTTAATTTCATGAGGCCTCTTGGTTCTACACGCACACATTTCTTGTGATGAACTATTTACACATAGCTGAAACGTTAGCCTTGAGGCAAGTATAGCCTAAGGACTATGTGATATAGAGACATAACTATCTGCTTTTAAACACTTAGATATTTGTCCTGGTTTCAGCCAGGATAGAGGTGGTTTTCTTCACAGAAGCTAGTGTGAGACTGTGTTTTGGATTTGGGATGAGGAACTGTTGATAATGTGCTGATGTTTTGGGTTGTTGCTGAGCCGTCAAGGACAGTCCAGCTTCTTGTGCTGGCCTGCCAGCAAGCAGGCTGGGGGTGCACGGGGAGCTGGGAGGGGACACAGCCGGGACAGCTGACCCAGACTGGCCAAAGAGATATTCCCTACCATCCGACGTCATGCCCAGTACATAAACTGGAGTTGGCCGGGGGGCGGAAATCGCTGCTCGGGGACGGGCTGTCGATCATGGGGTGGTGAGCAATTTCTGTATTGGGCCTCACTTGTTCTTGTACATTCCTTTGTTGGTATTATCATTATTGTTCCCTTCTTTCTTTCTGTCCTATTAAACCGTGTTTATCTCAACCCACGAGGTTTTTCCTAATTCTCTCCCCCGTCCCACTGTGGGAGGGAGAGTGAGCGAGCGGCTGCGTGGTGCTTAGTTGCCGGCTGGGGCTAAACCACGACAGTCCTTTTTGGCGCCCAACGTGGGGCCCGAGGCTTGAGATAATATCGGTTGCAGGTCACAATATCAGTTTATTTGATTTGCATCATGCTCTCGTCTTTGCTGTACATGTTAAGGATTGGTGTTGGTTTCTGCGGGCTGCTGTACTCTGCAATGATTAGTAATGTCTCGCCTGTGAATTTTGTTTTTAGAGCACTGACCTTGAGCTTAATGTGGTATCATCTGAGCTCTGTACTAAAGCCGTTACTGTATTTTGGCTACAGTCTTGTGGAGACGATTAGCAATTATACTTCTGCCTCTGAAAGGTTTTTTATGGAGGAAATGCAGAGTGGTACCTTTGCTACCCTCTATCATAACATTTCCTCCTTCATCACAATAATTTTTCAGTATTTTGAACACCCTTGGGTAGTTAAAATACCTCTATTGCTACTTCTGGGGAACATTGTTTCGGTTTTGTCTAAGGTTGGCAAGCAATTTAAGAATATCACCCGGAGATCTGCCCCAAGGCTGGATAGTTATGAATGGCAAGGTGTGTGGAACAGCATGGGCAAATGCCTAGGGAGGTGGGCACCTCCGGTGTTTTGGAGCTTCACTCCCGAACAAGTGCAGAATCCTGATAAACTAGCAGAATATTTGGAAGAAGTATGCTGTCAGCCTGGCAGCTCCAAGGAGACACAAATCATTGCCATGTGCTGGGGCCTGGCCCATGCCTACCGAGCTCTATTTAACACTATGCAAAGGGGAGAGAGGCTCTCTGGGTCTGATGGCAATGTGGCAGGCACTGTGACTACTCCAACACCACATACCATCTCCCCTGCCCTGAGAGACTGCTATGATGGATGAAGCCCAGAGTCATGGACTGACTGAACTCCATAGACATTTTAAGTGATGGCCCATGGACTAAGAAAGTGATATCTGTGTGTATATATTAAAAGACAGGAAGAGTAATAATGAATAATTGGAATGTATTGAAAAGTATAGGACCTGGGCATGACGTAAATGGTATGGAATAAGGGGTGGATACTGTCCTGGTTTCAGCCAGGATAGAGCTGGTTTTCTTCACAGAAGCTAGTGTGAGACTGTGTTTTGGATTTGGGATGAGGAACTGTTGATAATGTGCTGATGTTTTGGGTTGTTGCTGAGCCGTCAAGGACAGTCCAGCTTCTTGTGCTGGCCTGCCAGCAAGCAGGCTGGGGGTGCACGGGGAGCTGGGAGGGGACACAGCCGGGACAGCTGACCCAGACTGGCCAAAGAGATATTCCCTACCATCTGACATCATGCCCAGTACATAAACTGGAGTTGGCCGCGGGGCGGAAATCGCTGCTCGGGGACGGGCTGTCGATCACGGGGTGGTGAGCAATTTCTGTATTGGGCCTCACTTGTTCTTGTACATTCCTTTGTTGGTATTATCATTATTGTTCCCTTCTTTCTTTCTGTCCTATTAAACCGTGTTTATCTCAACCCACGAGGTTTTTCCTAATTCTCTCCCCCGTCCCACTGTGGGAGGGAGAGTGAGCGAGCGGCTGCGTGGTGCTTAGTTGCCGGCTGGGGCTAAACCACGACAATATTGATCCCTGTTTATCGTCTTCTGTTTATTCTTTTTAAAACTCACTTACCCCGGCTGGCGCCTGTGACGTCTGTTAAGGGTTAAGCTTATCAAGGACTGACTTGCTAAACAAAGGAAGTGATAACGGGAACTACAATGATAGTCTTATCACAGAACTTAGAACTTGTTAACAACTGTTGAAACCATCAAGTAAGAAGAGAGCATGTGTAAACGACTGAAGTTCATCTAAAAGACAAAAGGGGAAGATAAGACCCCTGAAGAAGTAAAAGACCACCAGAGACAGATCTGAGCCTGTGAATTGATAACATAAACTGCTGACGCAAACCTTTGGAACTACTCCGCCTCACTTCATATGTATGTTTTGTATTGCGTAATCATATGAATATATATGCCTTTGTGTAATAAATATTTGCCTGCTCGCCAAAATGGTGTGCAAGTTCGGAGGAGCGACCCCCCCCCTTGCACCCGGCGCCGTAATAAACATACCTGCTTTATAACTCTTTTGAGTTGTGAAGTTTGTTTCCGCACGTCATATGAGAGTAGGCTGTTAAACATAATCACGGTTATTAGGCTAAAGAAATCTTTAAAAGTTAAACTAATCATGTAATCAATAACCTTCCAGAAAGTACATAAATGTATCACTGACCCCTGTAGCACCACCAAATAAAAGACAATGGGACTGTCACAAGACTTTGAAATTCTCTAGAAACAGAAAACACTACTGACATGGGATGTTAGTGAGAACTAGTAAATTAATAACAAGTACAGAACCAAAGCTTTAAAATCTGTAGCTGCAGGGAGTGCTAAACACTTGTTATATTTGCTTCAATTAAAGGGAGAATAATAAAATGTTATTTTTGTATGTCAATTGGGAAGTCTTTGCCCACTTTCTGGAGACTTGAATGTAGTTTTGTCACCGAAATCGGGAATAAACCTCGTAACACCAATGTAGTGTTAAAAGGCAGGCATTCTTTATTCACGGCGCCGGGAACACGGGGGATAGCTCCTCCTAAATCGTGTTCATCGATCGGTTCAAAAATCAAACATTTATAGGCAAGATTAATACATATTCATCAAGTGTCCATACAATGATTGGTTAAATATTCCTCGCCTACCATGTAAATGACCACGCAAGCTCACTATAATTTCTTGGGATTTTACTTCCTTAATCTTTTGAGTCGGAGGGTTTCTTGAGTGGGTGGTCTCTGAGTCGGTGGTCGCGATCTCCCCCTGCCGGAATTACCTTTCCTCCAAAGTTCATTTAAACTTGGCAACACTAAATACATCTTCACGGGCTATCGGTCCAATATGCAATCATTCACCCCACAGTCCTTTGTTTTAAGACAGGACTATAGAATGAATAATTACCCACCCACCGGACCGTAGAACTGACCAAGGTGTTCCTTCTTTCTGACTACTTGTTATTAGAACAAAACATAATACCATGATCACAATGTTACACTTAACTCCTTGATAATTAAATCAAGATGGGAAGGGTTAGGTGGGTTCTGGAGCAGCATTGCTGGTGCATAATGTTCTTATAGTTACAACTTGCTACAAATTCACAAACCTATTTTCTAACCCTATTTTATTTTAATTCCCTACCACCTTGGTTACAGTTTGGAGAACATCTGTGGTTTTTTCCTTGCTCTGTTGCATGAGCTTATTTTTAATAGCGCATCCAGTTGCTGGAAAAGTGATTGGTTTTCCTCATACCAGGTGTGCTGGTTTAAGCTGGGATACAGTTAATTTTCTTCATAGTATGGGGCTATGTTTTGAATATGTGCTGGAAAAATAATGTTTTCAGGGATGTTTTCGTTATTGCTGAGTATTTGCTATTCCAAAGAGGCACAACTTACTGCACTATTCTGAGCCCTGGCCAGCACCTACCAAACATTGCTCGATATTATGCAGCATCCTCAAGAAGAGAGGGTCTCTGGATCTGAAAACATACCAACAGACACTGTGGCTAAACCAGACACTATATCAGTTGCTCCTAAAACTAAAAAGAAGCAATGGAAGCAGAAGTCAGCTCATTTAGTAAGGGATGAAGAAGCCTCTCCTAAGAGGGAGCAGGAGAGAGAATCAGAAGAGGCAACCTGTTCCGCAGCAGAGCAGTCACAAGAACAGGAGGAGGAAGGGACTGAAATCATAAATGAATCGGAAACCACCTGATCCCTATCCCTAAGTGAGCTGTGAGATATGCAAAAAGATTTTAGCCCTCAACCAGGTGAGCTGATTCTCAGATGGTTACTCCAATGCTGGGATATTGGGGCCAGTAGTCAGGAATTAGAGGGTAAGGAAGCCTGGCAGCTGGGATCCCTTGCTAGGGATAAGGCCATTGACAAAGGGATTGGGAAAAGGGCATGAGTTCTCAGTCTTTGGCGGCAGCTCTTGTCAAGTGTGAAGGACAGGCATCCCTTCAAGGAAGATCTTGTAAATTCCCAAAGCAAATGGACCACCATTGAGGGAGGTATCCAGTATCTGTGGTGGAGGTGATCTGTAGCAACCTGGATGATGACCAGGTATACAATGACCCAGATGAAATTCAGTGCACGTGGTCCATGTGGTGAAAGTTTGTACAAAATGCACTGATATCATATGCCAACACCCTGGCAATAATGAGCTGGACAGACACGGAGGCACCAACTATAGATGGACTGGCCAGATAACTCCGAGAATACAAAGATAATCTCGCATCCTCCCTACAGGCCTACGTTTCAGCTGTAGAGAAACTGACCCAATGATTGTCCAAGCAATCTGAGAAAGATAGGTCTTCCTCACCCACACCAACCAATGTCTCAGCTATTAAGTCAGCCTTTTTCTTTTCAAGGGAAAGAGTACTGGTGGTGCACACAACTGTGGCTCTTCCTGTGTAACTGGGGGAGGTTATGAGGAAGTGGGATGGTGAATCTACCTGGAGACTAGAAGCTCGGGTGTAGGAACTATAAGGAAAAACAACAGCCGAAAAGCATCCATCCAGGAAAATTACTGCTCCAGTGTCTGTTGGGCAGAGTAGAAGGGCTGATTGTACTTTTCACCCTGATGAAGGGACTTATGGTTTGCAGTTACAAAAATCAAGTAATGAAGACTCTGACCAGGAACAGAGGGGCCCTGCCTTCGGACAGGTGGAGGAATGGGACAACTGGGTTGACATGGACTGTGTGGGTTGGATGGCCTGGCACATCAGACCCACAGGAGTACTAAGCTCTGGTGGACACTGGTGCACAGTGTACCCTAATGCCATCAAGCTATAAAGGGGCAGAATCCACCTGTATTTCTGGAGTGACAGGGGGATCCCAAGAACTGTCTGTGTTGGAGGCTGAGGTGAGCCTAACTGGGAATGAGTGGCAAAAGCACCTCATTGTGACTGGCCCAGAGACTCCGTGCATCCTGGGCATAGACTACCTGAGGAGAGGGTATTTCAAGGACCCAAAAGGGTACCGGTGGGCTTTTGGTATAGCTGCCTTGGAGACGGAAGAAATTAAACAGCTGTCCACCTTGCCTGGTCTCTCAGAGGACCCTTCTGTGGTGGGGTTGCTCAGGGTCAAAGAACAACAGGTGCCGATTGCTACTACAACAGTGCACCGGTGGCAATATCGCACCAACAGAGACTCCTTGATCCCCATCCATGAGCTGATTCATCAGCTGGAGAGCCAAGGAGTGATCAGCAAGACTCGCTCACCCTTTAACAGCCCCATATGGCCAGTGCAAAAGTCTGAGGGAGGGTGGAGGCTAGCTAACAGCGGACTATTGCGGCCTGAATGAAGTCACACCACTGCTGAGTGCTGCTGTGCCGGACATGCTAGAACTTCAATATGAACTGGAGTCAAAGGCAGCCAAGTGGTACGCCACAATTGATATCAACAAAGCATTTTTCTTGATCCCTTTGGCAGCAGAGTGCAGGCCACAGTTTGCTTTCACTTGGAGGGGCGTCCCGTACATCTGAAACTGACTGCCCCAGGGCTGGAAACACAGCCCTACCATTTGCCCATGGACTGATCCAGACTGCACTGAAACAGGGTGAAGCTCCAGAACACCTGCAATACATCATCATCTGAGGCAACAGAGCAGAAGACGTTTTTCGAGAAAGGGAAGAAAATAATCCAAATCCTTTTGAAAGCCAGTTTTGCCATAAAACAAAGTAAGGTCAAAGGACCTGCACAGGAGATACGGTTTCTAGGAATAAAATGGCACTGGCAAGATGGACGTTTTCAGATCCCAATGGATGTGATCAACAAAAAAACCAGCTGTCCCCCCACTGACTAGCAGAAAGGAAACACAACTTTCTTAGGCATTGTAGGTTTCTGGAGAATGCATATTCCAAATTACAGTCTGATTGTAAGTCCTCTTTATCAAGTGAACCAGAAGAAGAACGATTTCAAATGGGGCCCTGAGCAATGACAAGCCTTTGAACAAATTAAACAGGAAATAGTACATGTAGTAGCCCTTGGGCCAGTCCAGGCAGGACAAGGTGTTAAAAATGTGCTCTACACCCCAGCCAGGGGTAACAGCCCCACCTGGAGCCTCTGGCAGAAAGCACCTGGAGAGACACAAGGTCGACCTCTAGAGCTGAGGATATAGAAGATCTGAAACCCGCTATACTCCAGCTGAGAAAGAGATTTTGACAGCATATGAAGGAGTTTGAGCTGCTTCAGAAGCAGTGCTTAGTTGCCGGCTGGGGCTAAACCACGACAATCACTGATGCCATTGCACAGGTTTTCCATGAACATAAAACATGTACCATAATCAAAGCGAGCCAAAGCGGTTAAAGCCTTTTTGGTATAGAGGACAATGGCTGAAATAATACAAATATGGGGAGGCCTGGCAGACTGACTATATCATACACCCACAAACCTGCCAAGGCAAGTGCCATGTGCTTACAGTGGTGGAAGTGACTACTGGGTGGTTGGAGATATACCCTGTGACCCATGCCACTGCCCAGAATGCTATCTTGGGCCTTGAAAAGCAAGTTTTATGTCGACACAGCACCCCTGAAAGATTTGGACAACAGGACTCATTTCTGAAACAACCTCATAGACACCTGGGCCAAAGAGCATGTCATTGTGTGGGTATATCATGTCCCCTATCATGCACCAGCCTCCTGGAAAATTGAATGATCCAATGGACTGTTAAAGACTACGCTGAGAGCAATGGCTGGTGGGACATTCAAGCATTGGGATAAACATTTAGCAGAAGCCAACTTGTCTAGTTAACACTAGAGGATCTGCCAGTTGACCTAGCCTTGCCCAGTCAAAACCGCTGCGCACTGTGGAAGGAGATAAGGTCCCTGTAGTACATATAAGGGACAGGCTGGGAAAAACAGTCTGAGTTATTTCTTCCTTGGGTAAGGGCAAACCTATTCATGGGATTGTTTTTTTCTCAAGGACCCACATGCACTTGGTGGGTGATGTGGAAGGATGAGGGAGTCCATCGTGTACCTCGAGGTGATTTAATCCTGGGTTAAAATAATCCATTATTTGAGTTGTACATCGGCAGTGTTACATGTATGTCACAAGTTCCGTGGCTGTCATATGTCAAAGGTATTATAGCATGAACCTCTTGCTGTTAGCCAAGCTAAAGGCAAGAGGAGGAATTCATTGCAATGTTAAACCTTATGGCCTAGTCCAAAGGGACTAGGGGTGGATGCTGTAATGGATACACTCAAATTGTTGTAAATTGGGATTTGAGTTGTATGTTATGGGAAGTACTACAGCAGGAACCGCCTGAACAAATGGACGAGAAGCCTTACAAGAAGCAGTGCAAGTACAGCAGTAAGCTGGTTTTGCTGCCCAGTCACTCCACGCAACACACCACCTCTCCTGTCCTGAGTGACCACCATAATAGATGGAGCCCAAAGTAAGTCACAAACGAAGTGAACTCAGTGTAAGATTTTACAGAGGAAGGGGTGGGTAAGGATGTGTTGCAGTAGTGTGGAACCTGAGCATGACATAAATGGTATGGAATAAGGGGTGGATACTGTCCTGGTTTTGTCTGGGATAGAGTTAATTTTCTTCATATTAGCTAGTATGGGGATATGTTTTGGAATTGTGCTGAAAACAGTGTTGATAATATAGAGATGTTTTCGTTATTGCTGAGCAGTGCTTACACTGTGTCAAGGACTTTTCTGCTTCTCATGCCACCCCACCAGCAAGTAGGCTGGAGGTGCACAAGAAGTTGGGAGGGGACACAGCTGGGACAGCTGACCAAACAGATATTCCATACCATGTGATGTCATGCTCAGCATATAAAGCTGGGGGAAGAAGGGGGGGACGTTTGTAGTGATGGTGTTTGTCTTCCCAGGTAACTGTTACGTGTGATGGAGCCCTGCTTTCCTGGAGATGGCTGAACATCTGCCTGCTGATGGGGAGTAGTGAATGAATTCCTTGTTTTGCTTTGCTTGCATGCATGGCTTTTGCTTTACCTATTAAACGGTCTTTATCTCAACCCACGAGTTTTCTCAGTTTTACTCTTCTGATCCTCTCCCTCATCCTGCTGTGGGAGGAGTGCTTAGTTGTGTGGTGCTTAGTTGCCTACTGTGATTATACCACAGCACCCAGGACTATGTCTAGATGTATTTTTAAGACCTCCCAGAATGGAAGTTTGACGATCTCTCTAGGCAACCTGTTCACATGCTTTGTTACCCTCACAATAAAAAAAACCCAGAACACAAAAACCCAAAAAGCCAAAAACCCAAAACGTGTTTCATTACATTCATCAGCCATCTCCTGTTTTTCAGTTTGTGCCTTTTGTCGTTTGCCCTGTCACTGGGCACCACTGTTCTGTCTGTCTGTTTTGTTTGTTTTTTTGGTTTTGGGGTTTTTTTTTGTTTTGTTTTGTTTTTCTCTACCCTTTGAGGAGATCCCCCCCTGAGCCTTCTCTTTTCCAGGCTGAACAGTCCTATCTCTCTTAACCTTTCCTGCTATGGGAGATGTTCCAAGTCATTTCATCTTGGTGGCCCTGAATCCATGCTGACTACTCCAATCACTGTCTTGTCCTTAATGCGCATGGAACAGTTTCCCAGGATTAGCTGCTCTATCACTTTCCCAGGGACTGAGGTGAGGCTGACAGGCCTGTAGTTTCCTGGGGTCCTCCTTTCTGCCCTTTTTGAAGATAAAAGTGATACTTGCTTTACTCTAGTCCTCAGGCACCTCTCTCAAATGCAGTGGTCAAAGATGGTAAAAGTGGCCTCACGGTGACTTCAGTCAGCTACCTCAGCACTCATGCATGAATCCTGTCAGGGCACATGGACTTATGTATGTCCAGTTTGCTTAAGTATTCCCTAACTGGATTCTCTTCAACCAAGGGCAAGTCTTCCTTGCTTCAGACTTTCCATGGTCTCCAGGGCTTTAGACTTCTGAAAACTGGTCATATTACTCTAAAGACTGAGGTGAAGAAGGAACTCAGTATCTCAGCCTTTTCCATGTCCTGTGTTATCAAGGGACCCTGCCCCATTCAGCAGTGGGCCCACATTTTTCTTAGTCTTTCTTTTGCTACTTAAGTACTGTCAGAAACCCTTCTTGTCCTTGATATCACTCACCAGATTTGCTGTGGTTTAACCCCAGCTGGCAACTAAGCACCACACAGCCGCTCACTCACTTGCATTACAATAGGATGGTGGAGCGAATCGGAAGGGTAAAAGTGATAAAGAAACTTGTGGGTTGAGATAAAAAGAATTTAATAGGTTGTATTGGGTTTGTGTGGCAAGGTTTTGGTAGCTGGGGGGGGGGCCTGCAGGGGTAGCTTCTGTGAGAAGCTGCTAGAAGCTTCCCCTATGTCTGAGAGCACCTATGCCAGCTAGCTCCAAGACAGACCTGCAGCTGGCCAAGGCTGAGCCAATTAGGACAGCTGTAGCACTTCTGTGATAACATATTTAAGACAGAAAAAAACCCAAACTTGTGCATTCTGTAGCTGGAGAGAGGATTGAGATTATGAGAGAAAAACAACTCTTCAGCCAACAAGGTCAATGAAGAAGGAGGGGGAGGAGGTGCTTCAGGCATTTGGAGCAGAGATTCCCCTGCAGCCTGTGGTGAAGACCACGGTGAGGCAGGCTGTGCCCCTGCAGCCCATGGAGATTAATGGTGGAGCAGGTATCCACCTCCAGCCTGTGGAGGACCCCATACCAGAGCAGATGGATGCATCTGAAGGAGGCTATGACTCTGTGGGAAGCCCATGCTGGAGCAAGCTCCTGGCAGGACCTGTTGGGAGAGAGGAGCCCACACTGGAGCAGGTTTGCTGGCAGGACTTGTGTCCCCGTGGGGGACCCACACTGGAGCAGTCTGTTCCTGAAGGACTGCACCCTGCAGAAAGGGCCCATGCTGGAGCATTCTGTTCATGGAGGACTGTCTCCCGTGGGAGGGACCCCATGCTGGAGCAGGGGAAGAGTGTGAGGAGTCCTCTCCCTGAGGAGGAAGGAGAGGCAGAGACAACGTGTGATGAACTGAGTGCAACTCCCATTCCCTTTCCCCCTGTACCGCTTGGGAGGAGGAGGTGGAAAGAAATCAAGAGTGAAGTTGAACCTGGGAAGAAGGGAGGGGTGGGGGTATGTGTTTTAAGAATTAGCTTTTATTTCCCGTTGTTGTACTCTGATGTGATTGGTAATAAATTAAATTAATTTTCCCCAAGTCAAGTCTGTTTTGACTATGATGGTAATTGGTGAGTGATCTCCCTGTCCTTATCTCGACCTATGAGCCTTTCATTATATTTTCTCTCCCTTGTCCAGCTGAGAAGGGGAGTGGCAGAGCAGCTTTGGTGGGCATCTGGCATCTAGCCAAGGTTAACCCACCTACATAGGTAAAGCAAAATCCACATGCACAAGCAAAGCAAAACAAGGACTTCATTCAGTACATCCAATAAGCAGGCAGGTGTTTAGAGCCATCTCCAGGAAAGCAGGACACTTTAGTCCGTTTCCAAATTTCTTCTAAATCAATTCCCAATTGGCCAGATTTATCAATATATGTCAGTCAATCCCTAAGAACTTGCTAACTTGTTGCACTATTTGCGCACAAAAATGAGTACCCCCATCAGAAGATATTACTGCTAGTGCCCTAAATCTGGGAATAATTTCGTTTAAAAGTATTCGTGTCACTTCCTTAGCCTTATTTGTTCTACAGGGAAAGGCTTCTGATCAACCTGAAAATGTATCTCTTAATACTAGCAGATACCAAAACCCCCCTTTTCTTGGGAGTTCAGAAAAATCTATTTGCCACTGCTGTCCAGGTATATTTCCCTTTCCAATTGTTCCAATTTGTATCCTATGCATAGTGTTTGAGTTATTCTTCAGGCATGTTTCACATCTATGAGTGATTTGTTTTACAGTGGTATACAAATTTCGGCTCACTATTCTCTTATTCAAAGACTTATATAATGCATCTGCTCCCCAATGCATTTTGTTCTGTTCCTCCTGGAGAAGTTTCTACAAAATATTATAAGGGACTACAATTCTCCCATCTGGTGTTAAGTACATTCTGGTTTGCTCACTTATTTTACCCTCCAGGTCTTTTATTATAATCTTGTCTTCCTTGGTATAGCTTAAAGGTCTCCATAATACTGAGTTTACCGTCTGGAATTAAGGAAAAAGCTTCCACATAATTTAGTCATTCTGCAGCTCGTCTAGCCTCGTAATCAGCCAAATTATTTCCAATTTCTTGGTCAGTGCTGCCCTTTTGATGTCCCCTACAATGCATAATCACAACTTTCTCCGGCAATTGTACGGCATTCAGCAATTGCAGAATCTCTTTAGCATGTTTCACCTGCTTTCCTTGAGCAGTAAGCAACCCTCTTTCTTTCCAAATGGCTCCATGAGCATGTACCACTCCAAAAGCATATTTGGAGTCCGTCCATATGTTGACTCTTTTTCCTTTTGAAATTTCCAACACTCGAATTAAGGCAATTATCTCTGCCTTCTGAGCCGACGTTCCTGCAGGTAGAGGATTAGCTTCAATTACCTTACAAGTGCTGGTTTGTTGGGATCACCCTGCACGGCTCAACCTTAAGGAGAAGGAGCTGTGGTGTTGATCTGCACGGCTCGACCTTAAGGAGAAGGAGCTGTGGCACTGAGAAGCTGGTAAACAGCTGGATATCTGCACGGCTCGGCCTTGAGGAGAAGGAGCTGTGGTAAACAACTAAGAAGAAGCGAGGAAGACAGGAACACCTGCAAGCAGCGAATCCTGACTGTGTGAGGCGCATGGACAGCGCGTGATATTTTGTATATAGCCAATTGCAATAATGTGTGTAACAAGCTGTAACCAATCATGAGTGTGTGCGCAGTGACTAAGCGAAAATTATGATATATATTGGAGTCAGACAAGACAATAAACGGCTTCGGAATATAACTCTCATAGAGTTGTGAAGTCCATCCTTCTCCTGCAGTGGTTACTGCATAACTGGCCTTTTGGATCCCTTGTTTCACGAAGCTATTTCCGTCGGTGAACAGGTTATCTTCAGCATCCTCCAGTGGTTCTTCCTTTAAGTCAGGTTGACTGGAGTAAACCGGTTCCATTGTCTCCAGACAGTCATGGACTACTGGCTCAGTGATTTCGCTACTGAGAAAAGATGCTGGATTCACAATATTAGTTGTTACTATATTGACATTGTCCTGTTCAGCTACAAGGGCCTGATATTTCAGGAACCAGGAGGGCGATAGCCAGTGTGCCCCCTTTTGTTCCAATACCGCCAAAACTGTGTGCGATACTAACATGGTTATCTTCTGACCCATGGTAAATTTGCGAGCTTCCTCAATGTTAAGCACTACTGCTGCTACGGCCCTCAAACAACTGGGCCAGCCTTTGCTTACTTCATCCAATTGTTTAGAGAAGTAAGCAACTGCCCGCTTATACCGTCCCAATCATTGTGCCAATATGCCCAAGGCGATGCCTTGTTTTTCATGCGAAAATAGCCAAAAGGGTTTGGACACATCAGGGAGCCCTGGAGCTGGTGCTTTCATTAATTCAGTCTTTAATTGCTTAAAGGCCTTTTCCGCTTCTCCAGTCCAAACTAGCTGCAAAGGGCTTCCTTTCAACAAATCGTACAAAGGCTTTACTAGTATTCCATAATTATAGATCCATAATCTGCACCAACCTGTCATTCCAAGGAAGGTCCTTAATTCTTTTACTGTGGAGGGTTTCGGTGTTCGACAGATGGCCTCCTTTCGCTCTGCTCCCAGCTCCCGCTGTCCTCCCGAAATCTTGTACGCGAGGTACGTCACTTATGTCTGAATTAATTGAAAATTGTGCTGTGAGACTCAATAACCACTTAGTCCCAGAAAATTTAACAAGCTAACAGTCCATTGGATGCATTCCTCGGTTTCTGTAGTGATTAACAGATCATCCACATACTGTAGTAGAGTCCCATTCAGGGATGGTGGAACCCACCCCTCAAATTCCCGGGCTAATTGATTTCCGAAAATAGTCAGGCTGTTTTTAAACTTTTGGGGTAACACTGTCCAAGTTAACTGGGTTTCTCTCTCAGTGTCGGGATTTTCCCATTCAAATGCAAAAAGTTTCTGGCTCTCTTTGACTAGAGGCAGACAGAAAAAGGCATCCTTCAAATCCAAAACGGTAAACCAGTTTTGAGTATCCTTAAGTTTAGTTAGTAACGTATAAGGATTTGCCACTACAGGGTGTAGGTTCTCAACTATATTATTTATGGCTCTTAAATCCTGTGCTAAGCGGTAACTTTTTCTGTCAGGCTTTCTCACTGGTAGGATAGGAGTGTTATATTCAGATTCACATTCTTTCAATAGCCCAAATTGTAAAAAATCATTCATTATCCCTTCTCTATCTTCTCTTCTTAGAGGGTATTGTTTGACTCAGACTGGTCTTGCTCCAGGTCTTAGTTTAATCTCCACTGGGGCTGCATTCTTAGCCCTTCCAGGAACTCCAGATGCCCACACCCCTGGAAAAACCTGATCCAAAATATTCTGGGGTATCTGGTTCTTTTCTTCTGTCTGAACCAAGGCTAGGCTTAAAATCTCTATCAATTGGTCTTCTTTAATCTTAAATTTAATTCTTCCTTTCTCAAAAAGAATGTTAGCTTCTAATTGTTCTAACAAATCTCTTCCTAAAAGTGACTTAGGAGACCCAGGCATATACAAAAAAATCTGTGTGTTCTAATATGCTTTCCTAATTTATACTTAAGTGGTTGCAGGAAAAAGGCTTTTTCCTGCTGACCTGTGGCACTCACCACACTTACAAATTCTTTATCTACAGGAATTAGTTGCTGATTTAGAACGGAATATGAGACTCCTGTATCTACTAAGAATTCTACCTCCTTTTTCTGTTCCCCTAGCTTTAATTTAACCAGTGGATCCGCTAGGGTGGATTCCCCAGGTCCCCATCACTCCATTCCTGCTATTACGGTAGGCAGTTTGTTTCCTGGCAATTTGAGGCACTCTCCTCTGATTCTCCCTTTTCCTTCAACTTAAGAAACCTTTGTCCTATGCTGCATGCTGAGCAGCAGCACTTCAACTTTCCCAGTTCTTTCCTTTTCTCCTTTTCCAGAGCCAGAACAAAAGGTTCTGAAGGGGGTATATTAATCCCACAGTCTCTCTGCCACTCTGGATGATTTCGCAATGAGAAAAACATATCAGCATAAACTACCTCATCCCATTTTCCTTCCCTCTGGAGGAACAACATTAACTGCAGTGATGTATTGTATTTCAATGTCCCGTTAAAGGGCCATTTTTCTCCATCGTCTAACTTATATAGAGGCCACCACTGATTACAGTACTTAATTAATGTTTTCTTATCTATGCTTCTTCCCTGTGGTCCCCCCAACTCCTTCCAATGGCCCAAAACACATCCCAGTGGGCTTTTCCTCAAAATTTCACCATTTTGTGACTCCCCCATACCAAAGTATTTTAACCTGGTGCAAATTTCACAGCCAATAACCAGAATTCAATAACCAAACATCAAACCACAATTGTTAAAACAACAAACCAATAATCGATATCTGAAATTCAATAGCCAAATGTCAGATCACAATTAACCAGACCCATTTCCAAATGGGGACTCAAACCCCTTATACAGATGGGATCAGAATCCCTTATTCTCCAAATGGGGACTTAAACCCCTAATACAAACAGAGGGGATTCAAGCCCCTTATACAAACAAATAAGTACCTTACTTAAAATGCCAAATAACCAAATGACCAAATGTATACCTGTTAGGTGCTAGCAACCTGGTATACACCAACCTGTGTGATTCATTTCACATCTTATGGACGGTTCCCAAACCCGACTGGTCATCTTACCAATTTAAAATATAAAGATGTCTTCTCACCAAAGGGTCTTGTCTGTTCCCACAGTGATCCGACTGAGACCAGGAGTCTCTCCGGAAAAGGTCTCCGGGGGTACCCAAGAGAGTCCCAGGCTCATCGGGTCCCGCAGCCGAACAGAGAGTGTCCCATCTGGGGTGCCAAATGATTCAAAGAAATCCAAACTTAAGAAATTCAAACTCAATAACATCAAAGTGTTATTAAGCAGACATCTTTATTACAGCGCCGGACGCATGGGGGATATCTCCTCCTAACATGCGTGCCTCGTGTTACCAGCATCTGAACTATACAGAGTACATACATTCATATTCATTGCAGTTGTTAGCATATTCATGACATTTCCGAGAAATGTTTAACATACTCAAATGTCCCTGACACATGCGCTGTTAAATGAGTCAGAGGTCCTCTGGTGGTCTCTGGTGGGTTTTTGCAGTACTTGGTCCCCTTAACTCGTCTGTCCTCCAGATGAACTCTTTTCTTATTGGCTCTTTCCACTTGCTTAGCTTGTATTTTAACATTGTACTGGTTCTTATCGGTTCCTGCCAGTTGCTTGGTTAAGATAGAAGTTCTCCACAGTAGTTTATCTTACACAATCCTCGCATACAAAAGGAAATTTACAAAACTCACATCTGATTGATTTTACATGTTAAAACCTTCTTCCTTGTCTCAGATATTTGTTTCAATCCCCCCTTTTCTGCCATCCTTGCGAATTCTTTCGCAATCCCTCATAACATACCATCATCATCTGTCCGTCAATTAAAGTACTTCCCTGTTGCGACTTCATGCTTGATCTTATTTTTTCTCCAGGTAGCATAATCATCCATATTCTTTTGACAATACCACGTTGAACACCGAATTATACAACAAGTACACAAAATGAATAGGCTACCAATTAATATGAGCACAAACAGTTCTTTAATCCATTTAAAATTTGGTAACCAAGAGGTTAATTTGTTCCAAACTTCTTCAAATCCCCAAGAGGTGTTGTCTAAAGTCACTCCATGTAATACCTTAGTCTGTATCCAAATTTCTTCCAAATCAGTAGATATCCTACCGCTTTGATCCACATACATGCAACAGCTAGTGTTTATGACGGTACAAACACCTCCCTGTGAGGCCAATAATAAATCCAATGCCATTCTATTTTGTAATGTTAGCTGTGATAAACTATCAACTTCAGCTTGCAAAGCTTGAATTGTGTCAATAGTTTGGTTCTCAATACTTTCCAATACAGCAGAGATGTTTACTTTTGATTTTTCTAATTCACTGACTCCTAACCATGGTAAGAACCACCTTACAAAGCTATGAAAAGCACTCGGCCTTTGTGCAAGGGGCTTTGAAGATTTCTGGGAAGGCATGTTAAAGTATTTAGAATCCAACTTCCTCCGTGATAGGTGTGATTTAAAATTGTGTCCTTGGGTACAACTGCCCCTAATGTACATAGACCCATCCAATTAGAAGGGAGGCTTTTCCTGGCGTATGTCCCACACAACCAAAACTATCCTTTGCCTTTGCTCCTTGGCCAGGAGGTATGCTTGAAAGTTCCACTAGATAAATTAGTGACTGCTTCTGTTTTTCCTTCAATAGTAATCGTCCGATTGCACTTCTCTTCAGGCAACTCTCCAACAAAAATTCCATCTTTCTTCTCACCCTCTAGTTTCCTTTTATAACATAACCAGAAGGACACACTATCTTGACTGGGAATTTGGACTTTCAAGATTAAATCTGAAGAACTCTGATTTAAATATGAAGTTTTGATCCACCAATTATCAACTATGTTGTCATTATTAGTTTCCTTTGTAGGTAGAGGGACCCCTACCAAGGAGATTCCTTCTCCCAGTGCCTCAGGCAAATGTGTACAAACCCAACAATCAGAAAAGTTCCAAACAATAGTAATATTTCCTATTAATTGTCCAGTTTATCCCTAAAGTTTTACTAACCTGTTGTACTACCTGTGCACAAAAATGGGTACCTCTGTCTGAGGATATTACTGCCGGAACTCCAAACCTAGGGATGATTTCGTTTAAAAGTATTCGCGTTACCTCTCTAGCCTTATTGGTCCTACAAGGAAAAGCTTCTGGCCAGCCTGAAAAGGTGTCTGTTAATACTAACAAATACCAAAACCCCCCTTTTCTTGGGAGTTCAGAAAAGTCTATTTGCCATTGTTGTCCGGGCACATTTCCCTTGCCAATACTCCCAATTTGTATCTTATACCTAGCATTTGGATTGTTTCTCAAACAAGTCTCACACCTCTGGGTGACTTGTTTCACTGTCGACTCACTATTTTTTGATTTAAATATTTATACAATGCATCTGCTCCCCAATCAGTTTTATTATGTTCTTCCCGTAGGGGTTTCCATAAAATGTTATAAGGCACTATTATTCTACCATCTGGCATTGAATATATTCCTGTTTGTTGATCTTTCCTCCCTTCTAGATAGTTTATCATAACTTTATCTTCTTTAGAGTATTCTAATTTTTAATTCTCTATTATACTGAATTTACCATCTGGGATCAAAGAAAATGTTTTTACAATTTCTGTCCATTCCGCTGCCAGCTTATCCTCGTAATCAGCCAATTTGTTCCCAACCTCTGGATCAGCATTGCCCTTTTGGTGTCCCCTACAATGCATAATTGCAACCTTCTTCGGTAGTTGCACAGCATTCAACAATTATAAGATCTCTTTAGCATGTTTCACTTGCTTTCCTTGAGCAGTCAGCAGCCCTCTTTCCAAATAGCTCCATGAGCATGTACCACTCCAAAGGCATATTTGGAGTCTGTCCATATGTTGACCCTTTTTCCTTTTGAAATTTCCAGTGCTTGGATTAAGGCAATAATTTCTGCCTTTTGAGCTGATGTTCCTGCAGGTAGAGGGTTAGCTTCAATTGCCTTACACATAGTGGTTACTGCATAACTGGCCTTACGAAGTCCTTGCCTCACAAAACTGCTTCCATCTTCAGCGTCCTCCAGCGATTCTTCCTTTAAGTCAGGTCGACTGCAATAAACAGATTCCACTGTCTTCAGACAGTCATGTGCGGGAGAAGGATGGACTTCACGACTCTATGAGAGTTATATTCTGAAGCCGTTTATTGTCTTGTCTGACTCCAATATATATCATAATTTTCGCTTAGTCACTGCGCACACACTCATGATTGGTTACAGCTTGTTACACACATTATTGCAATTGGCTATATACAAAATATCATGCGCTGTCCATGCGCCTCTCACACAGTCAGGATTCGCTGCCTGCAGGTGTTCCTGCAGTCCTTTGCTTCCTCTTAGTTGTTTACCACAGCTCCTTCTCCTCAAGGCTGAGCCATGCAGATGTCCAGCTGTTTACCATCTTCTCAATGCCACAGCTCCTTCTCCTTAAGGTCGAGCCGTGCAGATCAATGCCACAGCTCCTTCTCCTTAAGGTCGAGCCGTGCAGAGTGATCCCAACAGTCATGGACTACTGGTTCGGTAACTTCACCACTGAGATAAGATGCTGGATTCACAATATTGGTTGTTGCTATATTGACATTGTCCTGTTCAGCTAAAAGGGCCTGATATTTCAGGAACCAGGAGGGTGATAACCAGTGTGCTCCCTTCTGTTCCAGCACTGTTGAAACTGTGTGACACCAACGCAGTTATCTTCTGGCCCATGGTAAATTTGTGAGCTTCTTCAATGTTAAGCGCTACTGCTGCTACGGCTCTCAAACTGGGCCAACCTTTGCTTACTTCATCTAACTGTTCAGAGAAGTATGCAACTGCCCGCTTGTATGGTCCCAATCGCTGTGCCAATATGCCCAAAGCAATGCCTTGTTTTTCATGTGAAAAGAGCCAAAATGGTTTGGACACATCAGGAAGTCCGAGGGCTGGTGCTCTCATTAATTCAGCTTTTAATAATTTAAAGGCTCTTTCTGCTTCTGCAGTCCAAGCTAACAGTGAAGGGCTTCCTTTTAACAAATCATACAAGGGTTTCACCAATATCCTGTAATTATAAATCCATAATCTGCACCAACCTGTCATCCTGAGGAAGGTCCGCAATTCTTTTGCTGTAGTTGGCTTTGTTGTCTGGCAGATGGCTTCCTTTCATTCTGTTCCTAGCTCTCATTTTCCTTTCGAAATTCCATATCCAAGGTAGGTTACCTGTGTCTGGATCAACTGGGCTTTCTGCTGAGATACTCTGTAACCACTCAGTCCCAGGAAATTCAGCAAACTAATAGTCCATTGATTACATTCTTCTTTAGTTGTCGTAGCAACTAATAAATCATCTACATATTGTAATAATGTCCCATTTGGAGATGGTGGATTCCATCCTTCAAGCTCCCGAGCTAATTGGTTCCCAAAAATTGTCGGGCTATTTTTGAACCCTTGTAATGTCACCGAAATCGGGAATAAACCTCGTAACACCAATGTAGTGTTAAAAGGCAGGCATTCTTTATTCACGGCGCTGGGAACACGGGGAATAGTTTTCCCAAATCGTGTTCCTTCAATCAGTCTAAGAAACATTCTTTTATAGATACACAAATACATATTCATTATCCTCTATACAATGATTGGTTGAAAATTCTTCATCTAACATGTAAATGACTATGCATGTTCACTATAACTTTCTAAGAATTTACTTCCTTGATCTTTTGGGTTGGAGGGTTTCTTGACTGGGTGGTCTCTGAGTCGGTGGTCACGATCTCCCCCTGCCGGAATTACCTTTCCCTCTAAGTTCATTTAAACTTGGCAACACTAAATAGACCTTTACGGGACGTTGGCACAATAAGTAATTATTCATTCCAAAGTCTTTGTTTTAAGACAAGAAAATTACAAATTACACTTCTACATCATTGTTTAAACCCTTGATACTTAAATCAAGATGGAAAGGATTGAGTGGACTTCTGAGCAGCATTGTTGGTGCATGGCATGTTTCTATAGTTACAACTTGCTACAAATTCACAAACCTGTTTTCTAACCCTATTTTATTTTAATTCCCTACCACCTTGGTTACATTTCCCCCCTTTGGAAGTTTTGAAATAATTTCCTTTTCAATACTTCCATCACAAATCAAATATTAATATTAAATTACTGTATGATGGTGGGAGCATCATCAGTTAAACCATTTAGGTTCTGATGTCATTTTGTCGTCATTGCAAGTGTAATTCTGCGATCAATGGTAGCTCTTTTTGTAAATTTCTTTTTCAAACAATGATAAATGAATAATATTCCCAAAGATATTATTAATAATAATAACACAGTACCAATTAAGGACTTCACCCAAGAACTCAAGTTCCATCCCAATCCACTGAAGATTTTATCAAAACAGTTTTCTTGCATGTCTTGTTACATTTCCTGAGTATCCTTTTCTATTTTTCTCAGTAAGTCCAAATCATATTCAACATCCTGAGTAACATTTGGGATGCGTATGCAACAATGATCTATCCTATCCCTCAGGTATCCACAAACTCCATGTTCTTTTAGTAAGAGCATATCTAGAGCCATCCTATTTTGTAGGGTCATCTTCGAAGTGGCTTGTAACTGTAAATTTAGTTGTTTAAATCCTTTCCTTGTTATTTTGGCTAATCTTTCCACTTGACCTGTCAACTTATATAACCAATCCCTATTCCTGTAAGTTGCCACGGGAGTCAATAAGGATTCTAAGGCCCATCCAAGTTTCACTCCTGTCGAGGGTTCATTCCAATCATCATCATCAATTTGTGATCTTTTTGTCCGTATTAACTTTAAATTTTCAGAATCTCCCCTAAAGGGAGCTTTCTTTCAGATTGGACATAATGTCGGCATTCCTAAAGTAATTTGTTTTACTTTCCCGTCCATCGGTAAATGGGTGGTCCAAGTTCCATCACTCATTGCCCAAACTAAATGCCCTGGGCTTAGTATTGTAGATTTCCCACAACTAAATACTGTTCCTCTTTTAATTTTATATGTATTCGTCAAATTTAAATCATTCTTGAGTCTTCTACACCAACATCCATGATCATTTGACTAACATTCTTCTTAATTGGTTCAACATATAGACAAACTCCTCCTGGTGCAGAACTCCATGGATTGAGTTCACCATTCGGTCTATATACATCTCTCGATGCTAATTTGGTGCACTCTTCTTTATGCTTTATAGGCTTTGTTTTTGCTTGATTACAAATTGATCCTGCCATCCAATAACGGGAACTTGCTCACAGTAGGTACTATCATTATTGGATCTCTCATTACTCAAATTTGTTGTTAGGATTCCCCATGGAATTGATTCACCTACTGCTCTTGGAATTGCAAGACATGCAGTTATTTGGGTTACATTTTGTAAATTTGCAAATTCTTTTATCAATCCTACCATTAAATTTTCTTCTGGAGTTCTCCTTGGAATGTATATTAGCTGCTCTGCTTCACTTTCCCTTCCAATTGTGATAAATGATTGAGTCCCAAACAGGATTCCAATTCAGATTTACAATTTATTAAGCGAATAGAGGCAAGCAAACAGCACTGGGTGCGCCAGGAGTCTGCACTCCACCAAGACGCACGCCGTACAGTTCCTGTTCTTGGTTTATATCCTGTCTGCTAATACATATTCATGAATAGGCATGTCTTCTTCAGCGCATGCCCTCTTCTCCTTCTAGAGTCTTCCTGAATCTTCCCCAGTGTGCCCCCAGGATGACCCCAAACTTTATGCATGCACTTTACAAGTTTCTCTTTACACAATACTATGCGGTCAGTGGTCAAACTGGTTTGAGCTGATATACCAGCAAAGTAGTTTAACTTTCTCCTGTAAAATACCCCTTTTTATGGTGCAGGAGAAATCCATAAAAGTACAGAAGGTTACACTTCATCACACGAATCAGATGAATGTATTTCACACAACTGATCTATTATCATCCCAAACAATGCTCCCAACATCATCAGTTTCCAAATCAAAACCCATTTTTCCATATTTTCCAATGATAATTTCTTAAACACGTTTTAAAGTCAACTTTGCAGTCTCTGAATCCCTATTGATGACCTTCCATGACAAGGCTTTCTTCACTCGGGTGTAGTGTATCCACGGTTCCACTCCTCCTACCTTGATTGCAGTATAAGTTGTTAACAGTACCTGGAATGGTCCCTTCCACTTTTCCTGCAGTGGTTCAGAGTTCCAAGTTTTTATATATACAAGATCACCTGGCTGATACTGATGTACAGGCGTATCCAAGGCAAGTGATCTAGTCAGCACAATATATCTCTGAAGTGTTCCAAGGACTTTTCCTAAAGAAATTAGATACACTTTCAAATCAGTTTCACCAGCTACCTTCATATCCCCTGGGATTAGAGGAGTCTGGTACAGTTTACCATACAGGACTTCATATGGACTTATACCGTCTCTTGATCTTAGTTGAATCCTGATTCTCAAGAGAGCTAGTGGTAAAGCCTGTGGCCATTTTAAAGATGTTTTCTGGCAAATCTTACTTATTTGTCTTTTTAATGTTTGATTCATTCTCTCAATTTTTCCACTCGATTGTGGCCTCCAGGGTGAGAGAAGGGGTTAAGGGAATCTTAGCAGTTAATTAGTAGATAAGGTTTGAAATCTTGTTAGCTATTGCGTAAAGTAACTAAAGCAGGAGATCTGTAGTTCCTTACAAAGACAGTTCCTGATAAACTGACAGGAGTGAGAAGACTTGTGGCTCCTCACAAGGACGGTCCCTGATAAGAACCAGGAGAGAGCCTCAAGAACCGGCTGAAACTGACCTTGTGGTTTGGATGAAAACCAAAGAGCAACTGAGTCTGCATAAGAAAAAGGGGTTACTACTGGTGACAAAGAGGAGCCACCGGCCTTCATCCTCACGACCCTCAGCGACCACCACCAGAAGGCACTGCGCAAGCGCAGATGGGAGGAGTTCATGGAAATAACGTCTTGGAACTCATTTCAATATGAAGCGGGGACAGGTCATGCATATGTATAGGCATATTGCGAAACTTTATGTATATGCAACACTTTGCTGTATATATTTGAAGTAAGTGCCGCATTGAAGTGCGCACGGTTTTTAGTGGGACTACCCTACCCCCCCCCGTGCTGCCCAGCGCTGAATAAACATACCTACTTTACAATCTTACAGATTGTGGAGTCTGTTTTCCGCACGTCACAGGGGATATGTAGGTCCCATTTTATGCCCAAAATTTTACTGATTTATTGAACTACTTCTGGCACAAAATGTGGTCCTCTATCAGGGGACATTCCCATTGGCACTCTAAATCTTGGTATTATTTCCTTCAATAATATCTTAACTGGTTCCCTAGCTTTGTTGGTGCAGCAAGGGAAAGCTTCTGGCCATCCAGAAAATGTATCAATTAACACTAACAAATACTTATATCCATTTTGTCTGGGTAACTCAGAGAAATCAATTTGCCAATAATCTCCGGTAGAATTTCCTTGTTTTGTTACTCCTAAAGGTGGTCTCCTTTGGCTCATGGGATTATTTTTAAGGCAGATTGGACACTTAGCTATTATTGACTTAATTATTCCTGTCATTCCTATGCACACTACAGACGTTTTTAAACTTGCAACCATAGCATCTATTCCCCAATGTGTTTGCTCATCTTTTTCCTTTGCAAGTTCTATCATAATTTGCGGAGTTACTATTACCTGTTTTTCCGGCGTTACCCACCATCCTTCTACATTTTGTGATGTTTTTAATTGTTCTGCTAACTGCTCATCCAATTTATTGTATTTTGGTTTTGAATTTGGAAATTTTGTTTGTTTTACTGGTACTAGTGCAAGGTACCCCGTTCTGCGGCCTCTTTTGCAGCTTTGACTGCTAATCAATTACCTACATTTACAGCCATCTGACCAAATTGATGAGCTTTACAATGCATTACCACCACCTCCTCTGGTCTCTGCACATTTTCCAGGAGTTGGAGAATTTATTCTTTATACTTTATTGATGTTCCTTGGGCTGACAGTAGTCCTCTTTCTTTCCAGATGGCTCCATGAGCATGGATCACACCAAATGCATATTTAGAATCAGTCCAAATATTCACCCTTTTTCCTTCGGCTATTTGCAGAGCCCGCCTTAATGCCATCAGTTCTGCTTTCTGGGCTGAGGTATTTATAGGTAGTGTCCCTGACTCCAATAACTTGGAGGTGGTGACAACAGCATATCCGGCCTTTCGTTTTCCTTCTTGCACAAAGCTGCTTCCATCTGTAAATAACTCCAGATCAGGGTTTTCCAGAGGTTCACCTTTCAGGTCCAGTCTACTGGAATAGACTTGCTCAATAGTTAACAGGCAATCATGTTCTAAATTTCCTGTTGGATTTTCTGTTGATAAGAATATTGCTGGATTAACAGTCAGTGTGGTTTTCAATTCCACATCATCTTGTTCCAATAGGACAACCTGATATTTCAGCATTCTGCTGGGGGATAGCCAATGACCCCCCTTTTGCTCTAGAACAGTTATTACCATATGCGGTACGTACACCACCATCTTTTGACTCAAGGTCAATTTTCGAGCTTCTTGGATCAGCGATACTGTTGCCGCTACAGCACGTAAACATCCTGGCCATCCTTTACTCACGTTGTCAAGTTGTTTAGAGAAGTACCCCACTGGTCGTTTCCAGGATCTTAGCCGTTGTGTCAACACTCCAAGAGCCAGATGTTGCCTTTCACGTGCAAACAGCTCAAAAGGTTTGGTCACATCAGGTAATCCCAGAGCAGGAGCCATCATTAATGCCCTTTTCAGTTCTTTGAGTGATTTCTGACATTGAGGTGTCCAAGTCAGATACTGATCCTTAGATTCCTTTAAAGCCTCATACGGTGGCTTTACATACAATCCATAATCCAAAATCCAAAGTCGGCACCACCCAATCATTCTCAGAAAAGTTCTCAATTCCTCCAGGCTACTAGGTTCAGGAATTTGACAAATAGCTTTTCTTTCATTTCCTAATCGTTTTTTTCCTTGAGATATTTCAAATCCCAAATAAATCACTGTTTCTTTTCCTCTCTGGGCCTTGTCTCTGGAAACTCTATATCCTCCTTGGCCCAGAAAATTTAGTAAACTGATAGTGATTTCAAAACATTTTTCTTTACTTTCTGCCGCTATCAGAATATCATCCACATACTGCAGCAATGTGCCTCCCCCTTGGTTCTGTTTCTTCCATATCTCTAATTCCTTTGCGAATTGGTTCCCAAATATCGTAGGGCTATTTTTGAATCCTTGTGGAAGTACAGTCCATGTTAATTGTGTCTTTCGTCCTGTGGCGGGGCTCTCCCATTCAAAAGCAAATATGCTTTGGCTTCTTATATCCAGAGGTATGCAAAAGAAGGCATCCTTTAAATCTAGTACAGTAAACCATTTATATTCCTCTTTTAAGGAAGTCAGTAGAGTATATGGATTAGCCACTACTGGGTGTATATCTTGGACTATCTGATTTATAGCCCTTAAATCCTGACCTAATCAATATTCCTGGCCTCCGGATTTCCTTACTGGTAATATGGGAGTATTATATTCCGATTCACACTCTACCAATAGTCCATATTCTAAAAATTTTGTAATCAACCCCTCTAATCCTTTTCAAGCTTCCCACTTAATAGGATATTGTTTTTGTCTTACCGGCTTGGCTCCAGGTTTTAGAATCACTTTTACTGGCTCTGCCAATTTAGATAGTCCCGGGATTCCACTTGCCCAGACCAAAGGAATAACTGCATTTTCCACCACTTCTGGAATCTGTTCTTCCCTGTAGGAATCCTGTAACATAAACACTCTTGCCTCTATGGCTTTTGATTCTGGTATTAACAATTTGATTTCTCCATCTTTGAAAGTTATTTGTGCATCTAATTTACTCAATAAATCTCGTCCCAACAAAGGCAGCGGACGTTCAGGCATATACAGAAATTGGTGAGTTACCCATTGTTTTGCCAATTTAAACTTTAATGGTTCTAAAAATGGCCAATTTTCCTTTTGCCCTGTCCCACCAACAACATCTACTGATTTGTGACTAAATCTCCCTTTACATGTATTCAATACTGAATAAATAGCTCCTGTATCTACCAGAAATTCTATTTCTTCATTCCCTAGCTTCAATGTAACCAGACGTTCAGCTAGGGTTGATTCCCCCAGTCCCCTTCATAGTTCTTCATCCAGAGTCATTAATTTAATTGCCCGGAGAGACTGATCTAATTCTCCTGCCTTAGGACATTCTCTTTTCCAGTGCCCACACTCCTTGCAAACAGCACATTGATCTTCTGCTAATCGGGGCTTTACTTTCCTCCTTTCTCCAATATTTATTCCTTGTCCTCTTCCTCTACCTCTTCTATGATTTTCTGTTAAAATCGCTAATAATTTTGCATCCCTTCGGGCTTGCCTCACCTCTTTTTCTTTTTCTCTATTGTTATATACAGCCCAGGCAATTTCAAGCATTTTACCCTAGCCACCCTTTCAGGATCCTCCCGATAGGTACCTGCAGTCTCTTTCCATGATCTTAAATCAGTAACTGAAAAGGGAACTTTCACTAATATTGGACCATCATTCCCCACCGCTTCTCGGAGAGGGGCTTGGAGGGAAGCTGCTCCAACTTCTCCCCTTCTTCCCCGTGTCCTTCCTGAAATTGGGCTAGATTCTCCTCCTTCTCTCTCCTTTGGAGAAGCAGGGGAATTATCATTGTCATCCTCCAAATCTTGGATCCCTCTTTCTCTCTCCCACCTTCGGTGAAGGGCAATCATCAATTCAATATCTTCCTCCTCACCTCCCTTCCTCCAACCATTCTTTTTGGTCTTACAAGAAGAGCAACATTTCCCCGAGTTCCCATCACATTTTCCTTTTTGCACAACCATTACGATGGGATCATACGGATGTAGTCCACACTGTCTCTGCCATTCTGGATGATTTCGTAGTGTAAAAAAACAAATCAACATATGCCATTTCATCCCATTTCTTACAAAACAACATTAATTGCAAGATGGTGTTATATTGCAATGTCCCATTTTCTGGCCATTTCTCCCCACTGTCCAACCTATACATTGGCCACCAATGATTGCAATATTCAATTAATTGCTTCTGAGTCAGAGGATCACCTCCCAGATCTTAAAATACATCCCAAAGGTGTTTTGTGTGGGATGGGTTTCTTACTCAGAAGTATACCCATCTTCCCAAGACTACTGGTTGTGATTGTGCACTATCACAGGCACTAGTCAGAGGGACCCCAACCCCTGTTGAAGCTCCCTCTAGGATTCCAGCCCCCTGCCAGAAATCCCAACCTCCTTTCCTGGGCCCCTAGCCCAACCTTGAAAGGTTTTCACCATGACTTATAGGCAGACGTTACTCGTGAGGGTCTCGTACCCTCACCCTTTCCAGAGGCACCTTTCAACCCTACTCTGTGTAGCTTTTGCCGCGCCTTACGAGCAGGCTAGTGGGACTCAAACCCACGTTACTTCAATCCTTTAAAGAATGCCTTATTACCTTTCCAGGGGACTTGCTCCGAATTCTTCGGTCCGGGGATCAGAGGTTCTCCCCGAGAATCCCTCGGTGCCGGCTGGAGGTCCCATGATCCCGTGGAACCATTGAGATTCACAAGCAGTGTCCCATCTGGGTCGCCAAAACTGCCACCGAAATCGGGAATAAACCTCGTAACACCAATGTAGTGTTAAAAGGTAGGCATTCTTTATTCACGGCACCGGGAACACGGGGAATAGTTTTCCCAAATCGTGTTCCTTCAATCAGTCAAAGAAACATTCTTTTATAGATACACAAATACATACTCATTATCCTCTATACAATGATTGGTTGAAAATTCTTCATCTAACATGTAAATGACTATGCATGTTCACTATAACTTTCTAAGAATTTACTTCCTTGATCTTTTGGGTTGGAGGGTTTCTTGACTGGGTGGTCTCTGAGTCGGTGGTCGCAATCTCCCCCTGCCGGAATTACCTTTCCCTCTAAGTTCATTTAAACTTGGCAACACTAAATAGACCTTTATGGGCCGTTCGCACAATAAGTAATTATTCATTCCAAAGTCTTTGTTTCAAGACAGAAAAATTGCCTTCACTATGTTATACTACACCATTCAGACTAGTTACATTGTTCTCTATTTGCTATCAAAGAACGAGACATACTACTCTTAATTCTGATCTTATACGATTACAATGTTGCATACTGATTAGATCCTTGATGTTTAAATCAGGATAGAAAGGGTTGGGTGGACTTCTGAGCAGCATTGCTGGTGCATAACGTTCTTATGGTTACATCTATATAACCTTATTATAATTCCCACCACCTCGGTTACACAAGGAACAGATGTGAGAGATTTAGAGAAATTGCTGGAGACTGCTTGGCAAGCATACCAGAATAGAGATAGTCAGAAAGGGAGAGAGTAATGGGCAAAACACTTGCCAGTGCTACAGTGGCTGCTCTGCGCACCACAGGGGGCCAGGTAACCTCTCAGAACCCACCAGGAAACAACACTAATGGGAGGAGAGGAGCCATGAGAAGTAGTGTAAGTGCCTCATCTCGGGGAAATCGACCCCTCCCAAAAGATCAGTGTGCTTATTGTAAGCAAAGGGGACATTAGAAAAAGGATTGCCCGGGATTGAGCAAGTCGGTGATGATTACTGACCTGGAAGATAATTGACAGGGACCAGGGGAACCTTCCCTAACTTTCCCTTGGTAAAAGTTCAGCTAGGGAAAGAAGAGAAACTTGTAGAATTTTTAATAGATACAGGTGCCACATTTTCAGTATTAAATCAGACCTTACTGTTGGGATCACCCTGCATGGCTCGACCTTAAGGAGAAGGAGCTGTGGCATTGAGAAGCTGGTAAACAGCTGGATATCTGCACGGCTCGGCCTTGAGGAGAAGGAGCTGTGGTAAACAACTAAGAAGAAGCGAGGAAAACAGGAACACCTGCAAGCAGCGAATCCTGACTGTGTGAGAGGCGCATGGACAGCATGTGATATTTTGTATATAGCCAATTGCAATAGTGTGTGTAACAAGTTGTAACCAATCATGAGTGTGTGCGCAGTGACTAAGCGAAAATTATGATATATATTGGAGTCAGACAAGACAATAAACGGCTTCGGAATATAACTCTCATAGAGTTGTGAAGTCCATCCTTCTCCCGCAACTGGTGACCCCGACGTGATACGATCTATGGGATCTCATCGTTGAACACCAGTTGAGCGCAGAGGACGCCGCGGGAGAAGCCCGGTTGGAAGAATTGCAGTCAGCGGGACTGACGCAAGGAAAAAGAAAAAGGAATACGTTGCAACGGAGAAGCGCCCAGCGAGGTGAGGTGAGCAACCGGGGCGGCATGGGGCAGAACACATCGCATGAAGAAGGGGCGATAGTCAGACTCCTGCTGCATATGCTCTCTAAGAGAGGACTGAAATATGATGAATATACACTTAGAAGGCTCCTAATATGGTGCCGAAAGAAAGGGTACCCCCCCGATCCGTCTGTGGTGTTTAAGGCAGAGACGTGGGAGGAGATGGGAAAAATGTTATGGGAGCATATTGAGAATGGAGATAAAACCGCCGCAGAGTTAGTGATGGCATGGGAATTGATATTAATCACATTAAAAGCCTTGAAGGCAGAGAGAAAAGCTGCAGCTGATATGGAGGAGGCTGTTAAACCGCCTTCAACCAATTCCTTCTTAACCGAGTCAGAGGGTCCAGGAACTTCAGCCACTCCGACTACACCTCCTGAGGGTGAACTGGCTGCATCAGATAAGTCAGAGAAACAGGTCTACAATGATATATGTGAGGGCAAGATGGGACAAAGCTGCCCAGAACAATGTACTCAATGTTCCCCTGTGTGCTCATGTGAAAGATTGATGGGGCGGGCTTTACCACCCCCGAAACCACCCAGACTTAACAGATCAAAAGCCGTAGTTTTGAAGCCCTCAGCTGAGCCCCTGCCACCTTTACGGCCCCCGCTGCCTGATAGCAGCGACAAAGAAGAAGAGCCTGTTGTAGAGACTATAGGGAGGCAAGAGCCTAGAATGAAAGGCGACCCTAGAGAGCAGTGGAAAGACGTTTTTTTAGGAGCAATGAAAGACGAGGAAACGGAGTTACTGATGGCATTCCCCGTTAGTGTACAGCCTCACGGGCCCAATCGCTGGGACCCATTTCATTGGGACTTGATTAAGAAAGTGCGGAAGGCAGTGCAAAATTATGGCTTGCAATCACCTTTCACGCAAGCTCTATTAGATAACATATTCACGGGAATGGTTCTTACACCATGGGATTGTCGGCAGATAATATATTGTTGACACCAACCCAAAGGTTATTGTGGGCAGGCAGATGGTATAAACTCTGTATGCAAGAAGCCCTGAAAGACCTGGAACGTCAAGACGGCGATCCACTTCAGAACATTACTATGGAACAAATGACAGGCCAGGGACCATTTGTGGATGTTAGATTGCAATCTCGGCTGCCTTTAGAAGCCTTGCAATTAGTTGGGCGACTAGCGTTGAATGCGTTGCGAACAGTCCCTGAGGAGTGAAAGAGGCAACCATCTTATACTCAAATTAGACAAGGGAGAGATGAACCATATATGTCTTTTGTTGATCGTCTGAGAGACGCTTTGAATAAGGTGTATACCAATGAAGATGCAAAACTAGCAGTGTTGTTGAATTTGGCGGTAGAAAATGCCAATGTAGATTGTAAAAGAATTTTGTTAGCTTTGCCAAAAGAAGCAACGTTAGTACAAATGGTAGAAGCCTGCAACAGAGTAGGCTCTGCCACACATCAGGCAGAAACACTCGCAAGTGCCTTTGCAGCAGCAATTAAGCCATTTATAAATGGAAAAGGGGAGAAAAAATGTTTTAATTGTGGAAAAACAGGCCATTTTAGAGCTCAGCGCAAGGCCACAAGGAAAGGACCTAGGCAGATTGAGACAGGTCATAAATCCTTCCCGCAAGGACCCTTTCAGCAAGGAACAGGCCCAGCAGGAGAACCATGTAGTCAATGTCAAAAATTTGGTCATCAAGCCTCAGAATGTTGTTCAAAGTATCATCGGGATGGTATGAAATTGGGAAACGGGCGACCAAGCGCGAAGGCACCCCACGCGATGACACAAATGGGGAAGCACCACCAGGCCGCTTGGCAAGCCTCAGCGCCCGAACCAGAGGGAGCGCCGGAATGGACGTGGAAATAACAGTAGAAGTTACCTTATGGGACACATCAGTTTATGATGTCCCAACTAATTCGAATGGACCATTATGATATGGATTGAGTGCTTTGTTATTAGGACGATCTTCAGCAACAAAGCAGGGGCTTTTTGTTCTCCCTGGAGTCATTGACGCTGATTATACGGGAACCATCAAAGTAATGTTGTGGACTCCATCTCCTCCTGTTGCGGTTCCTGCAGGCACACGTATTGCACAATTGGTGCTTTTTACTGCTTCTGTACCTCAGGCATAGCAATCAGTGAGGGGGAATGGGGGGTTTGGCTCAACAGGAAGACCACAAATCTTTCTAGCATTAGATATCAGCAGAAGAAAACCGACTTTGAAAATGAAGTTTAGGCATCCTGACCCCGCCGCGCGACCGCGACAATGGACCATCGATATGTTAGTGGATACAGGAGCTGATGTGACCATAATCAGTCAGCGAGAGTGGCCGCCAGGCTGGCTGGCTCAGTCTCCAGCTCACGGACTTGTAGGGGTTGGTGGGTTTTCTGCAACACAACAGAGCGTAACAACCCTAACCTGTGAAAATCCAGACGGGCTAGTGTGTTCAGTACGACCCTATGTAGCCGCATTACCATTAAGTTTGCTTGGGCGGGATGTACTGAGTTAAATGAATATATCACTCTCTAGCGATCCGCAGGGTTTTCGGTAGCGGCCATTGAAACGCGACCTGTGCTCAAACTGGAATGGAAAACCGATGATCCAGTGTGGGTAAATCAATGGCTGCTGACCACAGAAAAGGTCGCCCACCTGGAAGATTTGGTAAAAGAACAGCTAGAAAAAGGCCATATTGTGCCAACCACTAGTCCTTGGAACACACCTGTTTTTGTGATTCCAAAGAAACGTAGAAAATGGAGACTATTACATGACTTGCGAGAAGTCAATAAGGTTATAGTGGACATGGGAGCCTTGCAACCAGGGCTGCCATCTCCCTGTATGATACTGCAGTATTGGAAGCTTTTGATTATAGATCTCAAAGATTGCTTTTTTACAATCCCTCTGCATAAAGACGATGCCAAACATTTTGCATTCTCAGTCCCAAGTACAAACAAGGCGCAACCCATGCAAAGATATCATTGGACAGTATTGCCACAAGGCATGAAAAATTCACCCACGATGTGTCAAATTTATGTAAATTGGGCTTTACAGCCAATCAGAAAAAGGTGGCCTCAATATTTCATCTATCATTATATGGATGACATATTGTTGGCTGGTGATCAATTAAATCCGGAAGAAATGATCGGGGAACTCGTTGAGCTTTTGAGGCAAAGTGGGCTGCAAGTGGCGCCGGAAAAGATACAAGCTGAAGCGCCTTGGAGTTACTTGGGGTGGATGGTCACTGAAACGTTGGTGACCCCCCTGAAGGCTGAATTGAGAATTCAGATTAAAACATTAAATGATGTACAAAAATTGGTAGGAGACTTTAATTGGATTTGACCTATTTGTGGGATCACAAACCAAGATATGGAGCCCTTGGTTCAGCTCTTGCGAGGGGATAGCAGGTTAAACTCTCCTCGACAATTGACCAAGGAAGCCCGGGAAGCAGTAGCAAACATTTCTGAAAAGGTAACTCAAGCATTTAGTTCTAGGATAGACCCCTCGATAGGGATCCCTTTGGCAGTAATCAATCACGAGCGACATCCCTATGCGCTTATAATACAGTGGATAACACAGCTAGAATCAAAAGCGGACCCATTGAGAATTTTAGAGTGGGTCTTTTTGCCTCAGCAGCAGAGAAAAACCATCACCACGAAAGCAGAGAGTTTTGCAAATTTGATTATGAAAGGGCGCAACAGAATTATTGATATATCGGCAAAGGACCCAAAAACGATTTTAATACCATTACAACAAGAATATTTGACTTGGGCTTTGCAGCACTCTGTTCCCTTCCAAACTGCATTAGCAGGATTTGAAGGTGACATTCAGATTCATTATCCATCACACAAAATGTTTACCTTTTTTAAAAACCATGAAGTAGAAGAAAAATCAAAGTGTAGTCAATATCCAGTTCAAGGTGCTACAGTATTTATGGATGGTGGTGGGAAAACAGGCAAGGCAGCAATAGTATGGCGAGAGCACGGAGAATGGAAAGAACGGGTACTTGTCGTGCCAGGATCAGTTCAAAAGGTAGAACTACAGGCAGTAATTGAAGCCTTTAAATTATGGTCTGAAGAACCTGTGAATATAATTACTGATTCTTTATATGTAGTTGGAGTACTCCAAAGATTGGAAGGTTCAATCCTCAGACAGGTACAGCAGGAACAGCTATATCAACAATTTAGAACGCTTTGGTTTTTATTGCAGAAAAGACGACATCCTTATTACGTTATGCATATACGCAGCCATACCAACCTTCCAGGGGAATTGGTGGAAGGAAATGCAAGAGCTGATCGGCTGACTGCCGCAGTATGGGCTGGACCTGCCCCGGATCATTTAGGTCAAGCGCAAGCCTCTCATGCCTTTTTCCATCAATCTGCCAAAGTTTTAGCGAGACAATTTAATCTAAGTGCAGGTGACGCTAGAGCTATTATACAGACTTGTGCTGATTGTCAACAAATAGGCCCAGGAATCGCGATTACAGTAAGTCCCCGAGGATTGCATTCGCTACAACTATGGCAGATGGATGTGACACATGTTGCTGACTTTGGAAGATTTAAATATGTTCATGTTTCAATTGATTGCTATTCTGCAGTAGTTTGGGCCACTGCACAAACAGGAGAAACTAGTAGGCATGTACAAAAGCATTTGTGAGCTGCATTTGCAGCCCATGGTATACCCCTACAAATTAAAACCGATAATGGTCCTTGTTATGTAGCCCAGTCAACCCAACGATTTTTTGCTCAATGGGGAGTGACGCATGTTACTGGAATACCGCGTTCCCCAACTGGACAAGCTATTGTTGAACGAATGAATCATTCCCTGAAGTGTTTATTGCAAAAACAAAAAGGGGGAGAGGCTACCACACCACCCCAAGAACGTTTGAATAAAGCCTTATATGTGTTAAATTATTTGCGTCTAGCAGAAGGAGAAACAGTGCCTCCCATAATAAAACATGTAACAGGAATGACAGGACGCCTATGTGAGTTAACACAAAATGTGCAAGTAAAAGTTAAAAATTTGGAAAAGGATATGTGGGAAGGACCTTTTCAACTGTTAACCTGGGGACGAGGTTATGCTTGTGTCATTACAGATTGTGGAACTTATTGGGTGCCCGCAAAATGGGTAAAACCATGGGTGGAACAGTCACCATCGTCATCGTCAGACACATCTTGACACTGTTAGGTGTCATCGCAACCTGGATGCCACCTCAGCCAAAAGAAAATGTATGGGTAACATTAGCAAACCAAACAGGACAAGACACCTTCTGTCTGTCTCTTTCCTCCCCGGGCAATCCCTTTTCAGTCTGCCAGAAGGGTTATGGTGGCTGTGTGGAGATCAATGGGCTGGGAAACAGCTGCCCGGGAACTGGTCAGGGGACTGTACCATGGGCGTCCTAGTTCCTAATTTGCAAATAATTAATCACACTGAAATTAGCAGTATCATTAGACAAACATGGAAAGCTTTTAGGGCAAAGCGCTCTATAACTACAAATCCTTTGGTAAGATATAATATTGGTTTTCATAGCTTTATACAAGCACTTTTTCCATCGCTAGAAGTAGCTTCTATCGCTAGGAGTAGTATAGCTAGAATTGTTTGCCTTGTAACATTCTGCTATTGGCTTAAGCATAGTTGATATGTGACTGCTGGATTATGGTAATATGCCGCGTGAACAAAGCCTACGAACCAATAGACGGGATGGCTGTGGCACGTGCAGCACGCCTGGCCAGCGGGCGCATACGCCATAGGCTCCCTGTGTTAAAAGGTGACAACCGAGGCGTGTTTCAAGACTCACTGGCCACGTGTGTCGAAACTCGTTCCTCTGCAAATGTATAAATACCGGGATTTCCCGAAGGGCAGTGGGCCGGTGTACAGCAAGGCCACCGTTGCCTCCGTGGGGACGCCCACGTAAAGCTGGCACCTACCAACTGCTGGGCTGAGTTCGCGGCACAGGACGATACAAGAATGTACAGATGGTCCATCTTCCTCACAGTCCTCGGGTTGCAAATGATCCATCAGGTTTTGTTTATAGATAAACAAAAAGGGGGAGATGTTGGGATCACCCTGCATGGCTCGACCTTAAGGAGAAGGAGCTGTGGCATTGATCTGCACGGCTCGGCCTTGAGGAGAAGGAGCTGTGGTAAACAACTAAGAAGAAGCAAGGAAAACAGGAACGCCTGCAAGCAGCGAATCCTGACTGTGTGAGAGGCGCGTGGACAGCGCGTGATATTTTGTATATAGCCAATTGCAATAGTGTGTGTAACAAGTTGTAACCAATCATGAGTGTGTGCGCAGTGACTAAACAAAGATTATGATATATATTGGAGTCAGACAAGACAATAAACGGCTTCGGAATATAACTCTCATAGAGTTGTGAAGTCCATCCTTCTCCTGAACCTTACTACCTGTGAGCAGGCAAACAATATTGCGGGAATAACTGGACAGGCTGAGAAGGTGTGCTTTTTGAAACCACTAAACTTCAAAATTGGGAAAAGTGTAGGGATTCATAAATTCCTCTACCTGCCTGAGGCTCCTAAACCACTTTTGGGAAGTGACTTATTAGAACAATTGAATGCTGAAAGAGGATTTAGAGATGGAGAAATTGAATTTAAAATCCCAGAAGAGAACTATGATGAAATTTTAAGTTTGGCTCTTACTGAAACCCAAATTGGGGAAGAAGAAATTATACAAGAAATAAAAGGCCAGGTATACCCAGGAGTATGGGCTTCAGGAATACCTGGAAAGGCTAAAAATGCAAATTGGTTGTTTTTAAACTCAAAAAGTGAGAACAACCTGTTAGGGTAAAGCCCAGCTAGAGCTCAGTCTGGCCACAGTCGTAAAGGATAACAAAAAGAGAGGCAAGGAGAATCTCCATCCCCTACTGGATATGGGGGGAAACATTGTCTCCAAGGACGAGGACAAGGCTGAGGTACTTAATGCCTTCTTTGCCTCAGTCTTTAATAGCCAGTCCAGGTATACACAGGGTATTCAGCCCCCTGAGCTGGAAGACGGGGACAGAGCGCACAATAACCCGCCCATAATCCAGGAGGAAGCAGTTAAGGACCTGTTAAGACACCTGGACACCCACAAGTCTATGGGGCTTGATGGGATCCACCTGAGAGTACTGAGAGAGCTGGTGGAGGAGCTTGCCAAGCCACTCTCCATCATTCATCAGCAGTTAACAGGGGAGGTCCCAGAAGACTGGAGGCTTGCCAATGTGATGCCCATCTACAAGGGCTGGAAGGAGGATCCCGGGAACTACAGGCCTGTCAGCCTGACCTCTGTACCGGGGAAGATTATGGAGCGGTTGGTCTTGAGAGTGCTCACAGGGCATCTGCAGGACAACCAAGGGATCAGGACCAGCCAGCATGGGTTCCTGAAAGGCAGGTCCTGCTTGACCAACCTGATCTCCTTCTATGACCAGGTGACCCGCCTAGTGGATGAGGGAAAGGCTGTGGATGTTGTCTACCTGGACTTTAGTAAAGCCTTTGACAGCGTCTCCCACAGCATTCTCCTGGAGAAACTGGCGGCTCGTGGCTTAGACAGGTTTACTCTTCGCTGGGTGAGGAACTGGTTGGATGGCCGAGCCCAGAGAATTGTGGTGAACGATGTTAAATCCGGCTGGTGGCCGGTCACAAACGGTGTTCCCCAGGGCTCGGTTCTGGGGCCGGTCTTGTTCAATATCTTTATTGATGATCTGGATGAGGGAATTGAGTGCTCCCTCAGTAAGTTTGCAGATGACACCAAGTTGGGTGGGAGTGTTGATCTGCTGGAGGGTAGGAGGGCTCTGCAGAGGGATCTGGACAGGCTGGATCGATGGGCAGAGGCCAACTGTATGAGGTTTAATAAGGCCAGGTGCCGGGTCCTGCACTTTGGCCACAACAACCCCATGCAACGCTACAGGCTTGGGGAGGAGTGGCTGGAGAGCTGCCCGGCGGAAAGGGACCTGGGGGTGCTGGTTGACAGCTGGCTGAATATGAGCCGGCAGTGTGCCCAGGTGGCCAAGAAGGCCAACAGCGTCCTGGCCTGTATCAGAAACAGTGTGGCCAGCAGGAGTAGGGAAGTGGTTGTGCCCCTGTACTCGGCACTGGTGAGGCCGCAGCTTGAATCCTGTGCTCAGTTTTGGGCCCCTCACTACAAGAAGGATGCTGAGGTGCTTGAGTATGTCCAAAGAAGGGCAATGAAGCTGGTGAGGGGTCTGGAGCACAAGTCTTATGAGGAGCGGCTGAGGGAACTGGGGCTGTTCAGTCTGGAGAAGAGGAGGCTGAGGGGAGACCTTATCGCTCTCTACAACTACCTGAAAGGGGCTTGTGTTGAGGTGGGTGTTGGTCTCTTCTCCCAAGTAACTTGTGATAGGACAAGAGGAAATGGCCTCAAGTTGCGCCAGGGGAGGTTTAGATTGGATATTAGGAAAAATTTCTTCACCGAGAGGGTGGTCAGGCATTGGAACAGGCTGCCCAGGGAGGTGGTGGAGTCGCCATCCCTGGAAGTGTTCAAAAAACGTGTGGATGTGGCGCTTCAGGACATGGTTTAGGGGACATGGTGGCGCTGGATTAATGGTTGGACTTGATGATCTTGAAGGTCTTTTCCAACCTAGTGATTCTGTGATTCTGTGATTCTGTAATATCCCCTGAAATTGGAGCTAATGAGGGCTCCTACTCCGGGCCTGCCTGATATAACAAAGCCCTTCTGGCTGTTCTCCTATGAAAGGCAAGGAGTGGCTTTGGGAATTCTAGCCCAGAGGCTGGGTCCTCATAAGTGAGCAGTAGCGTACTTTTCCAAACCATTGGATGAAGTCAGAAAAAGATGGCCAGGATGCCTCCGGGCAGTGGCTGCCGTTGTTTTGATTATTCAAGAAGCCTGAAAATTCACTTTGGGGCAAAAGATGATTGTGCACACCTCCCATGCTGTAACTTCTGTTTTGGAACAAAAAGGAGGACATTAGTGGTCGCCATCAAGGTTCCTGAAATATCAAGCAGTCCTGATGGAACAGGATGATGTAGAAATTGTCGCATCTACTGTTATAAACTCTGCTTCTTTTCTACAGTGATAAGCAGGAAATGGAGACTGTAGTGCATGACTGCATAGAAACCATTGAGACCGTGTATGTAAGCAGGCCTGACTTGAAGGAGGAGCCGCTGGAGGAAGCTGAACACACTTGGTATACCGACGGGAGTAGTTTTGTAAAGGATGGAGCTCAAATGGTGGGGTATGCTGTGACCATCACAGACCAAGTGGTGGAAGCAAAGTCACTCCCTAAGGATACATCTCCACAAAGAGTAAAATAAGGCTTTGGTGTAGTTCATGCCCATGGGGCTATCTGGAAGGAACGGGGACTTTTGATGGCCCAAGGAAAACATATTAAGCATGCTGACATGACCCTAAGACTTTTGGATGCGGTACAATTGCCTTTGGCAGTTGCAATTATGCACTGCAAGGGGCACCAAAAGGGTAACACTGCTCAGGAAGGGGGAAATAAATTGGCAGATTATGAGGCAAAAAGAGCTGCGGAACAAGGTGAGGTATTAAGTTTGATTCCTGAAAGAGCTTTGCCACTACCAGACTTGGTCGATTATGATGAGAAGGATCTTGGATTAATGAAAGATTTGGAAGCAGAAGTTGAATCATCAGGTTGGGCAAAATTAAAAGGTAACAGAATAATAGTTCTCTTTAGAATATTATGGAAACTGGTAAAAGCAGAACACAACGAGACTCATTGGGGAACTGAAGCTTTGTATAATTCCCTTATGAAGCAAATAGTAGCCAGGAATTTGTTTTAAACTGTAAAACCCATGGTTAATAAATGTGAAATAGGCTTAAAGAATAATCCAAAGGTAGAAAATCATGTAAAATTTGGAAGTATTGATAAAGGGAAAGTTCCAGGTCAAAATTGGCAAATAGACTTTTCTGAACTCCCAAGAAAAGGGGGGTTTCGGTATTTGTTAGTATTAACAGATACCTTTTCGGGCTGGCCAGAAGCTTTCCCTTTTAGGACTAGTAAGGCTAGGGAAGTGACACGAATACTTTAAATTAAATTATTCCCAGATTTGGAGTACCAGCAGTAATATCTTCTGACAGGGGTACTCATTTTTGTGCGTAAATAGTGCAACAAGTTAGTAAAATTTTAGGAACACACTGGCAACTACACACCCTATATTGGCCACAGGCAAGTGGACAAGTTGAGAAAATGAATCACTTAATTAAACAACAGCTAGCTAAAATCAGTCAAGAAATGAACCTACATTGGTACCAAGTGCTCCCACTAGCCCTATTACAAATCAGGGTAAAATCGAGAATAAAGACAATTTAAGTCCATTTGAAATTTTGTTTGGGAGGCCGTACCAATCCCAAAACCAAGGGGAAGATCTCACCCAGTTAGGCGAAGATAATCTACAGAAATATATAATGATATTAGGAAATTCTAAACAATAGTGATTGCAAATGCCTAGATTCTAGCCAAACATCTCTAATAGGAGTTCCAGTTCTGGTTAACATCTCTCTGTTTAATAACCCCCACTACGGAGTAGACCATGATAATAATAACTTCAGATGACACCTCTTGGAGATTTGAAGAAGTTTGGAGCAATTTAACCTCTTGGTTACTGCGGGAGAAGGATGGACTTCACAACTCTATGAGAGTTATATTCCGAAGCTGTTTATTGTCTTGTCTGATGCCAATATATATCATAATTTTCACTTAGTCACTGCGCACACACTCATGATTGGTTACAGCTTGTTACACACATTGTTGCAATTGGCTATGTTATAAATGATTTAGTCCCAAACAGGATTCCAATTCAGATTTACAATTTATTAAGCGAATAGAGGCAAGCAAACAGCACTGGGTGCGCCGGGAGTCTCCGCTCCACCAAGACGCACACGGTACAGTTCCTGTTCCTGGTTTATATCCTGTCCGCTAATACATATTCATGAATAGGCGTGTCTTCTTCAGCGCATGCCCTCTTCTCCTTCTAGAATCTTCTCGAATCTTCCTCAGCGTGATCCTGTTCGCCAATACATATTCATGAATAGGCGTGTCTTCTAATACATATTAATGAACAGGCGTGTCTTCTTCAGAGCATGCCCTCTTCACCTTCTAGAGTCTTCTCGAATCTTCCTCGGCGTGCCCCCAGGATGACCCCAAACCTTATGCATGCACTTTCTTTACACAATACTATGCGGTCAGTGGTCAAACTGGTTTGAGCTGATATACCAGCAAAGTAGTTTAACTTTCTCCTGTAAAATACCCCTTTTTATGGTGCAGGAGAAATCCATGAAAGTACAGAAGATTACAATTCATCACACGAATCAGATGAACATATTTCACAGCTATATACAAAATATCACGCGCTGTCCACGCGCCTCTCACACAGTCAGGATTCGCTACTTGCAGGTGTTCATGTACTCCTGTGCTTCCTCTTAGTTGTTTACCACAGCTCCTTCTCCTCAAGGCCGAGCCGTGCAGATATCCAGCTGTTTACCAGCTTCTCAATGCCACAGCTCCTTCTCCTTAAGGTCGAGCCATGCAGGGTGATCCCAACATCTCCCCCTTTTTGTTTATCTATAAACAAAACCTGATGGATCATTTGCAACCCGAGGACTGTGAGGAAGATGGACCATCTGTACATTCTTGTATCGTCCTGTGCCTCGAACTCAGCCCAGCAGTTGGTAGGTGCCAGCTTTACGTGGGCGTCCCCACGGAGGCAACGGTGGCCTTGCTGTACACCGGCCCACTGCCCTTCGGGAAATCCCGGTATTTATACATTTGCAGAGGAACGAGTTTCGACACACGTGGCCAGCGAGTGTTGAAACACGCCTCGGTTGTCACCTTTTAACACAGGGAGCCTATGGCGTATGCGCCCGCTGGCCAGGCGTGCTGCACGTGCCACAGCCATCCCGTCTATTGGTTCGTAGGCTTTGTTCACGCGGCATATTACCATAATCCAGCAGTCACATATCAACTATGCTTAAGCCAATAGCAGAATGTTACAAGGCAAACAATTCTAGCTATACTACTCCTAGCGATGGAAGCTACTTCTAGCGATGGAAAAAGTGCTTGTATAAAGCTATGAAAACCAATATTATATCTTACCAAAGGATTTGTAGTTATAGAGCGCTTTGCCCTAAAAGCTTTCCATGTTTGTCTAATGATACTGCTAATTTCAGTGTGATTAATTATTTGCAAATTAGGAACTAGGACGCCCATGGTACAGTCCCCTGACCAGTTCCCGGGCAGCTGTTTCCCAGCCCATTGATCTCCACACAGCCACCATAACCCTTCTGGCAGATTGAAAAGGGATTGCCCGGGGAGGAAAGAGACAGACAGAAGGTGTCTTGTCCTGTTTGGTTTGCTAATGTTACCCATACATTTTCTTTTGGCTGAGGTGGCATCCAGGTTGCGATGACACCTAACAGTGTCAAGATGTGTCTGACGATGACGATGGTGACTGTTCCGCCCATGGTTTTACCCATTTTGCGGGCACCCAATAAGTTCCACAATCTGTAATGACACAAGCATAACCTCGTCCCCAGGTTAACAGTTGAAAAGGTCCTTCCCACATATTCTTTTCCAAATTTTTAACTTTTACTTGCACATTTTGTGTTAACTCACATAGGCGTCCTGTCATTCCTGTTACATGTTTTATTATGGGAGGCACTGTTTCTCCTTCTGCTAGACGCAAATAATTTAACACATATAAGGCTTTATTCAAACATTCTTGGGCTGGTGTGGTAGCTTCTCCTCCTTTTTCTTTTGAGCGTGTTTGTCTAAGAGGTTTATCTAACAAATGTCATTCATTGGGTGTGTAAGACACTCATTTGAACTATTAGCTAGCCAGACATTCCTTATTACCTTTTGAACCATTCCTTGTAGACAGTGTAATAAACATGGTACAATAGGCATTATTATTAAGATAACAAGTAATATAACAACTGCCCCTTTAACTAAGTCTTGCAACCATCCGCTTAGGCCCAAACTTGACAGCCATGATTCAAGGCCAAGCGAACTTGTCTTTAACTTGTCCTTAACTCCTTCAGTTTTCGCAATTGTTGAGTTACCATCTGTGAGTTATCTGTTAAATTCATACAACACATGCCTTCAAACTCCTCACACCCATGCCCTTGGGCCAAAAGTAGGAAGTTGATTGCCGCCCTATTTCGAACACCCAAAAAACTTCTGGCAAATTGCAAGTTACCCAAAATTCTCTATCCCCCCAACTCTGTTACACCATATACACCGTGGGGAGAGCGTCTGGTTCAGATATACTTTTTGTTTTCCTGTATACGAAATGATATATTTATGACAATAATTACAACGACATAGAACAAACCCACAACATTGTTTTACAAATAGGGCATATTGAAGTTCCTGCTCTTGAACGTCCAGGGAGTGCCGCTGAGACGGTCAAGGAGCTGTCATTTCCCATACAGAAGAGTGAAAGCGTTAGCTGGCGGTACGTCGGAGTCGGACTCTGCATCCGTGGGACGTGTGACAGGATCTTCTGGTCTTACTGCCGGCCGTACCAACCTGGCCGGTACCCACTTCGCTCCGTCCCCTCCCCCTCTGTCAAGGCCTCTTGTCTCATGCCTCCCCAATGTTGGGCAGGGTCGTATCTTGACTTGGGGGAAGGATTGCCCCAGGCAGCCCCCTCCTGCTGCAGCACGGGCGACCAGCACTCATGTTCCAGGTCAGGAGGCAGAGGCCAAGGAGGACTCGCCACCTCCGTTGGTTGTGTTAGCGGTGGGACGGGGGTGTGGGTGGGGGGCGCGGGCGGGGGTTGCTCATTCTCATCATCCCCAGCTCGGCCTCCCTTCTCTCCCGGGGCTGTGGCAGCGGCAGCTGCTGCCGCCGCTGTCCGCTCTGATTTTATCGCCTTTATGGAGTCTCTGACTAATCGCCAGGTTGTTAACACTTTCGCAGCCGTATGATCCTAGTCACTGCGGACACACTCATGATTGGTTACAGCTTGTTACACACATTATTGCAATTGGCTATATACAAAATATCACGTGCTGTCCACGCGCCTCTCACACAGTCAGGATTCACTGCTTGCAGGTCTTCCTGTACTCCTTTGCTTCTTCTTAGTTGTTTACCACAGCTCCTTCTCCTCAAGGCTGAGCCGTGCAGATATCCAGCTGTTTACCAGCTTCTCAATGTCACAGCTCCTTCTCCTTAAGGTCGAGCCCTGCAGGGTGATCCCAACAGGTTACCAAATTTTAAATGGATCAAAGAGCTGTTTGTACTCATATTAGCTGATAGCTTATTTGTTTTATGTACTTGTTGTATGATTCGATGTTCAATATGGTGTTGTCAGAAGAACGTGAATGATTATGTTACCTGGAAAAAGAATAAGATCAAACACGAAGTCGCAACAGGTAAGCATTTTAATCAATGGACAAATGATAATGGTATGTTATGAGGGATCGCGAAAGAATTCACAAGGATAATAGGAAAGGGGGGGAATGAAACAAGGATCTAAAACAACTATAAGGTTTTAGCATGTGTCACTAATCAGCTGTAAGTTTTGCAAATTTCTTAATATATGGAAGGTTATTGATTACATGATTAGTTTGACTTTAGTATAGAATTCTTCAGCCTAATAACTGTGTGATTATGTTTAATGGCCTACTCTCATAGTCCTTAGGCTATATTTGCCTCAATGCTAACATTGCAACTATGTGTAAACGGTTAATCACGAGGAAAACAGGCCTCATGAAAATTAAAACAAAGAAGAGTTAAGAGCAAGGACTGAGAGATTAAAGAGAACAGAGAAGATATCTTAACCTTGAGCATAGAGATAGACTGGCAGGAATGCTCTAACAAGGATGATAAGAAGGAAATGCTTGGCTGAAGAACAGAAGGGGTGAACATCCAAGGAGAAGAAATTATCCTCGAGACCCATGACCATAAAAGGGAAAAAGGAGTAGGGGACTAGCTCCCTAAACGACCACCGACGACCACCCGAGACCCCCGCGCATGCGTAGTGTAGTTTTGCAACGCCAGCATTATGTAAATGTAGTAGATAAGCAAGGAGGCGGTGATTTCTTGGAAAATGTGTGAATATTCCTTTCTTTAAGGTATATAAAGGATGAACTTATGTTTCAGCACACGCATGTTAGGAGGAGATATCCCCCATGCGTCCAGCGCTGCAATAAAGATGTCTGCTTAATAACACTTTGATGTTATTGAGTTTAAATTTCTTAAGTTTGAATTTCTTTGAATCACCTCTTTTGATAGACCTGTTCCTCTCATAACCTCTTTCTCTTAGTGCTGATCATTTCCTTAAGATTGACATCCTTCCCAAGAGGATTAAAAGATGGATAGCTGCTATAATAATAAAAGGCAGAAAAAAACCCCACAAGCAAATAAGTAAGCTGTGTTTCAGTGGCAAGCAATAACAGGTGCACACAAAAACAAAGGAATATGCACAGATTTGCTAGTCGGCAAGTACTATCCACACTGTTAATTTTTCCAAAGGACTATACCTTCCTTCCTGCATAATCGAAAGCCTAATATTGACACTGATGCTGGTCATTGGCAGAACTGGAACCTCCAGCTGTACCTCACAGTAATGAGGACAAGTAGTATAACTACTGACCTGTCAGCCTCACCTCAGTCTGGGAAGACCATGGAACAGATCCTCCTAGAAGCTATGCTAAGGCACATGGAGGATGGGGAGGTGATTTGAGACAGCCAGCATGGCTTCACCAAGGGCAAGTCCTGCCTGACCAAGCTAGTGGCCTTCTATGATGGAGTGACCATGTCAGTGGACAAGGGAAAAGCTACTAATGTAGTCTCTCTGGACTTGTGTAACGCCTTTGACACAGTCCCCCACAACATACTTCTCTTTAAATGGGAGAGAGATGGATTTGCTGGGTGGACTGTTGGGTGGATGAGGAATTGATTGGGTGGTTGCATCCAGATGGTAGCGGTCAAGGGCTCAATGTCCAGATGGAGATCAGTGATGAGCGGTGTCCCTCAGTGGTCTGTATTGGGACCAGTACTCTTTAATATCTTCATCAATGATATGTGTGATCGAGTGCACCCTCAGCAAGTTTGCAGATGACACCAAGCTGAGTGGTGAGGTTGACATGCCTGAGGGACAGAATGCCATCCAGAGGGACCTGGACAAACTCGAGGAATGGGCCTTGTGGTGGTGCACACCCCCCATCTCCGGCCCCACCCCCGGTCCCTTCGCCTTGTACCTGGGCTGCTCTAAGTTGCCTGACAAGCCTTGGCCTCTGAACAAAGGGTTTGGCGGTTGAGAAAAGTCTGGGACTAGGAGTGGATTCAGCCTCACCTAGGGTCCTCTCTGAGACGTAGTTTAGAAAGCAAGGGGGTCCACTCTGAACTTTGTGACTCAACGGGAGGGTCTCCCTCACTTTCTCTCCTCAATATGCGCATTAACTCGTTTCGATACACGAGTAAATCATTCCAATTTAATTGTAATTTGATTTCTCTCTGTATACCTTTACCATGTTGGATAAGTAATGGAGTGGACCTTGCCATTGAATTCTGTTGTCACACTTTTTATAAATTTATATTAAAATCATTCGCTTTCTGATATCTTTGACGGTGATTCTTTAAGCGGCCTAAATTATCCATTCGTGACAGGCCCATGTGAATCTCATGAGGTTCAAAATGGCCAAGTGCAGGGTCCTGCACCTGGGTCGAGGCAACCCCAGGTATCAATACTTAGAATCTTAAGATTGGAAAGGACCTCGAAGATCATCAAGTCCAAACATCAACCCAACACCACCATGCCCAATAAACCATGACCCCAAGTACCACGTCCACACGTTTTTTGAACACTTCCAGTGATGGTGACTCCACCACATCCCTAGGCAGCCTGTTCCAATGCCTGACCACTCTTTCAGTTAAGTAAATTTTCCCAATATCCAATCTAAACACCCCCTTGTCGCAACGTGAGGCCATTGCCTCTCATCCTATCACTAGTTAGTTGGGAGAAGAGACCAACACCCACCTCAACACAACCCCCTTCCAGGTAGTTGTAGAGAGCAATAAGGTCTCCCCTCAGCCTCCTCTTCTCCAGACTGAACAACCCCAGTTCCCTCAGCCGCTCCTCATAAGACTTCTGCTCCAGACCCTTCACCAGCTTCTCTGGACACGCTCCAGCACATAAATGTCCTTCGTGTAGTGAGGGGCAGTGACTTAAGTTCACTTAAGTGAACACAGTATTTGAGGTGCGGCCTCACCAGTGCTGAGTACAGGGGCACAACCACTTCCCTACTCCTGCTGGCCACACTATTTCTGATACAGGCCAGGATGCTGTTGGCCGCCTTGGCCACCTGGGCACACTGCTGGCTCATATTCAGCAGTCTGTAAACCAGTACCCCCAGGTCCTTTTCTGCTGAGCAGCTCTCCAGCCACTCCTCCCAAAGCCTGTAGCATTGCATGAGGTTGTTGTGACCCAAGTGCAGGACCTGGCACTTAGCCTTGTAAAACCTCATACAATTGACCTCTGCCCATCGATCCAGCCTGTCCAGATCCCTCTGCAGAGCCCTCCTACCCTCCAGCAGATCAACACTCCCACCCAACTTGGTGTCGTCTGCAAACTTACTGAGGGAGCACACGATCCCCCCAAGCCAGATCATGGATAGATATTAAACAGAACTGGCCCCAACAGTGAGCCCTGGGAAACACCACTTGTGACCGGCTGCCAACTGGATTTAACTCCATTTACTACAACTCTCTGGGCTCAGCTGTCCAGCAAGTTTTTTACCCAGCGAAGAGTACACCTGTCTAAGCCACCAGCCGCCAGTTTCTCCAGGAGAATGCTGTGGGAGATGCTGTCAAAGGCTTTACTAAAGTCCAGGTAGACAACATCCACAGCCTTTCCCTCATCCACTAGGCAGGTCACCTGGTCACAGAAGGAGATCAGGTTGGTCAAGCAGGACTTGCTTTTCACGAACCCGTGCTGGCTGGGCCTGATCCCCTGGTTGTCCTGCACATGCCTTATGAGCGCCCTGAAGATGAACCACTCCATAATCTTCCCCAGTACTGAAGTCAGGCTGACAGGCCTGTAGTTCCCCGGATCCTCCTTCCAGGCCTTCTTGTAGATGGGCATCACATAGGCAAGCCTCCAGTCATCTGGGACCTCCCCTGTTAACCAGGTGTCCTGGTTTCAGCCAGGATAGAGCTGGTTTTCTTCACAGAAGCTAGCGTGAGGATATGTTTTGGATTTGGGATGAGAAACTGTTGATAATGTGCTGATGTTTTGAGCTGTTGCTAAGTAGTCAAGGACAGTCCAGCTTCTCGTGCTGGCCTGCTAGCAAAAAGGCTGGGCGTGCACGGGAAGCTGGGAGGGGACACAGCCAGGACAGCTGACCCAGGCTGGCCAAAGAGATATCCCCTACCATACGATGTCATGCCCAGTACATAAACTGGAGTTAGCCGGGGAACGGAAATCTCTGTCCAGGTACGGACTATCAATTGCCGGGTGGTGAGCAATCACTGTATTTGGCATCACTTGTTCTTGTACATTCCTTTGTCAGTATTATTATTGTTGTTATCACTGTTGTTTCCTTCTCTCTTGCTGTCCTATTAAACTGTTTTTAACGCAACCCATGAGGTTTTTTTTCCCAATTCTCTCCCCTGTCCCACTGGGGGAGGGGGGAGTGAGCGAGCAGCTGTGTGGTGCTTAGTTGCCGGCTGGGGCTAAATCACAACAGTCCTTTTTGGCGCCCAACGTGGGGCAAAAGGCTTGAGATAATAACAGTTGCAGGTCATGATATCAGTTTATTTGATTCGCATCATGCTCTCGTCTTTGCTGTACATGTTAAGGATCGGTGTTGGTTTCTGCGGGCTGCTGTACTCTGCAATGATTAGTAACGTCTCGCCTGGGAGATTTGTTTTTAGAACACTGACCTTGAGCTTAATGTGGTATCTGAGCTCTATACTAAAGCCATTTCTGTCTTTCATGTACTCTCTTGTGGAGACAATTAGCGATTATACTTCTGCCTCTGAAAGGCTTTTTATGGAGGAAATGCAGAATGGTACCTTTGCTACCCTCTATCACAACGTTTCCTCCTTCATCACAATAACTTTTCAGTACTTTGAACACCCTTGGGTCGTTAAAATACCTCTATTGGTACTTCTGGGGAACACTGTTTCGGTTTTGTCTAAGGTTAGCAAGCAATTTGAGAATATCATCCAGAGATCTGCCCCAAGGCTGGATAGTTATGAATGGCAGGGCGTGTGGAACAGCATGGGCAAATGCCTGGGGCGGTGGGCACCTCCAGTGTTTTGGAACTTTACTCCCAAACAAGTGCAGAATCCTGATAAACTAGCAGAATATTTGGAAGAAGTATGCTGTCGGCCTGGCAGTTCCAAGGAGACACAAATCATTGCAATGTGCTGGGGCCTGGCCCATGCCTACCGAGCTCTATTTAACACTATTCAAAGGGGAGAGAGGGTCTCTGGATCTGACGACAATGTGATGGGCACTGCCACTATTCCAACCCCTGCAATGGGCACTGTAGCTACTCAGACTGTTGCAGCTGAACCAGAGAACCAGCCCATCCCGGTATCGGTTGCCCCTGTACAAAAGAAGAAATCTTGGAAGTGGAAATCAGCTCGTTTTGTAAGGGACAAGGAAGATTCTTCTAAGAAGCCAGAGGAAGAGAGTGAGGAGGCAGAGTGCTCTGAAGCAGGGCCATCACGAGGACGGAAGAGAGAAGATATAGAGGATACACACCGCAAGCCACCCTGTGGTTTCAATTGCGTGACTACGGAGAGGACATGAGGAGGTGGGATGGAAAACCTACCTCGACCCTAGAGGCACGAGTACACGACCTGCAAGGAAAAACAATTACAAAAGGGGGTTCAGGTTCCTCCAGAAAAATCGTCGCTCCACTTTCCAGTGGGCAGTTCCCCAGAAAGAATAGAAGAGCTGATCTCACCTCTGATCCTCTTGAAGGGACTTCTGATTCCTATTTGCAAGAAGTGGGTAACAAGTACTATGAGCAGGACTAGAGGGGCCCTGCCTCCAGCCAGGCGGAGGAGAGGGACAACCGAGTTTATTGGACTGTGTGGATTAGAAGGCCTGGCACATCAGACCCACAGGAATATAAGGCTTTAGTGGACACCGGTGCACAATGTACCTTAATGCCATCAAGCCATATAGGGGCAGAACCCATCTGTATTTCCGGAGTGACAGGGGGATCCCAACAGCTGACTGTACTGGAGGCCAAAGTGAGCCTAACTGGGAAGGAGTGGCAGAAGCACCCCATTGTGACTGGCCCAGAGGCTCTGTGCATCCTGGGCATAGACTACCTCAGGAGAGGATATTTCAAGGACCCAAAAGGGTACCGGTGGGCTTTTGGTATAGCTGCCTTGGAGACAGAGGAAATTAAACAGCTGTCCACCTTGCCTGGTCTCTCAGAGGACCCTTCTGTGGTGGGGTTGCTCAGGGTCAAAGAACAACAGGTGCCAATCGCTACCACAACAGTGCACCAGTGGCAATATCGCACCAACAGAGACTCCCTGATCCCCATCCATGAGCTGATTCGCCGGCTGGAGAGCCAAGGAGTGATCAGCAAGACTCGCTCACCCTTTAACAGCCCCATATGGCCAGTGCAAAAGTCTAATGGAGAGTGGAGACTGACGGTAGACTGTTGTGGCCTGAATGAAGTCACACCGTCACTGAATGCTGCCGTGCCAGACATGCTAGAACTTCAATATGAACTGGAGTCAAAGGCAGCCAAGTGGTACGCCACCATTGATATTGCTAATGTGTTTTTCTCAATCCCTTTGGCAGCAGAGTGCAGGCCACAGATTGCGTTCACTTGGAGGGGTGTCCAATACACCTGGAATCGACTTCCCCAGGGGTGGAAACACAGCCCTACCATTTGCCATGGGCTGATACAGACTGCACTGGAACAGGGTGAAGCTCCAGAGCATCTGCAGTACATTGACGACATCATCGTATGGGGCAACACAGCAGAAAAAGTTTTCGAGAAAGGGAAGGAAATAATTCAAACCATTCTGAAAGCTGGTTTTGCTATAACACAAAGTAAGGTCAAAGGACCTGCACAAGAGATCCAGTTTTTAGGAATAAAATGGCAAGATGGACGTCGACAGATCCCAACAGATGTGATCAACAAAAAAACAGCTATGTCTCCACCAACTAGCAAAAATAAACACAAGCATTTCTGGGCATTGTGGGTTTCTGGAGAATGCATATTCCAAATTACAGTCTGATTGTAAGCCCTCTTTATCAAGTGACCCGGAAGAAGAACGATTTTAAATGGGGCTCTGAGCAACGACAAGCCTTCGAACAAATCAAACAGGAGATAGTTCATGCCATAGCCCTCAGGCCAGTCCGGGCAGGACAAGATGTTAAAAATGTGCTCTACACGGCAGCCGGGGAGAAAGGCCCTACCTGGAGTCTCTGGCAGAAGGCACCAGGAGAGACTTGAGGTCGACCTCTAGGGTTTTGGAGTCGAGGATATAGGGGAGCTGAGTCCCGCTATACTCCAACTGAAAAGGAGATAATGGCAGCATATGAAGGAGTTTGAGCTGCCTCAGAAGTGGTTGTTACTGAAGCACAGCTCCTCCTGGCACCCCGACTGCGGGTGCTGGGCTGGATGTTCAAAGGGAGGGTCCCCTCTACACATCATGCGACTGATGCTATGTGGAGTAAGTGGGTGGCGCTTATCACACAGTGGGCTCGAATAGGAATCCCCAATCACCCAGGAATCTTGGAAGTGATCATGGACTGGCCAGAAGGCAAAGATTTTGGAATATCGCTAGAGAAGGAGGTGGCGTGTGCTGAAGAGGCTCCACCATAAAATGAACTGCCAGAGAACGAAAGGCAATATGCCCTGTTTACTGATGGGTCCTGTCGTATTGTAGGCAAACATCGAAGGTGGAAAGCTGCTGTATGGAGCCCTATACGACGAGTTGCAGAAGTGGCTGAAGGACAAGGGGAATCAAGTCAGTTTGCAGAGGTGAAAGCCATCCAGCTGGCTTTAGATATTGCTGAACGAGAAAAATGGCCAATACTCTATCATTATACTGACTCATGGATGGTGGCAAATGCTCTATGGGGGTGGCTACAGCAATGGAAGCAGAGCAACTGGCAACGCAGAGGCAAGCCCATCTGGGCTGCTGAATTGTGGCAAGATATTGCTGCCTGACTAGAGAATCTAGTCATTAAAGGACGCCATGTAGATGCCCACATACCCAGGAGTCGGGCCACTGAAGAACATCAAAACAACCATCAGGTGGATCAGGCTGCTAAGATTGAAGTGGCTCAGGTGGATCTGGACTGGCAACATAAGGGTGAATTATTTATAGCTCGGTGGGCCCATGACACCTCAGGCCATCAGGGAAGAGATGCAACATATAGATGGGCTCGGGATCGAGGGGTGGACTTGACCATGGACGCTATTGCACATGTTATCCATGAATGTGAAACGTGCGCTGCGCTCAAACAAGCCAAGTGGTTAAAGCCCCTCTGGTATGAAGGACGATGGTTGAAATATAAATATGGGGAGGCCTGGCAGATTGACTATATCACACTTCCACAAACTCGCCAAGGCAAGCGCTATGTGCTTACCATGGTGGAAGCAACCACCGGGTGGCTGGAAACATATCCCGTGCCCCATGCCACCGCCCGGAACACTATCCTGGGCCTTGAAAAGCAAGTCTTATGGCGGCATGGCACCCCCGAAAGAATTGAGTCGGACAACAGGACTCATTTCCGAAACAACCTCATAGACACCTGGGCCAAAGAGCACGGCATTGAGTGGGTGTATCACATCCCCTATCATGCACCAGCTTCCGGAAAAATTGAACGATACAACAGACTGTTAAAGACTACATTGAGAGCAATGGGTGACGGGACATTCAAACATTGGGATAAACATTTAGCCAAAGCCACCTGGTTAGTCAACACTAGGGGATCTACTAATAGAGCCGGCCCTGCCCAATCAAAACTTTTACGTACTGTAGAAGGGGATAAAGTCCCTGTGGTGCATGTGAGAAATATGCTGGGGAAGACAGTCTGGGTTACTCCTGCCTCAGGCAAAGGCAAACCCGTTCGTGGGATTGCCTTTGCCCAGGGACCTGGGTGCACTTGGTGGGTAATGCAGAAGGATGGGGAAGTCCGATGTGTACCTCAAGGAGACTTGATTTTGGGTGAAAACAGTCAATGATTTGAATTGTATTATGTTAATTGTTACACAATACAGTATGACATTACTACTATAGCTGCTATCTACCATATCAATGGTATTACAGTAAGAATCACCCAGACTGATGAAGAATGAGCTTCACTGAAACCGAGCAACGTGCAGCAGTGATGGAACCAGAACTGGCTTCAGCAGCTTGCGCCCAACAACTTCCTCGAGATTGACATCTTCGACCTGCAGAACATGGACATGGACTGTGCCAGAAAACAATCCAACACCACATACCATCTCCCCTGCCCTGAGAGACTGCTATGATGGATGAAGCCCAGAGTCATGGACTGACTGAACTCCACAGACATTTTAAAGTGATGGCCCATGGATTAAGAGAATGGTATCTGTGTGTATATATTAAAAGACAGGAAGAGTAATAATGAATGATAGGAATGTATTGAGAAGTGTAGGACCTGGGCATGATGCAAATGGTATGGAATAAGGGGTGGATTCAAAAAGGAACTGAAACCAGGACACAGGTCAGCATGAGAAGCTGGACAGTCCTTGACTGCTTAGCAACAACTGAAAACATCAGTACATTATTGTTGGGATCACCCTGCATGGCTCGACCTTAAGGAGAAGGAGCTGTGGCATCGAGAAGCTGGTAAACAGCTGGACATCTGCACGGCTCGGCCTTGAGGAGAAGGAGCTGTGGTAAACAACTAAGAAGAAGCAAAGGAGTGCAGGAACACCTGCAAGCAGCGAATCCTGACTGTGTGAGAGGCGCATGGACAGCGCATGATATTTTGTATATAGCCAATTGCAATAATGTGTGTAACAAGCTGTAACCAATCAAGAGTGTGTGCGCAGTGACTAAGCGAAAATTATGATATATATTGGAGTCAGACAAGACAATAAACGGCTTCAGAATATAACTCTCATAGAGTTGTGAAGTCCATCCTTCTCCCGCAACTGGTGACCCCGACGTGATACGATCTATGGGATCTCATCATTGAACACCAGTTGAGCGCAGAGGACGCCGCGGGAGAAGCCCGGTTGGAAGAACTGCAGTCAGCGGGACTGACGCAAGGAAAAAGAAAAAGGAATACGTTGCAACGGAGAAGCGCCCAGCGAGGTGAGGTGAGCAACCGGGGCGGCATGGGGCAGAACACATCGCATGAAGAAGGGGCAATAGTCAGACTCCTGCTGCATATGCTCTCTAAGAGAGGACTGAAATATGATGAATATACACTTAGAAGGCTCCTAATATGGTGCCGAAAGAAAGGGTACCCCCCCGATCCGTCTGTGGTGTTTAAGGCAGAGGCGTGGGAGGAGATAGGAAAAATGTTATGGGAGCATATTGAGAAAACCACCGCAGAGTTAGTAACGGCGTGGAAGTTGATATTAACCACATTAAAAGCCTTAAAGGCAGAGAGAAAAGCTGCAGCTGATATGGAGGAGGCTGTTAAACTGCCTTCAACCAATCCCTTCTTAACCGAGTCAGAGGGTCCAGGACCTTCGGCGAGTCCAACTGCACCTCCTGAGGTGCCAGATGCACCGGGTGAACTGGCCGCATTAGATAAGTCAGAGAAACAGATCTACGATGATATATGTGAGGGCAAGATGGGACAAAGCTGCCCAGAACAATGTACTCAATGTTCCCCTGTGTGCCCATGTGAAAGATTGATGGGGTGGGCTTCACTACCCCTGAAACCACGCAGACTTAACCGATCGAAAGCTGTAGTTTTGAAGCCCTCAGCCGAGCCCCTGCCCCTTTTACGGCCCCCGTTGCCTGATAGCAGCGACGAAGAAGAAGAGCCTGTTGTAGAGACTATAGGGAGGCAAGAGCCTAGAATGAAAGGCGACCCTAGAGAGCAGTGGAAAGATGTTTTTTTAGGAGCGATGAAAGACGGGGAAACGGAGTTACTGATGGCATTCCCCGTTAGTGTACAGCCTCACGGGCCCAATCGCTGGGACCCATTTCATTGGGACTTGATTAAGGAAGTGCGGAAGGCAGTGCAAAATTATGGCTTGCAATCACCTTTCACGCAAGCTCTATTAGATAACATATTCACGGGAATGGTTCTTACACCATGGGATTGTCGGCAGATGATAGATATGTTGTTGACACCAACCCAAAGGTTATTGTGGGCAGGCAGATGGTATAAACTCTGTATGCAAGAAGCCCTGAAAGACCTGGAACGTCAAGATGGCGATCCTCTTCAGAACATTACTATGGAACAAATGACAGGCCAGGGACCGTTTGTGGATGTTAGATTGCAAGCTCGGCTGCCCTTAGAAGCCTTGCAATTAGTTGGGCGACTAGCGTTGAATGCATTGCGAACAGTCCCTGAGGAGGGAAAGAGGCAACCATCTTACACTCAAATTAGACCATATATGTCTTTTGCTGATCATCTGAGAGACGCTTTGAATAAGGTGTATACCAACGAAGACGCAAAACTAGCAGTGTTGTTGAATTTAGCGGTAGAAAACGCCAATGTAGATTGTAAAAGAATTTTGTTAGCTTTGCCAAAAGAAGCAACGTTAGTACAAATGGTAGAAGCCTGCAACAGAGTAGGCTCTGCCACACATCAGGCAGAAACACTCGCAAGTGCCTTTGCAGCAGCAATTAAGCCATTTATAAGTGGAAAAGGGGAGAAAAAATGTTTTAATTGTGGAAAAACAGGCCATTTTAGAGCTCAGCGCAAGGCCACAAGGAAAGGACCTAGGCAGATTGAGACAGGTCATAAATCCTTCCCGCAAGGACCCTTTCAGCAAGGAACAGGCCCAGCAGGAGAACCATGTAGTCAATGTCAAAAATTTGGTCATCAAGCCTCAGAATGTTGTTCAAAGTATCATCGGGATGGTATGAAATTGGGAAACGGGCGACCGAGCGCGAAGGCACCCCACGCGATGACACAAATGGGGAAGCACCACCAGGCTGCTTGGCAAGCCTCAGCGCCCGAACCAGAGGGAGCGCCGGAATGGACGTGGAAATAATAGTAGAAGTTACCTTATGGGACACATCAGTTTATGATGTCCCAACTAATTCGAATGGACCATTAGGATATGGAATGAGTGCTTTGTTATTAGGACGATCTTCAGCAACAAAGCAGGGGCTTTTTGTTCTCCCTGGAGTCATTGACGCTGATTATACGGGAACCATCAAAGTAATGTTGTGGACTCCATCTCCTCCTGTTGCGGTTCCTGCAGGCACACGTATTGCACAATTGGTGCTTTTTACTGCTTCTGTACCTCAGGCATAGCAATCAGTGAGGGGGAATGGGGGGTTTGGCTCAACAGGAAGACCACAAATCTTTCTAGCATTAGATATCAGCAGAAGAAAACCGACTTTGAAAATGAAGTTTAGGCATCCTGACCCCACCGCGCGACCGCGACAATGGACCATCGATATGTTAGTGGATACAGGAGCTGATGTGACCATAATCAGTCAGCGAGAGTGGCCGCCAGGCTGGCTGGCTCAGTCTCCAGCTCACGGACTTGTAGGGGTTGGTGGGTTTTCTGCAACACAACAGAGCGTAACAACCCTAACCTGTGAAAATCCAGACGGGCTAGTGTGTTCAGTACGACCCTATGTAGCCGCATTACCATTAAGTTTGCTTGGGCGGGATGTACTGAGTTAAATGAATATATCACTCTCTAGCGATCCGCAGGGTTTTTGGTAGTGGCCATTGAAACGTGACCTGTGCTCAAACAGGAATGGAAAACCGATGATCCAGTGTGGGTAAATCAATGGCTGCTGACCGCAGAAAAGGTCGCCCACCTGGAAGATTTGGCAAAAGAACAGCTAGAAAAAGGCCATATTGTGCTAACCACTAGTCCTTGGAACACACCTGTTTTTGTGATTCCAAAGAAAAGTGGAAAATGGAGACTATTACATGACTTGCGAGAAGTCAATAAAGTTATAGTGGACATGGGAGCCTTGCAACCAGGGCTACCATCTCCCTGTATGATACCGAAGTATTGGAAGCTTTTGATTATAGATCTCAAAGATTGCTTTTTTACAATCCCTCTGCATAAAGACGATGCCAAACATTTTGCATTCTCAGTCCCACGTACAAACAAGGCGCAACCCATGCAAAGATATCATTGGACAGTATTGCCACAAGGCATGAAAAATTCACCCACGATGTGTCAAATTTATGTAAATTGGGCTTTACAGCCAATCAGAAAAAGGTGGCCTCAATATTTCATCTATCATTATACGGATGACATATTGTTGGCTGGTGATCAATTAAATCCAGAAGAAATGATCGGGGAACTCGTTGAGCTTTTGAGGCAAAGTGGGCTGCAAGTGGCGCCGGAAAAGGTAAAAGCTGAAGCGCCTTGGAGGTACTTGGGGTGGATGGTCACTGAAACGTCGGTGACCCCCCTGAAGGCTGAATTGAGAATTCAGATTAAAACATTAAATGATGTACAAAAATTGGTAGGAGACTTTAATTGGATTCGACCTATTTGTGGGATCACAAACCAAGATATGGAGCCTTTGGTTCAGCTCTTGCGAGGTGATAGCAGGTTAAACTCTCCTCAACAATTGACCAAGGAAGCCCGGGAAGCAGTAGCAAACATTTCTGAAAAGATAACTCAAGCATTTAGTTCTAGGATAGACCCCTCGATAGGGATCCCTTTGGCAGTAATCAATCACGAGCGACATCCCTATGCGCTTATAATACAGTGGATAACAAAGCTAGAATCAAAAGCGAACCCATTGAGAATTTTAGAGTGGGTCTTTTTGCCTCAGCAGCACAGAAAAACCATCACCACAAAAGCAGAGAGTTTTGCAAATTTGATTATGAAAGGGCGCAACAGAATTATTGATATATCGGCAAAGGACCCAAAAACGATTTTAATACCATTACAACAAGAATATTTGACTTGGGCTTTGCAGCACTCTGTTCCCTTGCAAACTGCATTAGCAGGATTTGAAGGTGACATTCAGATTCATTATCCATCACACAAAATGTTTACCTTTTTAAAAAACCATGAAGTAGAAGAAAAATCAAAGTGTAGTCAATATCCAGTTCAAGGTGCTACAGTATTTACGGATGGTGGTGGGAAAACAGGCAAGGCAGCAATAGTATGGCGAGAGCACGGAGAATGGAAAGAACGGGTACTTGTCGTGCCAGGATCAGTTCAAAAGGTAGAACGACAGGCAGTAATTGAAGCCTTTAAATTATGGTCTGAAGAACCTGTGAATATAATTACTGATTCTTTATATGTAGTTGGAGTACTCCAAAGATTGGAAGGTTCAATCCTCAGACAGGTACAGCAGGAACAGCTATATCAACAATTTAGAAGGCTTTGGTTTTTATTGCAGAAAAGACGACATCCTTATTACGTTATGCATATACGCAGCCATACCAACCTTCCAGGGGAATTGGTGGAAGGAAATGCAAGAGCCGATTGGCTGACTGCCGCAGTATGGGCTGGACCTGCCCCGGATCGTTTAGGTCAAGCGCTAGCCTCTCATACCTTTTTCCATCAATCTGACAAAGTTTTAGCGAGACAATTTAATCTAAGTGCAGGTGACGCTAGAGCTATTATACAGAGTTGTGCTGATTGTCAATAAATTGACCCAGGTATCGCGATTACAGTAAATCCCTGAGGATTGCATTCGCTACAACTATGGCAGATGGATGTGACACATGTTGCTGACTTTGGAAGATTTAAATATGTTCATGTTTCAATTGATTGCTATTCTGCAGTAGTTTGGGCCACTGCACAAACAGGAGAAACTAGTAGGCATGTACAAAAGCATTTGTGAGCTGCATTCGCAGCCCATGGTATACCCCTACAAATTAAAACCGATAATGGTCCTTGTTATGTAGCCCAGTCAACCCAACGATTTTTTGCTCAATGGGGAGTGACGCATGTTACTGGAATACCGCATTCCCCAACTGGACAAGCTATTGTTGAACGAATGAATCATTCCCTGAAGCGTTTATTGCAAAAACAAAAAGGGGGAGAGGCTGCCACACCACCGCAAGAACGTTTGAATAAAGCCTTATATGTGTTAAATTATTTCCGTCTAGCAGAAGGAGAAACATGTAAAAGGAATGACAGGAAGCCTATGTGAGTTAACACAAAATGTGCAAGTAAAAGTTAAAAATTTGGAAAAGAATATGTGGGAAGGACCTTTTCAACTGCTAACCTGGGGACGAGGTTATGCTTGTGTCATTACAGATTGTGGAACTTATTGGGTGCCCGCAAAATGGGTAAAACCATGGGTGGAACAGTCACCATCGTCATCGTCAGACACATCTTGACACTATCAGGTGTAATCGCCATCTGGATGCCACCTCAGCCAAAAGAAAATGTATGGGTAAATCACACTGAAATTTGCGGTATCATGAGATGAACATGGAAAGCTTTTAGGGCAAACCGCTCTGTAACTACAAATCCTTTGGTAAGATATAATATTGTTTTTAATAGCTTTGTGCAGGTGCTTTTTCCATCGCTAGGAGTAGTTTCCATCGCTAGGAGTAGTACAGCTAGAATTGTTTGCCTTGTAACATTCTGCTATTGGCTTAAGCATAGTTGATATGTGACTGCTGGATTATGGTAAGATGCCGTGTGAACAAAGCCTACGAACCAATAGACGGGATGGCTGTGGCGCGTGCAGCAGGTCTGGCCAGCGGGCGCATACACCATAGGCTCCCTGTGTTAAAAGGTGGCAACCGAGGCATGTTCCGACACTCGCTGGCCACGTGTGTCGAAACTCGTTCCTCGGCAAATGTATAAATAATGGGATTTCCCGAAGGGCAGTGGGCCAGTGTACGGTCAGGCCACTGTTGCCTCTGTGGGGACACCCACGTAAAGCTGGCACCTACCGACTGCTGGGCTGCGTTCGCGGCACAGGACGATACAAGAATGTACAGATGGTCCATCTTCCTCACAGTCCTTGGGTTGCGAATGATCCATCAGGTTTTGTTTATAGATAAACAAAAAGGGGGAGATGTTGGGATCACCCTGCAAGGGCTCAACCTTAAGGAGAAGGAGCTGCAGCATTGAGAAGCTGGTAAACAGCTGGATATCTGCACAGCTTGGCCTTGAGGAGAAGGAGCTGTGGTAAACAACTAAGAAGAAGGACTGCAGGAACACCTGCAGGCAGCGAATCCTGACTGTGTGAGAGGCACATGGACAGCGCGTGATATTTTGTATATAGCCAATTGCAATAGTGTGTGTAACGAGCTGTAACCAATCATGAGTGTGTGCGCAGTGACTAAGCAAAAATTATGATATATATTGGAGTCAGACAAGACAATAAACGGCTTCGGAATATAACTCTCATAGAGTTGTGAAGTCCATCCTTCTCCTGCACATTATCAACATTATTTTCATCCAAAGTCCAAAACATAGCCTCATACTAGCTTATATGAAGAAAATTAACTATCCCAGCTGAAACCAGGACACAGGGTAATAGAAACTGCAGAAAACTCTAGATATGGGGAGAGGGCACAACATAATGGAGTATAGATAAAGGATGAAATGGATTTCGTGGTGAAGACAAATTCATTTTCTCAATGAGCAAATGTGACAATAGGGCACTGGCTGACAAGCAGGTAGGTGGCACAGAGGCTGCGACCTCCCTTTGATCTGTTTAAATGTCACACAGACCTCAGCATGCATCCCTTATGGAGAAATACACCAGTCTACTTTTTATCTCAGCCTCAAAACCATAAACACGCTACATAATGTCCTCCAAATCAAGAATTTTAACCTTCTGTTGGTCTGACCATTTGTCATGGTTTAACCCAGCAGGTAGCTAAACACCACACAGCCGTTTGCTCACCCCCCACCACCAGCAGGATGGGGGAGAGAATCAGAAAAAGTGTAGAACTTGTGTGTTGAGATAAAGACAGTTTAATAGGACAGGAACAAAAAAGAATAATGAGAATAATAATGATAAAAGAATATACAAAATAAATTATGCACATCACAAATGCTCACCACCCACTGACCAATGCCCAGTTAGTTCCCGAGCTGCAGTGCCTCCCTGGCCAACTCCCCCAGTTTATATACTGACCATGACATCATATGGTATGGAATATCTCTTTGGCCAGTTTGGGTAAGCTGTCATGGCTGTGTCCCCAGCTTCCCATACACACCCCGCCTTCTTGCTGGCAGTCCAGCATGAGAAGCTGAACCAACCTTGACTTGCTGTCGTGGTTTAGCCCCAGCCGACAACTAAGCACCACGCAGCCGCTCACTCACTCCCCCTCCCGCAGTGGGACGGGGAAGAGAATTGGAAAAAAAAACCTCGTGAGTTGAGATAAACACGGTTTAATAGGACAGAAAGAAAGAAGGGAGCAACAATGATAATACCAACAAAGGAATGTACAAGAACAAGTGATGCCCAATACAGCAATTGCTCACCACCCCATGATCGACAGCCCGTCCCCGAGCAGCGATTTCCGCCCCCCGGCCAACTCCAGTTTATGTACTGGGCATGACATCGTATGGTAGGGAATATCTCTTTGGCCAGTCTGGGTCAGCTGTCCCGGCTGTGTCCCCTCCCAGCTCCCCGTGCACCCCCAGCCTGCTCGCTGGCAGGCCAGCACAAGAAGCTGGACTGTCCTTGACTGCTCAGCAACAACCCAAAACATCAGCACCTTATCAACAATTTCTCATCCCAAATCCAAAACACAGTCTCACACTAGCTTCTGTGAAGAAAACCAGCTCTATCCTGGCTGAAACCAGGACAGTATCCACCCCTTATTCCATACCATTTACGTCATGCCCGGGTCCTATACTTTTCAACACATTCTAATTATTCATTTTTAGTCTTCTTGTCTTTTAATATATATACACAGATATCACTTTCTTAGTCCATGGGCCATCACTTTAAAATGTCTGACTCAATTCTTTCGGGGGTGCCATGTCGCCATAAGACTTGCTTTTCAAGGCCCAGGATAGTGTTCCGGGCGGTGGCATGGGGCACAGGGTATGTTTCCAGCCATCCGGTGGTTGCTTCCACCATGATAAGCACATAGCGCTTGCCTTGGCGAGTTTGTGGAAGTGTGATATAGTCAATCTGCCAGGCCTCCCCATATTTATATTTCAACCATCGTACTTCAGACCAGATGGGCTTTAACTGCTTGGCTTGTTTGAGCGCAGCACATGTTTCACATTCATGGATAACCTGTGCAATAGCATCCATGGTCAGGTCCACCCCTCGATCCCGAGCCCATCTATATGTTGCATCTCTTCCCTGATGGCCTCTCAGGTGGTGTCATGGGCCCACCGAGCTATAAATAATTCACCCTTATGTTGCCAGTCCAGATCCACCTGAGCCACTTCAATCTTAGCAGTCTGATCCACTTGATGGTTGTTTTGATGTTCTTCGGTGGCCCGACTCTTGGGTACGTGAGCATCTACATGGCGTCCTTTTATGACTAGATTCTCTAGTCAGGCAGTAATATCTTGCCACAATTCAGCAGCCCAGATGGGCTTGCCTCTGCGTTGCCAGTTGCTCTGCTTCCATTGCTGTAGCCACCCCCATAGAGCATTTGCCACCATCCATGAGTCAGTATAATGATAGAGTATTGGCCATTTTTCTCGTTCAGCAATATCTAAAGCCAGCTGGATGGCTTTCACCTCCGCAAACTGACTTGATTCCCCTTGTCCTTCAGCAGCTTCTGCAACTCGTCGTATAGGGCTCCATACAGCAGCTTTCCACCTTCGATGTTTGCCTACAATACGACAGGACCCATCAGTAAACAGGGCATATTGCCTTTCGTTCGCTGGCAGTTCATTATATGGTGGAGCCTCTTCAGCACGCGCCACCTCCTCTTCTGGTGATATTCCAAAATCTTTGCCTTCTGGCCAGTCCATGATCACTTCCAAGATTCCCGGGCGATTAAGGTTTCCTATTCGAGCCCGTTGTGTAATAAGCGCGACCCACTTACTCCACGTAGCATCAGTCGCATGATGTGTAGAGGGGATCCTCCCTTTGAACATCCAGCCCAGCACCGACAGTCGGGGTGCCAGGAGGAGCTGTGCTTCAGTACCAACCACTTCTGAGGCAGCTCGAACTCCTTCATATGCTGCCAATATCTCCTTTTCAGTTGGAGTATAGCGGGACTCAGATCCCCTATATCCTCGACTCCAAAACCCTAGAGGTCGACCTCGAGTCTCTCCTGGTGCCTTCTGCCAGAGACTCCAGGTAGGGCCATTCTCCCCGGCTGCCGTGTAGAGCACATTTTTAACATCTTGTCCTGCCCGGTCTGGCCTGAGGGCTATGGCATGAACTATCTCCTGTTTGATTTGTTCGAAGGCTTGTCGTTGCTCAGGGCCCCATTTAAAATCATTCTTCTTCCGGGTCACTTGATAAAGAGGGCTTACAATCAGACTGTAATTTGGAATATGCATTCTCCAGAAACCCACAACGCCCAGAAATGCTTGTGTTTCTTTTTTGCTAGTTGGTGGAGACATAGCTGTTTTTTTGTTGATCACATCCGTTGGGATCTGTCGACGTCCATCTTGCCATTTTATTCCTAAAAACTGGATCTCTTGTGCAGGTCCTTTGACCTTACTTTGTGTTATAGCAAAACCAGCTTTCAGAAGGACTTGAATTATTTCCTTCCCTTTCTCGAAAACTTCTTCTGCTGTGTTGCCCCATACGATGATGTCGTCAATGTATTGCAGATGCTCTGGAGCTTCACCCTGTTTCAGTGCAGTTTGTATCAGCCCATGGCAAATGGTAGGGCTGTGTTTCCACCCCTGGGGAAGTCGATTCCAGGTGTATTGGACACCCCTCCAAGTGAACGCAATCTGTGGCCTGCACTCTGCTGCCAAAGGGATTGAGAAAAACACATTAGCAATATCAATGGTGGCGTACCACTTGGCTGCCTTTGACTCCAGTTCATATTGAAGTTCTAGCACGTCCGGCACGGCAGCATTCAGTGACGGCGTGACTTCATTCAGGCCACAACAGTCTACCGTCAGTCTCCACTCTCCATTAGACTTTCGCACTGGCCATATGGGGCTGTTAAAGGGTGAGCGAGTCTTGCTGATCACTCCTTGGCTCTCCAGCTGACGAATCAGCTCATGGATGGGGATCAGGGAGTCTCTGTTGGTGCGATATTGCCGCCGGTGCACTGTTGTGATAGCAATCGGCACCTGTTGTTCTTTGACCCTGAGCAACCCCACCACAGAAGGGTCCTCTGAGAGACCAGGCAAGGTGGACAGCTGTTTAATTTCTTCCGTCTCCAAGGCAGCTATACCAAAAGCCCACCGGTACCCTTTTGGGTCCTTGAAATACCCTCTCCTCAGGTAGTCTATGCCCAGGATGCACGGAGCCTCTGGGCCAGTCACAATGGGGTGCTTCTGCCACTCATTCCCAGTTAGGCTCACTTCGGCCTCCAGCACAGTCAGCTGTTGGGATCCCCCTGTCACTCCGGAAATACAGATGGGTTCTGCCCCTATATGGCTTGATGGCATCAGGGTACATTGTGCACCGGTGTCCACTAAAGCCTTATATTCCTGTGGGTCTGATGTGCCAAGCCATCTAATCCACACAGTCCAATAAACTCGGTTGTCCCTCTCCTCCGCCTGGCTGGAGGCAGGGCCCCTCTAGTCCTGCTCATAGTACTCGTTACCCACTTCTTGTAAACAGGAATCAGAAGTCCCTTCAAGAGGATCAGAGGTGAGATCAGCTCTTCTATTCTTTCTGGGAAGCTGCCCACTGGAAAGTGGAGCGACGATTTTTCTGGAGGAACCTGAACCCCCTTTCGTAATTGTCTTTCCTTGCAGGTCGCGTACTCGTGCCTCTAGGGTCGAGGTAGGTTTTCCATCCCACCTCCTCATGTCCTCTCCGTAGTCACACAATTGAAACCACAGGGTGGCTCGTGGTGTGTATCCTCTATATATTCTCTCTTGAACAGAAGAGCGCTTACTCCTAATGGCTGAGACACTGGTCCGTATGGGTGGAGGGTAGGGCATATCCTCTTTGAATTGCCGGAACTCCCGGGACAGTTTCTCTACAGCAGAGACGCAGGCCCGTAGGGAGGAAGAGAGACTTTCTTCGTATTGCCGGAGTTGTCCTGCCAATTCATCCACCGTTGGTCTCTCTCCGTCTTTCCAGGCCATTACTGCTAATGAGTTGGCATATGATGAGGGTGCACTCTGTACAAACTTCCGCCACATAGGTTGCGTGCAATTGACTTCATCTGGGTCTTTGGATGATTGTCCATTGTCCAAGTCACCATAAATCACTTCCAGCACCGCTAGCTCCCTCAAGTACTGGATGCCTTTCTCCATGGTGGTCCACTTGCCTGGGTGACATAGAACATCTTCCTTGAAGGGGTACCTTTCCTTCACACCCGACAGGAGTCGTCTCCAGAGGCTGAGGACTTGTGCACCTTTTCCAATTGCTTTGTCAATGCCCCCTTCCCTAGAAAGGGATCCCAGCTGCTTGGCTTCCCCACCCTCTAATTCCAGGCTACTGGCCCCATTATCCCAGCATCGGAGCAGCCAGGTGACAATGTGCTCACCTGGACGACGGCTGAAATCCTTTCGCATATCTCGCAATTCACTCAGGGATAGAGATCGGGTAGTTACCATCTCTTTTATGAGTTCTTCCTCTTCCTCCTCTTCAAGCGATGACTCGCTCTCTTCCCTCTTCAGTCCTTGTGATGGCCCTGCTTCAGAGCACTCTGCCTCCTCACTCTCTTCCTCTGGCTCCTTCTTAGAAATATCTTCCTCTTCCCTTACTAAACGAGCTGACTTCCGCATCCAAGATTTCTTCTTTTGTACAGGGGCAACTGATACCGGGATGGGCTGGTTCTCTGGTTCAGCTGCAACAGTCTGAGTAGCTACAGTGCCCGCCGTGGGGGTTGGAGTAGTCACAGTGCCTGCCACAGGGTTTGGAGTAGTCACAGTGCCTGCCACATTGCCATCAGACCCAGAGAGCCTCTCTCCCCTTTGCATAGTGTTAAATAGAGCTCGGTAGGCATGGGCCAGGCCCCAGCACATTGCAATGATTTGTGTCTCCTTGGAGCTGCCAGGCTGACAGCATACTTCTTCCAAATATTCTGCTAGTTTATCAGGATTCTGCACTTGTTCGGGAGTGAAGTTCCAGAACACTGGAGGTGCCCACCGCCCCAGGCATTTGCCCATGCTGTTCCACACACCCTGCCATTCATAACTATCCAGCCTTGGGGCAGATCTCCGGGTGATATTCTTAAATTGCTTGCCAACCTTAGACAAAACCAAAACAATGTTCCCCAGAAGTAGCAATAGAGGTATTTTAACTACCCAAGGGTGTTCAAAATACTGAAAAATGATTGTGATGAAGGAGGAAATGTTATGATAGAGGGTAGCAAAGGTACCACTCTGCATTTCCTCCATAAAAAACCTTTCAGAGGCAGAAGTATAATTGCTAATCGTCTCCACAAGACAGTAGCCAAAATACAGTAACGGCTTTAGTACAGAGCTCAGGTGATACCACATTAAGCTCAAGGTCAGTGCTCTAAAAACAAAACCCACAGGCGAGACATTACTAATCATCGCAGAGTGCAGCAGCCCGCAGAAACCAACACCGATCCTTAACATGTACAGCAAAGACGAGAGCATCATGCAAATCAAATAAACTGATATTGTGACCTGAAACCGTTATTATCTCAAGCCTCGAGCCCCACGTTGGGCACCAAAAAGGACTGTCGTGGTTTAGCCCCAGCCGACAACTAAGCACCACGCAGCCGCTCGCTCACTCCCCCTCCCACAGTAGGGTGGGGGAGAGAATTGGGAAAAAAAAACTCGTGGGTTGAGATAAACACGGTTTAATAGGACAGATAGAAAGAAGGGAACAACAATGATAATACCAACAAAGGAATGTACAAGAACAAGTGATGCCCAATACAGCAATTGCTCACCACCCAGTGATCGACAGCCCGTCCCCGAGCAGCGATTTCCGCCCCCTGGCCAACTCCAGTTTATGTACTGGGCATGACGTCGTATGGTAGGGAATATCTCTTTGGCCAGTCTGGGGTCAGCTGTCCCGGCTGTGTCCCCTCCCAGCTTCCCGTGCACCCCCAGCCTGCTCGCTGGCAGGCCAGCACAAGAAGCTGGACTGTCCTTGACTGCGCAGCAACAACCCAAAACATCAGCACATTATCAACAATTTCTCATCCCAAATCCAAAACACAGTCTCACACTAGCTTCTGTGAAGAAAACCAGCTCTATCCTGGCTGAAACCAGGACACTTGCTTAGTAACAACTAAAAACATGTTATCAACATTATTTTCATCCCAAATCCAAAACACAGCACTATACCAGCTATCAGGAAGAAAATTAAGTCTATCCCAGCCAAAACCAGGACACCATTAGAGACAACGTGCAGAGCTCTTCTGTTTGCAAAACACTTTCTATGAGTAATTTTACTATTTCAATGAAACTTATAAGGCATAAGATTTGAAGAGTTTACTAACCATTATAATTTAAAGTATTGTTTTCTTTACTTTTTGCATGTGAATTGTGGAATACCAAAATGTTCTTGTATGTTGATATTGACCTTGCTAATAGTGGCCTTTTAGATTATATCTGAGTCATAGGTGATTCTATGCTATTTGTAGACAGTGAAAAGATGGTCTCAAGAATTTACAGTTTAAATTGGGAAAGCCATAATTTTCTGTCATGAGGGAAGAACTTTCTGTGAGTAAAAATGGAGACCACCTAAAGAACTTGATGCTCTAAAAGGGTATTTGAAGTGTGGAAAATTTTTGGTATTTTTTCACTACATGTAAGAATTTCAGGCATTTCAACATTATTGTGTCTCAGATTTCTACAGCAATATAATTTGAATTACTCACTTGCTAAGTTGCTGGTGCAACTGACTTTTAAGGATACTTCTTGGAACTAAATGGATGTGTTTTGCTGAGGATTTAAAAAAGTACCTGTAAGGTATCTTGATAGGCAGACTATATGCTGTAGGTCTATATCTTTTTAACAAAAAATTGTGTTTCAAATGTGGGTTTCAGGTAGAGAAGATGTAAATGAAAATATATGGGAGTAGGCTGTATAAAGCATGTCCATCTTGTCACTGAAAGATGGGCTGACTTTGTGTGACCTCTTCAGATGTTAAAACACTGATGGAAAGATGTCCTTCTCTTGTCCATTTAGATCTAAGGTAAGAAGACCTGTGCAGCTAGTCCTTAACTACTTATGGTTCAGAGGATTGCCAATTTTATTGCTGTGCATTAATTATATAGCAATAATGCATGATTGTGTAGGATTGTACAACCAGAAAATACTTTATATGCTAAACCAACCAAAGATTTGCTATTTGTCATGACCTAATCTGGAACAGGTAACTAACGTTAGGATTTCTTTGTTACTTCAGCATAAACATTACATACATATAGGATTTGTTAACTAACAAGTGATTGTAGCTGTTAGGTAGAGTGGAAGGAAACATTTAGGCACAGTTTATGAGCCTAGTATCCTAGAGAGGGTTTAGTTGAGCTCTTCTATAAATTTGTTACTTGGCTATAGAACTGTAAAAAAAAAAAAAAGTGTATTTTGGTTTTCACCTAGTCAATTAAAATATTTTGAAATCTCATATAAATGCCTTTCCATGGCATGAGTTCTGCTACAGAATATCTGCCTGCAGAGAGGCTTATGCTTCACTTGCCCTTCAGTAAAAATCAAAATTCCTCCCCCCATGACACACACTAGAAATGGATTACTTCCATATTGAGAAAAAAATACGTCAGTGGTAGAAAAAGAAGTTAATATTCATTAAACTTCTCAGCCTGAATTTTGGAAATATCAAATTTACTGCTGGTTTATATTTAAACTTCTATTTCATGTGCTCTCATGTACACTGGCAGCGTGATGTTGAAGCCTGAGTGCTTCCAGTATTTTCATCAACTCATCTTTCTAGAATGTCTGTGTCTTAGCCAATGTTATCAGATAACACCCACTACCTTAGTGTAAGTAAGTAATCTCTAAATGGCTTTTGGTTTGCTATTCATAGAGAGGATAAATGAATTCGAGCTTAAAATTGCAAGTACTATTTTGGAAAATGTACTGGCATGAGGAATTAGGAACAAGGAACTGAGATAAATAACATGATAAATAACTACTAGAGCATGTACTTTTGAGAATTCAGACAGGAACCAAAGGTATCCGAGATAATCCTTCCATGATGTCAGTCTGTACTCATGGAACTTGCTGCTCAGTGTGTGCATCGTGTATAATGCCTAAATGGCATTATAGAATCATAGAATCTATGGGTTGGAAGGGACCTTAAGGTCATCTAGTCCAACCTCCCTGCAGTGAGCAGGGACATCAACTAGATGAGGTTGCGCAGAGCCCTGTACAACATGACCTTGAATGTTTCCAGAGATGGGACAGCTACCACCTCTCTGGGCAACCTGTGCCAGTGTTTCACCACAGAATCACAGAATCATTAAGGTTGGAAAGGACCTTTAAGATCATCAAGTCCAACCATCAACCCGACACCACTATGACCACTAAACCATATCCTGAAGCGCCACGTCCACACGTTTTTTGAATAATTCCAGTGATAGTGACTCCACCACCTCCCTGGGCAGTTTGTTCCAATGCTTGACCACGCTGTCAGTAAAGAAATTTTTCCTAATATCCAATGTAAACCTTCCCTGGCGCAACTTGAGGCCATTTCCTCTTGTCCTATCACTAGTTACTTGGGAGAAGAGACCGACACCCTCGTCGCCACAACCCCCTTTCAGGTAGTTGCAGAGAGCAATAAGGTCTCCCCTCAGCCTCCTCTTCTCCAGACTGAACAACCCCAGTTCCCTCAGCCGCTCCTCATAAGACTTCTGCTCCAGACCCCTCACCAGCTTCTCTGCCTTCTTTGGACATGCTCCAGCACCCCAACGTCCTTGTAGTGAGGGGCCCAAAAGTATTCAAGGTGCAGCCTCACCAGTGCTGAGTACAGGGGCACGACCACTTCCCTACTCCTGCTGGCCACACTGTTTCTGATGCAGGCCTCGACGCTGTTGGCCTTTTTGGCCACCTGGGCACACTGCTGGCTCATATTCAGCCGGCTGTCAACCAGCACCCCCAGGTCCTTTTCTGCTGAGCAGCTCTCCAGCCACTCCTCCCCAAGCCTGTAGCATTGCATGGGGTTGTTGTGACCCAAGTGCAGGACCCGGCACCTGGCCTTATTAAACCTCATACAGTTGACCTCAGCCCATCCATCCAGCCTGTCCAGATCCCTCTGCAGAGCCCTCCTACCCTCCAGCAGATCAACACTCCCACCCAACTTGGTGTCATCTGCAAACTTACTGAGGGAGCACTCGATCCCCTCATCCAGATCATCAATAAAGATATTAAAAAAGACCAGCCCCAGAACCAAGCCCTGGGGAACACCGCTTGTGACCAGCCACCAGCTGAATTTAACTCCATTCACCACGACTCTCTAAGCTCTGCCATCCAGCGAGTTCTTTACCCAGTGAAGAGTAAACCTGTCTAAGTCACGAGCTGCCAGTTTCTCCAGGAGAATGCTGTGGGAGATGCTGTCAAAGGCTTTACTAAAGTCCAGGTAGACAACGTCCACAGTCTTTCCCTCATCCACTAGGCAGGTCACCTGGTCACAGAAGGAGATCAGGTTGGTCAAGCAGGACTTGCCTTTCATGAACCCAGTCTGTCTGGGCCTGATCCCTTGGTTGTCCTGCACATGGCCTGTGAGCACCCTCAAGATGAACCTCTCCATAATCTTCCCCGGCACGGAGGTCAGGCTGACAGGCCTGTAGTTCCCAGGATCCTCCTTCTGGCCCTTCTTATAGATGGGCATCACATTGGCAAGCCTCCAGTCATCTGGGACCTCCCCTGTTAACCAGGACTGCTGATAAATGATGGAGAGCGGCTTGGCAAGCTCCTCCCACCAGCTCCCTCAGTACTCTTGGGTGGATCCCATCAGGTCCCAGAGACTTGTGGGTGTCCAGGTGGCATAGCAGGTAGTTAACTGCTTCCTCCGGGATTATGGGGAGTTTATTCTGCTCTCCATCCATGTCTTCCAGCTCAGGGGGCTGAATACCCTGAGGATACTTGGGCTGGCTATTAAAGACTGAGGCAAAGAAGGCATTAAGTACCTCAGCCTTGTCCTCATCCTTGGTGACAATGTTCACCCCCACATCCAGTAAAGGATGGTGATTCTCGTTGACTCTCTTTTTGTTGTTAATATACTTGTAAAAGCATTTTTTCTTATCCTTTACGACTGTGGCCAGACTGAGCTCTAGCTGGGCTTTTGCCTTTCTAATTTTGTCTCTGTTTGACCTAACGAGATCCTTGTACTCTTCGTGAGTTGCCTTCCACTTCTTCCAAAGGTGATAAACTCTCCTCTTTTCCCTGAGTCCCAGCAAAATCTCCCTGTTCAGCCAGGCCGGTCGCCTTCCCCGCCAGCTCTTCTTACGGCACATGGGGACCGCCTGCTCCTGCGCCTTTAAGATTTCCTTCTTGAAGACTGTCCAGCCTTCCTGGACCCCTTTGTCCTTCAGGACTGTCTCCCAAGGGACCCTCTCAATCAGTGACCTGAACAGGCCAAAGTCTGCCCTCCGGAAGTCCATGATAGCAGTTTTGCTGACCCCTCTCCTTACTTCAATCAGAATTGAGAATTCTATCATTTCAGGGTCGCTAAGCCCAAGACGGCCTTCGACCATCATAGCTCCCATGAGTCCTTCTCTGTTCGTAAACTGCAGGTCAAGCGAGGCACCTCCCCTGGTAGGCTCACTTACCAGCTGTGTCAGGAAGTTATCTTCCACACACTCCAGGAACTTCCTCGACTGTTTCCTCTCTGCCGTGTTATACTTCCAGCAGATGTCCGGTAGGTTGAAGTCCCCTACAAGAACAAGAGCCAGGAATTGAGAGACTTCTGCCAGTCGCTTGTAGAATGTTTCATCTGCCTCTTCATCTGGGTTGGGTGGTCTATAACAGACTCCCAGCAGGACATCTGCCTTGTTTGCTTCTCCCCTCATCCTTACCCATAAGCATTTGACCTTGTCATCACAGTCATTTTGCCCTATACAATCGAAACACTCCCTAACATACAGAGCCACCCCACCGCCTCTCCTTCCTTGCCTATCCCTTCTGAAGAGCTTATTGTCATCCATTGCACCACTCCGGTTGTGTGAGTCATCCCACCATTTTTCCATGATGGCAACTAAGTCATAGCTCTCCTGCTGTACAGTGGCTTCCAGCTCCTCCTGTTTGCTGCCCATGCCGCATGCATCAGTGCAGATGGTTGAAAATATAGTGTCCAGGTGTTTTGCTAGTGTTCATGCAAATTGTGTATATCTGCTTTTATGCTCTGCTTCCAGTATATTTCTAGAATCTTGAGAAGAGTTTCCAAGTTGGATTTGCAGGATCACGCTATGTGCCTTTTGAGATGAGAATGTATAGATCATTTAGTTTTCAAAGAGTTTCTGTTGAGAGAGATGGTACTGTTTTTATGCTTATTTGTGAGTCAGCAATAGGCTCTAATTTAGTTCAAGAATAGAATGGAAGTGCAACCCATTGAGTAGCTATTGCCTTCTCTACTGCTCTAACACTATTACTTGGGAACAATACTTCGGAAGAGTTGTAGGGTAGGGTGGTAACTCCTTCTGTGATAGGTCAATATAAAATAATAGTACAGTTTTTATTCCTCAGTAATAGCATTTGAAGAAATTGCTAAAAACATTTCAGTGGGACATAGCAAAATTTACTTGAAAATGAGCAACAAAATCTTTGTTTACCAGGCTAGCACTTGCTGTCTTGTACTAGTGTATTGAGGTTGCATGGCAAGGTTTTGGTAGCGGGGGGGCTGCAGGGCTGACTTCTGTGAGAAGCTGCTAGTAGCTTCCCCTATGTCTGATAGAGCCAATGCCAGCTGGCTCCAAGACAGACCCGCCGCTGGCCAAGGCTGAGCAATCAGCGACAGTGGTAGCGCCTCTGGGATAATATATTCAAGGGGAAAGAAAAATGGCACAGCAACTGCAGCCAGAGAGACAAGTGAGAATATGTGAGAGAAACAACCCTGCAGACACCAAGGTCAGTGAAGAAGGAAGGGGAGGAGGTGCTCCAGGTGCCAGAGCAGAGATTCCCCTGCAGCCTGGGGTGAAGACCATGGTGAGGCAGGCTGTCCCCCTGCAGCCCATGGAGCTCCATGGTGGAGCAGATATCCACCTGCAGCCCGTGGAGAACTCCACACTGGAGCAGGTGGATGCACCTGAAGGAGGCTATGACCCTGTGGGAAGCCCATGCTGGAGCAGGTTTGCTGGCAGGACCTGTGACCCTGTGGGGGACCCACACTGGAGCAGTCTGTTCCTGAAGGACTGCACCCAGTGGAAGGGACCCAGGCTGGAGCAGTTTGTGAAGAACTGCAGCCTGTGGGAAGGACTCACATTGGAGAAGTTCATGGAGGACTGTCTCCTGTGGGAGGGACACCACATTGGAGCAGGGGAAGAGTGTGAGGAGTCCTCCCCTTGAGGAAGAAGGGGCATCAGAAACAACATGTGATGAACTGACCGCAACCCCCATTCCCTGTCCCCCTGTGCCACTTGTGGGGGAGGAGGTAGAGAAATCAGGAGCAAAATTGAGCCTGGGAAGAAAGGAGGGATGGGGGGAAGGTGTTTTAAGATTTGCTTTTTTTTCTCATTATCCTACTCTGATTTGATTGGAAATAAACTAAATTAACTTCCCCGAGTCAAGTCTGTTTTGCCCGTGACGGTAACTGGTGAGTGATCTCTCCCTGTCCTTATCTTGACCCACAAGCTTCTTGTTATACTTTCTCTCCCCTGTCCAGCTGAGAAGGGGAGTGATAGAGCAGATTTGGTGGGCAGCTGGTGTCCAGCCAGGGTCAACCCACCACAACTGGACTGTTCTTTAAGTCAGGTAGTGGGGTGGACAAATTCTGAGGTTATGTCATACACAATGTAAAATATATTGTTAATGCATTATAAAACCTTGTTTCAAATATTAAGATTTGTCACTTCGCTTTTTTTTTCTTTCAGTCTAGAAACAATTACATTCTGTCTTGGAGATCTTGGCCAATATTTAATTTCAACCTTCATAAGAACACTGCAGTGCATGAAAATATTTAAAAGTTCTTAAGAATGCCAGTGCTGGTTCTGAGAACTTGATTGTAAATATTATAAATTCCTGCTGTGTCAAATTAATCACTAAATTTGAGCACTCTCACACTTTAGTTTAGGCTTTTGTTTTCTTCCTTTATCAGAGAGAGATTCTGAACACAAGAAATTGTGGTATTAGAGAACACAACTTTTTTTTTTCTTTTTTTTTAATTATTTGATTTTAGTCCAACACTCTCTCTGTCAGGGCTGAATATGTTTAGGATTGACCCTTACAGACAGTCTTGCAGGGTTCTGTTTGTTTGTTTTTTCTAATCTGACTATATAATGATAAATTCTTTGCCACAGACTAATCAGATCTCTTGTGATCATTCCCTCAGGAGATTCAGAGGGAATCCAGAATTACTACCAGTCATCTGTTAGAACAGCCTTTTATACATCAAAGGACTGACTATATCAATTTAGTTTCCCTTGTCACACTAAATGAATGCAATCCTTCTGTCTGCCTAATCATCCTATTTGACAAGATTTCTAAGCCTTTACAATTATTTCTGTCCTCCAGACTCTAGAACTTCTTTTTTTTGAAATTTTTTTTGTAAAAACAACAAAAAAGCATCAAAAGGCTATCTCTGGATTGCCAATAGAATGAAAGATAAAATATAGCTCTCACTAAGCCTGATAAACTGATAAGCAGTTCTGAAACAACTTATCTAGCTGTTAGGTAGCATCTTTTCATTACTGATAAGTGCCAAAAGGTCTCATAAGTGAGCTATGTGGAGATAAATGTGAGGAAGATATAAAATGAAGTAGTGCAAAATGATACCCATCAAGCTGCTTAAAGTAATAAAAATGAAATTAAAGCAGGTAAGAAAGAAACTCCTCCTCTTTACGTACAACTAAAACAAGAAAGTATTTTCCATTTCAATATTCATGGACAGAAACCAATCCTCCACACATTCACAGAGTAACGTTTGCACACTGACACTGTGTTGTTCGTTTTTTTAAATACATATCTTCTTTATAAATACCCCTTCAATTATCTTTTATTAGATATCTAGTAAAGCTATGGCTTTTAGGAAATTCTGTTGTTTATAAGCTCCAATGGTTATCGTTTCCGCTGGGATGGATGGAACTCTTATCTGACCCTGTAAAATCTTTTTATCCATTTAACATAATGAAAAAACTTTCTTCCCCCCTCAACAGGAAGTCCATAAAGTGAGACTATCAAGTATAATCACCCTTTGAGAAAATGTTGATACAATACTGAAAAAGGTAACAAAGTTGCTCATCTTTGGCAATAAATGTTCAAGGGGGAGGAGGTGCTTCCTGCACCTACTGAATACTTACACATTATTTTCTTTTCCTCTTAACATAAAGTCTCTAATTGGCATCTTGTGAGTTTCTGACCAGACTTTGAGTTGAAATTCTTTGTAGAGTGCTTTCATATGATGTATGTAATTATCTATCTGTCGTATTTTGCTATATATAGTATTTTAGAAACAGAAGTTATAACAGTTTGTAACTATTAATAATATTTTTTTCTAAGGTATAATGAGGTAGGTAGGAAATGCCATCGGTTTTTCTGCTATATAACTTATTCTGAATGCATGCAAAATGCAAAGTATGTTTTTGGTAAATGTATTGGATTTGCATGGCAAGGTTTTGGTAGCAGGGGGGACGACTGCAGGGGTGGCTTCTGTGAGAAGCTGCTAGAAACTTCCCCTATGTCCGATAGAGCCAATGCCAGCTGGCTCCAAGACGGACCTGCCACTGGCCAAGGCTGAGCAATCAGCGACAGTGGCAGCGCCTCTGGGATTTAAGAAGGGGGAAAAGAAACTTGCTGCACAACAGCAGCAGCAGTGGAGAGAGGAGTGAGAATATGTGAGAGAAACAACTCTGCAGACACCAAGGTCAGTGAAGAAGGAGGGGGAGGAGGTGCTCCAAGCACCGGAGCAGAGATTCCCCTGCAGCCTGGGGTGAAGACCATGGTGAGGTAGGCTGTCCCCCTGCAGCCCATGGAGGTCCACGGTGGAGCAGATATCCACCTGCAGCCCGTGGAGGACCCCACGCCGGAGCAGGTGGATGCACCTGAAGGAGGCTGTGACTCTGTGGGAAGCCCACACTAGATCAGGCTCCTGGCAGGACCTGTGACCCATGAGCCTTTCGTTATATTTTCTCTCATCTGTCCAGCTGAGGAGGGGGAGTAATAGAGTGGCTTGTTGGGCACTTAGCATCCTGCCAGAGTCAACCTGACATAGTAAATAATTCAAAGTGCTATATCTTATTAATAAAGAATGTCAAGTTGATCATTCTTGAACAGGAAAATATTAATTTTTCTTCTACTACTATAAGACAAATGCTGGTATCAAAAGGAAAAATCTACACTTAGAGTTGAGCTTTTCAGTTGCATGAAATGCCCCAAACATTTACAAATAATTAACAAAGAGCACTTGCTACCCATTCTTCATATTCCACTCAATTTTCCCTTTCCTTCCAGTGTCCTACTTAGTACTAGGAAAGAATGGGTAGGAACACGGATGTTTATCCAAGTGAATAAAGTTTGGTCAAACTTCACAAGCAGGTATATATTAATACATGGGAGAAAGCCCCATTTACGCCAATGCAATAAGAATAAATGGTATTCAAACAAAGATTTTCCATGTACTTTACATGAATTGCTAAGTATGGTGGATTTTGCAACTTAACAGTAACTTTTATCAATGAAAGAAAACATAGAAGTTTAACATTCCAAGTGATGTCCAGATCTAATTTCTGGACGTGTAAAAACTGTTCTTGTGTTATATCTTAACAATGTTTTAACTGGCAGTGGGTAAGCCTTGTAATGATTGATTGACAGAGCATTCTAAAAATGAAATTGTAGTAAAAGCTTGGTATTCACTGAGATGCAAAAATAAAGTGCTATTTTGGAAAAAGTAGGCTGTTATCACTGCAGATAGATTGTGATGTGTCGTGGTTTAACCCCAGCTGGCAACTAAGCACCACACAGCTGCCTGCTCACTCCCCCGCGGTGGGATGGGGGAGACAATCAGAAGAGTAAAAGTGAGAAAAATCATGGGTTGAGACAAGAAGAGTTTCATCAGTAAAGCAAAAGCCACGCACGCAAGCAAGCAAAGCAAAACAAGGAATTCATTCACTACTTCCCATGGGCAGGCAGGTGTTCAGCCATCTCCAGGAAAGCAGGGCTCCATCACGTGTAATGGTTACTTAGAATTCAAATACCATCACTCTGAATGTCCCCCCTTCCTTCTTCTTACCCTGTTTATATGCTGAGCATGATGTCATATGGTATGGGATATCCCATTGGTCAGTTGGGGTCAGTTGTCCCAGCTGTGTCTCCTCCCAATTTTTTATGCACCCCCAGTCTGCTTGCTGGTGGGGTGGTGTGAGAAGCAGAAAAGGCCTTGACTCTGTGTAAGCACTGCTCAACAATAACGAAAACATCCCTGTTGTTTAGCCTGGAGAAAAGGAGTCTCAGGGGAGACCTTATCGCTCTTTACAACTCCCTGGAAGGAGGTTGTAGTGAGGTGGGTGTCAGTCTCTTCTCCCAAGTAACAAGCAATAGAACAAGAGGAAATGGCCTCAAGTTGCACCAGGGGAGGTTTAGATTGGATATTAGGAAAACTTTTTTCACCGAAAGGGTTATCGAGCATTGGAATAGGCTGCCCAGGGAAGTGGTTGAGTCACCATCCCTGGAGGTATTTAAAAGTCGTGTAGATGTGGCACTTAGGGACATGGTTTAGTGGTGGACTTGGTAGTGTTAGGTTAATGGTTGGACGCAATGATCTTAAGGGTCTTTTCCATCCTAAATGATTCTATGATCGCACAGAAGGTAGTGTTAGCCCAATAGAGAGAGTTCTGCCCCATACCATGGGGTAAGGGACAGGAATCTCTTAAGCCACTATTTCTGCTAAAATTTGTGTTAGGAGAGAAAGTGTGAAGGACTGGTTTAGCACACAGTTGTTGCAAGCTGAATGAGTTTACCTCATCAGTAAAATAAACTGAGTAGCTACGTTCTAGCCAGGTGTGTATGCAGGAGACCGGTTAGAGGGCATCCTCCAGGAGGAGTCAAATAAACTGTATAATGTAAATGTTCACATTTCAGTAGCATCCACACTGACTACAGTTATTTTGTGACATAAGGTGCATCTCTGAGATGCTATGGACGGTTCAGGTTCAAATTATGTGGAGAAAATATCAGATTACACCAGCTTGGTTATGTATCTTTTGCTCATTCATACATAGAGATAGGGACATAGGTGAAACATAGGAATTTCCTGAGGTATACCCAGATTCACCCTACCTAACTTCAGATGCTGAGATGCCCAAGGCAGAAGTCTAGCTTTCTTAACTCATTGTGTAGTTAGTGGAGAGAGAGAAAGAGGCACCCCCAGAGACCGATTCAGATTTGGATTTAAATTGCTCTCCATAGGTGCCTCTCTCCACTGACTATATAAGGATCCTAGAATAACTAAGCACCAAATGTAGGTGCTCTCTTTAAATGGATGAATGTAGATGCTATTTCTGTTGGCTCTTTAGCAGTCAGTGTATGGCATTCATAGAGTCTGCAGCAAGTCCAGATTCAAATCTGCATTTTGTATGTCAAGGGAAGAGCATGTTTTTCCCTGGTTACTCAAGTACAGATTTATCAGTCAGCAGCATGTTACTATATTTGCTGATAATCTCAAGACCCCTTTCCTGAGAATGCTGACAGAGGGGTACGCCATGTAGATTTTAAGGCCATATTACCTAGAATGAACAGTACTTACAAACAGTTCATTAACTCCACTTGCATTAGGTACTTACACAGCAGATGTTTATTGGCTGTCTTGGCTGGACTTGTAATGGTAAGTGGTTGCTAGGATGCAGGAGTGGATTAATTCCCTTTGAAAGGGAAAAGTTTGTGTCCCTTTAAAAAGAGAAGCATGACATGCAAGTATTCTGTCATCTGAAAAAAAGCCCATGACATCCTGCTAATGAGCCCAAACCTGGTACAGGTGCTAGGGAAAAATTGAAAGTGTAGCACTGGGAATGTATAGATCAAGCTTGCAGGGTCCTACGTTCATGTCTCCAGTTTTGATGGTGCAGTCCAAAAAATAAAGACAACGCTGCCCTGGCTAACGTTGCAAAGAACAAACAGAGATTCTGTCACATCTACTAGACTGACTTGTGAAACATATGTTGGCAGCGTTTAATGCATTGGACCTACGAACACGTTTTTCCCTTTTGATAAATCCTATAACCAAGTTTCAATCAAAAGGGTATGGTATCCTACTTGGAAACAAGCAACATGTTTTCTCTGTTATTATTGGAGATTTTGTAAGGAACATTTAGAATGAGGAAGTAGGTGAACTTTCTGCAAAATAGCCTTTTCAAAGCAAGAATATTCTCAGAGGTAATTTTTTGAGGATTTTTGGGGGGTTGTTTGGTGGGGGTGCTTTGGTTTTTTTAAAGGGGTTCTGCACTGCTGGAGAGTAGACAGCTCCATTAGGGACTGGAAGGTGCTTTAACCCTCCCTTCCATTGTTGAGATGAATTAAGAGGGAGTTCTAGAAACCCTACCTCTTCCAGATTGTTTGTGATGGGAAATAGGATTTCAATGAGTCCATAGTCTTTGCTATTGTTGAAAATAAAAAGAAGCCTTGTGCAATAGCTGGTAGAACCTACACGGCGCTACTGGAGAGAGTCCAGAGAAGGACCACTAAGATGATTAAGGGACTGGAGCATCTCTTCTATGAGGAAAAGTTGAGAGACCAGGGACTGTTCAGCCTGGAGAAGAGAAGGCTCAGAGGGGATTTCATCAATTTGTATAAATATCTGCAGGGAGACTGTAAAGAAGATGGAGCCAGGCTCTTTCCAGAGGTGCCCAGTGACAGGACCAGAGGCAATGGGCACAAAATGAAACACAGGAGGTTCCATCTGAACATCAGGAAACACTTTACTGTTTTACTGTGAAGGTGTCTGAGCATGGGAACATGTTCTCCAGAGAGGTGGTGAAGTCTCCAACCTTGGAGACTTCAACAGCCATCTGGATGTGGTCCCGGGCAACTGGTGACTTGCTTGAGCAGGAGGGTTGGACCAGATGACCCCCAGAGGTCCCTTCCAACCTCAGTCATTCTGAGATTCTGTATATGTGGGCCTGGAGAGCATCTATGGATTTGTGGCTGTCAAAGCTGAAGAGAAGGAAGCTGCCCATGTGCATGTATGAGGATGTTAGTGGGGAAGAGATTACTTCCAGCTTATCATTGGATGTCACTCTCCTTGCAAATTGTTGAGTAATTAACACACACGCTAGCAGTAATGCTTGCAGGACATCAGTCTGTGGCCCAAACTGAGCTCACATGGCCACTAGGCTGAGAAAAATTGTTTCATTGTTATCGATATTTATTTGCACACCCATGAGCCACCTTGCTTTGGCTTCTTTCCAAGTTAGGGACCGGGCTGTCAGCAACTTGGTTTGGGTTCAGCTGATCTTTTGTTTACATTTTATTTTAAATGTCATAGATGCAGAAGGTTAAAAAAGCAAAGAGAAATCAAATTTAATAGCAAAAAGGTGCTTGGGATTAGTCAATATGGATTTATGAAGGGAAAATCATGCCTGACCAACCTTCTAGCCTTCTGTGATGAGATGACTAGCCTGGTATATGAGGGGAGAACAGTGGATGTTGTTTTTCTTGACCTTAGCAAGGCTGTTCACACTGTCTCTCATACTATCCTCATAGACACAGTGATGAAGCACAGACTAGATAAGTCACCGAGGGTAGCTGCTCTGGAGCCGGCCCGACCTGCAGCAGAGCAGCAGATCTTGGTGCACAGGGGGTTTTCCTGAGGCAGGGAAATGTCAGGGAAGAGGAGAGACCCACCAGGACCCAGCAGCTCTCACGGGAGATGCTGACGAGGCCTGGGCACTGTCAGAGGAACAGCAGCCCACCCCCATGCCTATAAAAAAGCAGCCTGGGAAGTTCTAGTGACCAGAGCGTGGCGCGGCAGGTGGCGCAGCAGTTTGCGCAGAAGGGCGCGCAGGAAGGGCGTAGTTGCCCTACCAGCTCAAGAAGTGAGTTTAATTGGTGATCATCACCCTCTCAGAAGGAGCTTAGCTATGGTATCGCTCAACAGCTTCTTTGCCTCGGTCTTTACTGGCAGTCTCTCTTCCCACACCTCTCAAGTGGATGGACTGCAAGACAGGGACTGGAGGAGCAAAGTCCCTCCCACTGTAAGAGAAGATCGGTTTCAAGACCACCTGAGGAACCTGAACATACACAAGTCTATGGGACCTAATGAGATGCATCCCAGAGTCCTGAGGGAATCAGCTGATGTAGTTGCCAAGCCACTCTCCGTGATATTTGAAAAGTCATGGCAGTCAGCTGAAGTCCCGGGTGACCGGGAAAAGGGAAACATTGCACCCATTTTTAAAAAAAGTTAGCAAGGAGCTCCCTGGGAACTTCCAACATGACAGGCTCACCTCTGTGCCTGGGAAGATCTTGGAACAGATCCTCCTAGAAGCTCTGCTAAGGCAGGATGGAGGATAGGGAGGTGATATGAGACAGCCAGCATGGCTTCACCAAGGGCAAGTCCTGCCTGACCAAGCTAGTGGCCTTCTATGATGGAGTGACCACGTCAGTGGACAAGGGAAAAGCTACGGATGTCGTCTATCTGGACTTCTGTAAGTCCTTTGATACAGTCCCCCACAATACCCTTCTCTCTAAATTGGAGAGATATGGATTTGATGGGTGGACCGTTGGGTGGATGAGGAATTGGTTGGATGGTCACATCCAGATGGTAGTGGTCAATGGCTCAATATCCAGATGGAGATAGGTGACGAGTGGTGTCCCTCAGGGGTCAATATTGGGACCAGTACTCTTTAATATCTTCATCAATGACATAGACAGTGGGATCGAGTGCACCCGCAGCAAATTTACAGATGACACCAAGCTGAGTGGTGCGGTTGACACGCCTGAGGGACAGAATGCCCTCCAGAGGGACCTGGACAAGCTTGAGGAAAGGCCCTGAGTGATCTTCCTGAGGTTCAACAAGGCCAAGTGCAGGGTCCTGCACCTGGGTCAGGGCAACCCCTGGTATCAGCATAGGCTGGGGAATGAAGGGATCAAGAGCAGCCCTACTGAGAAGGACTTGGGGGTACTGGTGGATGAAAAGCTGGACATGAGCCGGAAATGAGCGCTCACAGCCCAGAAGGCCAACTGTATCCTGGACTGCATCAAGAGAAGCGTGGCCAGCAGGTTGAGGGAGGTGATTCTGCCCCTCTACTCCACTCTGGTGAGTCCCCACCTGGACTACTGCATCCAGCTCTGGAGCCCTCAACACAGGAAAGACATGGACCTGTTGGAGTGGGTCCAGAGGAGGACCACAAAAATGATCAGAGGGCTGGAACCCCTTTCCTATGAGGACAGGCTGAGAGAGTTGGGGTTGTTCAGCCTGGAGAAGAGAAGGCTCCGGGGAGACCTTATTGCAGCATTTCAGTACTTAAAGGGGGCTTATAAGAAAGATGGGGACAGACTTTTTGTGGGAGAAAGATGGACTTCACAACTCTATGAGGGTTATACTCTGAAGGCGTTTATTGTCTTATCTGACTCCAATATATATCATAATTTTTGTTTAGTCACCACGCACACACTCATGATTGGTTACAGCTTGTTACACACATTATTGCAATTGGCTATATACAAAATATCACGCACTGGCCACGTGCCTCTCACACAGTCAGGATTCGCTGCCTGCAGGTGTTCCTGTGCTCCTTTGCTTCCTCTTAGTTGTTTACCACAGCTCCTTCTCCTCAAGGCTGAGCCCTGCAGGTGTCCAGCTGTTTACCAGCTTCTCAATGCCACAGCTCCTTCTCCTTAAGGTCGAGCCCTTGCAGAGTGATCCCAACATCTCCCCGTTTTTGTTTATCTATAAACAAAACCTGATGGATCATTTGCAACCCGAGGATTGTGAGGAAGATGGACCATCTGTACATTCTTGTATCGTCCTGTGCCGCGAACTCAGCCCAGCAGTCGGTAGGTGCCAGCTTTACGTGGGCGTCCCCACGGAGGCAACGGTGGCCTTGCCGTACACAGGCCCACTGCCCTTCGGGAAATCCTGGTATTTATACATTTGCAGAGGAACGAGTTTCGACACACGTGGCCAGCGAGTGTCGGAACATGCCTCGGTTGTCACCTTTTAACACAGGGAGCCTATGGCGTATGCGCCCGCTGGCCAGACGTGCTGCACGCGCCACAGCCATCCCGTCTATTGGTTCGTAGGCTTTGTTCACACGGCATCTTACCATAATCCAGCAGTCACATATCAGCCATGCTTAAGCCAATAGCAGAATGTTACAAGGCAAACAATTCTAGCTGTACTACTCCTAGCGATGGAAAAAGCGCTTGCACAAAGCTATGAAAACCAATATTATATCTTACCAAAGGATTTGTAGTTATAGAGCACTTTGCCCTAAAAGCTTTCCATGTTTGTCTAATGATACTGCTAATTTCAGTGTGATTAATTATTTGCAAATTAGGAACTAGGACGCCCATGGTACAGTCCCCTGACCAGTTCCCGGGCAGCTGTTTCCCAGCCCATTGATCTCCACACAGCCACCATAACCCTTCTGGCAGATTGAAAAGGGATTGCCCGGGGAGGAAAGAGACAGACAGAAGGTGTCCTGTCCTGTTTGATTTGCTAATGTTACCCATACATTTTCTTTTGGCTGAGGTGGCATCCAGATTGCGATGACACCTGATAGTGTCAAGATGTGTCCGACGACGATGATGGTGACTGTTTCGCCCATGGTTTTACCCATTTTGCGGGTACCCAACGAGTTCCAGAATCTGTAATGACACAAGCATAACCTCGTCCCCAGGTTAGCAGTTGAAAAGGTCCTTCCCACATATTCTTTTCCAAATTTTTAACTTTTACTTGCACATTTTGTGTTAACTCAAACAGACTTCCTGTCATTCCTTTTACATGTTTTATTATGGGAGGCACTGTTTCTCCTTCTGCTGGACGCAAATAATTTAACACATATAAGGCTTTATTCAAACGTTCTTGCGGTGGTGTGGTAGCCTCTCCCCCTTTTTGTTTTTGCAATAAACCCCTCAGGGAATGATCCACTCGTTCAACAATAGCTTGTCCAGTTGGGGAATGCGGTATTCCAGTAACATGCGTCACTCCCCATTGAGCAAAAAATCGTTGGGTTGACTGGGCTACATAACAAGGACCATTATTGGTTTTAATTTGTAGGGGTATACCATGGGCTGCGAATGCAGCTCGCAAATGCTTTTGTACATGCCTACTAGTTTCTTCTGTTTGTGCAGTGGCCCAAACTACTGCAGAATAGCAATCAATTGAAACATGAACATATTGGAATCTTCCAAAGTCTTGATAACAGATTCAACAATGGTATCATTTCTACATTTGTTATTCCACAAATATTACAAATCCAATTCAAATCTCCCACTAATTTTTGAACATCGTTCAATGTTCTGATTTTGGTTCTCAACATCACATTCTGTGGAAAAATTTTTTTTTTTTTTGAATTAAAAATACAGGTGTATTCCATGGACTTGTAGTGGGTTTAATATGTTTCTTTTCTAATTGCTCTTTTACCAATTCCTGTAGCTTAGCGACCTTTTCTTGAGATAGCGGCCGTTGATCCACCCAAACCGGTGTATCAGTTTTCGATGTCAATTTGAGTGTCGGTCGCTCCTCAATGGCCACTCCACAAAATGTTCAGGAGTGCTACTCAGAACACAACTCATTTGTCCCAAAATGTCTCTCCCTAGCAAATTCATTGGGATCGGAGCTACATATGATTTTACTGTTACTGTATACACATCTGGGTTCTTACATTGCAAGAGTACTGAACTTTGCATGGTATTAGAGACGCCTCCGACCCCAATCAACCCATGGGCTGGATTATGTGTTGGCCAGGTTGCAGGCCAGTCCCTGCTGGAAATAATGGTTACATCCGTTCCCGTATCTATTAGCATATGACAACTCCATTCTTTTGGGTCTGCTTGGTTGTTGCAAAACATCATTTTTAAGGTAGGTTTTCATTGCCCTATTTCGAGCGCCCAAAAACCTTCTGGCAGATTGCAAGTTACCCAAAATTCTCTATCCCCCCAACTCTGTTACACCGTATACACTGTGGGGAGAGTGTCTTATTCAAATATACTCTTTGATTCCCTGCAAAAGAAATGATACATTTGTGACAATAATTACGACGACATAGAACAAACCCACAACACCGTTTTACAAATATGGCATATTGAAGTTCCTGCTCTTGACCGTCCAGGGAGTACTGCTGAAACAGTCAATGAGCCGTCATTCCCCATACAGAATAGCGAAAGCGTCAGCTGATGATACATCAGAGTCAAACTCTGCATCTGTATCTGTGGGACGTGTGACAGGATCTTCTGGTCTTACCGCCGGCCGTACCGACCTGGCCGGTACCCACTTTGCTCCGTCCTCCCCCTCTTCCAAGGCCTCTTGTCTCATGCCTTGCCAATGTTGGGCAGGGTTGTATCTTGACTTGGGGGAAGGATCGCCCCAGGCAGCCCCCTCCTGTTGCAGCACGGGCGACCAGCACTCGTGTTCCGGGTCAGGCGGCGGGGGCCAAGGAGGACTCGCCACCTCCATTGGTTGCGTTAGCGGGGGGGCGGGGGCGCGGATGGGGGGCGCGGGCGGGGGTTGCTCGTTCTCATCATCCCCAGCTCAGCCTCCCTTCTCTCCCGGGGCTGTGGCAGCGGCAGCTGCTGCCACTGCTGTCCGCTCTGATTTTATTGCCTTTATAGAGTCTCTGACTAATCGCCAGGTTGTTAACACTTTCGCAGCCGTATGATCCCCTTTGGAGGCTGCCTCAAACACCAATTTCCCTGCTTTGTCCCAAGTATCTAGCTCAAAAGCTGTTGCAGAGTCTGCTGCTAGCCCCTGGCTCTTCAAAAATGCTAACAATAATCGCAAAGTTTGTTCATCATAAGTAATCCCCATTTTATTCAAAATTTTTACTATAATACAAAGGATTGCTTTTTCTTCTGAAGATATTTGCGACCCCATTACTTAACGTCCCCAGCTGCTCACCTCTTTGGTGATTATTCGTCCGGACTGCAGCTCTCTGGTCCGCTGCTACTTTCTCCTGCAGCTCTCTGGTCCGCTGCTATTTTCTCCTTTCAGCTGGGCTACTCCACCGGACGTTCTCTTCCCACGATTCAGGTCCCTGTTTGGGCGCCATTTGTGGAGTAACAGGGCACGGACTCTGGCGGGGATTCAGGCCAAAAACCTTTATTGCTACAAGTGTCCGCTTTTTATGCGGTTACATCTCTTTCATGCGCCACAAAATACGTCCTGGTTGGTTACCACACACAGTCCATGCACTTCTCCACAGTCAGGATTCACTGCCTGCAGGTGTCCACGCGCTCCTTTACTTCCTCTTAGTTGTTTACCACAGCTCCTCCTCAAGGCCGAGCCCTGCAGGTGTCCAGCTGTTTACCAGCTTCTCAATGCCACAGCTCCTTCTCCTTAAGGTCGAGCCCTTGCAGGGTGATCCCAACAGCAGTCGGTAGGTGCCAGCTTTACGTGAGCGTCCCCACGGAGGCAACGGTGGCCTTGCCGTATACCGGCCCACTGCCCTTCAGGAAATCCCGGTATTTATACATTTGCAGAGGAACGAGTTTCGACACACGTGGCCAGCAAGTGTCAAAACCCACCTCGGTTGTCACCTTTTAACACAGGGAGCCTATGGCGTATGCGCCCGCTGGCCAGACGTGCTGCACGCGCCACAGCCATCCCATCTATTGGTTCGTAGGCTTTGTTCACGCGGCATATTACCATAATCCAGCAGTCACGTATCAGCTATGCTTAAGCCAAATAGCAGAATGTTACAAGGCAAACAAAATTGTGAACTGTGCTTCATATTCCTCCGTCGCTGCGCGTCTTCCACATCCTCCCCTAACCTTGATCAACTTTCTTATCTCTGTGGGCTGTTTTCTCTCACCCAGCATAGTATCTATTTCTTACCCAGCCATTCGTTTCCTCCTATTCTAACTGCAGTTTTCTCACAGGCCAAAATTCCATCTGTTAACCCCTCCGTATACAGCTGCAAGCCTAAAATCGCATCAACAGTGCAATTAGCAATAATTTCCATTTCTGCCGACAAGTTAACTATTGCTTTTTCTAGCTGTACTACTCCTAGTGAAGGAAAAAGCGCCTGCACAAAGCTATTGTTATAAATGATTTAGTCCCAAACAGGATTCCAATTCAAATTTACAATTTATTAAGCGAATAGAGGCAAGCAAACAGCGCTGGGTGCGCCGGGAGTCTCTGCTCCACCAAGACGCACGCGGTTCAGTTCCTGTTCCTGGTTTATATCCTGTCCGTTAATACATATTCATGAATAGGCGTGTCTTCTTCGGCGCATGCCCTCTTCTCCTTCTAAAATCTTCTCGACTCTTCCTCAGCGTGATCCTGTTCGCTAATACATATTCATGAATAGGCGTGTCTTCTAATACATATTAATGAACAGGCGTGTCTTCTTCAGCGCATGCCCTCTTCTCCTGCTAGAGTCTTCTCAAATCTTCCTCGGCGTGCCCCCAGGATGACCCCAAACCTTATGCATGCACTTTCTTTACACAATACTATGCGGTCAGTGGTCAAACTGGTTTGAGCTGATATACCAGCAAAGTAGTTTAACTTTCTCCTGTAAAATACCCCTTTTTATGGTGCAGGAGAAATCCATGAAAGTACAGAAGATTACGCTTCATCACATGAATCAGATAAACATATTTCACAATCGCCCATCTTCTTCTTTATAGTATTGATTCGTGTTTTCATTTCCAATTGAGTATAACCGAGTAGATTAATCTAGTAACAATCCCCCACATATCCTCAATACAACTATCCCCATTTTAGTAAGCCGATCACCACCCATAAAATCTCCCCAAAATCCTATTCCATTCCAAGTTTGTCTCTCAGGAGGCCATTCGTTCTCCCTAATTTATGGGTAACAGGAAAAAACTAGGTTTTATTGTTGATTACAGGTACGGGCTGTACAATTAGAAAAGGTCCTCACTTTTTCCATTTTTCTGGGGTAAACCCCAGCTGGACTTGTTCCAATATTGACTACAGTTATTTGCCGTAGTCAGAGTCCAAGGAACTCACCCCCAAGTAGAACTAGAAGAGGTCCGGTCAGGGCCATAGTGATCGGCGGTCACAGCCCGAAGGGGTTGCAGCCCTTGGCAGACCCTTTTTAAGCCGCAACACCAGTTCCCCTCCGGTCTTGCCCTCTTCTTTCCTTTGAGGGGGTGCTTTCTTAGTACCCAAATTAATTGAGCACTGCTTGTGAAGGCCAGAGCTTTGCTAGATCAGTGGTTTGTCCAGACCTGAGCACTTGCCCGAGCCTGGCAATCCTCTTTATTTGCAAGGTTTTATGGCTACAGAAAACTGCCAGTTAGCCTGCAACACTAATCTTACAAATACACACCACCTTCTACACAAAGGACAAATTCTAGTTCCAGCTCCTTTTTCCTGTTCTTCTTTTGCCAACAACTCCTTCCGATTATACTCGTTTGGAGTACCCATTGTTGTTTCCTATTACCCTTTCCCATTGTTTTCCAAACTTGGGGATTACTTACATTTCTCTCCATAGCTTCCCATGGCCATCGTTCACCTTGATTTGTTCCACCACAAACGTAACAATTAGTTATATTCAATGACTTTACAAATAGATTTTTAGCAACTGTGGGAATTTCATGTTTCACTCCTGTTTCATTACAGGAGTAGCCGCAATAAAATTCCCACAGCAATTTAGTCAGATGTGACCTTCCACTCCTTCACTGGACCTTTCACTCGCGACACATGTGTCCATCCTTTTTCAGCAGTTCTCACAGCTGTTTCTGTAGTTAATAAAACAAGGAAAGGTCCTTCCCAGAGGGGAGATAAGTTTCCTTCTTTCCATGTTTTTATCAGAATTTTATCTCCTGGTTCTAACTGATGAATTGCAAATCCTAAAGGTGGTGTTTGGGCCACCATCCCAATCTCTCTTAATTCTTTTAATCTTTTTCCAATGGTAATTATATATTGTTGGATACTATGAACCTCAATTACATTGTTCCCCAGAGGCATTCCTTGAAAATAAGGCATGCCATATAACATTTCATATGGCGATAATCCAGTCTCACTGTATGGTTTCGTTCTTATGTTTAGAAGTGCCAATGGTAAACATTTCGTCCAGGGCATTTGCATCTCAATCATTAATTTAGCCAATTGTTGTTTTATTGTTTGATTCATTCTTTCTACCTTCCCCGAGCTTTGTGGGTGCCACGGAGTGTGGTATTCCCACTGTATACCTAATGATTGACATAATAGTTTTATTATTTTAGAAGTAAAATGTGTGCCCTGGTCAGAATCAATGTACTGGATTATCCCATATCTAGGTATCAAATGTTCCAATAAAATTTTTACCACCATCTGTGCCGTAGCTCATGCTACAGGGTACGCTTCTACCCACTGTGTTAAATGATCTACCATTACCAAGAAATATTTTATCCTCCCTACCTTAGGCAATTCAGTGAAATCGACTTGTACTTTCTCAAAAGGTCTGTAAGCTGTTTTTCTCCCTCCCGTGGCTGTTTGTCGAAACACTGTCTTATTTACCTTTTGACAGGTTAAGCAACCTTGTGTAATTTGCTTTTCTATTTCAAAAATTCCAATACCACCAAATTGTTTAAGAAAATGATCACTTAACGCTTTTGTACCCCAATGTGTTTGCACATGCAAACGTCCTAATATTCGCCTGGTGTAGGCTTTTGGCAACATTTCTCGCCCATCGGGCAGTGTCCATTTTCCTTGTTCTAATTTAGCTCCTATTTTCTCCAATTTTGTTTGTTCTTCTGGCGTAAACTTCTTCTCTCTTTCCTCTCGTTCTTCTTTGCTGGTGTCCTCCTTTGTTTGTATTACATTAATTTTGGCAACTTTAGCCCTCAAGGCTGCTTCCTGGGCCTCTTTATCTGCTAAGTTATTTCCTCTAGTTCGGTAATCTAATCCCTTTTGGTATCCCCTCACATGTACCACTGCTATCTCCTTTGGTTCTCTTAACGCCTTCAAAATCTTTACTATTAATTCTTGATGTATTAAATTCCTCCCTTGAGTATTAATCAAACCTCTTTCTTCCCAAATTTTTCCAAAAGTGTGGACCACCCCATATGCGTATTTAGAATCTGTAAATATAGTCCCACTTCTTCCTTTTAATAATTCCAGGGCCCTACATAGGGCATACAGCTCACAAGCCTGAGCTGACCATGATGGACTCAGAGGTCCTGATTCCACAAGTTCCAAGTCCTTATTAATTACTGCATAACCTGATTTTCTCTTCCCTTCTACCACTCTGGAGGAGCCATCTATAAACAGCGCTTCTCCATTTTTCAACTCAGCATCTCTTAAATCTGGTCTCACCTTTGTCTGGGTCTCAATTACCTCTAAACAGTGATGTTGTAATACCTCTGATGGTTCTCCAAACAAAAATTGTGCTGGACTCTGAGCAGAAGTCACCCTCAGTTCTAAGTCAGGGGAGTCTATTAGTATTGCTTCATACTTTAGGATTTGGCTGTCCGTTAACCATTTTTCCGCTTTTTGTTGTAAAACAGTTCTGACATTGTGTGGGGTATACACTTTTAAAGGAGAACTAAAGGTAATCTTCCTAACTTCTTCTATTAATAATGCTGTAGCAACCAAAGCTTGGAGACAAGCAGGCCATCCTCTGCTTACTGGATCAAGTAACTTAGAACAATACCCCACAGGTTTTTTGATTCCTGCCCAGTCTTGAGTAAGAACTCCATATGCTGTCTGGCTTGATGTATTCACAAAGAGATAGAAAGGTTTTTCTAGATCTGGGAGGCTCAATACAGGTGCTTGTATTAATGCCTTTTTTACTTCCTCAAATCTCTGATCGTCTTCAATAAACCACTTAAGTTGGTTATTAGTTATTTTTTCATATAAGAATTTTACTTTATCACTATAATTTTCAAGCCATGGTCTACAATATCCTAATAATCCCAGTATTTGCCTAATTTCCATTTTAGTTTGTGGGGGTCTTAAGGATAGAATCCCAGATACCCTATCAGGATCTAACTTCTTCCTTCCCTTACTCAGCCAATGTCCTAAGTATTTTACTTCTTGTTCTACAAACTGTAGCTTTGATCGGGACACCTTTAATCCCTTTTCCCCTAGAAAATTTAACAATTTAATGGTGGCTTTTCGGATCCCCTCTTCAGTTTCTCCTGCTACTAATAAAGCGTCCACATATTGCAATAATTTTACCTCCTTAGGTATTGTGAAATCTTGTAGAATTTTTTCTAAAGTTTGTCCAAATAGATTTGGTGACTCTGTAAACCCTTGTGGTAACACAGTCCATCTTAATTGTTGTTTTCGCCCTGTTTCGGGGTCCTCCCACTCAAAGGCAAAATAATCTCTGGATCCCTCATCCAGAGGACAGGCCCAAAAAGCATCTTTCAAATCTATTACACTATACCAAGTATGTTTGGGAGATATATGACTCAATAAAGTGTAAGGATTTGCCACCACAGGGAATTTAGTGATTGTTCGCTGATTTACAGCTCTTAAGTCCTGCACCATCCTGTATGACCCATCCGGTTTCTTTACGGGAAGAATGGGCGTGTTATGAGGTGACATACATGGTTCTAGGGTTCCTTTTTCCAAAAGTCTGTCAACTACAGGTTTTAATCCTTTTCGACCCTCCATAGGTATAGGGTATTGCTTGATTCTAATTGGGCGGTGCGGATCTATTATTTGAACGCTTATGGGGTCCATTTTTATCTTTCCAGTTTCCCCTTCCTTATACCACACTGAGGGGTTAATAGCTTCTTCATCCTCTTGTGTTAAAGGGTATAATTTAATCTGCAATTTGTCCCCTTGACTCTGAATGCTCAAGTTTAACTTAAAAATCAAATCCCTTCCTAATAAATTGTATTCCGCTTCAGGGAGCAAAAGTAAATCATTAAGACAAATTTTCTTTTCTGTTTCTACTTCTACATCTTTCAATATATTTACTTTAAAAGGCTCTCCTTTTGCTCCTACTACTGACATGTAACTCTTCCCTTTTTCTATTCCTTTTGGAAGTTTTTGAATGGCTGACTTTTCGGCCCCTGTATCCACTAAAAATAAAACTTCCTCTTTATGGGGACCAATTAATAATTTTATCAAGGGCTCTGTTGATGTTGAAGTCCCCAGAAGATATAGCCCCTGACACCCCTAGTCTTCTTTGAACATCTTCTCATCTTGTTCCCGCTTACGGCAGTTCTTCTGAACATGTCCCCTCTTGTTACAGTAGTAACAGACGGGAATTGTAAATCTTTCTCGATAAGGCTGTCCCCGGGGTGTCTGCTCTATTCTTTTTTCCCTTTTCTCTCCAGGAGTCGTCTTATTTTTCTGACTTTCCCTTACTGCTGCTACAAAAATTTTTGCTTTTGCTTTTTGTTTTTCTTCGTCCCTCCTAACATAGACTTTCTGGGCTTCTCTAAGTAACTCCTCTAATCCTCTTTCTTGCCAATCTTCCAATTTTTCTAATTTCCTTCTTATATCCCCCCAGGATTTAGCTACAAATTGTGTTTTAAGGAGTGCGGTCCCAGCCACTGTATTCGGATCAATTCCAGAATACATTTGTCCTTGGGGTTGTTGATGATCCCAGTGGGGATCCACATTTGGCCATTTCTGATCTCCCGGGGGTCCTGCCTGATTCTGTCTTTCCCAAATTCTCATTCCAGCTTGTCTAATCATTCCCCTTTCCTCAACAGTGAATAGGATTCCTAAAATGGACTGTATTTCTTCCCAGGTATAAGTATTGGGGCCTAGGAATTGGTCCAATTTTTCAGCTACTCCGAGGGGATCATCTAATAGGGTCCCCATTTCTTTCTTGAAATTTCTTAGGTCTGTGGTATTTAATGGGACTGCCACAAACCCGATGCCTCCCTGATTGCCTCCGAGGGGTACTTCTCGTAAGGGATATAGAGAAGCTCCCTCAGATACAGCAGTCCTACTTCTCGTACATGCAGCCGGAGGTCGATCTAATTCCGGTGCTGTTGGTGGTGGAGATACTACGGCCACCGGAGGGGGAGCCGCCGCCGGAGATGGATTATTAGAATATGGAGGCGGTAGGTTATCCAGTGGCTCCCATTTATCATCTTTTTCCTTTTCACTTTTCCCCTCTTCTTCTTCCTCAAACTTTTCATCTGTTTTTAATGTAAGTATTGAGGCTGGAAAAGAACGTAAAGTTCTGTCCCATAATCCTGCATAATCACTTTCCTCCTGACAAAAAGGTTCCTTTGAATTAACATATATATTTAAGGCCTGGCAGACCCAGTCTTCAAAAGATCCAAAAACGGGCCAAAAGACATGTGGTCTCAAAGGTTCTTTTGGCCATTCTACCATACAATATTGAACTAATTTTAATTTACTTTTTCCTTTTCTGGGGCCCCTATCATTCCAATTTTCAATCATTATTCCTAATGGACTCTCCAGAGGTATTTCTAGTAATTCGCTCCCTTTCTTCTGGTCCTGGGTTCTCGATTTCGTCTGACCCATCTAGGAATTTTTACTGTGGCAATTCCTACAGCCCTTGGCTACCAGTAAGAGTGTCTTGCAGGGGGTTTAGGATCTATCACCCACCCACGAATCCTCTAAGAATCGCTTCGGTCCTTCACCGGCCAAGTCCCTCGCGGGAGATTGGAACCGCGGTTAGAAGACCTCCACAATCGCTTCGGAACTAGGTTCCGTCTCAGTCACACTCTTACACACACAGGCAACCGAATCCTACCCAACCGAACGGTATACACCTTAAATACTTTCGACTCCGTCGTCTTCGTTCGGATCTTCGCGCGCAGAATTACGGGCAAAATAAACTGCTGCAGCCGGCAAGGGAGCTCATAAAAAAACAAATTCTTTGCTTGCCCCTATTCAGGTTCAGGATGGCATTAGTCCCGACCCGACCCGATCAGGAGCCACCAAAAGGTGGGGCGCCCCTCCTAGATCAAGTCAGAATTCAGGAACCAAGACCCTCCCGGACGAGCCCCCAATTGTTATAAATGATTTAGTCCCAAACAGGATTCCAATTCAAATTTACAATTTATTAAGCGAATAGAGGCAAGCAAACAGCGCTGGGTGCGCCGGGAGTCTCTGCTCCACCAAGACGCACGCAGTTCAGTTCCTGTTCCTGGTTTATATCCTGTCCGTTAATACATATTCATGAATAGGCGTGTCTTCTAATACATATTAATGAACAGGCGTGTCTTCTTCAGAGCATGCCCTCTTCTCCTGCTAGAGTCTTCTCAAATCTTCCTCGGCGTGCCCCCAGGATGACCCCAAACCTTATGCATGCACTTTCTTTACACAATACTATGCGGTCAGTGGTCAAACTGGTTTGAGCTGATATACCAGCAAAGTAATTTAACTTTCTCCTGTAAAATACCCCTTTTTATGGTGCAGGAGAAATCCATGAAAGTACAGAAGATTACGCTTCATCACACGAATCAGATAAACATATTTCACAACGGCCTACTCTCATAGTCCTTAGGCTGTATTTCCTCAATGCTAAGATTGTATTGTAACTATGTGTAAACAGTTAATCACGAGGAAAGCAGGCCTCATGAAAATTAAAACAAAGAAGAGTTAAGAGCAAGGACTGGGAGATTAAAGAGAACAGAGAAGATATCTTAACCTTGAGCATAGAGATAGACTGGCAGGAATGCTCTAACAAGGATGATAAGAAGGAACCGCTTGGCTGGACAACAGAAGGGGTGAACATTCAAGGAGAAGAAATTATTCTCAAGAGACCTGTGACAATAAAAGGGAAAAAGGAGCAGGGGGTTAACTCCCCAAACGACCACTGATGACCACCCGAGACCCCCACACATGCGTAGTGTAGTTTTGCAACGCCAGCATTATGTAAATGCAATAGATAAGCAAGGAGGCAGTGATTTCTTGGAAAAAGTGTGAATATTCATGTCTTTAAGGTATATAAAGGATGAACTTTTGTTTCAGCGCACGCATGTTAGGAGATATCCCCCATGCGTCCAGCGCTGTAATAAACGTACCTGCTTTATAACACTTTGGAGTTGTGAAGTTTGTTTCCGCACGTCAATTTTGGCACCCCAGATGGGACACTCTCTGCCCAGCTGTGGGCTGAGAGTGGGATGTCCTTGGCGTGCCCAGAGATTTCTCAGAGGACCTCCCTCGCTCGCCTGATCACTGCAGGGACAGACAAGGACCATCAGCGGACCAGGTATGTTAATTTGGAAGGGGAACCTGTAAGTCGTGAGGAGACGCCCTACGCGAGGTAAAGAGCATTGGCGCTTGCCCCTGGGTGGTTAGGATACGAATCCAGTAGTGACGCGGGAATCCCTGACTAGGGAAGTACGGAACGCGGGAATCCCTGATAAAGGGTAGCACGCGATGGGTGCTCTTCGCTGAAATTGCGGGAGTATGGGATGGGATAGCTATCGTTTGGAGCAACTATTGTAACCCATGGGAATTGAAATTTATATTACTGTGGCTATAATTGGGATTTTGATGATAGTCATTACAATATGGATACTTAAGAAGTTTGTTTTGTGCCCGGTACCGTGTGTTCTGTGAGAGTGCTTCATTGTACAAGTAATGTTGTTGGAAGTTGGGTGAGTGTTTGAGTGAGTGAGACGCAGTCTGACTGTGGGGCGAGTGCGGAGTCCTGATCCGCAGTTTCATGTTCTCCGCGAGGAGAGCGGCTGGAGACGGACAAAGTGTATGACAGACTTTGGAACTGTGTTAGTCGAACCGATTGTTAACCCTTACTGTCCTATACACAAACATCAAGATTTTTCATGCAACCCAATATATGTTTTTGAATGCTCTGGCTGTAAACAGAACGTTTGGGTGCAGTTTGGGGACGATTTTTGTGTGGTGAATGTCGAGGAAACTGGTCTGACTGGGATAGGATTGAGCATTCAGGCCAGCTTAAGTAGGTATTTTGTGGAGACTTAGAAGGTGTAAGGAATCAGTAAGAATGCTGCTGGTATATGGGGAGGAAATATAGAACAGAATTTGTTCATGCTGTTTGGAGTGTTGTAAGTACATAAAGTTATAAGTACATAGATTGACGTGCGGAAACAATTTTCACAACTCAAAAGAGTTATAAAGCAGGTATGTTTATTACGGCACCGGGTGCAAGGGGGATCACTCCTCCTAACTTGCACACCGTTTCAGCGAGCAGGCAAATACTTATTACACAAAAGCATGTATATTCATATGATTACGCAATACAAAACATACATATGAAGTGAGGCGGAGTAGTTCCAAAGGTTTGCGTCAGCAGTTTATGTTATCAATGATCTATCTCTGGTGGTCGTTTACTTCTTCAGGGGTCTTATCTTCCTCTTTTGTCTTTTAGATGAACTTCAGTCATTTACACATGCTCTCTTCTTACTTGATGGTTTCAACAGTTGTTAACAAGTTCTAGGGTTCTGTGATAAGACTATCATTGTAGTTCCTGTTATCACTTCCTTTGTTTAGCAAGTCAGTCCTTGACAAATATCAATATCTAAGTGTTTAAAAGCAGATAGCTATGTCTCTATATCAAAGTCATAAGTCTTTTAATGGGAGACAGGAGTTTCGTCTCGACAATTGTCTTGAATTTAGGTGCGTTTGCTGTGGGGCGAGTACGCCTTTATATCTTTGCCTTGGATAAGGTATTACCGTTGTCATTTCAATCAGGCTGTATTCTTAGGCTGAGGAATAAACCCCTGCGGGCAGGGTGTTCATTATGGGAGGTAAACAAAGTGGCAGAATATTGAAAAGAAGCCCTGGCTGTATTTTAGCTCACTGGAAGGAGATAGGAGATCCGCCAGGAGGAAGTGTGAACAGGAAAACTTTAATTAAGTATTGTAATCAGTGGTGGCCTCTCTACAAGTTAGATGATGAAAAATGGCCCTTTAATGGGACATGAAAATATAATACATCGTTATGTCACCGAAATCGGGAATAAACCTCGTAACACCAATGTAGTGTTAAAAGGCAGGCATTCTTTATTCACGGTGCCGGGAACACGGGGGATAGCTCCTCCTAAATCGTGTTCGTCGATCAGTTCAAAAATCAAACATTTATAGGCAAGATTAATACATATTCATCAAGTGTCCATACAATGATTGGTTAAGTATTCCTCGCCTACCATGAAAATGACCACGCATGCTCACTATAATTTCTTGGGATTTTACTTCCTTAATCTTTTGAGTTGGAGGGTTTCTTGAGTGGGTGGTCTCTGAGTCGGTGGTCGCGATCTCCCCCTGCCGGAATTACCTTTCCTCCAAAGTTCACTTAAGCTTGGCAACACTAAATAGATCTTCACGGGCTATTGGTCCAATATGCAATCATTCAGCCCACAGTCCTTTGTTTTAAGACAAGACTATAGAATGAATAATTACCTACCCACCGGACCGTAGAACTGACCAAGGTGTTCCTTCTTTCTGACTACTTGTTATTAGAACAAAACATAATACCATGATCACAATGTTACACTTAACTCCTTGATAATTAAATCAAGATGGGAAGGGTTAGGTGGGTTCTCAAGCAGCATTGCTAGTGCATAATGTTCTTATAGTTACAACCTGCTACAAATTCACAAACCTATTTTCTAACCCTATTTTATTTTAATTCCCTACCACCTTGGTTACATTTCCCCCCTTTGGAAGTTTTGAAATAATTACTTTTCAATACTTCCATTACAAATTAATTTCCTTATTAACATTCAATCACTTTTTTGTATGATGGTAGGAGCATTATTAGTTAGTCCATTTAAATTTTGGTGTTTTGTAGTCAATGCAAGTGTAATTCTGCTATCAATGGTAGCTCTTTTTGTAAATTCCTTTTTCAAACAATGATAAATGAATAATATTCCCAAAGATATTATTAATAATAATAACACAGCACCAATTAAGGACTTCACCCAAGAACTCAAGTTTCATCCCAATCCACTGAAAATTTTATCAAACCAATTTTCTTGCATGTCTTGTTGCATTTCCTAAGTATCCTTTTCTATTTTTCTCAATAAGTCCAAAACATATTCAACATCCTGGGTAACATTTGGGATGTGTATGCAACAATGATCTATCCTATCCCTCAGGTATTCACAAACTCCATGTTCTTTTAGTAAGAGCATATCTAGAGCCATCCTATTTTGTAGGGTCATCTTCGAAGTGGCTTGTAACTGTAAATTTAGTTGTTTAAATCCTTTCCTTGTTATTTTGGCTAATCTTCCCACTTGACCTGTCAACTTATATAACCAATCCCTATTCCTGTAAGTTGCCAAGGGAGTCAATAAGGATTCTAAGGCTCATCCAAGTTTCACTCCTGTCGAGGGTTCATTCCAATCATCATCATCAATTTGTGATCTTTTTGTCCATATTAACTTTAAATTTTCAGAATCTCCCCTAAAGGGAGCTTTCTTCCCGATTGGACATAATGTCGGCATTCCTAAAGTAATTTGTTTTACTTTCCCGTCCATCGGTAAATGGGTGGTCCAAGTTCCATCACTCATTGCCCAAACTAAATGTCCTGGGCTCTGAACTGTAGACCTTCTACAACTAAATATTGATCCCCTTCTAATTTTATATACACTAGTCAAATTTGAATCGTTCTTGAGTCCTTTGCACCAATACCCATATTTCAATGCAGCTGCTAAGGAACTTCTTGGACTGCTCTATCAACTGCACTGCAATTACATCTTTTTACAATTCCACCAGGGCACTATGTCTTCCTTTTCTCTGGATGTGGTTCTCCTGTCATTAACTGATGGGAAAACTGTAAAGACTGTTCCGTCCCAGGCAAAACACCATGAAGTATTAGCCATATATTGAAATTGAGATAGAATAGCCATAGACCACACTGAATCCCATGCAACCTCTGCCTTTCGCTTAGTCTGATTTTCACAATTACGGACTACACGTCCAGCTTCCTCGGGATCATGTACAGGGAGGCCTCTACTTATTTCTTTGCATAATTGTTGATCCCTTGTGCTTACTGCACTCAAATTTGTTGTTAAGATTCCCCATGGAATTGATTCACCTACTGCTCTTGGAATTGGAAGACATGCGGTTATTTGGGTTACATTTTGTAAATTTGCAAATTCTTTTATCAATCCTACTATTAAATTTTCTTCTGGAGTGCGACGAGCAAGGGAAGGCATGCAGTCGACTCAATATGAGTGATAAAGCAAGCTTCAACTTTATTGCAAAACCTTACACATATTTATACACTAAGTTCTACTTTATGCATACTTGTCTTACAATCATTGGCTTAGCTCTAAAGAGTGCATTATCATACTCCTCCTACTTGCGCTTACTGCTACGTGGTCCGGGTTCCATCCTGTTTTTCTTATACAGTGCTGCTTCTTAGCTGTTTACCACAGCTCCTTCTCCTCAAGGCCGAGCCCTGCAGATGTCCAGCTGTTTACCAGCTTCCCAGTGCCACAGCTCCCTCTTCTCAAGGCCGAGCCGTGCAGATATCTAGCTGTTTACCAGCTTCTCAATGCTGCAGCTCCTTTTCCTTAAGGTCGAGCCGTGCAGAGTGATCCCAACACTGGAGTTCTCCTTGGAATGTATATTAGCTGCTCTGCTTCACTCTCCCTTCCAATTGATCTATTATCATCCCAAACAATGCTCCCAACATCATCAGTTTCCAAATCAAAACCCATTTTCCATATTTTCCAATGATAATTTCTTAAACATGTTTTAAAGTCAACTTTGCAGTCTCTGAATCCCTATTGATGACCTTCCATGACGGGGCTTTCTTCACTCGGGTGTAGTGTATCCCCGGTTCCACTCCTCCAACCTTGATTGCAGTATAAGTTGTTAACAGTACCTGGAATGGTCCCCTCCACTTTTCCTGCAGTGGTTCAGAGTTCCAAGTTTAAAGATCACCTGGCTGATACTGATGTACAGGCGTATCCAAGGCAAGTGACCTAGTCAGCACAATGTATCTCCAAAGTGCTCCAAGGACTTTTCCTAAAGAAATTAGATACACTTTCAAATCAGTTTCACCAGCTACCTTCATATCCCCTGGGATTAAAGGAGTCTGGTACAGTTTACCATACAGGACTTCATATGGACTTATACCGTCTCTTGATCTTGGTTGGATCCTGATTCTCAAGAGAGCTAGTGGTAAAGCCTGTGGCCACTTCAAAGATGTTTCCTGACAAATCTTACTTATTAGTCTTTTCAACATTTGATTCAGTCTCTCAATTTTTCCACTCGATTGTGGCCTCCAAGGTGTATATAAGTCCCATTTTATACCCAAAATTTCACTGATCTGTTGAAATACATCTGCCACAAAGTATGGTCCCCTATCAGAAGACATTCCCAATGGCACTCCAAATCTTGGTATTATTTCCTTCAACAAAACTTTAACTACCTCTCTAGCTTTGTTGGTGCAGCAAGGGAAGGCCTCTGGCCATCCAGAAAATGTATCAATTAGTACTAATAAATACCTGTATCCATTTTGACTGGGTAACTCAGAGAAATCAATTTGCCAATAATCTCCTGAAGAATTTCCTTGTTTTATCATTCCTAGAGGTGGCCTCTTTTGGTTCATGGGGTTATTTTTAAGGCAGATTGGACATCTAGCTATTATTGATTTAACTATTCCTGTCATTCCTACACATACTACAGATGTTTTTAAACTTGAAACCATTGCATCTACTCCCCAATGTGTTTGTTCATGTTTTTCCTTTGCGAGTTATGTCATAATTTGTGGGGTTACTATCACCTGATTTTTTGTTTTACTGGTACTCGTACAAGGATACCTCGTTCTGCGGCCTCTTTTGCAGCTTTGTCTGCCAATCGATTACCTATATTTAGAGCCGTCTGACCAAATTGATGAGCTTTACAATGCATTACCGCCACTTCTTTCGGTCTCTGCACATCTTCCAGGAGTTGGAGAATTTCTTCTTTATACTTTATTGATGTTCCTTGGGTTGACAGCAATTCCCTTTCTTTACAGAGGGCTCCATGAGCATGGATCACACCAAATGCATATTTAGAATCAGTCCAAATATTTACCCTTTTTCCTTCTGCTATTTGCAGAGCCCGCCTCAACGCCACCAATTCTGCTTTCTGTGCTGAGGTACTTACAGGTAGTGTCCTTGATTCCAATACCTCAGAGGTGGTGACGACAGCATATCCAGCCATTCGTTTTCCTTCTTACACAAAGCTGCTTCCATCTGTGTATAACTCCAGATCAGGCTTTTCCAGAGGTTCATCTCTCAGGTCTGGTCTACTGGAATAAACTTGTTCAATAGTTAACAAACAGTCATGTTCCAAATTTCCTGTTGGATTCTCTGTTGACAAAAATATTGCTGGATTAACAATCGGTGTGGTTTTCAATTCCACATCATCTTGTTCCAATAGAACAACCTGATACTTCAGCATTCTGCTGAGGGATAGCCAGTGACCCCCCTTTTGCTCTAGAACAATTATTACCATATGTGGTGTGTACACCACCATCTTTTGACCCATGGTCAATTTTCGAGCTTCTTGGATCAGCAATACTGTTGCTGCCACAGCGCGTAAACATCCTGGCCATCCTTTACTCACGTTGTCAAGTTGTTTAGAGAAGTACCTCACTGGTCGTCTCCAGGGTCCCAGCCGTTGCGTCAGCACTCCAAGAGCCAGATGTTGCCTTTCATGTGCAAACAACTCAAAAGGTTTGGTCACATCAGGTAATCCCAGAGCAGGTGCCATCATTAATGCCTTTTTCAGTTCTTTGAATGATTTCTGACATTGAGGTGTCCAAGTCAGATACTGATCCTTGGATTCCTTTAAAGCCTCATACAGTGGCTTTACATACAATCCATAATCCAAAATCCAAAGTCGGCACCACCCAATCATTCCCAGAAAAGTTCTCAATTCTTTCAGGCTACTTGGTTCAGGAATTTGACAGATAGCTTCTTTTCTTTCATTTCCCAATTGTCTCTGTCCTTGGGATATTTCAAATCCCAAATTAATTACTGTTTCTTTTCCTATTTGGGCCTTATTTCTGGAGACTGTATATCCTCCTTGGCCTAGGAAATTTAGTAAACTGATAGTAACTTCAAGACATTCTGCTTTCTGCTGCAATCAAGATATCATCCACATATTGTAGCAGAACACTTCCCTTTTGGTCCTGTCCCTTCCATATCTCTAATTCCTTGGCCAATTGATTCCCAAATATCGTAGGGCTATTTTTGAATCCTTGTGGAAGTACAGTCCATGTCAATTGGGTCTTTCGCCCTGTGGCCAGACTTTCTCACTCAAAAGCAAATATGTTTTGGCTGCCTATATCTAGAGGTATGCAGAAGAAGGCATCCTTTAAATCTAGTACAGCAAACCATTTATGTTCCTCTTTTAAGGAAGTCAGTAAAATATATGGATTAGCCACTACTGGGTGTATATCTTGGACTATCTGATTTATAACTCTTAAATCCTGAACCAATCGGTATTCCTTGCCTCCGGATTTCCTTACTGGTAATATGGGAGTGTTATATTCTGATTCACACTCTACCAATAGTCCATATTCTAAAAATTTTGTAATCAACCCCTCTAATCCTTTTCGAGCTTCCCACTTAATAGGATATTGTTTTTGTCTTACTGGTTTGGCTCCAGGTTTTAAAATCACCTTTACCGGCTCTGCCAATTTAGATCGTCCCGGAATTCCACTCGCCCAGACCAAAGGAATAACTGCATTTTCCACTTCTTCTGGAATCTGTTCTTCCCTGTAGGAATCCTGTAACATAAACACTCTTGCCTCTATGGCTTTTGATTCTGGTATTAACAATTTAATCTCTCCATCTTTGAAAGTTATTTGTGCATCTAATTTACTCAATAGATCTCGTCCCAACAAAGACAGTGGACATTCAGGCATATACAGAAACTGGTGAGTTACCCATTGTTTCCCCAATTTAAACTTTAATGGCTCTAAAAATGGCCAATTTTCCTTCCGCCCCGTCGCACCAACAACATCTACTGATTTGTGACTAAATTTCCCTTTACATGTATTCAATACTGAGTAAGTAGCTCCAGAAACTCTATTTCTTCATTCCCTAGCTTCAATGTAACCAGACGTTCAGCTAGGGTTGATTGCCCCGGTCCCCTTCATAGTTCTTCATCCAGAGTCATTAATTTAATTGCCTGGAGAGCCGGATCTAATTCTCCTGCCTTAGGACATTCTCTTTTCCAGTGCCCACGCTCCTTGCAAACAGCACATTGGTCTTCTGCTAATCGGGGCTTATTTTCCTTCTCTCTCCGATATTCATTCCTCGTCCTGTCCCTCTGCCTATCCTGTTATTCCCTGCCAAAACTGCTAGTAGCTTTCCACCCCTTCGGGCTTGCCTCACCTATTTTTCTTTTTCTCTATTGTTATATACAGCCCAAGCAATTTCAAGCATTTTACCTTAGCCACCCTTTCGGGATCCTCCCGATAGGTACCTGCAGTCTCTTTCCATGATCTTAAATCAGTAATTGAAAAAGGAACTTTCACCACCACTGTTTCGAGTTCTCATCACATTTTCCCTTTTTCACAATCTTTACCATGGGATCATACAGATGTATTCCACACTGTCTCTGCCATTCTGGATGATTTTGTAGTGTAAAGAATAAATCAACATAAGCCATTTCTTCCCATTTACCCTCCGTTTTACAAAACAACATTAATTGCAAGATGGTGTTATATTGCAATGTCCCATTTTCTGGCCATTTCTCCCCACTGTCCAACCTTGGACATACATTGGCCACCAATGATTGCAATATTCAGTTAATTGCTTCCGAGTCAGAGGATCACCTCCCAGATCTTTCCAATGCCTCAAAATACATCCCAAAGGTGTTTTTTTGTGGGATAGATCTTTTACTCGGAAATGTTCCCATTTTCCCAAGACTAGTGGGTGTGATTTTGCACTATCACAGGCACTAGTCGGAGGGATCCCTACTCTCCTCGAGGGTCCCTCTGGATCTTCTAGCCCCCTGCTAGAAATCCCCCAACCTCCTTACCTGGGCCCCTAGCCCAACCTTGCGAGGCTTTCGCCGCGTCTTATAGGCAGGCATTCCTTGTGAGGGTCTCGTACCCTCACCCTTTCCAGAGGTACCTTTCAGCCCTACTCTGCGTCGCTTTCGCCGCGCCTTACGAGCGAGCTAGTGGGACTCGAACCCACGTTACTTCAATCTTTTAAAGAATGCCTTATTACCTTTCCAGGGAACTTGCTCAGAATTCTTCGGTCCGGGGATCAGAGGTTCTCCCCGAGAATCCCTCGGTGCCGGCTGGAGGGCCCGTGATCCCGCGGATCCATTGAGATTCACAAGCAGTGTCCCATCTGGGTCGCCAAAACTGTCACCGAAATCGGGAATAAACCTCGTAACACCAATGTAGTGTTAAAAGGCAGGCATTCTTTATTCACGGTGCCGGGAACACGGGGGATAGCTCCTCCCAAATCGTGTTCGCTCGATCAGTTCAAAAATCAAACATTTATAGGCAAGATTAATACATATTCATCAAGTGTCCATACAATGATTGGTTAAGTATTCCTCGCCTCACATGTAAATGACCACGCATGCTCACTATAATTTCTTGGGATTTTACTTCCTTATTCTTTTGAGTCGGAGGGTTTCTTGAGTGGGTGGTCTCTGAGTCGGTGGTCGCGATCTCCCCCTGCCGGAATTACCTTTCCTCCAAAGTTCACTTAAGCTTGGCAACACTAAATAGATCTTCACGGGCTATCGGTCCAATATGCAATCATTCACCCCACAGTCCTTTGTTTTAAGACAGGACTATAGAATGAATAATTACCCACCCACCGGACCGTAGAACTGACCAAGTTGTTCCTTTTTTCTGACTACTTGTTATTAGAACAAAACATAATACCATGATCACAATGTTACACTTAACTCCTTGATAATTAAATCAAGATGGGAAGGGTTAGGTGGGTTCTCGAGCAGCATTGCTGGTGCATAATGTTCTTATAGTTACAACTTGCTACAAATTCACAAACCTATTTTCTAACCCTATTTTATTTTAATTCCCTACCACCTTGGTTACAGTTACAACTAATGTTGTTCCTTTGGAGAGAGGGAAAATGGGATGAAGCGGTTTATGCAGATATATTTTTCACATTGTGAAATCATCCGGAATGGCAGAAAGATTGTGGAATCAATATAGCCCCTTCAGAGCCCTTTGTCCTGGCTCTGGAGAAGGAAAAAGGGAAAGAACTGGGAAAACTGAAACGATGCCGTTCAGCGTGTAGTATAGGACAAAGATGCCTTAAGTTAAAAGAAAAGGGAGAGTCAGAGGAAAGACTGGAAGATCGTATTACACCACCAGCGGCTTCGGTGCCAGTCTCTTCCTCCCCCTTATGCATGACCTGTCCCCGCTTCGTATTAAAATGAGTTCTAAGATGTTATTTCCATGAACCCCTCCCATCTGTGCTTGCGCATTGTCTCCTAGTGGTGGTCGCCAGGGGTTGTGGGGATGAAGGTTGGTGGTTCCTCTTCGTCACCACTGGTAACCTTTTGTCCCTGCGCAGACTCGGTTGTTCCTTGGTTCTTACTCAAACCGCAGGGTCGGTTTTAGCTAGTTTCTTGAGGCAAGTTCCTAATTCTTATCAGGGACTGTCCTTGTGAGGAGCCACAAATCTTCTTGCTCCTGTTAGTTTATCAGGAACTACAGATCTCCTGCTTTAGTTACTTTATGCAATAGCTAACAAGATTTCAAACCTTATCTACTAATTAACTGCTAAGATTCCCTTAACCCCTTCTCTCATTATCACTGCAGGAACGTATACTGGTAGAGTAGATAATCATGTTCCTCTCACCAATCCGAACTGGGATCCTAATGATCGTATGGAATATAGACAATTGAAGTCATATCAAAAGTGGATAAAATTTGGACTCGAAAATGGAATTGCAAAATCAGTTAATTGGTCAAAAATTGTATGAGGTAAAACAAAGTCAGGATGAAACCCCCTCAGACTTTTTGGAACGGCTAAGGGAAGCCATGCGTAAAAGTACAACCTTAGATCCTACCACAGATGTGGGACAACAACAATTAGTTTCATTGTTTTTAGGACAGTCATCAGAGGATATAAGGAGAAAGCTTCAAAAATTAAAAGTGCAAGGAACAGATGTGAGAAATTTAGAGAAATTGCTGGAGACTGCTTTGGCAAGTGTATGGCTACAGAAATAGTCAGAGAGAGAGTAATGGGTAAAACACTTGCCAGTGCTACAGTGGCTCTTTGTGCACCACAGGGGGCCAGGTAACCTCTTGGAACCCACCAGGAAACAACACTAATGGGAGGAGAGGAGCCATGAGAAGTAGCGGTAAGTGCCCCATCTCAGGGAAATCAACCCCTCCCGAAAGATCAGTGTGCCTACTGTAAGCAAAGGGGGCACTGGAAAAAGGAGCGCTCAAGACTGGGCAAGTCGGTGATGATTACTGACCTGGAAGATAATTGACAGGGACCAGGGGAATCTTCCCTAAGGGAACCCTTGGTAAAAGTTCAGTTAGGGGAAAAAGAGAAACTTGTAGAATTTTTAATAGATACAGATGCCACATTTTCAGTATTAAATCAGACCTTATTACCTGTGAGTAGGCAAACTGTTAATATTGTGGGAGCAACTGGACAGGCTGAGAAGGCATTCTTTTTGAAACCACTAAAATTCAAAATTGGGAAAAGTGTAGGGATTCATAAATTCCTCTACCTGCCTGAGGCTCCTAAACCACTTTTGGGAAGGGACTTATTAGAACAATTGAATGCTGAAAGAGGATTTAGAGATGGAGAAATTGAATTTAAAATACCAGAAGAGAACTATGATGAAATTTTAAGTTTGGCTCTTACTGAATCCCAAATTAGGGAAGAAGAAATTATACAAGAAATAAAAGGCCAGGTATACCCAGGAGTATGGGCTTCAGGAATACCTGGAAAGGCTAAAAATGCAGAATTGGTTGTTGTTAAACTCAAAAAGGGAGCATGACCTGTTAGGGTAAAGCAATATCCCCTGAAATTGGAAGACAGGTGAAGAGTGAAAAGCATTATAGAAGAATATATAAAATTCAGATTATTAACTGAATGCTCTTGAGAGTGTAACATTCCTATTCTGCCTATCAAAAAGCCCAATAGCAAAGCCTACAGATTGGCACAAGACCCGCGGGCAATAAATAATATAGTTGAAGATTTACACTCGGTAGGGGCAAACCCATACAGCTTATTGACTAATTTAAAAGAAACCTATGAATAGTTCACAGTATTAGAACTGAAAGATGCATTCTTTTACCTCACCTTGGCCCCTGAAAGCCGCAATTTATTTGCCTTTGAAGAGGAAAACCCTGATTCAGGACGAAAAACCCAGCTAACCTGGACAGTGCTACCCTAAGGATTTAAAAACAGCCCCACGATCTTTGGAAATCAATTAGCTAAAGGATTAGAGGCCTGGGAAAGACCTCTGGGAAATGGGATTCTTTTGCAGTATGTAGATTATATTTTGATAGCCACAGAAAAGGATGAAGAATGTAAAGAATGGACTGTGAGTTTGTTGGACTAAGTGGTTACCGAGTCTCATTACAGAAGTGCCCAGATTTTGAAGAAAGAAGTAATATACCTGTGTCACCGAAATCGGGAATAAACCTCGTAACACCAATGTCGTGTTAAAAGGCAGGCATTCTTTATTCACGGCGCCAGGAACACGGGGGATAGCTCCTCCTAAATCGTGTTCACTTGATCAGTTCAAAAATCAAACATTTATAGGCAAGATTAATACATATTCATCAAGTGTCCATACAATGATTGGTTAAATATTCCTCGCCTCACATGTAAATGACCATGCATGCTCACTATAATTTCTTGAGATTTTACTTCCTTAATCTTTTGAGTCGGAGGGTTTCTTGAGTGGGTGGTCTCTGAGTCGGTGGTCGCGATCTCCCCCTGCCGGAATTACCTTTCCTCCAAAGTTCACTTAAGCTTGGCAACACTAAATAGACCTTCACGGGCTGTCGGTCCAATATGCAATCATTCACCCCACAGTCCTTTGTTTTAAGACAAGACTATAGAATGAATAATTACCCACCCACCGGACCGTAGAACTGACCAAGGTGTTCCTTCTTTCTGACTGCTCACTATTAAAATAAAACATAATACCATGATCACAATGTTACACTTAACTCCTTGATAATTAAATCAAGATGGGAAGGGTTAGGTGGGTTCTCGAGCAGCTTTGCTGGTGCATAACACTGGTGCGTAACCTATTCCTATAGTTACGTCTTTTACAACTTATTAGTAACCTATTTTCTAATTATCGTTTGATTCCCCCATCACCTTGGTGTGGAGTAATCGCTGAGGGGTACTTTGGAAATTTACCCTCTAAGAACAGCCTTGAAACCAGGTGGAACGTAGCACTCATGTACAACGGGTCTGTGACATGGAGACTCCCTGAACGGCCTTGGATGTTGGCAACATCAGGGGCGCCTGGTGTGCTGACTCTGGGAGAGATTACATGGAGAGTGGAGTGGAGTGGAGACCTCGCGGCCACGCTCTGTGAACAGGGGAGTTTAGGGATGCACAGGATGTACATTGATAAGCTGCGCTTACGATGTCCTGGGCCAAGGACCTGCCAACTTTGATGAAGTGCTGTACTTAGAGTGAACTTTGCTAATTATAATATCATTATAATACTAAAACGCACACCCCTCTCAAAAGTTACCACCCCCCCAAGGTGCGACCCCTCCTCAATGAGTGTGCGCACTGAATTTTTCCTAGTCTGTACCTTTAAACGCAAAGCGAGAGAATTCTGCACCAATCCTGATAAAGGTATGTATGACTAGAGTCACTCAAGCTCCACCTGCAAAGTAAAACACTATAAAATAATGTTTTAAGAGCTGGATGTTAGGGAAGATACCATCGTCATGTACCACTCTAACTTCTGGGATCAGTCGACGGGCTGAGCCTCTCTTCCCCCCCATCAGGATGCCGTTGGGTAAGATTTGAACCCTTGGTCATACCAAGTGCCTCCCCGGGAAACTTAGAAATCTCTATATAGCATCACTTTACATCTTTTAACGCGTTTATAGCCAAGTAGCGTCCCTCGTAGTTTTAGCATTTGCACATGCTTTATAGGTAGTGAATTTATCACCGGCAATCCAAAGAACCTGTATATCTGTTGCTTCAATAAATCGCACTATTGATTGACTCAGCCGTGTGTGGTCCCTGAACGCGACCGTACCTCTGAGTGCGGCCGTGTTAGTTCAGGAGGTGTCCGGCTGAGCAGGTAGTGTGATGTTAGTAGTGCATCCGGACCCGTGATAGTCCAACAAAGGTGTTGGGCGCGACCGGACTACTAACGCTGACTTTGGGCATCACTCAGAACCTAAGCTCAGCCGCCCCCAGTCCCTCTGATATCTGAGGATCGACTGGAAAGCAAGGGGGTTTAGTTTCTGCCAAATTGCTTTGCCTCTTAACGCAACACTTGGTTACACCTGGGATTTGTGATTAGAAAGAGACAGCTTGGGAATGACTGAAAAGAAGCTATTTGCAGGACTCCAGAACCGACCACGGGAAAAGAGCTTTGAATCCTTTTGGGAATGACAGGTTGGTGCTGGTTATGGATCTATAATTGTGGACTCCTGGTTAAACAACTGTATGAACGACTGAAAAATAGCCAGATACAATTAATATGGGCTGATGAACCCAAGAGGGCGTTCAAAGAACTGAAATTGGAGCTAACGAGGGCTCCAACTCTGGGCCTGCCTGATATAACAAAGCCCTTCTGGCTGTTCTCCTATGAAAGTGGATTTGGGAATTCTAGCCCAGAGGCTGGATCCTCATAATTGAGCAGTAGCGTACTTTACCAAACAATTGGATGAAGTCAGAAAAGGATGGCCAGGATGCCTCCGAGCAGTGGCCGCCGTTGTTTTGATTATTCAAGAAGCCTGAAAATTCACTTTGGGGCAAAAGATGATTGTGCATACTTCGCAAAGTCACTCCCTAAGGATACATCTCCACAACGAGCCGAATTAATTGCTTTAGTGAGAGCATTAGAGCTTGTTGAAGGACTGCGAGTGAATACCTGGACAAATTCAAAATATGCCTTTGGTGTAGTTCATGCCCATGGGGCTATCTGGAAGGAACAGGGACTTTTGACGGCCCAAGGAAAACATATTAAGCATGCTGACATGACCCTAAGGCTTTTGGATGCGGTACAATCACCTTCGGCGGTTGCAATTATGCACTGCAAGGGGCACCAAAAGGGTAACACTGCTCAGGAAGGGGGGAATAAATCGGTAGATTATGAGGCAAAAAGAGCTGTGGAACAAGGTGAGGTATTAAGTTTGATTCCTGAAAGAGCTTTGCCACTACCAGACTTGGTTGATTATGATGAGAAGGATCTTGGATTAATTAAAGATTTGGAAGCAGAAGTTGAATCATCAGGTTGGGCAAAATTAAAAGGTAACAGAATAATAGTTCTCTTTAGAATATTATGGAAACTGGTAAAAGCAGAACACAACGAGACTCATTGGGGAACTGAAGCCTTGTATAATTCCCTTATGAAGCAAATAGTAGCCAGGAATTTGTTTTAAACTGTAAAAACCATGGTTAATAAATGTGAAATAGGCTTAAAGAATAATCCAAAGGTAGACAATCGTGTAAAATTTGGAAGTATTGATAAAGGGAAAGTTCCAGGTCAAAAATTGGCAAATAAACTTTTCTGAACTCCCAAGAAAAGGGAGGTTTCGGTATTTGTTAGTATTAACAGATACCTTTTCGGGCTGGCCAGGAGCTTTTCCTTGTAGGACTAATAAGGCTAGGGAAGTGACACGAATACGTTAAATTAAATTATTCCCAGATTTGGAGTACCAGCAGTAATATCTTCTGACAGGGGTACTAATTTTTGTGCGCAAATAGTGCAACAAGTTAGTAAAATTTTAGGAACAATCTGGCAACTACACACCACATATCGGCCACAGGCAAGTGGACAAGTTAAGAAAATTAATCACATAATTAAACAACAACTAGCTAAAATCAGTCAAGAAGCGAATCTACATTGGTACCAAGTGCTCCCACTAGCCCTATTACAAATCAGGATAAAACCGAGAACTAAAGAGAATTTAAGTCCATTTGAAATTCTGTTTGGGAGGCCGTACCATTCCCAATACCAAGGGGAAGATCTCACCCAGTTAGGCAAAAATAATCTAAATTCTAAACAAGAGTGATTACAAATGCCTAGAGATTCTAGCCAAACATTATCTCTAATAGGAGTTCCAGTTCTGGTTAACATCTCTCTGTTTAATAACCCCCACTACGGAGTAGGTCATGATAAGAATGACTTTAGATGACACCTCTTGGGGATTTGAAGAAGTTTGGAACAAATTAACCTCTTGGTTACCAAATTTTAAATGGATCAAAGAGCTGTTTGTACTCATATTAGTTGATAGCTTATTTGTTTTATGTACTTGTTGTATGACTTGATGTTCAATATGGTGTTGTTAGAAGAACGTGAATGATTATGTTACCTGGAAAAAGAATAAGATCGAACATGAAGTCGCAACAGGGAAGTATTTTAATTGATGGACAAATGATAATGGTATGTTATGAGAGATTGCAAAAGAATTTGCAAGGATAATAGAAAAGGGGGGAATGAAACAAGGATCTAAAACAATTACAAGGTTTTAACATATGTCACTAATCAACTCTAAGTTTTGCAAATTCCTTAACATATGGAAGGTTATTGATTACATGATTAGTTTGACTTTAGTATAGAATTCTTTAGCCTAATAACTATGTGATTATGTTTAACGGCCTACTCTCATAGTCCTTAGGCTGTATTTCCTCAATGCTAACATTGTAACTATGTGTAAACAGTTAATCACGAGGAAAGCAGGCCTCATGAAAATTAAAACAAAGAAGAGTTAAGAGCAAGGACTGAGAGATTAAAGAGAACAGAGAAGATATCTTAACCTTGAGCATAGAGATAGACTGACAGGAATGCTCTAACAAGGATGATAAGAAGGAAATGCTTGGCTGAAGAACAGAAGGGGTGAACATTCAAGGAGAAGAATTACTCTAAATCTTACTCAAGACTATATTTTTCATACAAGTGAAAGGTGGCAAAACAGAAGATAGCCATCACTTTTGAAGTTCTTGCCACAATGAAACCTAAAAATTTGAGCTATGTAAGAAATAACAAGAACACAAGTATTGCACTATAGGAGTTGTATTTCAAAGCTATATTGTATTGTCTGAGTAGAAGTCTGGGAATAACTATATTTCTCACAATGCTACATAGCCCTCTGTTCCGTTTCTGTGAGATGTCTGTCCTTTATCACATTCATTCATAAAAAATGTGAAAGAGCAGTTCTTTGTGTTTGGAATGCTAATACTCTCCTGAAATGTACCTGGAGAATATACCAGGAAAAGCATGCCTAAATATTATCTTGTGAACACATTCATTGTCCTAGACTTCCAATCCTACGAGTCCTGAAGCCATCTTCAGTACTTTGGAGAAGACCTGTTATCAGAAATACCTTTACCACCATGCTTGGAAGAAGGAAAAAAGTCACAACACAAGAATTACAATGTAAGAATGAAGTTTCATAATTGGTTCTAACTTGTGATTTAGATTTTAGATAATACATTATTCTCAGTTTATAAATCAACATCTAATTTTGCAGTGAAAGAGATGCCAGAACATGCCAGAATACTAATTCATCTGACTCTGTAGAGTACCCTTGTCGTGGTTTAGCCCCAGCCGGCAACTAAGCACCACGCAGCCGCTCGCTCACTCTCCCTCCCACAGCGGGACGGGGGAGAGAATTAGGAAAAACCTCGTGGGTTGAGATAAACACGGTTTAATAGGACAGAAAGAAAGAAGGGAACAATAATGATAATACCAACAAAGGAATGTATAAGAACAAGTGAGGCCCAATACAGCAATTGCTCACCACCCCGTGATCGACAGCCCGTCCCCGAGCAGCGATTTCCGCCCCCCCGGCCAACTCCAGTTTATGTACTGGGCATGACGTCGTATGGTAGGGAATATCTCTTTGGCCAGTCTGGGTCAGCTGTCCCGGCTGTGTCCCCTCCCAGCTCCCCGTGCACCCCCAGCCTGCTTGCTGGCAGGCCAGCACAAGAAGCTGGACTGTCCTTGACGGCTCAGCAACAACCCAAAACATCAGCACATTATCAACAGTTCCTCATCCCAAATCCAAACTAGCTTCTGTGAGGAAAACCAGCTCTATCCTGGCTGAAACCAGGACAGTATCCACCCCTTATTCCATACCATTTACGTCATGCCCAGGTCCTATACTTTTCAATACATTCCAATTATTCATTATTACTCTTCCTGTCCTTTAATATATACACACAGATATCACTCTCTTAGTCCATGGGCCATCACTTAAAATGTCTATGGAGTTCAGTCAGTCCATGACTCTGGGCTTCATCCATCATAGCAGTCTCTCAGGGCAGGGGAGATGGTATGTGGTGTTGGATTGTCATCTGGCACGGTCCATGTCCATGATCTCCAGGTCGAAGATGTCGATCTCGAGGGATTTGTTGGGCGCAAGCTGCTGAAGCCAGTTCTGGTTTCATCACTGCTGCACGTTGCTTGGTTTCAGTGAAGCTCATTCTTCATCAGTCTGGGTGATTCTTACTATAATACCATTGATACGGTAGATAGCAGCCATAGTAGTAATGTCATTCTGAACAATTAACATAATACAATTCAAATCATTGACTGTTTTCACCCAAAATCAAGTCTCCTTGAGGTACACATCGGACTTCCCCATCCTTCCGCATTACCCACCAAGTGCACCCAGGTCCCTGGGCAAAGGCAATCCCACGAATGGGTTTGCCTTTTCCTAATGCAGGAGTAACCCAGACTGTCTTCCCCAGCATGTTTCTCACATGCACCACAGGGACTTTATCCCCTTCTACAGTACGTAGAAGTTTTGATTGGGCAGGGCCGGCTCTATTAGTAGATCCCCTAGTGTTGACTAACCAGGTGGCTTTGGCTAAATGTTTATCCCAATTTTTGAATGTCCCATCACCCATTGCTCTCAGTGTAGTCTTTAACAGTCCGTTGTATCGTTCAATTTTTCCGGAAGCTGGTGCATGATAGGGGATATGATACACCCACTCAATGCCGTGCTCTTTGGCCCAGGTGTCTATGAGTTTGTTTCGGAAATGAGTCCCATTGTCTGACTCAATTCTTTCGGGGGTGCCATGTCGCCATAAGACTTGCTTTTCAAGGCCCAGGATAGTGTTCCGGGCGGTGGCATGGAGCACAGGATATGTTTCCAGCCATCCGGTGGTTGCTTCCACCATGGTAAGCACATAGCGCTTGCCTTGGCGAGTTTGTGGAAGTGTGATATAGTCAATCTGCCAGGCCTCCCCATATTTATATTTCAACCATCGTCCTTCATACCAGAGAGGCTTTAACCACTTGGCTTGTTTGATCGCAGCACACGTTTCACATTCATGGATAACCTGTGCAATAGCATCCATGGTCAGGTCCACCCCTCGATCCCGAGCCCATCTATATGTTGCATCTCTTCCCTGATGGCCTGAGGTGTCATGGGCCCACCGAGCTATAAATAATTCACCCTTATGTTGCCAGTCCAGATCCACCTGAGCCACTTCAATCTTAGCAGCCTGATCCACCTGATGGTTGTTTTGATGTTCTTCGGTGGCCCGACTCTTGGGTACGTGAGCATCTACGTGACGTACTTTTATGACGAGATTCTCTAGTCGGGCAGCAATATCTTGCCACAATTCAGCAGCCCAGATGGGCTTGCCTCTGCGTTGCCAGTTGCTCTGCTTCCATTGCTGCAGCCACCCCCATAGAGCATTTGCTACCATCCATGAGTCAGTATAAAGATAGAGTACTGGCCATTTTTCTCGTTCAGCAATATCTAAAGCCAGCTGGATGGCTTTCACCTCAGCAAACTGACTTGATTCCCCTTGTCCTTCAGCCACTTCTGCAACTCGTCGTATAGGGCTCCATACAGCAGCTTTCCACCTTCGATGTTTGCCTACAATACGACAGGACCCATCAGTAAACAGGGCATATTGCCTTTCGTTCTCTGGCAGTTCATTATATGGTGGAGCCTCTTCAGCACGCGCCACCTCCTCTTCCGGTGATATTCCAAAATCTTTGCCTTCTGGCCAGTCCATGATCACTTCCAAGATTCCCGGGCGATTAAGATTTCCTATTCGAGCCCGCTGTGTAATAAGCGCGACCCACTTACTCCACGTAGCATCAGTCGCATGATGCGTAGAGGGGACCCTCCCTTTGAACATCCAGCCCAGCACCGGCAGTCGGGGTGCCAGGAGGAGCTGTGCTTCAGTACCAACCACTTCTGAGGCAGCTCGAACTCCTTCATATGCCGCCAATATCTCCTTTTCAGTTGGAGTATAGCGGGACTCAGATCCCCTATATCCTCGACTCCAAAACCCTAGAGGTCGACCTCGAGTCTCTCCTGGTGCCTTCTGCCAGAGACTCCAGGTAGGGCCATTCTCCCCGGCTGCCGTGTAGAGCACATTTTTAACATCTTGTCCTGCCCGTACTGGCCCGAGGGCTACGGCATGAACTATCTCCTGTTTGATTTGTTCGAAGGCTTGTCGTTGCTCAGGGCCCCATTTAAAATCGTTCTTCTTCCGGGTCACTTGATAAAGAGGGCTTACAATCAGACTGTAATTTGGAATATGCATTCTCCAGAAACCCACAACACCCAGAAATGCTTGTGTTTCTTTTTTGCTAGTTGGTGGAGACATAGCTGTTATTTTGTTGATCACATCCGTTGGGATCTGTCGACGTCCATCTTGCCATTTTATTCCTAAAAACTGGATCTCTTGTGCAGGTCCCTTGACTTTACTTTGCTTTATAGCAAAACCAGCTTTCAGAAGGACTTGAATTATTTTCTTCCCTTTCTCGAAAACTTCTTCTGCTGTGTTGCCCCATACGATGATGTCATCAATGTATTGCAGATGCTCTGGAGCTTCACCCTGTTCCAGTGCAGTTTGTATCAGCCCATGGCAAATGGTAGGGCTGTGTTTCCACCCCTGGGGAAGTCGATTCCAGGTGTATTGGACACCTCTCCAAGTGAAAGCAAACTGTGGCCTGCACTCTGCCGCCAAAGGGATCGAGAAAAACGCGTTAGCAATATCAATGGTGGCGTACCACTTGGCTGCCTTTGACTCCAGTTCATATTGAAGTTCTAGCATGTCCGGCACAGCAGCGCTCAGTGGCGGCGTGACTTCATTCAGGCCACGATAGTCTACTGTCAGTCTCCACTCTCCATTAGACTTTCGCACTGGCCATATGGGGCTGTTGAAGGGTGAGTGAGTCTTGCTGATCACTCCTTGGCTCTCCAGCCGACGAATCAGCTCATGGATGGGGATCAGGGAGTCTCTGTTGGTGCGATATTGCCGCCGGTGCACTGTTGTGGTAGCGATCGGCACCTGTTGTTCTTTGACCCTGAGCAACCCCACCACAGAAGGGTCCTCTGAGAGACCAGGCAAGGTGGACAGCTGTTTAATTTCTTCCGTCTCCAAGGCAGCTATACCAAAAGCCCACCGGTACCCTTTTGGGTCCTTGAAATACCCTCTGCTGAGGTAGTCTATGCCCAGGATGCACGGAGCCTCCGGGCCAGTCACAATGGGGTGCTTCTGCCACTCATTCCCAGTTAGGCTCACTTCAGCCTCCAGTACAGTCAGCTGTTGGGATCCCCCTGTCACTCCAGAAATACAGATGGGTTCTGCCCCTATATGGCTTGATGGCATCAGGGTACATTGTGCACCGGTGTCCACTAAAGCCTTATATTCCTGTGGGTCTGATGTGCCAGGCCATCTAATCCACACAGTCCAATAAACTCGATTGTCCCTCTCCTCCGCCTGGCTGGAGGCAGGGCCCCTCTAATCCTGCTCATAGTACTCGTTACCCACTTCTTGTAAATAGGAATCAGAAGTCCCTTCAAGAGGATCAGAGGTGAGATCAGCTCTTCTATTCTTTCTGGGAAGCTGCCCACTGGAAAGTGGAGCGACGATTTTCCTCGAGGAACCTGAACCCCCTTTTGTAATTGTTTTTCCTTGCAGCTCGCGTACTCGTGCCTCTAGGGTCGAGGTAGGTTTTCCATCCCACCTCCTCATGTCCTCTCCGTAGTCACGCAATTGAAACCACAGGGTGGCTCGTGGTGTGTATCCTCTATATCTTCTCTCTTGAACAGAAGAGCGCTTACTCCTAATGGCTGAGACACTGGTCCGTATGGGTGGAGGGTAGGGCATATCCTCTTTGAATTGCCGGAACTCTCGGGACAGTTTCTCTATAGCAGAGACGCAGGCCCGTAGGGAGGAAGAGAGACTTTCTTCGTATTGCCGGAGTTGGCCAGCCAATTCATCCACCGTTGGTCTCTCTCCGTCCTTCCAGGCCATTACTGCTAATGAGTTGGCATATGATGATGGTGCACTCCGTACAAACTTCCGCCACATAGGTTGCGTGCAATTGACTTCATCTGGATCTTTGGATGATTGTCCATTGTCCAAGTCACCATAAATCACTTCCAGCACCGCTAGCTCCCTCAGGTACTGGATACCTTTCTCCATGGTGGTCCACTTGCCTGGGTGACATAGAACATCTTCCTTGAAGGGATACCTTTCCTTCACACCCGACAGGAGTCGTCTCCAGAGGCTGAGGACTTGTGCACCTTTTCCAATTGCTTTGTCAATGCCCCCTTCCCTAGAAAGGGATCCCAGCTGCTTGGCTTCCCTACCCTCTAATTCCAGGCTACTGGCCCCATTATCCCAGCATCGGAGCAGCCAGGTGACAATGTGCTCACCTGGACGACGGCTGAAATCCTTTCGCATATCTCGCAATTCACTCAGGGATAGAGATCGGGTAGTTACCGTCTCTTTTATAAGTTCTTCCTCTTCCTCCTCTTCAAGCGATGACTCGCTCTCTTCCCTCTTCCGTGCTTGTGATGGCCCTGCTTCAGAGCACTCTGCCTCCTCACTCTCTTCCTCTGGCTCCTTCTTAGCAGGATCTTCCTCCTCCCTTACTAAACGAGCTGACTTCCGCTTCCAAGATTTCTTCTTTTGTACAGGGGCAACTGATACCGGGATGGGCTGGTCCTCTGGTTCAGCTGCAACAGTCTGAGTAGCTACAGTGTCCGCCGTGGGGGTTGGAGTAGTGGCAGTGCCTGCTACAGACGTTGGAGTAGTCACAGTGCCTGCCACATTGCCATCAGACCCAGAGAGCCCCTCTCCCCTTTGCATAGTGTTAAATAGGGTTCGGTAGGCATGGGCCAGGCCCCAGCACATGGCAATGATTTGTGTCTCCTTGGAGCTGCCAGGCTGACAGCATACTTCTTCCAGATATTCTGCTAGTTTATCAGGATTCTGCACTTGTTCGGGAGTGAAGCTCCAAAACACCGGAGGTGCCCACCGCCCCAGGCATTTGCCCATGCTGTTCCACACACCCTGCCATTCATAACTATCCAGCCTTGGGGCAGATCTCCGGGTGATATTCTTAAATTGCTTGCTAACCTTAGACAAAACTGAAACCATGTTCCCCAGAAGTAGCAATAGAGGTATTTTAACCAGCCAAGGGTGTTCAAAATACTGAAAAATTATTGTGATGAAGGAGGAAATGTTATGATAGAGGGTATCAAAGGTACCATTCTGCATTTCCTCCATAAAAAGCCTTTCAGAGGCAGAAGTATAATTGCTAATCGTCTCCACAAGACTGTAGCCAAAATACAGTAACGGCTTTAGTACAGAGCTCAGATGATACCACATTAAGCTCAAGGTCAGTGCTCTAAAAACAAAATTCACAGGCGAGACATTACTAATCATTGCAGAGTACAGCAGCCCGCAGAAACCAACACCGATCCTTAACATGTACAGCAAAGACGAGAGCATGATGCAAATCAAACTGATATTGTGACCTGCAACCGTTATTATCTCAAGCCTCGGGCCCCACGTTGGGCGCCAAAAAGGACTGTCGTGGTTTAGCCCCAGCCGGCAACTAAGCACCACGCAGCCGCTCGCTCACTCTCCCTCCCACAGCGGGACGGGGGAGAGAATTAGGAAAAACCTCGTGGGTTGAGATAAACACGGTTTAATAGGACAGAAAGAAAGAAGGGAACAATAATGATAATACCAACAAAGGAATGTATAAGAACAAGTGATGCCCAATACAGCAATTGCTCACCACCCCGTGATCGACAGCCCGTCCCCGAGCAGCGATTTCCGCCCCCCCGGCCAACTCCAGTTTATGTACTGGGCATGACGTCGTATGGTAGGGAATATCTCTTTGGCCAGTCTGGGTCAGCTGTCCCGGCTGTGTCCCCTCCCAGCTCCCCGTGCACCCCCAGCCTGCTTGCTGGCAGGCCAGCACAAGAAGCTGGACTGTCCTTGACGGCTCAGCAACAACCCAAAACATCAGCACATTATCAACAGTTCCTCATCCCAAATCCAAACTAGCTTCTGTGAGGAAAACCAGCTCTATCCTGGCTGAAACCAGGACAACCCTTGAGGTTAGACATCTTGGTCATTGAGAGGCAGATGTAGGTTTAGATCTTTTCCACTCAAATAAGCGTCCTGGTTTCAGCTGGGATAGAGTTAATTTTCTTCCTAGTAGCTGGTATAGTGCTGTGTTTTGGATTTGGGATGAGAATAATGTTGATAACATACTGATGTTTTAGCTGTTGCTAAGTAGTGCTTATACTAAGTCAGGGACTCTTCAGCTTCTCATGCTCTACAGACTGGGAAGACTGTGGAAGTGTTCAAAAAACGTGTGGATGTGGCGCTTCAGGACATGGTTTAGGGGACATGGTGGCGCTGGACTAATGGTTGGACTTGATGATCTTGAAGGTCCTTTCCAACCTAGTGATTCTGTGATTCTGTGATTCTGTGATTCTGAATCTGGGAGGGGGCATAACCAGGACAAAACTGGCCAAAGGGATATTCCATATCATATGACATCATGCTCAGTATATAAACTAGGGGAAAGCTGGCCGGGGGGGGCCGCTGCTCGGGAACTAACCGGGCATTGGTAGTGAGCAATTGCATTGTGCATCACTTGTTTTGTATATTTTATTATTATTATTATTATTATTTCATTTTATTTCAACTATTAAACTGTTCTTATCTCAACCCACAAGTTTTTTCACGTTTACTCTTCCAATTCTCTCTCCCATCCTGTTGCGGAGGGGGAAGTGAGCGAGTGGCAGTGTGGTGCTCAGTTGCTGGCTGGGGTTAAACCACGACATCAGTTTGGGTCCAAGTGCTCCCATATCAACACCATTTTGTAAATCCAGCCTATAGTTTCATTATACACACGTCAAAAAACAAAAAAAAAGGCTATCAACAAGAGAAAATAGAGGAAAATAGCTCAGAAGCAGGCCCTACTAGATTAAAAAAAAAAGATATGTAGGTCCACGATAAAGTGAGTTTATGGCATCCTGTATTTCAAACATTTAAAAAAAATAAATCTATGAAATATATAATAGGCATGTGTTGAAACCTGTAGGTAATCTAGCTATAAGACAAGCTCTAAAAACCACTGACCCAGAATAACAATAAAAATACAAAGATATCTTAATTAGGTGTTCTGTTTGAAATAGTACATTGTCTGGGGACATCTCATTAACATAATTATGTCTGGCTGTAACAAAAAAAAGTAAAACTAAAAGGAGGTGAAAACATGAAAACATTTAGCCCACCCCTGGGCTAAACATTAGAAATTTCTCTATTCCCCCGAAAATCCCCTCTCAGCCGAGAAAGGGAAATTGGGGAAAGAAAGGAAACTCATGGATTGAAATAGGTTGAAGTAGAAACAGATTTAATAAAACTAATATTAATGCTAAAGCAATATAAAGTACACAGAGTTATACTCAGCCCAGATAGTGGTCGCAAGCTGCGTGCTCCCAGCAGCGAAGGCTGGTTGGCGAACACTGCAAGCAGCACAGCTCCAGCGCAGGGAGAGCAGGCCTCAGGAGCAGAGCGACCCTCCAGGGATAGCAGCCATTGAGAGAGAGTGAGCCATTACCAGCAGACTCCCCAATTTATAGTGAGCGTGACGTTTGTGGTATGGAATACTTCTGTTGGCCAGCCTGGGTCAGCTGTCTTGGCCTCCGTTCCTCCTAGCTTTAGCACCTGGCTATCTCAAGATTGCTAGAGGCCTTGATCACTATGGAAACCCGCACACCATGGCTGGCCACAAACCAAAACAAAGTGTCTTATCAACTTTTTTCTCACAGTAATGGGTGCTGCAGTCTTCTTAGAAATGCAGCTTTCCTGAACAGAAAACTGATTTTATGATTCTATCCCAGCAAAACCAGGACAATTACCCTGCCAAATTGAAGAAGAGTGTGTGCACCCTGAAAATACAGAACATCTGATATTTATGTATGGATACAATAAAATGAGCTCTGAAGCCAGATGGTCTGATTTTGTTCATGGTGCTGGGTTTCTGGGAGGTATACATATAAATTTAATAAAGTCCAGGAAAAAAAAATCTATTTCAGCAACATATTTTTTACTAACTAGAAGCTGAACTGGGAGATAAAGGAGTCCTAAATGGAGAGTTTGTTTCTCTGAAGAATTTCTGCATTTTGGAACTAGACTAATCTCTCTTAACAAGCAGATTCTCATGAGTTATAAGCATATGCAGAGACAAAAGTAATTAATTAAAGGTATGGATTTAAAGATGAGCAGATGAGGAAGGAGGAGGTTCAATTCTAAAAGGTGCCCCATTTTCCCCCTCCACTCAGTCTAGTCCAGCCAAGAGTATCTGTTGATACACTCCAACTCCATCTCTGTCTCCAACTCCATGCTCAAAGGAGCAACAGCATATTTCCTCATGTAACAGTAACTATCAAAATTAAATTGTCAAAGAAAAAAAATTACCCCAGAATAGCAACCCAATTTCCAGAGACAAAGAGAAAAAGTGTTGTTGAAAAATGAAACACTAGACATTTAATGCGTTTCCAACCTAAGCATATACAATTCCTAGACAAACAGCACTTGCAAAACCCTCTAAGATAGTTTATTTTAATGTTCTATTCACATCTGTAAAAATATATTTGTTATCTAAAGTGTAATTTTAAAAAATATCAAACTTTAACTTGTCTCTGACTGTTATACATTCTTGGGAAGCAAGAAAAAGGGATTTTGTTCTCGGATTCAGAAACAACTCTTAACCTGCTAGGCTAATAACGTACTGTATTTTCCGTGCCCTTTAGTCTTCTGTGCCCTGAACTACCAATTAAACTAATTTCTGGAGTGTTATTATTTCCCACAGGAATGGGCCCACTTTGATCGTAAAGAAATTGCAAAGCTACAGAAATTCATATGAAGCAGTATTCAGGTATTTGGTTTCAATTATTTCCCTGTTTATTTAATTACAGGTTTCTTTATCATGGAAATATGAAATATTTTTTCCAGTATGGAAGGTAATTTTCAAGGGACTTTATTTTCTTGGGATTTTTAACAGTTAGAATAGAATATATAATATCATTTTAACAGACTGTGGTCATGTGAATACTTCAGGGATGTATATTTGGGTACAGTGTCTCCAGAGGATGAGTTCCAAGACCCTTTTTAATGATAAAAAACTGAAACAGTATAGAATTAAAGCTGACCATCTCAGACAGCCTGTACATAAGACCATAATCCTGCTGTTGTAAAGCTTCCCTTCCCTGTTTGAAGCATATTGAAAATACCCACAGGAAGCCACTAGTTTTGTGCATTTCCATGTGAAAGCTGATTTCAGAAGAGGTGTGAGATTTGGTGCTGCACTGTACTTCACTGTCCTGGTTTCAGCTGGGATAGAGTTAATTTTCTTCATAGAAGCTAGTGTGAGACTATGTTTTGGATTTGGGATGAAACAATATTGATATTATACTGATGTTTTCAGTTGTTGCTAAACAGTCAAGGACAGTCTAGCTTTTCATGCTGGCCTGCCAGCGAGAAGGCTGGGGGTGCATGGGAAGCTGGGAGGGGACACAGCCAGGACAGCTGACCCAGGCTGGCCAAAGAGATATTCCATACCATACGACATCATGCTCAGTATATAAAGCTGGGATGAAGAAGAAGGAAGGGGAGGGGGGACGTTCGGAATTATGGTGTCTGTCTTCTCAAGAAACCATTACGCGTGATGGAGCCTTGCTTTCCTGGAGATGGCTGAACACCTGCCTGCCCATGGGGAGTAGTGAATGAATTCCTTGTTTTGCTTTGCTTGCATGCGCAGCTTTTGCTTTGCCTGTTAAACTGTCTTTATCTCAACCCATGAGTTTTCTCACTTTTACTCTTTCGATTCTCTCCCCCGTCCCACCGTGGGGGAGTGAGCGAGCGGCTGCATGGTGCTTAGTTGCTGGCTGGGGTTAAACCACGACATTCACTCGCACAAGTGGTCTGATTTTGTGGTTTGTATAGGCAGAGTTCAACACTCCAAATTTACTATCATCTACTCTTTCATCTTATTCCAGGTCTTATCCCAGCAATGCATGTCTCATTGACTGCTGGAAGAAGTAGTAGAAAGGATATTTCTAGCCCTTCCAATTGATCTGCAGAAGAAGAAGAGGACTCCTTGTGAAGCTTTTCATTAACACCACTGTCTTTCAATCACAGAATCGTTAAGGTTGAAAAAGACCTTTAAGATCATCAAGTCCAACCATCAACAAGAGTTTCAGAGAAGTATTAACTTGAGTTTTTACCTTGAAAGTTAACTAGCAAATAATTTTTTAAAAATAAAAGGGAAACATAACTTTCCAGTGGTATTTTTATGTGCTGTGTTAGAACTTCCAGAGATCATGGTCTGTGATAATATGACATTAGTCTAAATTCAATGATGTTTCAGAATTATTATTAAAATTGTCCACATTTTGGCTATAGGCATAAAATTTCACTTTTGTCTCTACTAAAGTTGACTGTTTATTATTCCCATTTTCCAAACTAGTAGCAAAAAAAAGTTAATTTTATATCCATGTTGAACAACTTTACACTGTAGTGATGTTATTGTTCAGGATGAGTACTGTCCTACTCATTTTAGAGTCAGCAGTCAAGTTCCACTTCCTTCGGTACCTAAACCACTAATCTCGAGGCCAATATAATTACCTCTCTCACTGATAGCTAGGTGAGAAGAGTGGGAAGGGTTGTTAATTCCAAAGGGGTTAATATGTCATGAAATTGTGTCTATTGTGGAAAATAAAGTACTGACTTAGATATGGAGTAATTGTTGTAAGCTTACAATTTTCAAAAATTTTTGAATGTGCAATTTGTATACAATATTTCAGGCTTGGCCAAAATGTGTTGCCCATGTGATTCATAGTTGTCCATGGCCCTGAAGTTCAGCTTTAGTGCTGTCTTTACACATGTGGATGATAAGAAAAGGAGCTTACCTCAGAGCTCTTTTAGTACTTTCCTGCTTTGTTTTATCATAAACAGCATTCACCAAATGGTCCCTCACTTTCAGTACTTCTGTTCCTCTGGTTATTTAAAGATTTATTATTAAATAACAGTATGTCCAAAGGGAAGAGATGGGAGTCATACTTGTGAAGAATTGAACACTTGCCTTCAGAGTAGAGTTTGCATAACCCAGAAGTAGATGAAGCTTGGGGCCTCATAAACAGATGCAAGAAGAAAATACATTAATATCTGCTGATAAATTAATGAAAGCAGACCTTATTTGCTGCACTAAAACTGGAATGGATGAAGTCATGGACTTCAAGACTGTCAGAGCAGTTAAAACTGCATTACCATTTTCTGGTGTCAGCAACATTATCAGCGTTCTTTTTATGCATGTGCGAGGATGCACACTATATATGCAAATGAGCTTTTAATCCCATTTCTCACAGTAAAAAACCAGTAATTTTTCGTTTAAAATACAAAAAAAAATTACAGTAAAACTACAAAGAGATTAAATGAGTCTGAACTTTCTGGTCAACTGGTTAAGTCAACAGTTACCAGCTGTGAGAGATACAAGAAGGTTAATCCACATCAGAAGAGACGGGACCATTTACGGTTAATAGGATATAAAACTTCTGTTCATATTGTTGCAGAAAAGTGAGTCTAATTGCAAGAGAAGGCCTCAAGAAGACATACAAGAGCTTCTAAAATTGTAGAGATTTTGAGTAAATGTTAAAGATAACATGAACCAGGTTTTACTAAAGCAATCTGTCTTACACTGAGAGCTGTTTCAGACCCTTGACACTATTGCTGATGTAGGAAAATAGTATTTAAGGCTACAGATAGACAAAAGAAAAATGTCTTTACTGAGAGAGAGTGGTCAAACATTGGAACAGGCTGCCCAGGGAGGTGGTGGAGTCACCATCACTGGAGGTGTTCAAAAAAAGTGTGGATGTGGCACTTCGGGACATGGTTTGGTGGGCATGGTGGTGTTGGGTTGACCGTTGTACTTGATGATCTTAAAGGCCTTTTCCAACCTTAATGATTCTGTGATTCTGTGATCTGTGGCTGATCTGCTCAGCCTTAAAGGAAAGGAACGAATGGAGGCAAGTCCAGACTCGGGGCAGCAGGCGAAGCCCCTCTTTGCACACCTCGCCTCCCCAGGTGCTTCTGTACAACAGGTATGATGCTCTGGATGTGGAAGGAGAGTCCATGGATGATGTGGACGATGGTCCAGCTACACCAGAGGTGTTGCCAAGGTCAGAAAGGCCTACCCCCTGTATCACGACCACCTCCACAAGGAAGAAAAGATGGGTTAGAGTTGTAGGTGACTCCCTTCTGAGGGGAACAGAATATATGCTGGACAGACCCTCCTCTTAGGGAAGTCTGCTGCCTCCCTGAGGCCCAGGTTAAGGACATCACTAGGAAATTTCCTAGCCTGGTACAGCCTTTGGACTATTACCCACTACTGCTCTTCCATGTGGGTGGTGATGAAGCTGCAACGCATAGTCCAAGGGCAACCAAAAGAGACTTCAAGGCCTTGGAACGGTTGGTTAGGGCATCTGGTACACAGGTTATTTTTCCCTCTCTCCTTCCAGTTGTGGACAGTGATGCTGGAAGAAACAGACGGGCCCAGTCTATTAATACGTGGCTCTGTGACTGGTGTCACCATCACAATTTTGGTTTTTTTGATAATGGGACGGCCTACACAGCACCTGGTTTGCTGGCATCAGATGGGATTCACGTTTCTCAAAGGGGGAAGAGGGTCTTTGCTTGCAAGCTAGCGGGGCTTATTGACAGGGCTATAAACTAGACTTTAAGGGGGAGGGGGATAATATCAGGCTTACCCATAACAAGCTGTGGGATGACAGGCCAAGGTTAGAGGGACAGGGTGCTAGCAAGGGCCCTCAGCCTGTTGCTCTGAGACGTGCTGGCTACACTGCAGCACGCTTGAAGTCTTACGGAGATGAGCCAGGGGTCCTGAGGTAATAGGAGCCAACAGGGAAACACCAGCGAAAGACCTCAGAGGAATTAAGGTGTTGGGATCACTCTGCACAGCTCGACCTTAAGGAGAAGGAGCTGCAGCATTGAGAAGCTGGTAAACAGCTAGATATCTGCACGGCTCGGCCTTGAGAAGAGGGAGCTGTGGCACTGGGAAGCTGGTAAACAGCTGGACATCTGCAGGGCTCGGCCTTGAGGAGAAGGAGCTGTGGTAAACAGCTAAGAAGCAGCACTGTATAAGAAAAACAGGATGGAACCCGGACCACGTAGCAGTAACGGCAAGTAGGAGGAGTATGATAATGCAATCTTTAGAGCTAAGCCAATGATTGTAAGACAAGTATGCATAAGGTAGAACTTAGTGTATAAATATGTGTAAGGTTTTGCAATAAAGTTGAAGCTTGCTTTATCACTCATATTGAGTCGACTGCATGCCTTCCCTCGCTCGTCGCAAGTGGCGCCCGAACAGGGACCCCCATCCTTGTTTTTCACCGGACAGCGAGATCGGAGAAGCACTGGTAGCAGCGACCAGGGAGCAGAAGATCGGCGGACGCTGCCGCGGCGCGCCTGATCCGTGCTTGAACCCAGGATAATTAAGAAGGGGTTCGCCGTCCGAAAGAAGGCTACCCAAGGGAAAAGGCTGCAAAAATAATTGACCGGATAATTAAGAAGGTCAACGTAGCGCGCAATGGAAATAGAGGTAGCATTCGAAATCTTAAAATGCTTTTTAGAAAAGCGGGGAGTAAGCCAATTAAAAGATCTGGCTGGGTTAATTGCGTTAGGGAAAGCGAAAGGGTTTTTTAAAGACCCTGAAAGTATGTTTGAAGTAGACGAGTGGCGTTCTTATGGAGATTGTTTGTGGGATCTAGTAATCAATGATGAAAAATCAGCAAAAAATTAATGAAATCTTGGAGAGATGTTATTCATTGCATGAAAAGATATAAAACTGAAAAGCGAATAGCACAGGCAACAAAGACAGTATAAAATCTACGACGCTCTAGAGGTTGATCCTAGAGACATTAAAAGAACTAAAGGCAGAACGCATCGCATGAAGAAGGGGCGATGGTCAGACTCCTGCTGCATATGCTCTCTAAGAGAGGACTGAAATATGATGAATATACACTTAGAAGGCTTCTAATTTGGTGCCAAAAAGGGTACCCCCCCGATGCGTCTGTGGCGTTTAAGGCAGAGACGTGGGAGGAGATAGGAAAAATGTTATAGGAACATATTGGGAATGGAGATAAAACCACCGCAGAGTTAGTGACGACATGGAAGTTGATGTTAAACACATTAAAAGCCTTAAAGGCAGAGAGAAAAGCTGCAGCTGATATGGAGGAGGCTGTTAAACCGTCTTCAACCAATCCCTTTTTAACTGAGTCAGAGGGTCCAGGACCTTCAGCAACTCCGACTGCACCTCCTGAGGTGCCAGATGCACCGGGTGAACTGGCTGCATTAGATAAGTCAGAGAAACAGATCTACGATGATGTATGTGAGGGCAAGACGGAACAACGTTGCCCAGAACAATGTACTCAATGTTCCCCTGTGTGCCCATGTGAAAGATCAATGGGGCGAGTCTCGAAAGGAGATGGGCAAGCAGCGGAGCTAGCAACAACATGGCAATTGCTATTGGAGACTGTTTTGAAGAGCCAGGGGCTAGCAGCAGACTCTGCAACAGCTTTTGAGTTACCTACCTGGGAGAAAGCAGGGAAATTGGTGTTTGAGGCAGCCTCTAAAGAGGATCATACAGCTGCGAAAGTGTTAACAACCTGGCGATTAGTCAGAGACTCTATAAAGGCGATAAAATCAGAGCGGACGGCGGCAGCAGCTGCCGCTGCCACAGCCTTGGGAGAGAAGGGAGGCCGAGCTGGGGATGGTGAGAAGGAGCAACCCCCGCCCGCCCCCCCCCACCCCCCCCGCCCCCCCCCCCGCGCTAGCGCAACCAACGGAGGTGGCGAGTCCTCCTTGGCCTCCGCCTCCTGACCCGTGCCGCAACAGGAGGGGGCTGCCTGGGATGATCCTTCCCCCAAGTCAAGATACGACCCTGCCCAACATTGGCGAGGCATGAGACAAGAGACTTTGGCAGAGAGGGAGGGGACGGAGCGAAGTGGGTACCGGCCAGGTCGGTACGGCCGACGGTAAGACCTGAAGATCTTGTCACACGTCCCACGGACGCAGTCAACTCCGTCGTACCACCAGCTGATGCTTTCACTCTTTTGTATGCAGAATGACGGCTCGTTGACTGTCTCAGCGGCTCTCCCCGGACGGTCAAGAGCAGGAACTTCAATATGCCATATTTGTAAAACAGTGTTGTGGGTTTGTTCTATGTCGTTGTAATTATTGTCACAAATGTATCATTTCTTTTGCAGGGAATCGAAGAGTATATTTCAATTGCTTTTTTACCATTCCCTTAGCAGCTGAGGATGTGGAGAAGTTTGCCTTTATGGTACCATCGGTAAATAAAGGAGAGCTAGCAAAAAGTATCATTGGGTAGTGTTACCACAAGGAATGCAAAATTCACCTACGATGTGTCAGACATTTGTGGCATGGGCTCTAGAACCGGTGTGGAAAAAGTATCCAGATTTAATAATGTATCATTATATAGTTGATATATTAATAGCAGGGACACAATTGAATGCAGACCACATTTTACAGCACTTAGAGCACTATTTAGGAAAACGGGGTTTAAAAATAGCACCAAAAAAAACAAAAAAAAAAAAAGGCAAAAGAAGGGACCATGGCAATATTTGAGCTGGATTATTACCAGGGCAGCGGTCCACCCACAAAAAATAAAGATTAAGGCAAAAATAGAAAATCTTTCTGATGTCCAAAAATTAATGGGGGATATACAGTGGGTTCGCAATATTTGCGGAATTACTAATGATGATCTAAGGCCATTGATGCCGCTCCTGGAGTCTTCGGTGGAGGCTCCAGAGCGACGTCAACTGAATGAGGATCAACACCAAGCTTTGCAGAAAATTACTGAGAAGATAGCCAGGTCACAGGATGTAAACCCCACGTTAGCCATTTTTCAGAATGCTACCATTTGCTGTAATTATACAACGAGCAACATCTCACGCTCTACTATTGTCCCAATGAGACTCCCTAAAGGAATATTCTTGATTTGTGGTGACCGTGCATGGCAAGGTGTTCCCTCCCGTTTGAGAGGTGGTCCTTACACATTGGGGCACCTAACATTGTTAACTCCCAACACTTCTATGATATTGAACCTTACCCGACGGCATAGAATAAGATGACAGATTTGAAAATATCAGGAAGAGTGCAATGACCAACTGGATTTTTGGACTGCGGACAAAACCATACTAACCTCTTTCCTTGCCCCTGGGGTCGCTGCTGCCCAAGGCTTAACCACTTTAAATAAATTGGGATGTTGGCTAGCGAAACAAACCAATGCTACTTCTGCAACACTCAGTGCTTTGTTAATGGAAACTGACTCAATAAGGCATGCGACATTGTGAAATAGGGCAGCTATCGACTTCCTACTTTTGGCTCAAGGGCACGGGTGTGAGGAGTTTGATGGCATGTGTTGTATGAATGTAACAGATACATCACAGTCGGTAACTCAACAATTACAAAAACTGAAGGACTTAACGGACAGGTTACAGACAAGTTCACTAAACCTCGAATCATAGCTGTCAAGTTTGGGCCTAAGTGGATGGTTACAAGACTTAATAAAAGGGGCAGTTGTTATAGTACTTGTTATCTTAATACTAATGCTTATTGTACCATGTTTATTGCATTGTCTACAAGGAATGGTTCAAAAGGTAGTAAAGAATGCTTGGCTAGCTAATAACTCAAACAAGTATCTTACACACCCAATGAATGAGCTTTGTTAGATAATCACGCTCAAAACAAAAAGGGGGAGAGGCTACCACATTACCCTAAGAACGTTTGAATAAAGCCTTATATGTGTTAAATTATTTGCGGAAGGAGAAAGGACCTTTTCAACTGCTAACCAGGGGACGAGGTTGACGGTGGTGGCTGTTTAAAACCATGGGTAAAACCATGGGTAACCCACTTTGCAGGTGCCTCGAAGTGGGTGAGGCCATGGGTGGGGCAGTCGCCATCGTCATCGTTGGACACATCATGACACTATCAGGTGTCATCGCAATCTGGATGCCACCTCAGTCAAAAGAAAATGTAGGGGTAAATCACACTGAAATTTGTGGTATCATGAGATGAACGTGGAAAGCTTTTGAGGCAAAGTGTTCTATAACTACAAATGCTTTGGTAAGATATAATATTGGTCTTCATAGCCTTATACAAGTACCTTTTTTCTATCACTAGGAGTAGTTTATATCACTAGAAGTAGTACAGCTAGAATTGTTTTGCTTTGTAATATTCTGCTATTGACTTAAGCATAAGTTGATATGTGACTGCCGAGTTATGAAAAAATGCCGTGTGAACAAAGCCTACGAACCAATAGACGGGATGGCTGTGGCGCGTGCAGCACGTCTGGCCAGCGGGCGCATACACCATAGGCTCCCTGTGTTAAAAGGTGACAACTGAGGTGAGTTCCGACACTCGCTGGCCACGTGTGTCGAAACTCGTTCCTCTACAAATGTGTAATACCGGGATTTCCTGAAGGGCAGTGGGCTGGTGTACAGCAAGGCCACCGTTGCCTCCGTGGGGACGCCCACGTAAAGCTGGCACCTACCAACTGCTGGGCTGAGTTCGCGGCACAGGACGATAGAAGAATGTACAGAGGGTCCATCTTCCTCACAGTCCTTGGGTTGCGAATGATCCATCAGGTTTTGTTTATACAAAAACAAAAAGGGGGAGATGTTGGGATCACTCTGCACGGCTCGACCTTAAGGAGAAGGAGCTGCAGCACTGAGAAGCTGGTAAACAGCTAGATATCTGCACGGCTCGGCCTTGAGAAGAGGGAGCTGTGGCACTGGGAAGCTGGTAAACAGCTGGACATCTGCAGGGCTCAGCCTTGAGGAGAAGGAGCTGTGGTAAACAGCTAAGCAGCAGCACTGTATAAGAAAAACAGGATGGAACCCGGACCACGTAGCAGTAACGGCAAGTAGGAGGAGTATGATAATGCAATCTTTAGAGCTAAGCCAATGATTGTAAGACAAGTATGCATAAGGTAGAACTTAGTGTATAAATATGTGTAAGGTTTTGCAATAAAGTTGAAGCTTGCTTTATCACTCATATTGAGTCGACTGCATGCCTTCCCTCGCTCGTCGCATTAAGGGGTGTTCCTCTAAGAAGGTGACATGGCCAACAGCCCAGCTGAAGTGCCACTACACCAATGCACGCAGCATGGGCAATAAACAGGAGGAGCTGGAAGCCACCGTGCTGCTAGAAAGCTATGACCTGGTTGCCATTACTGAAACTTGTTGAGATGAATCCCTCAACTGGAGTGCGGCTATCAATGGCTACAGGCTGTTCAGAAGGGACAGGCAAGGAAGGAAGGGCGGAGGCATTGCCAACTATTTCAAGACATGGACAGAGTGCGAAGAGCTGTTTCTGAAGAATAGCCACGAGCAGGTTGAAAGCTTATGGGTAAGAATCAGAGACTGAGGCAACAAAGGGAACCTCGTGGTTGGTGCAGTTGACATGTCTGAGGGACAGAATACTATACAGAGGGACCTGGACAAGCTCGAAGAATGGGCCTGTGTGAACCTCACAAGGTTCAACAAGGCCAAGTGCAGGGTCCTGCACCTGGGTCAGGGCAATCCCCTGTATCAGTACAGGCTGGGGGATGAAGGGATTAAGAGCAGCCCAGCTGAGAAGGACTTGGAGGTACTGGTGGATGAAAAGCTGGACATGAGCTGGCAATGTGCGCTTGCAGCCCAGAAGGACAACGGTATCCTGGGCTGCATCCAAAGCAGCGTGGCCAGCAGGTCGAGGGAGGTGATTCTGCCCCTCTGCTCTGGTGAGACCCCACCTGGAGTACTGCGTCCAGCTCTGGAGCCCTCAGCACAGGAAAGACATGGACCTGTTGGAGCGGGTCCAGAGGAGGGCCACAAAAATGATCAGAGGGATGGAACATCTCTCCTATGAAGAAAGGCTGAGAGAGTTGGGGTTGTTCAGCCTGGAGAAGAGAAGGCTCTGGGGAGACCTGATTGTAGCCTTCCAGCATCTAAAGGGGGCTTATAAGAAAGATGGGGACAGACTTTTTAGCAGGGCCTGTTGCAATAGGACAAGGGATAATGGTTTTAAACTAAAAGAGGGCAGATTTGTACTAGATACAAAGAAATGTTTCACAATGAGGGTGGTGAAACACTGGAACAGGTTGCCCAGAGAGGTGGTAGATGCCCCATCCCTGGAAACATTCACGGTCAGGTTGGATGGGGCTCTGAGCAACCTGATCTGGTTGCAGATGTCCCTGCTCATTGCAGGGGGGTTGGACTAGATGACCCTTCCAACCCAAAAATTCTATAATGTGAACAATTAATGATTGTTCATTATTAAATCAAAAGGGAAAAAAAAAGACACCTGTATATCAGTCTCTCAGAATATACACCTACAGATATGGAGAAAATATTTAGCAGATTAGCATGGAAAGGTAAAGTCAAAAATATTTTAGAGTAATTAAAAACCTTCTCCAAAATCTTTCAAAGTTTATATCTTCAGAAAAATAAAAAGGAGGCTCATGAAAAGCTAGATCAACAGCTGCAAAAACTATATTTTTAACATATAAAAACAATTCTAAAAAGTGCTTATTGTTGGGGATTTTCAATGTATCTGCAACTCTTACAAATATTCAGTTGACTCTATTAGCATATGAGTCCACATGTGTGCATCTCAGACCTATTTATCACAAGTGATGCCTCGCAGGGAGCAATACTGGGCCCCACACTCTAACATCTTCATAAATGAACTGGATGATGGGATCGAAAGCACCCTCACCAAGTTTGCTGATGACACCAAACTGGGTGGTGAGGTGGACATGTATTGGATTTGCATGGCAAGGTTTTGGCAGTAGGGGGACTACAGGGGTGGCTTCTGTGAGAAGCTGCAAGAAGCTTCCCCTGTGTCTGAGAGCACCAATGCCAGCCAGTTCCAAGACAGACCCACCGCTGACTAAAGCTGAGCCAATCAGTGATGGTGTTATAAGGCAACCAAGAGTTAATATGCATATGCGTAAATGTGGATGCAGCTGAGGTATGTTCTTTGCCTGGAAACAAGCTGAGCGTCCTTGAGTTAGTCAGGACTGGATAGTGAAGGAATTTCTAATCTTGATTTTGCCTCAGATTTGTCCTTCAGGACAGGAACATCCCAAAGCATGAGTGAACTAATTGTGTGGTTAATCAGTATGTTTAGAATAGTCAGCCAAAAGCGTGATTAAACTGTATCCTTAAGCGAACTATCCTCATTATAATACTAAAAATCACACCCATAGTTCAAGAAGACCCCAGCCCAGGTCAGACTTACACCCCTGAGCATGTGTAGTATGTAGAAATGATTGTGTAACTGTATGTAAATTAACTGACCAATCAGTGCGAGGGGGGCTGAGTTAAGGTAGTGGCTATAGATAAGAATGTATATAAGAAGCGCCATGAAAAGTCCCTAGGTATGCTAGCTTTGTGGACCTACCACCTAGCACCCAACTCTGCGCAGATTTGGAATAAACCCATATCTTGTCTCTTGTGTGTGAAATTGGCTTATTGCACACCAGGTAACAAATCCACCTTTTCGGAAAACAATGGTGGTAGCACCTCTGCGATAACATATTTAATAAGGGGAAAAAAACCTGCTGCGCAACAGCAGCCAGAAGAGAGGAGTGATAATATATGAGAGAAACAACTCTGCAGACACCAAGGTCAGTAAAGAAGGAGGGGGAGGAGGTGCTCCAGGCATTGGAGCAGAGATTCCCATGCAGCCCATAGTGAAGACCATGGTGAGGCAGGCTGTCCTCCTGCAGCCCATGGAGGTTAATGGTGGAGCAGATATCCACCTGCAGCCTGGGGAGGACCCCACGCCAGAGAAGGTGGATGCATCCAAAAGACGCTGTGACCCTGTGGGAAGCCCATGCTGGATCAGGCTCCTGGGTGGACCTGTGACCTCGTGGAGGGAGGAACCCACGCTGGAGCAGGTTTGCTGGCAGGACTTGTGACCCCGCGGGAGACCTGCGCTGGAACAGTCTGTTCCTGAAGGACTGTACCCCATGGAAGGAACCCAGGCTGGAGCAGTTTGTGAAGAACTGCAGCCTGTGGGAAGGACTCATGTTGGAGAAATTTGTGGAGAACTGTCTCTCGTGGGAGGGTCCCCACGCTGGAGCAGGGGAAGAGTGTGAGGAGGAAGGGGCAGCAGAAACAGTGTGACAAACTGACCGCAACCCCCATTCCCCATCCCCCCATGATGCTGTGGGGGGAGGAGGTAGAGAAATCGGGAGTGAAGTTGAACCTGAGAAGAAGGGAGGGGTGGGGGAAAGGTGTTTTAAGATTTGGGTTTAGTTCTCATTACCCTACTCTGATTTGATTGGTAATAAATTAAACTAATTTGCCCAAGTCAAGTCTGTTTTGCCCGTGATGGTAATTGCTAAGTGATCTCTCCTTGTCCTTATCTCAACCTATGAGTCTTTTGTTATATTTTCTCTCCCCCGTCCAGTTGAGGAGTGGGAGTGATAGAGCGGCTTGGTGGGCACCTAGCGTCTAGCCAAGGTCAACATGTCATAAGGTAGAGCTGTCTTACAGAGAGACCTAGACAGGCTGGAAGAGTGGGGTAGCAAGAACTGTATGAAGTTTAACAAAAATGAATGCAAAGTCCTGCACCTGGGATGACATAACCAAAGAGCCCAATACAGGCTAGGATCTGTGTGACTGGGGAGCACCTTGCTGAAAGGGACCTGGGGGTCCTGGTGGACAACAAGCTGAACATGAGTCAGTGTGCTGCTGCAACAACGAAGGCAAATCGGATCCTGGGCTGCTGTCCCCTACAGGGACATTACTAGAAGAGATAAAGACATGATCATCTCACTCAGTGCTTGTCAGGCTGCACCTGGAGTACCGTGCCCAGTTCTGGTCCCCACGTTTCAAGAAAGACACAGACTGGAGAGGGTCCAAAGGAGGGCCACAAAGATGATTAAAGGGTTGCAGAACCTGCCCTATAAGGAAAGACTGAAGGAGTTAGGTCTTTTCTCCCTGGTGAAGAGAAGGTTCAGGGGGGAACCTCATCACAGTATTCCAGTACTTAAAGGCTGTCTACAAAGAGGACAGAGGCTCTCTCTTCACAAGGAGCCACATGGAGATGATGAGGGGCAATGGGTAGAAGTTGCACCGTGAGAGGTTTCATATCAACACAAGAAAGAAATTTTTTATAGTAAGAACAATCATTCATTAGAACAACCTCCCCAGGGACATGGTAGAGTCCCCATAGCTAGAAGTTTTCAAGATGTGATTGGACAGGATGATAGATAATGTCATCTAGACTCTTTTTCCCACAGAAGGCTGGACCAGATGATCTTTTGAGGTCCCTTCCAACCTGGGCTATTCTACAATTCTGTTTGTCAAGAGGTACTGTACAAGAACAAAGACACAATTTTATCTCTCTTTCTGCCATGAGACTAATGCTGGAGTATGACACTCAGCCTTGTGCCCGCATTTCAGGAAACATGCTGAAGACCTGGAAAACCTGTGGAAGAGATCCATAAAAACTATTTGAAATGAAAAAGTTGCCTTATAATAGGAAAATGAAAAAAAAAATGTTCCATCTGAAAAAAAAGAAAATACCAAAAAGTGTCTTTATTACAGCATGCAAACAGCTTCACTAGTACTAGGTTATAGTAGTATCAACCAAACAGAGAAAGGTAGAGAAAAAACAATGCAGCTGTAGCCAGACATATTAAAATTATAACCCGCAAACATTTTTGCCACTGCGAGTAATCAGTCACCGGCACAGTTGTTCTACCTTTTTGGCAGAGTCCTAATCAGGACCAAATACACTTTCCAGCAGACATGCTTTGGTGAACATATATTATTAGGAGCAACACAGTATAACTGAGTGGAATATATTGGCACCTGCTATGTAGAACAGATAACCTATTACTGCCTTCTGGCATAACACTATGACAGGTCTATCAGACCTCTTAAGACAACACCAGTTCTAGTTCCCAACATTCCCTGCATTTGCCCATACATCTATTACATCCACATGACCTTTCAAAAAGCAATTCCTTACTTAAGAAAGTAGCTAACAGATATAACCAGGAAAATCATGTAAAATGTATATCTACACGCTCAACCCTTAATCTTTCTGAAAACTTCTATAGTGAGAAAACTCTAGCTAGAAGGACAGATTATTGGAGACACACAAGAAAGTTATTTCAATTATTGTACACAGAACAGCTTCTGATTGACTTGGACAAAATGACCAGGGGAACTTGATTAATATTTTTTGCTATCTTAAATGAAAATACTTTTGAAGTTTCACATCAGTTCCCTGCCTTGTTCATTAAATAAAAGTCTTTTCATCTGTCTACTAGTAGTAGATGATGAAAAGTCTACTATAAAGTCTACTAGAAGTAGACTTTTTAGTAGTAGAATTAAAAAATATGCTGTCACCCCTGGTTTTGTACTGAAGAATTATATGTATACAATATATACAATATTTTGTATAAATAGTATACAATACTATTATAATAGTAAATAGCAAGCTAAATCATGGTCAAGTCTGATTTTATAAACTAGTCATCCTGAGTGATAAACTGATCTTGTCATTAAGGAACAACAAAATGAAAAGATGCACCTTTATTAAGTCTTGATGCTTGAAGTTGCCTCTCCCCCATACTCCTGGATCATTTATTAGCTAAATTCACTCACTTTTGAAATCTTCCATGTTTGCAGGTGAAACCCAGCTGATTTACAAGTGCCTGGAATTCCAAGTTATGGAGAAATAAAATGCACTTTCTGACATACAGAAATAGGTATCTTTTAAATCCTACTCTTTCAGATGCAATGCTGCTAGGAATCTGTAACCTGCCTGTACTGTTTGGCTTTTCCTACAAAAAGCATAGCAAGCAGGGTGAATTCAGCACAGGGTTCGTACTCTATTTGTTAATGTATCACCATTATCTATCACTAAAATATATTTTTAATAAGGAACTAAAAAGTTTCACTGTAATTCACCACTGTTTTTCTGCAAGGTTTTTTTTTTAATCATCATTCCTGATTTGCTGGATAGACTCAGCAACATGGTCTTCCTGAAAGAGACCAGCTGTTAGTATTCCTTCCATCCTCTCCTCCCCCAGTGTTTTATTTTCAGTTTTGTAATACAAGGTGCAAGAAAATCTTTTAGATGCTTTCAGTGGATACAAGTGTCAAATTCCCTAAACATCAGCAAGTGAAAATCGCTGTGGAGAGTCTTCTGCAAGACCCCAGTCCCCAGCACTTTCATAAAATGGTCAAAGTGAGATGACTGCCATGCAAACCAGGGAAAGACTCTCTCCCATCACTGAGATTTCTCCGTGGGCTGCACAGACGTATCAGGTTGATACTTTGATAGATTGCAATCTGTTTTCAGCAGCTGACCCAGATATAACATCATCATTTCCTGATTTTATTTATATGTGTTTCTATTGTTTGCTTATTTTCTGCCTTGAGAAACAATTCCTTTTTGTTGTTAAACTGTAAACAGCATTGCAAGGCCTCATATTAAATCATAATTATTTACCATGCTGTTCATGCACCTTTGTCCCTGGGGAATGTGGTACAGGAAGATCGGGGTATTTCTCACCAACAGTTTCCTGTTATTGATATGCTTTTGTTTAGTTGTGATCTTTTTGTTATCCTTTCAGGTTCTGAGGGGAAAAATAAACGGGCACATGACATAAATCACAGTCCTTGGATATCGTATTGGAGGCCTCACAAATGTGGAATTGTGACCTAGGTTTGGATGTTTTAAAAACACCAATGACAGGTTATTTTTTATTAGTACTTACTCTCCTACTCTGATAAGTGATTTCAGCAATTCTTATAAAACTTTTGTGATCATGTACCTTTTTAGAAGCCAGAAAGGTTCAAAAGTTTATGAAGACAACCTTGAATAATTTGTGTCTGTCTGTGTAAATTTGCATAATTGGGCTGAGTTTCCGTTTAAGAGCAAACACAGATCACAGAGAGAAACAGGGGTAATTCAAAACTTCAGAGTCCTTTCAGCAAATACTAGCAAACATGGCCAAAAATGTTTTCTTCAACATGGTTTGCCAACTTCTTTTCTTTACAGTAAATGAAGCCCGTATTCTTTCTGCAAAAAGGTAGTGTATAAATTATATTCACTAGTGTGTCAAGACCCACCAGTATAACTACCAGCTAGTTATCTAACACATCTAACATGTAGATCTTAAATCTTTTTCACTGGTTCTGGTTATCCTACTTTTATTTCTAGCTCTGTGGATGTGTGGTACACTTCTAGTGACCTTTGCATAATATCTTGATTTGCTAATAAGGAGCTACAGCAGACCAAGAAATTTAATGTCAAAACAGAGTTTGGGAGGTTTAGATTACTTTCTTCTAAAAGTCACTGTAGAAATATTGTGGTAAAAGGCAAAATGGCAGTGTGTTCCAGAGAACCCACACATGGAAGACCACCCCAAGGGATAGAGCTGTTGGCTAAAACAAGCCATCAAAGTAAGCACACAAATAATGTAGTATCTATTCAGTTTCACTACCAAATCCTCAGGGTTTAATATTTTTGTTTTGTTACAGAACACCTTTCTGAGAAACTGTTGTAAGATTTAGAGCAAAATCTCAAAGCTACGTGTCCATATCCTATTAGTGGCTGTGGATTTATTGTATTTGGTACTAGTGTTCTGCATTGAATGTGTGACACTGTTATTTTCCTTCATTACTGCCACTAGCATTAAGGACTACTAAGAATAAAGGGATCTGAACAGTCTGGATCGATGGGATGAGGTCAATTGTATGAGGTTTAACAAGGCCAAGTACCTGGTCCTGCACTTCAGTCACAACAACCCCATGCAATGCTACAGGTTTGGGGAGGAGTGGCTGGAGAGCTGCCCAGCGGAAAAGGACCTGGGGGTGCTGGTTGACAGCTGGCTGAACATGAGCCGGCGGTGTGCCCAGGTGGCCAAGAAGGCCAACAGTGTCCTGGCCTGTATCAGAAATAGTGTGGTCAGCAGGAGCGGGGAAGTGATTGTACCCCTGTACTCGGCACTGGTGAGGGCGCAGCTTGAATCCTGTGTTCAGTTTTGGGCCCCTCACTACAAGAAGGACGTTGAGGTGCTTGAGCATGTCCAGAGAAGGGCAACAAAGCTGGTGAGGGATCTGGAGAACAAGTCTTATGAGGAGCGGCTGAGGGAACTGGGGTTGTTTAGTCTGGAGAAGAAGAGGCTGAGGGGAGACCTTATCACTCTCTACAACTACCTGAAAGGGGGTTGTGGTGAGGTGGGTGTTGGCCTCTTCTGCCAAGTAACTAGTGATAGGACGAGAGGAAATGGCCTCAAGCTGCACCAGGGGAGGTTTAGATTGGGTATTAGGAAAAATTTCTTTATGGCGAGAGAGTGGTCATGCATTGGAACAGGCTGCCCAGGGAGGTGGTGGAGTCACCATCACTGGAAGTGTTCAATAAACTTGTAGACGTGGCACTTCAGGACATTGTTTAGTGGGTATGGTGGTGTTGGGTTGATGGTTGGACTTGATGATCTTAAAGGTCTTTTCCAACCTTAATGATTCTGTGACATTGATGGGAGCTATTAAAGAATTTTCCACACTGTTACACACATTTTCTTTCCTTAAGATGAGTGGCTATTTTATCCTGACTTCTCTTTGCCACAAAATCTCTTCATCTCACTGTTAGTCCTCATTATGCTGTTTTTCTTCACTGCTGACATTTTCATTGCTTTATTTAAATGTATTCTCTCTCTCTGATTTATATGCAGCTTTAGTCTTTGCAAGTCTACTTATGCCACAGACAAAACACACCCTAAATAAGAGTGGAACAAGAATGTATCCCTTCAGCCCATTTTTATTGCTTTCTCTTGTTCACAGTCCTCATACTTTCCAACTTGTCTATCCAGACTGAAGCCTCTTTGAGACTTTGGGCTAACTGGTGCAAGAGTCTTCTTCAAGAAGGAGACTTTTGACATTTGGTCTTCAGGCTTTCCATGCTATACACAGTTGGTATAGACTTCAGTGAACAGGTTTGGACAGGAGTTGAATTAATATCTTGACTTCCATGAAAAGAGACACCAGTCAAGGTCTCCCAGAACAATGCACTTAGCAGGATCTAGGACAGGCCCGTTTGTTTCCCCAGGGAGTTAACGGGATTTTCATGTGCGCACATGCTTCCTACATCCTTTGTCCTTTGCCTCATCAATCATATGGCTGCATTTTCAAATATTTGAATACATTTTTGTGTTTTTTCTCTGGGGTACATATATTGTGGGTGCATACAGACCCCCATGACATAAATCCCCCCACTCATTTCAGCAGGGACAGGATTTCACACAATACTTTCAACCTCTGCTGCAAAGAAACCAAAGCCAGTTCAAAGCTTTTTTTTGTGTTTTTTACTCAAAGGAAAGGAATGTTTTCAAACAAGCTCTAATTAGAAAGCAATGAGTGGCAACAGCTACACATTGCCCTGTGATAAGTTTATGTTTCATTAAATGACAAAACCACCAGAAATCTTAGAATTATAAGCCATAAACCTAAAAACAGCCTAATCACTTCCAAGTCTATTTTACCTCATATCTCATTATTTTCTACTTTATTAATATATTGCTAAAAGAAAAGAGGACTTATAACTAAGCAGTGTTACACGTGCAGAACACAACCTTGTGTTCTTACTCAAACTGTCTTCTGCTTCACCTCACAGAGATCTGCATTAGTAAATGTGTGCCTAGCTCAAATCTGTTACACTAGTATATAAAGTTGGGATTGACCTAAAGATGCTTTTTTTTTTAACATGGTTAATTATATTAAACAAATTTTTAATCCAAAGCTGCAAATCTTCTTGAAATGAATTCATTTTCTTACGTTACTACAAGAACAGAATAAAAACTTAAGCATTGGCCCATTTTAACTAACATTCAACAGCAGGTAAAATATGTGCGAACAGATGAAAGCCACTTTAAGACTTACCAGAAATTTGATAATTTATACAGATTTATGTCCATTCAACATATTTAAGAGAATGAAATAAAATATGGTGAGTTGTATTGCCTTTTTATTTTATTCATAGATCAACCTTAATGATTTGATAAAAAAAACAATGTTAATTTTCAGTCATTTAATCAAATGCCCAGAACCTTAATCCTTTAAGACAAATGCCTGAAAAAATTTACTAAATTATTCAAAGCTGTGGCTATTTTCCTGAATTATTAATCTGACAGACTGAATATGTGATTTCTCCATACTGACATATTCTTTTCTTTCACTTTATCTTCTGAATTGTCATAGACTGACCATGGGTTATTTTAGATGCTTCCTGTCCCTGATAGAATAAACTATTTAAGCAAGCAGAATTTCTGAAATAGTTCACAATCAGATATACTTTCTTACATGATTTAATTAAAATCAGATTGCTCCTCAGCCCCCAATCCTATGTTCTAATTGCCCCCTGTGCTGTATCATGGATCCCCTTCACTGTGCCAGGGGTTGGCCTATAATGTAACAGACTGTGAATGCTGGCCAGGTGCTGGGTAAGTATTTCATCCTGCCTGTCAAGTAGCTTCAAAGGGGACTGAGAGGAAGGTCAGCTACAGACGGTTGTTTACAGTAGGAAGCAGCCCCCAAAGCTGTGGTACATGAGATATTCCCTCATGTGGATTCCATTAGGCCAGTTGAGCCAGAATTGGGCAATAGTATCTTCGGTTCTGGTTTTAGTGACTTTTTCTGTTTTATAAAATGAAAAATGTTTGGGCAAAACCCAACACAGATGACAGAATAACAAGCCCTTCTGAAAAACCACTGTCCCAAATCAGTGTATCAAAACTGGTAACCATTACTGTGACCCTGACTTCAGTAACTGGGTGCAGGACAAACAAGGGGAGGGAAAGAAGTCTGGAAGAGAAACACTTTAAATATCCCATTAGAACTGAATCTATTTCTTGCATTATCTTATTACCAGCTGTGCTCTTACTTAGATTGATGGATGTTTGTGAATATGCAACTTTGTGAATACTGGATGCGAGTACTGCTGGATGTGAACATTCAACTGTGTGCCTGTTATACAAAAAGACAAGGCACTGATCTATCCATGTATGTGCAATCATGAGCACACAGGCATTTCTCTGTGTTACAAAAGCAACCTGCTTACTGCAAGCAAGACAAGGTCTGATATTATGGATGTGTGACCATGTGTGTGTATGCATCTAAAACCCAGGTGTACATGTACTGCCAGCCCCCAATCCTCATACAGCAACCCACAGGGAATTTACATTGATACAGATACCAGCTAGGGAGTTTCACCCTGAGAGCAGGCAGTAACCTCTAAATTGCAACTGTCAACATATACTGTAGACTGCAGTATAACAATATCCCTTTAGTGCATATATCCCTCTCACTAGAGTATGTTGGCTTATCCTGTGCATCCCCACAGCAGACACTTAAAGGAGTGTCATGTAAAATGAAAAACTCCACTGGTCTGAGAGCAATCCCTTAATGTAAAATGGAGAATAGGTGTAGAGACATCAGGATTTCTTAAATCATGATAGTCCTTATAGTGCACCCTGTAAGCACAGACATAGAGAAAAAATATCTCTGAGACTATTATCATTTTCAATGTCATTTTAGGTGTGCAGTTTTTGCTTGTTTCCCTCCACTGCCCGAGAACTTAGTAGTTTTGCATATATAATTAATTTAATGACCTAAGTAGTAAATATGGGAGGACCAAAATCCTAGCCAGAAATGACTGAATTTTTCCCATTTCTGCCTGTGCAGAGTTCTAGTGTTTGCCAGATAGTGGGATTAAGCTGGCTGTGGCTTGCTGTGAACTCCCTGTTGGGGTGGCTCATGACTGCAGGGAGTTTGCTGGTCACAGTGTGTAGACCACAAACATCTCCACTGGTGATGCACACATTAGTGAAGACTTCACTCATGTTGCATGTGGAGGGAATAAAGACTCTACTTGCCTCAGGGTAGCCAGAAAATGAGTCAAGGTTACTGCTCGGCTCACCGCTCCTGCCATGCGCCCACAGCTGACCCTGAATTCAGTGGCACAGCCAGCTGAGACAGACAACCCTCAAGGCACTGCAAGGGCTGGGGGCTCCCTGGGGGCCCTGAGGGCCCTCTGGGCAGCCAAGGCCTATCCCACCACCCCAGCCAGGAGCAGGGCAGCCAAGGGGGCAGCCGAGGCAGCCCTAGGCATCAGGCACCTCCCTGGGGACAGGCCAAGGCAAGGCAGAGGCGTCGGCTTGTGGGTGGGCCCCAGCTTGGCAGGGCCCATGGCTGGGCAGGGCCAGGCTGTGGGGAGCTGGAGACCTGGCCCTGCTGTGGCGTTGCTGGGGCAGGGGCTGATGCCCCCAGGTGTTGACATGGTGTCCTGGGCTGTGGGTGGGTGGGGGAGCCCCGGGGGGCTGGGCAGGGACAGTAAGGCCTGGTGGTGCCCTGGGGGCCTAGCAGTAATACCCTTCCACCTGCTGCATCACCCATAAAAGAAAAAAATGCTGTAAATAAAGTAATGACATTACAGGAGATCGCACACACAAAGCCCAGTATCTAAACTGGAATTAACCTGCTGGGTTATGGTTTCCAGACTATATCACTCATTATCTATCAGTAGCTGAGATACAGCTACTGTTCAGCATGAACAGAGTGAGTGAAATCTTTGCCTTTGAGAGGTTAAACACCAATGTCATTGGGCTGCAGGGTGTAAAAAGTCTCTTATGGGATAGGAAGAAGGATATCCTTGCTTTCATTTACCTTACAAAGGTAAAAGGGACTAACTTCTGTTTGCAACATTCTCTGAAACCCCCAGCTGAAAAATGTTAACAGCAGTATATTATTCTTTCCACTTTTATATAATTTCCACTTTTTTTCACAGTTTTTCCCAATTTCTGTCTGTGTTCTAGGCCTGAGCCAATTCTAGGCAGAGAAACCCTGCAGATGGTCACTTTCAAACTGTTAGCAAAAAAAGACCTTGAAAATATTTGGAAGATAATGGGAATACACCAAGATAACCACAGGCTTCTTCAGAAACACAGCAGGTACTTCTGTTAGTAGAAGTCTGTTTAAATCCATAGCAAAATTCCTGTTTGTTTTGATAGATGTTAGATAGGCAGTCTATTAGAGAAGTATAATTACTCCTATTACAATCAATATTTATATTTTTGTCAACAGACCATTCATTGAAAGGGTGATATCATGAACCAAGCTGTGAGAAGAGATGATTTTGTTGATTTGGTCACACACAAAAAAATTAGGGAAAATAATCTAGGGAAAAAAAAAGATTTTTTTTTCCTCTCTCTAACAATGGAAGTTAATTGGAAAAATGTTTCTCTGTTTAATACTTTAACTTTCTGAAAATAAATTTAGTTAAATAAATATTTAGTAATGGAAAATTTAAGTATTTGTTTTTGAAAAATGTAAAAATTAAATATTTGAACTTTTAAAGCTTTTCTCCTGTTTTTTCTCATTCAGCAGACATCTCATTCACTATCAGTCTGAAACTGAATTTTTCTGTGAGTACACATTCAAAAATGTTGCCTCATCCCAGGCACAATGAACAAAGAGAGCACTACTTTCCCATCCCACTAAAAAGTAGGGTGAAGTCCAATACAAATTGTGTTATCTAAGAAGCAGTTTCCCACTAAAGATGAGTAATCATGTCATCTGTACAAAGGGGACTATTTTGAACTGTTCTCATAAAGCTGTGGTGGTGTTAGTAAAGCTGTGTGATACTTTCTAAAGGTGGCACCCTAAAGCAGCAGCATCTAGTTCTAATGCACAGCATTTATTAAAATTGTCTTGTCTGTCTCATGGATCTCTGTGAAGGGAAATTTTTTTTTAGCCAGTCAATATATTTTTCAGTCAGTCATGTATAAACTCCGTGTCTCCTCTTCCACATCTTTTTCCAAAAGAAACAATCCCACTGTATCAACTGGCACAGATTAATGGCCCACCTGAGTCTCCCTAAAACAGAAGATAGAAATAACTATCAGTGTATGTTCGTTGCTCTCCAGAGGAGCATGCAGTGCAGCCTGCAGTGCATAAGCATGTTTGGAAATGTTGCTTCTAACCTGTTCAAACCTATGAAATGGATCAGTTGGCATACATCACTTCATGGGAGTTGGGTGAGGTATAAGCAGAGGTTGCTTGTAAAGCCTGAGGGAGCCTCTGATGTAAATGTTGTAGACCAACACAATGCTATCATAATTCTATTTCCAAAGGTATGTTTTTATTGTTGCTATAAATTGATTCTCACTTCTTTAAGCAATTGGCCCTTCTGGATTCAGCACAGAAGACATCAAAAGCAAGATCCAAACAGCAGTACTTCTGAGTGTACAGCTAATTCTGTACTATTCAGATGTTGACATCTGGAAAAGATCAGATGATTCAGACCCTAAAAGTTCTTCTCTGTCTCCGATAACTACAAGTGGTGCCTAAGGAGAACACTTTATCTGAAGAAATGCACCTGAAGTTAACTGAGATAATCCCAGATTCAAATTCCCATACTCTAGATCTTGTTGTGTACATTGACATAAACTACTCAAAGTTTTAACACTTCTTTTTCACAAGAATAAAGTCTCTTACAAATGTGGTTAAGATTGCTGTGAACCTGAAGTGTCTAGTGCTACTTTGTTCCCAGTGAAAAGGGAAACATTGTTAAAAGCACATCCCCATCTCCTTGTAACTTTGCTTCTTACCTTGCAATCATCTCTGAAAATTTATTTTGCCCTCCAGCACACAACATGTTGTTGGTTATTTTTGTGTATTTTCTATATTTGCTCTTGCAGATTTTTCCATCAACAATTTTAATAGTTGTTTCCTGAAGATATATATGTTGATGGCTTTCCTGAAGATGTGACTTCCCAGCCTGGCCACCTTGCACTTTATGCCAGGTTTGATATCTTCACAAGAGTCAGGCAGAGGCAAAAGTTGTGCATATTTATTCAGCTTTGCTATACTGTTCAGCTGGAAAAAAGAAGGAAAAAAATGCTTTCTCATGCAGAAAGGAAGGAAAGTATAATCACTAGTTTCAATTGGCATTTAGTCTATTTTTATCAATATTTTCTCTCTTAATAAATCACTTTTCAATATTTAGGAACTGATTCTGAGCTTAATTGCACCTTTGCAAATCCAAAAGAATTTCCCTGGTGTCTGTATAGCAATTTCCTATCTACGGCAGCAGTAGTGTGTTCAAGCTCAACTTCCCATTGATTACAGTAGGAAATTAAAAACCTACACAGGAGTTAGGCTGTTGATCTATGTCCTATTCGAGAACCTAACTTGCCACTGAACTGTGTTGAAATCAGACTCTGGTTCTTGACTGACACAGAAAAGTCCCAAAACACGGTGCAATGTACCAAGTAACAAAGATGAAAACAAAAGCTATAAAAATTAGACATGACAGCAGCAACATAAATTGGGAAAAATGAGGTCTTGAACTCTCCAGACTGCCAAGTGTTTGCTCTGAGGGATTCAAAAGGGCTTAAATGATACAAACTGTCTGTGTTTTGTCAGCCTTTACCTGACAGATTCATCCTTCAGCAGAGGCCAATTTAAGCCTGTAAATGAAAACATAGCAAAACACTAACACATATCCTCAACACACTTCATAAGGGCTCACAGCTACTGAACAGACATTTTCTGTTTTACACATGATCACTGCACCATGATTCATTTCACAGGTGGTTATATGTGTTGCTGAATGGTTGTCAGTTAAATGATTCTTCCTTTATACCTTTTAAAAAAGGCACTACAACAAATCACATGTTTATAAAAAAATCCTTATGGTTTATTATCACCAGTGCTGGGGGGAATTTCCAAAGATGGAAAGTTTATCCCAAGTCATTTAGGACTCTACTAGTGCAGAACTGTAGAGATAGGCGGTGAGCCCTGGTGCTAACACTATCCCTGTTCCTGTGTCAGATTCAAAGGATTTTATGGTATCCATGTCATTCTGGAACAGAGTTGTAACTTTCAGCTCTAGACGTACTACTTCCTAGTGATCCATTTTGGTATTGTGTTCATACTCGCCAAATAACCTGGTGCTCCTGATAAGCTGGTGGTGGCCACCAGGAGAAGCCAGTGAAATTAATGCCTGCCTTCCCTTGCAATGAAGCAGATGGAGAATGATCATTAACATCTGGGGGAAGGAGCTGCTGACACTTGAACAGTGATGAGTCACTGGGGGCACAGATGTCTGTAAATGCTCCAGCTAGTTTCAGAAAGGGACATTGCTAGTTTCCTCCCTGTGTCATTATCATACCAAACTGGTGATAACATCTAAATACTAGAAATCAGGTTCAAGTCATCACTTCCTTTTCCATATAATTCCACCAATTATTTCATAAGTGTGGTAAATATACATGATATAACATATAAACAGGCTATAGAAGATTTGTTTTTCAGATGGTAGGCATAGATTTATCTTAATTGCCTGAAAAACATCTAGGAACATTTACTAAAGTTTTATTCTGTGTCTTCCAAATAGGTTTTTCTTGAAAATAGATCAGGTAAACATAGGATGATACATGCCAAACCTCTTTTCACTAGACATGGCACCTCATATATATCTGTAGTAGTGTGAGTTTAAGCATGTTTCTATGAAATACAGGATTTTGGCTCACAAGCGCTCATCCTGATCATAGAATCATAGACTCATAGAATCATTAAGGCTGGAAAAGACCTTTAAGATCATCAAGTCCAACCGTCAACCCAACAGCACCATGCCCACTAAACCATGTCCTGAAGTGCCACGTTTTTTGAACACCTCCAGTGATGGTGACTCCACCACCTCCCTGGGCAGCCTGTTCCAATGCTTGACCACTCTCTCGCCGTAAAGAAATTTTTCCTAATATCCAATCTAAACCTCCCCTGGCGCATCTTGAGGCCATTTCATCTTGTCCTATCGCTAGTTACTTGGCAGAAGAGATCAACACCCACCTCACTACAACCTCCTTTCAGGTAGTTGTAGAGAGTAATAAGGTCTCCCCCTCAGTCTCCTCTTCTCCAGACTAAACAATCCCAGTTCCCTCAGCCGCTCCTCATAAGACTTGTGCTCCAGATCCCTCACCAGCTTCGTTGCCCTTCTCTGGACATGCTCGAGCACCTCAACGTCCTTCTTGTAGTGAGGGGCCCAAAAGTGAACACAGTATTCAAGGTGCGGCCTCACCAGTGCCGAGGACAGGGGCACGATCACTTCCCTACTCCTGCTGGCCACACTATTTCTGATACAGGCCAGGATGCTGTTGGCCTTCTTGGCCACCTGGGCACACCGCCGGCTCATGTTCAGCCGGCTGTCAACCAGCACCCCCAGGTCCTTTTCTGCTGGGCAGCTCTCCAACCACTCCTCCCCAAGCCTGTAGCGTTGCATGGGGTTGTTGTGACCCAAGTGCAGGACCCGGCATTTAGCCATATTAAAACTCATGCAACTGACCTCAGCCCATCGAATCCAGCCTGTCCAGATCCCTCTGCAGAGCCTTCCTACCCTTGAGCAGATCAACACTCCCACCCAACTTGGTGTCATCTGAAAACTTACTGAGGGAGCACTCGATCCCCTCATCCAGATCATCTATAAAGATATTGAACAAGACCGGCCCCAAAACTGAGCCCTGGGAAGCACCACTTGTGACCGGCCACCAACTGGATTTAACTCCATTCACCAGAACTCTCTGGGCTCGGCCATCCAGCCAGTTCTTTACCCAGCAAAGAGTACACCTGTCTAAGCCATGAGCCGCCAGTTTCTCCAGGAGAATGCTGTGGGAGATGCTGTCAAAGGCTTTACTGAAGTCCAGATAGACAACATCCACAGCCTTTCCCTCATCCACTAGGCGGGTCACCTGGTCATAGAAGGAGGTCAGGTTGGTCAAGCAGGACCTGCCTTTCATGAACCCATGCTGTCTGGACCTGATCCCCTGGTTGTCATGCACATGCCTTGTGAGTGCCCTCAAGGTGAACCTCTCCATAATCTTGCCCGGTACCGAGGTCAGGCTGACAGGGAGGTGGTGGAGTCACTATCACTAGAAGTATTCAAAAAATGTGTAGACGTGGCACTTCAGGACATGGTTTAGTGGGCATGGTGCTGTTGGGTTGACGGTTGGACTTGATGATCTTAAAGTTCTTTTCCAACCTTAATGACTCTATGATTCTATGATTGGCAAGCCTCCAGTCGTCTGGGACCTCCCCTGTTAACCAGGACTGCTGATGTGCATAGGCCAGACAGGAAACAGCTTCAGTATGGTAAGACTGTCTATTAAAATGTCATAAAATCAGACTTTGGCAACTATTTGTAAGTGATAAATGAAAGAATGGAACCTGTGACACCTGATGATATTGTGTTTAAGAGAACATTGGGAAAAAAGAAAGCCAGCACTAGAAATTGCTGATAGTTACAAGGGATGTGCAGGTAGTAAGGAGAAAAAATGAAAGAAAATTAAAATCTCAGTGTGGTTTGCAGTGCATGGAGCTGTCACCATGTGTCGTGGTTTAACCCCAGCCAGCAACTGAGCACACAGCCACTCGCTCACTCCCCCCATGGCAGGATGGGGGAGAGAATCAGAAGAGTAAAAGTGAGAAAAGTGGGTTGAGATAAAGACAGTTTAATAGTTTTTTTCAAGCCACACACACAAGCAAAGCAAAACAAGGAATTCATTCACTACTTCCCATCGGCAAGCAGGTGTTCAGCCATCTCCAGGAAAGGAAGGCTCCATCATATGTAACGGTTACTTAGGAAGACAAAACGCCATAATTCCAAACGTGTCCCCCTGTCCTTCTTCTTCCCCCCTAGCTTTATATACTGAGCATGACATCATATGGTATGGAATATCTCTTTGGCCAGCCTGGGTCAGCTGTCCCGGCCATGTTCCCTCCCAGCTTCCTGTGCACCCCCTGCCTTCTCACTGGCAGGCCAGCATGAGAAGCTGAACAGTCTTTAACTGCTTAGCAACAACTCAAAACATCAGTATGTTATCAACATTATTTTTATCCCAAATCCAAAACATAGCCTCATACTAGCTTCTATGAATAAAATTATCTCTATCCCAGCTGAAACCAGGACAACAGGTAAAACATCAGGCTGGGCCAACTGAGATCAGACATGACATAGCCAGAATGCAGAAGCTTTCTGCAGGCTGACTGTAGTGGGGCTCAAGTCTTTAGGAAACCTTTCAGGCTGTGTGGTAGTGACACTTCACTGAATGTACCTAGCTAGTTAATAGAATATTTGATAATCCAATTTATTTAATATTCCAAATTATTTAATATTGATGGAAGTTATTGCTATTATTTGGTTATATATTTGGAATGAGGAACTGTGCCTTTACAAAGTTCTGATAAGATTTATTCAGTTTTCAGGACCCAATTCTGCTGCCTGAAACTAGGCATTTAGTGACATTTGAGATACCCTGGGTTTCTCAGACATGGGCACAGGGCTTGCAAATCTGACATAGCATTTACAGAAGACCCATGGCCTTCTGCACCAGCAGAAGCTAAAGGTCAGGCAGACCTAAGACACCTTAAAACACTTTACATGGCATTACACCCTTAGCTCCAGGCCACTAAACCACACTCAGTGCTATATGGATGCTCATCCAGTGCAAAGCTAATGAGGTAGGATCAGATGCTGAAAGGAGCAAACATCAGATTTCTTGGCCCTGAGAGACTCCTGAACAGCACAGATAACTCTAATGGGGAATGGGCTGGGATTCATGTCTCCTCACTTCAGAGATAGGAACCAGCTCATAAAGACAACTATGTGCAGGTGTCTCAGATGCCTACCTGTGAGGCAGGCACCTTTATTTCTATTTCAGCCAGTGGAGATCCAACTAACCTAGTTAGTGGAGCCGCAAGACTGATTCAGCTCACCTAAACAAGACCCTAGCAGCTGATCCACTGAATGTCTCTGCAGGATCCCTTGACTATATCGACTAGGCAGACTTCAGTAATTACCATGCAAGCTTAAACTGCAGACACTAGGGCATATGAGCTGGGGCTAGCTGATGTGATCTCTGATGGGAGAGTGCCATGAGACATCTTTATCCTCCAGGATCTGGAGGCCACCTGGCATGTCTAGAATGGAACTACATGTCTTCATGTGGGTGTGATAAATGATTTAGTCCCAAACAGGATTCCAGTTTAAGTTTACAATTTATTAAACGAATAGAGGCAAGCAAACAGCGCTGGGTGCGCCGGGAGTCTCCGCTCCACCAAGACGCACACCTTCACTTCTTACAATTCCTTCCTTTATACTTCTCTAGGCTTCGTTTCTCGCTTTTCTCCGCCTTTTTCTTGGAAGATGACTCCTTCCCTAAGTGCGTCACCACTTCCCCGGTCTGCGCATGCTTCATCCTTTTTTAGGTGGTCGTCTGGTGGTCGTTGGGAGGAAGATGCTCCTCTTCGTCAGTGCACTCTACATGACCTTTCTGTTTGCACATGCGCTCTGTTATTCTACTTATATAATGCTACCTTATTTGGCTATACATCTTCTCGACATTTCTGCGGTTATCTACAACGCTGGTTTGCACTAGTATATCAGGAGCTAACATACACATATCAGGAAGCTACATAAGCTACACATATCAAGAAGTTACATAAGCTATACATATCAGGAAGTTACATAAAGATTATGGTTTCTTCTATTTAACACCACTCCCCTGTTTATGGTCATGCCCTACATACATTCTTTTATTTCAATATAAATGACATTTGCTTCAAGCATATATTCACTAGATTTTCTTTACACGAATCACTCATTCCTCACAATCCCCCGTTTTCTTTTTCACCACTGTGATTCGTGTAAAATTTATTTAAAGTTTGTTTGATGGGTATTAACTCGGGTTCCTCTATATGTTTTACCAACATTAAAACATGTTTTCTCTCACTCTGTGTTGGTTCTATTGGAGTGGCTGTAAATTTCATTCCATTAATCGCAGAAGCTACAGCTTGTGAAAGACAAGGAATTAGACATGGTATTATTAACATACCTCCAAACAATCCTAACAAAACGACAATGATTTTTGTTACACAGTTCTCTGAAAATAAATTTTCCCACGTTGTCCATAATCTTTGGACATTTATTCAATTCCATGTTTGGACTGGTACATGGGCTATCTTCTTCATTTCTCTTACTAATTCATTGATAGCTTTTCCTTCATCATCTATCTCCAAACAACAATTTGTGAGATTAAATTTTCCACAGACTCGTCCTTCCTGTGCTAGTAAATAGTCTAGCGCGAGTCTATTTTGATATAGGGCTGTACGCATTTTAGTATTTTGTTTAGCCACCAACCCTAAAGCATCACCCGTTTTATTTACAATTATTTCCACTACAGCTTGTAACCTAATTATTCTATTCAACATATAAATGGGGGTCCTATATCCCCAGCACCCATCTTCTGCCCATGTCGCTGGGTCATAATATGCTATTATTCTTTCAGGTGGCCACTCATTATCTTTCCACTTTCCTATTTGTAGCTCTCTTTTTTCCCTTCGGTTGTGAGTTTCTAATGCGTCTGTATATACCGGTACCCCTAGGCGTTCCCCTCGGTTTATAGGTAATAAGAAAAAGCTTGGCCGTATAGTTCCTAACACGCACGCTCCGGTCCAATTTTTGGTAATCGAGTATATGCAAATTTTCCACAGATCCAATATTGCCCTTCTGGACTTGACCACCCTTTATCAATAGTGGTTCCGTTGGTCCAATTCGCATGATTTTTACTTATTTCTTGGGCAGTGCCCCATTTATCCCACTTTTGGTAAGTACTATTCCAGTTATATCCCCCTTCACATACTAAATATCCGACTGGTTTACTCCCGCCGTCATTTTGCCAACAGCTTCTTCCTATTATGCTGGTTTGTAATATCCATTGTTGTTTCCTGACCTGAGCTGATATATTCCAAACATTAGGGTCTGATATGTTGCTCTCTTGGGCCTCCCAGGGCCAATTCTCTCCTTGATTAGTTCCACCACATACATAACAATTAGTTACATTTAGTGACTTAGCAATGTTCTCAGCACGATTTACAAATAGATTTTTAGCCACTGTGGGAATTTCATATTTCATTCCTGTTTCCATTTCATGATAAAATGACTTAAATAACAGTCTATGCTGCACTGATTCTCTTTTCTTTTCTTTCATTTCAATATTAATAACTACACCTGGGTCTTCTCCAGGTCCATATATCTTAAGTCCAATTTTGGTTATTTTTTTTTTCTGTTTCCAAATTTCTAAATTTATAAGGGTTAAATTTACTAAATTACAGGTATGGGCTGTACAATTACTGTCTGTTTGTACCCTTGTGATTGAAGCTTGTAAATCCCCACATTGGCTGTCATATCCCCAGCTTGCAGTATCCTAACATACACAAGACCATCCCCTTCTTCCACATAGGTGTGCTGACTGATATCTCACCGTTTGACTAGGTACATAATCAGGATTTATCTGACATTGACGTCCACCTCCACCTGGGCAAATATATTTTGGTTGATTACTATAGTACCGTCTCCACTCTACACTCCCACAATTAATATCCAGATCATCATCTATAATATCGCATGCATCAAAAATTACCGATACTGATGTGCTCAAATTGGCTATAACCTTACTTATTCCAATTAATCTTCCTACTTCCGAATTTTTTTTCATTTCTACCCACTACTGATAAGGAAGTTCCTTTGGATCATAACAAACAGTATCATTTTCCACCGAGCATTTCTTATATTGTGTTCCATTGTATATACAACTCCCGTTCTGTTTCCCTTTGCACTCGTAATAGGTGTGGTATATTAATGTTTTATTACTTACTCGTCCGTGCCGGGTGGTTCTTATGCACTCGGTGCAATTTTGATTACCTGTCACCAGGCTGGTGAGTCCGAGTAAAATCAGGAGAGGTCCGGTAAGGGATCTCATGGTTGGAGGCATCAGCTACAAGGGGTGCTCGTCCTTGACTGGCCTTACTTGGTCGCGACTGAGAATCCCTACCCGGTCTTGCCCTCTCCCCCTTCTCAAGCGGACTTCTTTATTTCGATGACAGTAATAAATCTTACCCACCAGAAATCTCCTATAGGAGTAGTCTGTCCACACCGAATGCAGAGGAAACTTCAGCTTTGAATTTGAAAACGTCCCTGTTAGCCTCTGTGGGAAATGATATATTTGTTACACAGGTTACACCTAACCCTCAATAATCATACAACATGGTTTACATAGTGGACATAAACTTAGTCCTGCTCGATAATTGCTTAATGCTATAGTCTTAATTCGTGATCATTTCTCATACGTTCATTCCCTTTTTAATGTTATTTTTGTGGTTCCAGGTTGTAAAATAACTTTCCAGTCTTTCATGGGTCCTTTTACTCGAGTCGCGTGTGTCCACCCCTTTTCCGCGGTCCGGATGGCAGTATCTGTAGTTAACAATACAACAAAGGGTCCTTCCCATGAAGGAACTAAAGTTTCTTCCTTCCAAGTTTTGATCAGTACCAGATCCCCTGGTTTGAATTGATGGATTGCAAACCCCAAAGGTAGGGTTTGTGCCATTATTCCTATATCTCTTAGTTCTTTCAACCTTTCTCCTAAAACGATAACATATTTCCGAATATTATAATCTTCCACTACGTTGTTTCCAATGGGCATCCCTTGGAGATAGGGCATGCCGTATAAAACCTCATATGGCGATAATCCAGTCTCACTGTGCGGTTTGGTCCTTATGTTAAGAAGGGTTAGCGGTAAACATTTTGTCCATGGCATCTGTGTTTCAACCATTAGCTTCGCTAGCTCTTGCTTTATTGTTTGGTTTATTCTTTCTACTACTCCCGAACTTTGAGGATGCCATGGGGTATGATATTCCCATTTAATACCTAATGATTGGCACAAGGATTTTATAATTTTAGAAGTAAAGCGAGTGCCTTGATCAGAATCAATATATTGTATTATCCCATACCTGGGGATTAGGTGTTCTAATAAAATTTTTATCACCGTCTGAGCTGTCGCTCTTGCTACAGGATAGGCTTCGACCCATCGTGTTAAATGGTCTACTATAACCAACAAATATTTCAATCTTCCTATTCTCGGCAATTCGGTAAAGTCGACTTGAATCCTTTCAAACGGTCTATAAGCTAGTTTTCTTCCTCCCATGGCCACTTGTCGAAACATGGCCTTATTTACCCTTTGACAAGTTAAACACCCTTGTGTAATTTGCCTTGCTATTTCAAAAATTCCAATACAGCCAAACTGTTTAAGGAAATGATCACTTAACACTTTTGTACCCCAATGTGTTTGCGCGTGTAAGCGTTCTAATATCTGCCTAGCGTAGGCTTTTGGCAACATCTCTCGCCCATCAGGTAATGTGCATTTCCCTTGTTCCAATCTAGCTCCTATTTTCTCTAATTTCGCTTGTTCCTCCAGCGTAAACTTTTTCTCCTTTTCCTCTTATCCTCTTCCACTAGTGTCCTCCCTTGTTTGTGTATGATTAATTTTAACAGTTTCAATCCTCAAGGCTGCTTCCTGAGCCTCCTTATCTGCTAAATTATTTCCTCTAATTCGATAATCTAATCCCTTTTGGTGTCCCCTCACATGCACCACGGCTATTTCCTTTGGTTCTCTTAACACTTTTAAAATTTTACTATCAACTCCTGATGTATTAAGTTCTTCCCTTGAGTGTTAATCAAGCCTCTTTCCTCCCAAATTTTCCAAAAGTATGGACTACTCCATATGCATATTTGGAATCTGTGAATATGGTCCCTCTTCTTCCTTTTAATAATTCCAGGGCCCTACATAGGGCATAAAGCTCACAAGCCTGAGCTGACCATGATGGACTCAGAGGTCCTGATTCCACAAGTTCTAAGTCCTTGTCAATTATTGCATATCCTGATTTTCTCTTCCCTTCTATTACTCGGGAGGATCCATCTACAAACAATTTTTCTCCTCCCTCTAATTCAATATCTCTAAGATTGAGCCTTACTTTTGTCTGGGATTCTATAACTTCTAAACAATTGTGTTATAGCGCTACTGCTTCTGAGGGTTCCCCAAACTGGAACTGAGCGGGGCTCTGGGCAGAGGTGACTCCTAATTCCAAATTAGGTGAATCTATCAAGATGGTTTCATATTTCAAAAGTCGACTATCTGTCAACCATTTCTCTGTCCTCTGTTGGAGGACATTCCTAACATTATGTGGCGTATATACCTTTAGAGGTGCACTAAAGGTAATTTTCCTAGCTTCCTCTATCAATAATGCCATAGCAACTAGGGCTTGGAGACATGCTGGCCACCCCCTGCTCACCGGATCGAATAATTTGGATAAATATCCCACCGTTTTTTTCATTCCCTTTTTAGTCTGTGGAGGTTTTAGGATTAAAATACCAGAAACCCGGTCAGGATCTAATTTCTTTTTTCCTTTGCTTAACCAATGTCCCAAATATTTTACTTCTTGCTCTATAAATTGTAATTTCGAGCAGGACACTTTTAATCCCTTTTTCTCTAAAAAATTTAACAATCTAATGGTGGCTTTTCGGGTCTCCTCTTCAGTTTCTCCTGCTACCAGTAAATCATTCACATATTGTAATAATTTTCCCTCCTCGTGTACTGTAAAACCTTGTAAGATTTTCTCTAAGGTCTGTCCAAACAAATTTGGTAACTCCGTAACCCCTTGTGGTAGCACAGTCCACCTTAATTGTTGTTTTTCGTCCTGTTTCGGGGTCTTCCCATTCAAAGGTAAAATAATCTCTGGACCCCTTATCCAAAGGACAGGCCCAAAAGGCATCTTTCAAATCTATTACACTATACCAAATATGTTTAGGAGACAGGTGACTCAATAAAGTATAAGGATTTGCCACGACAGGGAATTTGGTGATTGTTCGCCGATTCACAGCTCTCAAATCCTGTACCATCCTATATGTACCATCTGATTTCTTTACAGGGAGTATCGGGGTATTATGGGGTGACATACATGGTTCCAAAGTCCCATTTTTTTAGTAATTTATCCACAATAGGGTTTAGACCTCTCCGGCCCTCTATAGATATAGGATATTGTTTAATTCTAATTGGCCTATGAGGGTCTGTTATTTGTACCTTGACGGGTTCCATATCTAATCTCCCAACATCTCCTTCCTTATACCATACTTGGGGGTCAATTTTTTCCTCATCAAGTTGGGTTAAGGTACATAATATATAACCGATCTCCTTGGTTCTGAATAGTTAGGTTTAGTTTTAAAATCAAGTCCCTCCCTAATAGGTTATATTCTGCTTCTGGTAATAAAAGTAAATCATTTAAACAAATTTTTGTCTCTGTCTCAATCTCTACTTCTTCTAAGATGGGGACTTTGAAGGGTTCTCCTTTTGCACCTATTACTGACATCTGGGCTTTTCCTTTTCCTACCCCTTTTGGGAGTTTCTGAATCGTTGACTTTTCAGCTCCAGTATCTACTAAAAATAAAAATTCTTCTTTTTGGGAACCTACTAATAGTTTTATCAAGGGCTCTGTTGATGTTGAGGTCCCCAGAAGATATAGCCCCTGACACCCCTAATCCTCTTTGAACATTTTCTCATCCCGTTCCCGTTTACGGCAGTTTTTCTGAACATGTCCCTTTTTGTTACAGTAGTAACAGACGGGAATTGTGGGTCTGTCTTGATGAGATTGTCCCCGGGGTGGCTGTTCTGGTCTCTTATCTTTTTTCTCTCCCAGCTGAGTCTTACTCCTCTGACTTTCCCTCACTGCTGCTACAAAAATTCTTGCCTTTGCTTTTTGTTTTTCTTCGTCCCTCCTGACATAAATCTTTTGAGCTTCTCTTAGTAATTCTTCCAACCCTCTCTCTTGCCAATCCTCTATCTCCACCCAGAGGTACTTCCCGTAAAGGATACAAAGACGCTCTGGGTGCTCAGTTTGGGATCCTTCCCTTAGAGTTGAATTCGACCCCAGGGCCGTAGGGGAAGTCGTCAAATTTGGTGACGGTATTTGACGGGTAGCTGGATTATAGGGGGGAGGTAAGTGATCTAGGGGGTCCCAATCCTTCTTTTCCTTTTCCATGTGTTGCTCCTCTACGGTCTTATTTTTCCCTACTCCTGTTTTAAGATTAAAAATGCCCACACGGGCCTTTATCCATAAACTAGCATACTCGCTCTTCTCTTGGCAAAACGGTTCCTTAGAATTTACATACAGGTTTAGCGCCTGACAAACCCAATCCTCAAATGACCCAAATACAGGCCAAAAAACGTGGGGTCTCAAGGGATTCTTTGGCCATTTTACCATACAATATTTAACTAATTTCTCTTTTGTCTTCCCTTTTCCAGGGCCCTTATTATTCCAATGTTTTAACATTATTCCTAATGGACTCTCCGGAGGTATTTTTAGTAATTCGCTCCCTTTCTTCTGGTCCTGTGTTCTCGATTTTGTCTGACCCATCTAGGGATTTTTACTGTGGCAATTCTTACAGCCCTTGGTTACCAATAAGAGTGTCTTGCAAGGGGTTTAGGACCTATCACCCACCCACGAATCCCATAGGAATCGCTTCGGAACTAGGTTCCGTCTCAGTCACACCCTTACACACACAGGCAAACGAATCCCACCCAACCGAGCGGTATACACCTTAAATACTTACGACTCCGTTGTCTTCGTTCGGATCTGAACGGTATACACCTTAAATACTTACGACTCCGTCATCTTCGTTCGGATCTTCGCGCGCAGAATTACGGGCAAAATAAACTGCTGCAGCCGGTAAGGGAGCTCATAAAAAAATCAAATTCTTTGCTTGCCCCTATTCAGGTTCAGGATGGCGTTAGTCCCGACCCGACCCGATCAGGAACCACCAAATGGTGGGGCGCCCCTCCTAGTTCAAGTCAGAATTCAGGAACCAAGACCATCCCGGACGAGCCCCCAGTTGTGATAAATGATTTAGTCCCAAACAGGATTCCAATTTAAGTTTACAATTTATTAAACGAATAGAGGCAAGCAAACAGCGCTGGGTGCGCCGGGAGTCTCCGCTCCACCAAGACGCACACCTTCACTTCTTACAATTCCTTCCTTTATACTTCTCTAGGCTTCGTTTCACGCTTTTCTCCGCCTTTTTCTTGGAAGATGACTCCTTCCCTAAGTGCGTCACCACTTCCCCGGTCTGCGCATGCTTCATCCTTTTTTAGGTGGTCGTCTGGTGGTCGTTGGGAGGAAGATGCTCCTCTTCGTCAGTGCACTCTACATGACCTTTCTGTTTGCGCATGCGCTCTGTTATTCTACTTATATAATGCTACCTTATTTGGCTATACATCTTCTCGACATTTCTGCGGTTATCTACAACGCTGGTTTGCACTAGTATATCAGGAGCTAACATACACATATCAGGAAGCTACATAAGCTACACATATCAAGAAGTTACATAAGCTATACATATCAGGAAGTTACATAAAGATTATGGTTTCTTCTATTTAACACCACTCCCCTGTTTATGGTCATGCCCTACATACATTCTTTTATTTCAATAAATGACATTTGCTTCAAGCATATATTCACTAGATTTTCTTTACACGAATCACTCATTCCTCACATGGGCAACTGAATCAAGCCTAAATTTTATGTGAGCCGAGTCCCACTGTATAATTTGACACGTAGTGGCTTGCAAGGTTTCACTCCAGTACTCAGCTCTCTGCAAATGCTACAGAGAGAATGTGAAGGGAGGCAGATCTTGTCCTCACACCACAACAGATTATGCAATTTCTCACTAACAAACACCTCTGCTCTAAGCTATATTGTTGGGGAGGTTTTTTGCTTTTGTCACAGTTACAAATGTCAAATATCCTTAAGAGAAAAAACAAAACCCACATCCTTTTAATTTTTATACATATATATATTAAACAGTGAATAGAGGGGAACACCATACACCATAGGAGCTTTCCTCACTTTGTCTACCTCTGCTGCTGTCATTCTCCTGGTAATTTGTGGAGGTAAGTGCGTGCCCAATTTGATCCTTTTGAAGGTAAATGCTGGCGTACAGAATTCCAGTTAAGCCAACATGTATTAATGTAAAGAAATTAGTCACAATTATTATTGGAGTTCTTCTTATTAACTCTTTTCCACTCTCTGTATGTGTTTGATCTTTCATACAAACATAATCATTTCTGAATGGGTAGTATTAATTAAAGCTGCACAGAGGACAGGCTATTTGGAGGAGTTCAGAGTAGTTAACATAATGATTATCTGACCTTTCTCTCCAGAGGCATACACATACATTAATGTCTTGATTTTCTGTTTTTCTGAAAAAGAGGTTCATGTAATGTGACTTACACTATATAGCCCAGTTTCTAAGTGTCCACATAAGTCGCATAACTGCACAACATTTATCTAGTGGTAGATCTGGGGTTCTTACTCATAATGAAAGCTAAGAAATTAACCATAGCAGCAAACTTCAGGAAAAGAAATCTGTGCAAGAGCAACAATACTTTGTCCTTTTTTTTGTCAGCGCTCACCTCGCTGATCTAATTTTGGTCTCACTGAAACATACAGAAGTAGTGCTGCTGAGCAATTTTAAAAGTCTACCCTGAAGACCAGCACTGTGACAGATGTACATACGTGTGTGTCCGTATACTTTGTAATTACATTAACTGTTTTTTCTAAGAGACTAGAGTGTCTTACAGTATTTGTTAGCCCAGCTGTGTGTATTGTGGCTTATTTTCATTTTTAGGTTTGTGTGTGGATATCATTGGAGGAAATGAAGTAGCACCACACTTGAGACCATTTATGGCCCTAATCAAAGGAGCAAATGGAAAACATATTTGTGGAGGAGTTTTAATCAAGGAAACTGGGTGTTAACAGTTGCCCACTGTAATGTGTAAGTTCTTATTCTGATTCACAGATTGTCCTTAGTGAGTATCTGGTATCTCTGTTCAAGAAGGAAAGTTAATATCCCTGGTGGTTTTGTGCATTTAGCATGACCATGATCACTGTGTTTTAAAATTTATATTGAAAAATGTGCTTCAGTGAGTAAAAAATAATATAACACTGTATACTGAGCTTCACTGTTTCTGAAGAGGTATTTTACAAGCTTCTAGCTTCATGCAAGCACAGAATAGCAACACTGAAATAGTGAATTTTGGGGAAAAGTTTATCCCTGTTTTCTCAGTCAACCAGTGTACTAGGCCAGAGGACTGGCCAGTCTAAATAGCTGCTCAGAAAATAGAAATAAATTTGTGTCATTTTATTCTGTAAAAGATAAGCAGTTCACCACAGAAAGAGACAGCATGAAGTTATATAGGAGCAAAAATCCTCCAGATAGATAATAGGAAACACTGAGAGATCTCTGCTCTACTCGATATGTTGGTTTGTCAGCCAACCTTTCTTCTTCCTGTCTGACTCAAAATGCAAATGGCTATTTGGCCCAGCAGACTCCCAGTGAGGCAAGATGTGAGGTTTAAATCACACATCCCACCTATTGTCTTTGTGGGGAGGACTGGAGCTGCTGCTGGGCCAGACAGACCTCACACAGGCTCTGTCAACAGCCTGCCTGGGACAAGTGAATCACTGGACTCTGCAGACATGAGAGACGTATCTGTTTCTCTTGTCCCTGGCCAAACAGGGAGATATATGGGACCAACTGCAAAGAGAGCATAGGGCCCAAAAGCTGTAGTATTAATATGGTAAAGAGTGTTTCCAAATAAGATCACATTTAAGAGAAAATACAATAAATAATTAACCTAAAGATGCTCAGTCAACAGTCAGACAGCTCTTAATAGCTGAAGGAAAAGGAGCAACCACTTCCTCAGGGTTGTGTTTGCTGCAGTAAGATGCAACTGAGGGCCAACCAACACACCTGCTCAAAGAATATTCTCCCATTCAGCTGTGATGTACATTGTTCTCTGTATCGTGTCTGGCTGAGATGGAGTTAATTTTCCCCATTGCAGCCCTCATAGTGCTGTGCTGTGTATTGGTAGCTAGAAAGGTGTTAATAACACACCAGTGTGTTGGCTACTGTTGAGCAGTGCTCATGCAGCATCAAGGCTGTCTCCAACATTCCCACCATCACCACCAGCAGGCTGGGTGTGGGCAAGATCTTGGGAGGGGACATAGCCAGGACAACTGGCCAAAGGGATATTCCATACCATGTGACATGAGCTCAGCAATAAAAGCTAAGAGAAAGGAGGAGGTGGGGGGGGCATTCGTTATTATGGCATTTGTCTTCTGGAGCAACGACTATGTGTACTGAAGTCCTGCTTCCTGGGAAGTGGCTGAACATCGCCTGCTGATGGGAAGTAGAGAATAAATCTTTTGTTTTCCTTTGCTTCTGTGTGTGGCCTTTGCTTTTGCTTTATTAAACTGTCTTTACCTTGACCCACAAATTTTTTCCAGCTTATTTTCTCCCCCCCGTCCTGCTGAGGAGGGGAGTGATAGAGCAGCTTGGTGTGCACCTGGCATCCAGCCAAGGTCAACCCACCACAGTCCTTTTTGGCACCCAATGTGGGGCTCAAGACAATAGCAGTTTTGTGTTAAGCATGCTGTAGCTATAGTAGCTATTAAGTAGCAAGCTCCTGTGCGGGTCACAGTGTTTGCTGGCTGCACTGCTTATCTCTTTATTTTGCTGAGCTTGGGAACATGTTGATACAAATAATGGCTATGTATGTGCTTTGCCCTGGCATTGACGGCTGTGCTGTGCTGGGGGAGCTATGTTGTGGAGGGGATTGGGGAATACATCTTCTCCCTACCTGGGACTGATGTGGATGGTTTTATTATGCAGGCTCCTGAGGTCCTTGTTCACCCTTAATGTTTAATGCTATTAATTAACACTGTTGGCATATTATGGGGTTTGTGGAATCTGGTCTCATCCTAGTGTAAGAGAAGAGGCGATACTGAAATGTGCCCTGAGGCGGCTGGTCCCTGGGTGCCAGGGTGTGTGGAAGGATTTGGGCAGGTTCCTAGGATGGTTATCACCTCCCATAACTTGGGCCTTTACACCTGAGCAGGCAAAAAGCCCTGGCAAACTGATGTGCCACCTGATAGAAGGATGCCTTGCCTACCCCAATGAAAATCAGCAGCTTCTTAGCACTGTACTGGGGCCTGGCCTGTGCCTATTGAGCCACAGTTCAGTACTCTCAGAGGACTATGGTTGAGGCAGGGACCCAAACAACAACAACTACAGTAATTGCCCCAGTAGTGAAAAAGAAACAGTGGACAAGGAGAACAACGGGTCCATATCATCGATTAGTAAGGGAGGAGGATGAAGAGGAAAGGGTTGATCAAGAACCTGGTCCTTCAACAAGGAGATTGTTCCTGACCTCATCAGAACTTCAAGACATGCGGAAAGATTACAACCACCAGCCAGGTGAGCAGATTGCTGCCTGGCTGCTCCGATGCTGGGATAATGGGGCTGACAGTCTTGCTAGAAACCAGGGAACTGAGAGAGGAATTGGAAAGGAGGCAGCAATTTGCAGTCTCTGGAGATGGCTCCTCTCAAGTGTGAGGGCAAGATATCAATTCAAGGAAGATCTTGTGAACTCCCCAGGAAAGTGGACTACCGCAGATGAAGGCATCCAGTACCTGAGAGAATTAGCGGTGCTGGAAGTCATCTACAGCGATGTAGACGATGATGAGGTCTCCAAAGATGTGGAGGATTTCCTGTGCACATGGGCTATGTGGAGGAAGGTGATTCAAAGTGCCCCAGCGTCATATTCTAACAGCTTGGCAGCGATGTATTCCCCGGATATAGATACACCAACTGTGGAGAGAGTGTCTTCTTGGATCCAAAACTTTGAAAGAAATCTCTGTATCTCCTCATCCCTAGGGGCCAGCGCCTTGGCTGTCAGGGGCACCCCCAGAAATCAGTCCTCTCCTGCCCCGGTGTCACAATGATAGTCACAAGGTAAACACACATATACCAAAATAATAATTACAACAACAGTTAACAAAATGAAGTGTTGGTTGTGGCCCTCATGGTCAGTGCAGAGGCTGATGGCCATGCTACCCTGGCTCGCTGGAGTTGGGGTCTGCATATGCAGTTCCACACCTCCAACACAAAGTGCATGTGTGGTTTGGGCCTGGGTACTCTCATCACGGATTTTTTCCACCTTCCAGTTCTGTTGTCTCAATTCCAATACAAATTATCAATAATATTGGCTATATTCACCTCCCCCCACCCCGTGAATCTTGCAATTGCTGGTTAAGCAGATGTAAGCTAACTTACTTAACCATAATTGCGTCCGCACAGTAGCACTCACAAATACCCAGAATCCTTCCATTCCAATCCCCAGGCTATGCGGGTGGCAGCCCCTGGGTTTTGCCACCTCTCTCTCTGTCCAATGTCACTTTCGCCCGCTTCATGCGGGTTATCGGGAGACACAAGGTACATTGGAGTTCAGGTAGCCCAGCCCATAAAGAAGTATACATATTATCATCATTACAGACCCAGATCAAACCAGCTGGAGCGTCACCACAGGCAACATGACAGTCATTGTGAGGTGCAAAATCTGCACTCACTGATTTATCCCATTTTTAAGGTGATCAATTTATTACATTTTGGCAGGACCACAACGCTGACTTGTTTGATACTGAGCCAAAAGGGAATCCTGGTTCAAATGGTGTAAAACCCTGACCGTCTAACCCGAACCAATTTTTCTTTGGACAACCTTGTCCTCTAGTCCATTGTACAATAAAAAGAACTGTTGTAACTAAAAAAGAAAAAGATAGTATCCCTTGAGGACACTCCAGCTTGACATAAGACAAATCTTCTTCCCCAGTGTTCTTCTCCTTTCTTCTTCTGATCTCAGGATTCCACCTGCAAGAGATCAGATACAGCAACTCAGCTTGACTTCGAACCAGTTAAAAGGATGGAATAATCCATCTAGTATGGATTCAATGATCTTTCCCATGGGCATCAGTGGCTACTCATGCATACAGGTTTTTTGGAGCCTTCAGTACTAGAGGTACTTGTCCCACAGTGGGTAAATTCACTAAACCTGGTTGTCCTGGATAATTCAATGAATCCCCCGGGTTCTTATTCTCCCTTATTCTCCCCAGGTAAGAGGGATGGAGGATTTGGGCAAAAAGCTGTGCGTCTGGGGCAACCGTTTACTCCCCAGCATCCATTGACTTTAGTTACTGCATCAGATACTCGTCGTGCCCATCCAGGGTCATGTGGTCTCAGGGTTTAAGGAGTCCATTAGTACGTTCTACAATACCATTTGCCTGAGGGTAATATGGGGTATGGAAAATCTACTGTATCCCTTCATCTCATGCCCGCTCTTGGACCACCCTGGCAGTAAAGTGACTACCGTTGTCTGATTGGATAACTCTGGGTTTAGGAAAACAGCTAAACCACGATTTCAGACTGTTCACTGTATATTCTCCTGTTGCTCATGGGACAGCTTCAGCTTGGGTTAGTCCAGAAATTACCTCAACTCCTACCAATATGTAGGAGTTTCCTTCTGAGAGATGAAAAGGACCTATGTAGTCTACTTGCCAAGTATCCCACAGTCTCTTGTTGTCCCTTAAGTGTAGGGGTTGATCCTTAAGAGGGTTATGTTCCCCTAATCCCGTACGGCATAGGCCACATGCTGAGGTGACAGTGTTGCATAGCTCCCTGGTCACAGACCATCCCCTGCTAATTTCCTCTTTATAAAGGTCTTTACTTCCAGAATGTCCTCGTTTAACATGCAACCATTCTAACAGATGTTCCCATTTTTCCCCTTCCGCTTCTGCTGCTAATGTGGCTAAGCGGGTTAGTGAATCTACTTGATTGTTCAAAAGGCGGGAAGGGTGATCTCCTTTTTGGTGTGCAGCTACCCATCCTACTAGAACAGATTTCTGTTTAGCAATGTTTAGCATTTCTTCCCATTTTTCTTGCTGCCACACCGGTATCCGATTAACTTCCCACTGGTTTTGTTCCCAAAATGGGAGCCATTCAGTACATCCCTTGAATACAGCATATGAATCGGTATAAATGAATACTGGTTCTTTGTTTTCTGCTTCTCATTTTATCACATTCCAAACTGCTATCAACTCTCCTACCTGAGCACTTCCCTCCCCTTCTGTCACTATCCAGTTCCCTGAATCAACGTGCAGCGCTACTGCTCGGTACTTCCATACCATACTCTCTCTTTTACAGGATGCATCAGTGAACCATATATTTTTTAGTTGGGAATCAAAGGGAGGAGCAGGTTTTATAACTGAAGGAGGAGGCTCCTGATCTGGGTTGTCTGAAGACGAATCCTGTATTTGAAGCATCTTAGGTAACCCTTCCTCTATCTGGTACGTATGACAGTAGTGGTCTAACTGTGCATACCATTTCCTTACCGTTTCTCGCCGTGCAACTCCAACAGGAGGTGGGGTTCTGGCTAATATCGGTTTCAAAACCTTAAAGGGTCCTCTTAAAATAATTGACTGTTGTCGTATGATTTTGTCAGCTTCTTGCAAGGCTAGGCTAACTACAAAAAGGCCTTTCTTCCAAGCCGAGTATCGCTTCTCTGCATCTTTAAAACTGTGTGAATAAAATCCTATGGGACGAGTCGGACTGTCAGGTCCACGTTGCCACATATGTATGGATAATCCATGGATTGCAAAGCCCCACTCGATATGAAATGGATCTGTTGGGTGTATTGGCCCTAAAGTCTGATGTACTCCAGCCTCGAAAATTAACAATTTTAAAGCTTCCTCATGAACTGGGGTCCAATCCCAGGCAGCTTTTTTGTGCGTCAAATCATACAAGGGACGTGCTATGATGGAAAAATCTGGAATGTGTTTTCTCCAGAATACCAACAGGCCTAGGGCATGTTGTAACTCCTTGTTTTCAGGCATTTTTACTTGTTCAAGGGTAGTTAAAGTCTCAGGGGGAATACGTATTGTTCCTCCCCTCCACCAAATGCCTAGGAATTTCACTTCAGAAGAGGGAAGCTGTACCTTTTCTGTTGGGATTTGGAGTCCTAGATTTTCCAAATGATCAATTATTTCAGATTGAGTTTGTCCTACCACAGTGGCATCAGAGCCGCCAATCAGTATATCATCAATATACTGATATACTTTGACTCCTTCTTTGGGAGTGATTTGAGTAAGTTCCTGTGCCAGTGCACAGTGAGTGATGGTCGGTGAGTGACAGTATCTCTGGGGAAGACGGGTAAAGGTGAATTGTACACCCTCCCATGTGAAAGCAAAGGGATCTCTATCTGCTTCTTGCAAGGGAACCATAAAAAACATGTCCTTAACATCAATGGTTGCTAAAATTTGGTGAGCTTGCTCCTGTATAGTTGCAATTAGTTCAGCTATACTAGGTACAGCAGCCGTTAATGGGCCTGTATTGGTGTTCAGGTGCCGATAATCAATTTTCAATCGCCACTTCCCGTTTGATTTGTGGACTGGCCACACAGGGGAGTTATAAGGTGAGTGAGTGGGGACAATTATCCCTTGTTCCCGTAATCCACCTATTACAGGGGTAATTCACAGAATCACAGAATCACAGAATCACTAGGTTGGAAAGGACCTTCAAGATCATCAAGTGCAACCATTAATCCAGCACCACCATGTCCCCTAAACCATGTCCTGAAGCACCACATCCACACGTTTTTTGAACACTTCCAGAGATGACGACTCCACCACCTCCCTGGGCAGCCTGTTCCAATGCATGACCACTCTCTCAGTGAAGAAATTTTTCCTAATATCCAATCTAAACCTCCCCTAGTGCAACTTGAGGCCATTTCCTCTTGTCCTATCACTAGTTACTTGGGAGAAGAGACCAACACTCACCTCACCACAACCCCCTTTCAGGTAGTTGTAGAGAGCGATGAGGTCTCCTCTCAGCCTCCTCTTCTCCAGACTGAACAACCCCAGTTCCCTCAGCCACTCCTCATAAGACTTGTGCTCCAGACCCCTCACCAGCTTCGTTGCCCTTCTCTGGACACGCTCCAGCACCTCAACATCCTTCTTGTAGTGAGAGGCCCAAAAGTGAACACAGTATTCAAGGTGCGGCCTCACCAGTGCCGAGTACAGGGGCACGATCACTTCCCTACTCCTGCTGGCCACACTATTCCTGATACAGGCCAGGATGCTGTTGGCCTTCTTGGCCACCTGGGCACACTGCCGGCTCATGTTCAGCCGGCTGTCAACCAGCACCCCCAGGTCCCTTTCCACCGGGCTGCTCTCTAGCCACTCCTCCCCAAGCCTGTAGCGTTGCATGGGGTTGTTGTGGCCAAAGTGCAGGACCCTGCACTTGGCCTTATTAAACCTCATACAATTGGCCTCTGCCCATCGATCCAGCCTGTCCAGATCCCTCTGCAGAGCCCTCCTACCCTCCAGAAGATCAACACTCCCACCCAGCTTGGTGTCATCTGCAAACATACTGAGGGAGCACTCAATTCCCTCATCCAGATCATCTATAAAGATATTGAACAAGACCGGCCCCAGAACCGAGCCCTGGGGAACACCGCTTGTGACCGGCCGCCAGCCGGATTTAACATCGTTCACCAGAACTCTCTGGGCTCGGCCATCTAGCCAGTTCCTCACCCAGCGAAAAGTAAACCTGTCTAAGCCACGAGCTGCCAGCTTCTCCAGGAGAATGCTGTGGGAGACGCTGTCAAAGGCTTTACTAAAGTCCAGGTAGACAACATCCACAGCCTTTCCCTCATCCACTAGGCGGGTCACCTGGTCATAGAAGGAGATCAGGTTGGTCAAGCAGGACCTGCCTTTCATGAACCCATGCTGGCTGGGCCTGATCGCTTGGTTGTCCTGCACATGCCCTGTGAGCACTCTCAAGACCAACCGCTCCATAATCTTCCCTGGTACAGAGGTCAGGCTGACAGGCCTGTAGTTCCCAGGATCCTCCTTCCGGCCTTTCTTGTAGACGGGCGTCACATTGGCAAGCCTCCAGTCTTCTGGGACCTCCCCTGTTAACCAGGACTGCTGATAAATTCCCTCCCTTGCTCCTAATGGCAGGGCGTAGGGTTTGACATTGACTATCTTTGAAAAAGGGAGTGTGGGTGCTGATTGAAGCAGTCTCATTGAGGCTGTGGGGAGTCCGAACACCCACTCTTTTCCTACTGAATCTACCCAGGCACGACCTTTAGGTAAATCGAGCCCCATAATGTTTGTCGGTAAATCTCCCAATATCATTGTGGTCTCAACAGGCGATTTGTCTCCTGGCAACCAGCATTTAACTCGAGCTGTTCGTTGTGGTTTAGAGTTGCCGAAAACATCAGTAACCCAGATTGGTTTCTTATCTGCGACTATGCCGCTGTTATTGGCAACATCTGTCCGGAGAGCTGATATTTGGGCTCCAGCGTCTACTAAAAAAGTAACTGGAGTTTTAAAGGGCCCCAGAGGGAAAGTTATCAGCAAGTCTCCTTTGCTGTTTTCTGTGAGCCTTCTTAAGTGGACCCACCAGCCGTCCTCTGGCTCACTTAAAAAGGACGGTGCAGGGGGTTTCCCGACTCCGGGGTTTTTTAAATCAATCAAATCAGTCTCTTGGGGTGCGGACGGGGTTACCGTTCCGGGTTCTTGGGATAAGGAAGAAGGATCTTTGGGGTTTGAAGGGGATGGAATTCCTTTTATTCTGTCACAGCTTTTCACCAAACTTTCTAGGTTAGGAGTGGGTAACCTGTCCATTACTTCTCTGGGAATGCCCTTTGAAATGCCCTCTGTCTTTTACTGTCTGGTACCCGTACCAGTTTCTCAGGATGTGGGGGTCGTGATGATTTAAATTTCCTCCCACCTTTCTCGACCCTTCTTATCTCTGCCCTATGCTTTGTTTCCCCCTGGACAGTGAATCCCATATGTCTTCCATAATTAATTAGGTCTTGCGCCACTTCTCCCCAGGTCATTTCGGGGGGGTCTCCCCTTCGCCTGGGTCGGGGAGTTCGCAACCGGTCTTGTAGCTGAACAGCATACAGTTTTAAAGCATCAGGAAGTCCCCTGATTAGAGGATGAAACCTCTCAGGGTCTGCCACACACTGCATGGGGGAGGGCTGTTGTGGAAGCAACAACCAAACGGTCTGCATTAATTGGAGGCAGGCAGTTTTCTGCACGCTTTCCAAAATGTCACTCACCGTGGGTGTTCTGATAGAGAAAGGGTCCCCTCTCTCCATTGGTCTAATCCTCCTGCCCAATAAGCCACCCTCTGGGTCAAGGATCAGGGTTCCCGGCGATCATTAGTAGTTAAGAAAACCCCAGGTCCCCAATATCCTCTAGCCTCATCTTCACTCAACAGAATGCGATCTCCCCCAGTAAGGGAGACTCTCCAGACGTACTCGGTTTCAGTTTCTCGGAGACCCCTAGAGTATTTTTCCTGTATTTTGGCCAAGTCCATAGAGGAAAAGGGGATGGTACATGTAGTATGTTACTGGACATCCCCCCGACCAGTATCAACGGTTTCAGTTTTGATCAAGGTTCTCATTACCACTTCCTCATCTCTAGGATAAAAGACGTTCCTACTTTCCTCTAGTTCTTTAATTGGATATATAGCTTTCAATTCAGATGCCTGTTTTTCTCTCCTATCGCAAAACACCTGTCTGTTTTCTTGCAATTCAGACCATAGGATTCTATCTCGGTCTAGTGAATCTGACAAAATTGCGTGAAGCCGCTGAGTAGTGTTACGCTCAGCGGTGAGCTGGCTTTGCAAGTTTCTTATTTGCTCTTGCAAGGACTCAATTGTCTCTTTGTCTGCTTGGTTTTCCTCTTGAGCAGTGATTACTGCTGCCCCCATCGTCGGATCCTCAAATCGATCCCGACAACAACTGTCCAAAGTATTCGGCCTACTGTGGGTTTGTAACCAAGGTGGTAGGGAATTAAAATAAAATAGGGTTAGAAAATAGGTTTGTGAATTTGTAGCAAGTTGTAACTGTAAGAACATTATGCACCAGCAATGCTGCTCGAGAACCCACCTAACCCTTCCCATCTTGATTTAATTATCAAGGAGTTAAAAGTGTAACTTTGTGATCATGGTATTATGTTTTGTTCTAATAACAAGTAGTCAGAAAGAAGGAACACCTTGGTCAGTTCTACGGTCCGGTGGGTAGGTAATTATTCATTCTATAGTCTTGTCTTAAAACAAAGGACTGTGGGGTGAATGATTGCATATTGGACCGACAGCCCATGAAGGTCTATTTAGTGTTGCCAAGCTTAAGTGAACTTTGTAGGAAAGGTAATTCCGGCAGGGGGAGATCGCGACCACCGACTCACAGACCACCCACTCAAGAAACCCTCCGACTCAAAAGAATAAGGAAGTAAAATCTCAAGAAATTATAGTGAGCATGCGTGGTCATTTACATGTGAGGCGAGGAATATTTAACCAATCATTGTACGGAAACTTGATGAATATGTATTAATCTTGCCTATAAATGTTTGATTTTTGAACTGATAGACGAACACGATTTGGGAGGAGCTATCCCCCGTGTTCCTGGCACCATGAATAAAGAATGCCTGCCTTTTAACACTACATTGGTGTTACGAGGTTTATTCCCGATTTCGGTGACAGTTTTGGCGACCCAGATGGGACACTGCTTGTGAATCTCAACGGATCCGCGGGATCACGGGCCCTCCAGCCGGCACCGAGGGATTCTCGAGGAGAACCTCTGATCCCCGGACCGAAGAATTCTGAGCAAGTCCCCTGGAAAGGTAATAAGGCATTCTTTTAAGGATTGAAGTAACGTGGGTTCGAGTCCTACTAGCTCACTCGTAAGGCGCGGCGAAAGCTACGCAGAGTAGGGCTGAAAGGTACCTCTGGAAGGGGTGAGGGTATGAGACCCTCACGAGTAATGCCTGCCTATAAGTCGCGGTGAAAGCCTCGCAAGGTTGGGCTAGGGGCCCAGGTAAGGAGGTTGGGGGATTTCTAGCAGGGGGCTAGACGATCTGGAGGGACCCTCGAGGAGAGTAGGGGTCCCTCTGACTAGTGCCTGTGATAGTGCACAATCACAACCATTGGGAAGATGGGAACATTTCCGAGTAAAAGATCTATCCCACAGAAAACACCTTTGGGATGTATTTTGAGGCATTGGAAAGATCTGGGAGGTGATCCTCTGACTCGGAAGCAATTAATTGAATATTGCAATCATTGGTGGCCAATGTATAGGTTGGACAGTGGGGAGAAATGGCCAGAAAATGGGACATTGCAATATAACACCATCTTGCAATTAATGTTGTTTTGTAAAAAGGAAGGTAAATGGGAAGAAATGTAAATTGCTTATGTTGATTTGTTCTTTACACTACAAAATCATCCAGAACGGCAGAGACAGTGTGGAATACATCCGTATGATCCCATGGTAAAGATTGTGAAAAAGGGAAAATGTGATGAGAACTCGAAAAGGGGTTGTTCTACTTATAATACTAAAGAGAATTGTTGGAAAAATGGAACTGAGGGGGAAGATATTGAATTAATGGTTGCTCCTCACCGAAGGTGGGAAAGGGGAAGAGAGGTCCAAAATTCGGAGGATGATAGTCCTCCTACTTCTCCCAAGGAAGGGGAAGCAGGGGGATTTAGCCCAATTTCAGGAAGAACACGGGGAAGGAGGGGGGAAGTAAGACTAACTTCCCTCCAAGCCCCTCTCCGAGAAGCGGCGGGGAATGATGGTCCAGTGGTGGTGAAAGTTCCTTTTTCAGTTACTGATTTAAGATCATGGAAAGAGACTGCAGGTACCTATCGGGAGGATCCCGAAAGGGTGGCTAAGGTAAAATGCTTGAAATTGCTTGGGCTGTATATAACAATAGAGAAAAAGAAAAAGAGGTGAGGCAAGCCTGAAGGGATGGAAAGCTACTAGCAGTTTTGGCAGGGAATAACAGGATAGGCAGAGGGAGAGGACGAGGCATGAATATGGGAGAGAGAAGGAAAATAAGCCCCGATTAGCAGAAGATCAATGTGCTGTTTGCAAGAAGCGTGGGCACTGGAAAAGAGAATGTCCTAAGGCAGGAGAATTAGATCCGGCTCTCCAGGCAATTAAATTAATGACTCTGGATGAAGAACTATGAAGGGGATCAGGGGAATCAACCCTAGCTGAACCCCTGGTTACATTGAAGCTAGGGAATGAAGAAATAGAGTTTCTGGAGCTACTTACTCAGTATTGAATACATGTAAAGGGAGATTTAGTCACAAATCAGTAGATGTTGTTGGTGGGAGAGGGCAGAAGGAAAATTGGCCATTTTTAGAGCCATTAAAGTTTAAATTGGGAAAACAATGGGTAACTCACCAGTTTCTGTATATGCCTGAATGTCCACTGTCTTTGTTGGGATGAGATCTATTGAGTAAATTAGATGCACAAATAACTTTCAAAGATGGAGAAATCAAATTATTAATAACAGAATCAAAAGCCATAGAGGCAAGAGTGTTTATGTTACAGGATTCCTACAGGGAAGAACAGATTCCAGAAGAAGTGGAAAATGCAGTTATTCCTTTGGTCTGGGCAAGTGGAATTCTGGGATGATCTAAACTGGCAGAGCCGGTAAAGGTGATTTTAAAACCTGGAGCCAAACCGGTAAGACAAAAACAATATCCTATTAAGTGGGAGGCTCGAAAAGGATTAGAGAGGTTGATTACAAAATTTTTAGAATATGGACTATTGGTAGAGTGTGAATCAGAATATAACACTCCCATATTACCAGTAAGGAAATCCGGAGGCAAGGAATACCGATTGGTTCAGGATTTAAGAGTTATAAATCAGATAGTCCAAGACATACACCCAGTAGTGGCTAATCCATATATTTTACTGACTTGCTTGAAAGAGGAACATAAATGGTTTACTGTACTAGATTTAAAGGATGCCTTCTTCTACATACCTCTAGATATAGGCAGCCAAAACATATTTGCTTTTGAGTGGGAAAGTCCGGCCACAGGACGAAAGACCCAATTGACATGGACTGTACTTCCACAAGGATTCAAAAATAGCCCTACGATATTTGGGAATCAATTGGCCAAGGAATTAGAGATATGGAAGGGACAGGACCAAAAGGGAAGTGTTCTGCTATCAGTTTACTAAATTTCCTAGGCCAAGGGGGATATAGAGTCTCCAGAAATAAGGCCCAAATAGGAAAAGAAACAGTAATTTATTTGGGTTTTGAAATATCCCAAGGACAGAGACAATTGGGAAATGAAAGAAAAGAGGCTATTTGTCAAATTCCTGAACCTAGTAGCCCGAAGGAATTGCGAGCTTTTCTGGGAATGATTGGGTGGTGCCGACTTTGGATTTTGGATTATGGATTGTATGTAAAGCCACCGTATGAGGCTTTAAAGGAATCCAAGGATTGGTATCTGACTTGGACACCTCAATGTCAGAAATCACTCAAAGAACTGAAAAAGGCATTAATGATGGCACCTGCTCTGGGATTACCTGATGTGACCAAACCTTTTGAGTTGTTTGCACATGAAAGGCAACATCTGGCTCTTGGAGTGCTGACGCAATGGCTGGCATCCTGGAAACAACCAGTGAGGTACTTCCCTAAACAACTTGACAACGTGAGTAAAGGATGGCCAGGATGTTTACGTGCTGTAGCGGCAACAGTATTGCTGATCCAAGAAGCTCGAAAACTGACCATGGGTCAAAAGATGGTGGTGTACGTACCGCATATGGTAATAATTGTTCTAGAGCAAAAGGGGGGTCACTGGCTATCCCCCAGCAGAATGCTGAAGTATCAGGTTGTCCTATTGGAACAAGATGATGTGGAATTGAAAACCACACCGATTGTTAATCCAGCAATATTTTTATCAACAGAAAATTCAACAGGAAATTTAGAGCATGACTGTTTGTTAGCTGTTGAAGAAGTTTATTCCAGTAGACCAGACCTGAGAGATGAACCTCTGGAAAATCCTGATCTGGAGTTATACACAGATGGAAGCAGCTTTGTGTAAGAAGGAAAACGAATGGCTGGATATGCTGTCGTCACCACCTCCGAGGTATTGGAATCAAGGACACTACCTGTAAGTACCTCAGCACAGAAAGCAGAATTGGTGGCATTAAGGCGGGCTCTACAAATAGCAGAAGGAAAAAGGGTGAATATTTGGACTGATTCTAAATATGCATTTGGTGTGATCCATGCTCATGGAGCCCTCTGGCAAGAAAGGGGATTGCTGTCAGCCCAAGGAACATCAATAAAGTATAAAGAAGAAATTCTCCAACTCCTGGAAGATGTGCAGAGACCGAAAGAAGTGGCGGTAATGCATTGTAACACTCATCAATTTGGTCAGACGGCTCTAAATATAGGTAATCGATTGGCAGACAAAGCTGCAAAAGAGGCCGCAGAACGAGGTATCCTTGTACGAGTACCAGTAAAACAAAAAACCAGGTGATAGTAACCCCGCAAATTATGACAGAACTCGCAAAGGAAAAACATGAACAAACACGTTGGGGAGTAGATGCTATGGTTTCAAGTTTAAAAACATCTGTAGTATGTGTAGGAATGACAGGAATAGTTAAATCAATAATAGCTAAATGTCCAATCTGCCTTAAAAATAATCCCATGAACCAAAAGAGGCCACCTCTAGGAATGATAAAACAAGGAAATTCTTCAGGAGATTATTGGCAAATTGATTTCTCTGAGTTACCCAGACAGAACGAATACAGGTATTTATTAGTAGTAATTGATACATTTTCTGGATGGCCGGAGGCCTTCCCTTGCTGCACCAACAAAGCTAGAGAGGTAGTTAAAGTGTTGTTGAAGGAAATAATACCAAGATTTGGAGTGCCAATAGGAATGTCTTCTGATAGGGGACCACACTTTGTGGCAGATGTAGTTCAACAGATCAGTAAAATTTTGGGTATAAAATGGGGCTTATATACCCCTTGGAGGCCACAATCGAGTGGAAAAATTGAGAGATTGAATCAAATGTTGCAAAGACAAATAAGTAAGATTTGTCAGGAAACATCTTTGAAGTGGCCACAGGCTTTACCACTAGCTCTCTTGAGAATCAGGATCCAACCGAGATTAAGAGATGGTATAAGTCCATATGAAGTCCTGTATGGTAAACCGTACCAGACTCCTTTAATCCCAGGGGATATGAAGGTAGCTGGGGAAAATGATTTGAAAGTGTATCTAATTTCTTTAGGAAAAGTCCTTGGAGCACTTTGGAGATATATTGTGCTGACTAGGTCACTTGCCTTGGATACGCCTGTACATCAGTATCAGCCAAGTGATCTTTAAACTTGGAACTCTGAACCACTGCAGGAAAAGTGGAGGGGACCATTCCAGGTACTGTTAACAACTTATACTGCAATCAAGGTTGGAGGAGTGGAACCGGGGATACACTACACCCGAGTGAAGAAAGCCCCGGCATGGAAGGTCATCAATAGGGATTCAGAGACTGCAAAGTTGACTTTAAAACATGTTTAAGAAATTATCATTGGAAAATACGGAAAAATGGGTTTTGATTTGGAAACTGATGATGTTGGGAGCATTGTTTGGGATGATAATAGATCAATTGGAAGGGAGAGTGAAGCAGAGCAGCTAATATACATTCCAAGAACTCCTGAAGAAAATTTAATGGTAGGATTGATAAAAGAATTTGCAAATTTACAAAATGTAACCCAAATAACCGCATGTCTTCCAATTCCAAGAGCAGTAGGTGAATCAATTCCGTGGGGAATCTTAACAACAAATTTGAGCACAGTAAGCACAAGGGATGAACAATTATGTAAAGAAATAAGTAGAGGCCTCCCTGTACATGATCCCGAGGAAGCTGGACGTGTAGTCCATAATTGTGAAAATCAGACTAAGCGAGAGGCAGAGGTTGCATGGGATTCAGTGTGGTCTATGGCTATTCTATCTCAATTTCAATATATGGCTAATACTTCATGGTGTTTTGCCTGGGACGGAATAGTCTTTACAGTTTTCCCATCAGTTAATGACAGGGGAACCACATCCAGGGAAAAGGATATAGTACCCTGGTGGAATTGTAAAAAGATATGTAATTGCAGTGCAGTTGATAGAGCAGTCCAAGAAGTTCCTCCCTTAGCAGCTGCATTGAAATATGGGTGTTGGTGCAGAGGACTCAAGAACGATTTAAATTTGACTAGTGTATATAAAATTAGAAGGGGATCAATATTTAGTTGTAGAAGGTCTACAGTTCAGAGCCCGGGACGTTTAGTTTGGGCAATGAGTGATGGAACTTGGACCACCCATTTACCGATGGACGGGAACATAAAACAAATCACTTTAGGAATGCCAACATTATGTCCAATCTGGAAGAAAGCTCCCTTTAGGGGAGATTCTGAAAATTTAAAGTTAATACGGACAAAAAGATCACAAATTGATGATGATGATTGGAATGAACCCTCGACAGGAGTGAAACTTGGATGAGCCTTAGAATCCTTATTGACTCCCTTGGCAACTTACAGGAATAGGGTTTGGTTATATAAGTTGACAGGTCAAGTGGAAAGATTAGCCAATATAACAAGGAAAGGATTTAAACAACTAAATTTACAGTTACAAGCCACTTTGAAGATGACCCTACAAAATAGGATGGCTCTAGATATGCTCTTACTAAAAGAACATGGAGTTTGTGGATACCTGAGGGATAGGATAGATCATTGTTGCATACATATCCCAAGCGTTACCCAGGATGTTGAATATGATTTGGACTTATTGAGAAAAAAAGAAAAGGATACTCAGGAAATGCAACAAGACATGCAAGAAAATTGGTTTGATAAAATTTTCAGTGGATTGGGATGGAACTTGAGTTCTTGGGTGAAGTCCTTAATTGGTGCTGTGTTATTATTATTAATAATATCTTTGGGAATATTATTAATTTATCATTGTTTGAAAAAGGAATTTACAAAAAGAGCTACCATTGATCGCAGAATTACACTTGCATTGACTACAAAACACCAAAATTTAAATGGACTAACTAATAATGCTCCTACCATCATACAATAAAGTGATTGAATGTTAATGAGGAAATTAATTTGTAATGGAAGTATTGAAAAGAAATTATTTCAAAACTTCCAAAGGGGGGAAATGTAACCAAGGTGGTAGGGAATTAAAATAAAATAGGGTTAGAAAACAGGTTTGTGAATTTGTAGCAAGTTGTAACTGTAAGAACATTATGCACCAGCAATGCTGCTCGAGAACCCACCTAACCCTTCCCATCTTGATTTAATTATCAAGGAGTTAAAAGTGTAACATTGTGATCATGGTATTATGTTTTGTTCTAATAACAAGTAGCTAGAAAGAAGGAACACCTTGGTCAGTTCTACGGTCCGGTGGGTAGGTAATTATTCATTCTATAGTCTTGTCTTAAAACAAAGGACTGTGGGGTGAATGATTGCATATTGGACCGATAGCCCGTGAAGATCTATTTAGTGTTGCCAAGCTTAAGTGAACTTTGTAGGAAAGGTAATTCCGGCAGGGGGAGATCGCGACCACCGACTCAGAGACCACCCACTCAAGAAACCCTCCGACTCAAAAGATTAAGGAAGTAAAATCCCAAGAAATTATAGTGAGCATGCGTGGTCATTTACATGTGAGGCAAGGAATATTTAACCAATCATTGTATGGAAACTTGATGAATATGTATTAATCTTGCCTATAAATGTTTGATTTTTGAACTGATCGAGCGAACACGATTTAGGAGGAGCTATCCCCCGTGTTCCCGGCGCCGTGAATAAAGAATGCCTGCCTTTTAACACGACATTGGTGTTACGAGGTTTATTCCCGATTTCGGTGACACTCCTGTTGGCTCAGAAGTACCTGCGGAAATCCAGAACCAAGTATATCCAGGGGTACGGGCCTCAGAAATACCAAGAAAAGCGAAAAACGCCTCCCCAATAACGGTCAGACTTAAATCAGGGGCGCAGCCTGTAAGAATTAAGCAATATCCCCTCAGAACCGAAGATAGGGAAGGAATCCAATCAATAATCAATCGGTTTATCAAATATGGGCTACTAATAGAATGTGAATCGGAATATAACACTCCCATTTTACCTGTCAAAAAGCCAGATGGTAATTATCGAATAGTACAGGATCTCAGAGCCATTACTAGAATTGTTGAAGATCTGCATCCTGTCGTAGCAAATCCATATACATTATTAACTAAATTGACACCTGAATTAGCCTGGTTTACCGTATTGGACCTGAAAGACGCTTTCTTTTGCCTACCTTTGAGTCCAGAGAGCCAGTTGCTGTTTGCATTTGAGTGGAAAAACCCCGACTCTGGGAGAAAGACACAACTCACATGGACTGTGTTACCATAGGGGTTTAAAAATAGCCCCACTCTTTTTGGAAACCAACTAGCCAAGGACTTGGAGCAGTGGGAGCGACCACATGGAGATGGACTAATATTACAATATGTAGATGATCTATTGATAGCCACTAAAACAAAAGAACTATATATAATATGGACAGTCAGTCTGCTAAATTTCCTTGGACTTAATGGCTATCGAGTCTCTCCACAGAAAGCCCAAATGGCTCATCGGCAGGTAACTTACCTCGGATACGAGATAACTGCTGGCCAAAGGACCCTAGGAACAGCAAGAAAGGAGGCCATCTGCCAAACTCCTCGACCACAGACGGCTAAAGAACTCCGTACATTTCTAGGGATGACGGGATGGTGTCGCCTATGGATATATAACTACGGACTCTTGGTAAGGCCACTCTATGAACTGTTGAAACTTAATCCAAGAGACCTCACCTGGAATGGGGAAGCAGAGAGAGCATTCCAGCAACTGAAAAGGAAACTAATGGACGCCCCTGCCTCGGGGTTACCAGATATTACTAAGACATTCTGGCTGTTCTCCCATGAGAAGCAGGGAATAGCCCTGGGAATCCTAGCCCAAACCTTGGGACCATATAGAAGAGCAGTGGCGTATTTCTCCAAACAACTTGATGAAGTAAGTAAAGGATGGCCTAGCTGCTTAAGGGTGGTAGCAGCATTGGTGCTAAATATTCAAGAAGCACATAAATTTACATTGGGCCAAAAGATTACAGTACTGATATCTCATACTGTATCTACAGTATTAGAGGTAAAAGGGGGGCACTGGCTCTCACCACAGAGATTCCTTAAATATCAGGCTGTTCTGGTGGAACAGGATGATGTGGAAATAATGGTTACTAACATTGTCAATCCAGCAGCTTTCCTCAGTGGAACCACGGGAGAACCGATATCCCATGACTGCTTGGAAACAATTGAAACAGTCTATTCCAGCCGACCCGACCTAAAAGAGGAGCCACTGGAAGATGCTGAAGACTCCTGGTACACAGACAGAAGTAGCTTTGTTCGGCAAGGCATCAGCAAAGCAGGGTATGCGGTAACCTCTATGAATCAGGTAATAGAATCCAAAGCCCTTGCCCCAAATACCTCGACACAAAAGGCAGAAATAATAGCCTTAACCAGGGCGTTGGAGCTAGCCAAGGGCAAGAAGGTTAATATCTGGACGGACTCCAAATACACTTTTGGGGTAGTCCATGCCCATGGAGCCATATGGAAAGAAAGGGGACTACTGTCCACCCAAGGAAACGACCACCGGAGACCGATCATTGATACATAAACTGCTGACGCAAACCTTTTGAACTACTCTGCTTCACTTCATATGTATGTTTTGTATTGGGTAATCATATGAATATGTATGCTTTTGTGTAATAAATATTTGCCTGCTCGCCGAAACGATGTGCAAGTTAGGAGGAGCGACCGCCCCCTTGCACCCGGTGCCGTAATAAACATGCCTGCTTTATAACTCTTTTGAGTTGTGAAGTTTGTTTCTGCACGTCAGTTTAGTCTCTGTGAGCAGTTAACAAGGTGCAACCTTGAGGGAAGGAACAAGAGAATCACAAAAGAAACACAACTACTGAACCATGAGTGAATTACACTAATTAACATATAATTAACATATAATTGGCATAATAGAAACCTGCCCCTGGGCAGGGAAAGCCCCCTCCTCACAAAAGCCCCTTCCTCACTGAGCTTGCCTAGGAAAAAAGAAGGACACTGTGACTTTAAGTGGAGATGAGGCTTGTGAGAACCAATGGGAACAAGGGGAACCGAGCCAACTTTTAAAAAATACTGATAACTGTTGCTCAAAGTGTATAAATATTTTCCATGTGTTAACCGAGGTGTGCTAGCTTTGTGGGCCTACCACCTAGCACCCAATTCTGCGCAAATTTGGAATAAAAGCAAATATCTCGGCCCTGTGTGGTTTTCGTCTCTCTGCACACTGGGTGGAAGAACCCATATTTGGGACAACAATGTCAGACCCTTCAGAGCCAACTTCGAGCAAATAGCTTAATTAAAAGCCTTTATTCCAAGGACTCCCTCTGTGTGTTTGCGTATTTGTGGATTAGCAGTTAATACAGTAAGAGGCTTTATTATAACTAAATTGATTTCTTCTTTTTTTTTTTCTCCCTTCTTTCTTCTGTATTTTTTTTCCCCTTCCCACTCACCAGACTGTCCTCCCTCGTTGCAGGGTTTCCTGTGGGGACTGTAACCTTCACTGCCCGATGGTGCTGGAAAGGGTGTGATGGGGAAGCAATCATAGCAAGCACCTAGCTGGGGAGATCTGGGGGACTAATGATGCTGAAGGCATCTTTTTTCGGGAAGGACAGGTAAGTGAGCATTGGCTGTGACTATTTTATGGGAGAGAAGAGATCCCTGATGCATATGGGTTGTTCCTGTGCACAGCGGGCACAGGTGGGGCGCACAGCTCCAGCCATCTGCATCCAAGGACACCCCAATTCCCAAGGCAATAAGGCCACAGGTCCCCAGAGGGAAACCCCAGCTCCAGCCCCACCTGCAGACCCCTGAGGATTGCTTGCAGGGTCTGTGCAATCCCACAATCTTTCTCTTTCCAGTATAATTCAACTTCCCTATATTATTATTAAATTGTTACCAGCCCGTAGCACGTTGGCCCTGTGCTCTGCATGCTTAACTCAAAAGCTATGACTGCAACAGATCCATGAGGAACAAAGACCAAGGAAGATCAGACTTTGCTAGCTGATTGCCCAGCATCCCCAGACCACTCCGAAAGCTCACAGTGTCCACAGCTTCTCACTGTGATTAGCTAAAAAAATAGGCTGGTAAATGCAGTCGCACAAGTTGGGACGTAAGCATTACTCTGGGCTTCCCAGGATGGGCACAGACCTGTGCTGCACTTTTCTTCCTTTTTATTCCTTCTTCCTTCCTTCTTTACTGCCTGTCTGCCTTCTCCTTCCTGCCTTCCCTCCTTCTCTCTTTCCTCCCTTCCCTCCTCTCTTTCCTCCCTTCCCTCTCTCCCTCCCTCTCTCTTGCCCTGTGCTGCATGTCCCTGCCATGAGTGCGCCCTCTCCCCTTCCCATCCTGGGGCAGTGGGAGCCAAAGCCATAATTAAACTTGTCTGGGAGGAATGTGAATCAAAAGGCTGTTGAGAAGAGAAGAGGAGAGGAGAGGAGAGGAGAGGAGAGGAGAGGAGAGGAGAGGAGAGGAGAGAGAAAAGAGAGAAAAGAGAGAAAAGAGAGAAAAGAAGGGTACCTGTGGGATTACGTGAGCCAGAAAAATGCAAAGACGGCTTCCAGCTGCCCATAAAATAGATGCCATCTCCTTTCCCATTGGCAGGGTTTGTCTGGGCACAAAAAGGCTGGGAAGAGGATTTTTACAGGAGTTAGTTATAGCCTGGATCAATAGCGGTGTGTCTGTCGGTGGGTTTCTGCCTCTCGGCGTGTGCTGAGGCTGAGCTGAACAAGGGGTACCAGCCACAGGGGGTGCCACCACGCTGGGTTTGGGATGGCACCAGCAAACCTGGATACAGCCCTGGGCCCTGGCCAGCCCTTCCTGCAGGTATGGGAGTGGTGTTAAAAGAGGAGAAATCAGAAGAAAAAAGGATGGGAAGGAGCAGCGACGGGTGGCTGCTCAATTCCCCAGCAGCTTCGCTTTGGGCAATGTCACCATGCACCTGCATGGGGACAAGCAAAGGGCTGGCCCAGCCCAAGAGCCATCAAGTCAGGACCACTTCTGGGATATCCGTTGTCCCCATCCCCAGCACCACCGCATCTTCGCTCCTGGCCTGACTGCTCTTCCTCTCTTCCCAGGTTTGATGGAGGCGTCTGAAAAGCCTTTCCCCCCATTTGTTACTGGGAGCTGGCACAAAGATTCATCTCTTTGTGAACAAAATAAATTTACAATCGTCACCAAACTCCAAGCAAAGCTCAGAAGTTGGCACTTCAAGGAGCACATTCATTAAATAAAAGGGAAGAAGAAAAATGTGGTGGGGGGGGAGATTACCTTGCTGAATTAATCAGGCTTCACTGTAATGTTCAGCCTTGGATTTTATTTCCTGTGATAAGCCCATTAATACAGGTGTCTATAGCAGGGGCTTTTAGCAGCAGGCACCATTAGTGTAATGAGGAAGGACTAATAGAGTTTTATTGGAAGTTTTATTCTGACATCACAGCCTTTTAAAACAGCTGTCTCAATAGGCATTATTATTCTGATTAACATTTAGACAGCACAAATCATAGTGATGCCCTTGGTGTCTTGCAGATTTTATGATAATTGTTCCAAGTCCCTGATGCATTGGCTAGTCCTCGGGGAGAGAAATCTTAGACCCCGGCAAAGGCTGGGGGTCATTTCTTTTCTCCCGTGCCAATGTATCGGCTGCTTCTGAGGGGGTTTGCTGTGCTGTGATGGAGTGGGGTCCTGCTGTTACCAAAATGCAGCAGAAGCAGCTGGAATTGGCCAGTTGCTTTTAAAGCAGCTCTGGTCCCTGGGGGGATTTGAAAGCCGTGTGGAAAGGGTTAAAAAGCAAGCTGGCATCCTGGGCACCCATCCTGGCTTTGCTCGCACCCTGTTTCTCACCCATGTGAGAATTAATTTTTTTATTTTTAAAATTAAAAATAAATTTAATTTATGTTTTTATTGTGTGAATTAAATATTGCACTGTCAGTTTGGGTGCACAAACCCAACAGTTTGCTGGGCAGTACCGTTTCAGGGCAGGAGCCAGCCCCAGGGCTGGAAAGGGTTTTCCTTTCGTCCACAAGACCCACGTGGGGTGGGATGGAGCCAGGTCTAAGCCGGAGGCACCATGGGGGTTTCACACCAGTCTTCATGCAGCCCGGGAGCATCTGCAGGGCTGGCACAGGGGACTCCCACTGCCTGTTCAGACGAGGTGGATGGGGTCTGGCCTCTGTGGTATTAATCCTGTTTGAGCCATGGGGAAATTGAGGCCCAAGGAAGGGCAGCAACTTGCCCACAGGGACAACATAAGCAGCCCAGGAGTCCTGCCTCCCTACCCAAGCACGTAACCAGGAGGGAGCAGATGAGCTGCCATGAGTTATAGACAATTGCAAGCAAAATAAGCAAGGGATCAAATGCCAGAAGCAAACAGGCTGCAAATGCACTTCCAGCTTTTATTTGTCAAGTTTTGTTTCACGGGGGTTATTTATGAAGACATTTTATTGCAAGTGAGCGTGGCAGCATGCATGTGGATCAGCAGCTGGCTTGTCCCAGCTCTGGCTGTACCCTGCAGGGCTTAAACCACCTGCACTGAAGCAGGTGGTTTGGCTTGAAGATGAACAAGGGAGCCTGAGGGCATCGAGCAGGCTGGAGACCTGCTAATTAGTTCCTCATTAGCATCTAATTAGCATTTCACCACCTCCTCCACTCTCAAGAGCTCTGCTTCTGCCAGGAGTCACCTTGTGCCTAGGCAAACCCTGGGGGGTGACTTTCCACCTTGGCTCCATTCCAGCAGGGTGATGTCTCCCAGGGCCCCCTTACTGACTCCTCAGCATTGCTGAATGTAATTAATAATTTATGGCTTCCTTCTCTGGAACATCAGGACAAAGGGGGATCCCTCCATCCCAGTGGCCATGGGCAGGCTCACAGTTTGTGAGCTCTCACAGCTGGCTCCAGCAGCAGGGGGTGCCAGGCACAGCTGAGGTGCCCAATCTCTGCTGTGCCAGGAGCCAGCTGGATAGGCCCCTGACCCCAGGATGGGAGAGAGGCTCAAAACCACATGCGATGGCAGGTCCCCATTGCTGAGAGCCGAGAGCCAAGGTGCCTCCCCCAACTCTGGGCATGCAGGAAATCTGGGGGGAGATGGGGGACTCTACTGCTTAGCGACTACATGGATGCTGCAGTGTGATGGTATTTAATTACTTGCATGTCTCAGATTATTAATAATTTAAATTCCAGCCCTGGGGCTGCCTCCTAGAGCCCATGCAGAGCCCACAGCTCTCTGCTGCTGGTGGGCAGCATCCAGACACCCCATTGAGTCCATCTGGGACCAGCAGCCCTCCCACAACACATGGTCCTCAAAAGCTCTGAAAAATCCCTTGCAGGGAAGTCCCAGTGACCATCAGCAGAGGAAAAAACACCAGCTGGCTGAGGCATGGGCAAGTCACCTCTGAAATTGCTCCCCACTGGTCTCAGCCCTTTGGAAAGTCCCTGCCAAGGCAGCTTCTGAGCCCGAAGGCAATGCTCCAGGCAGCCCAGGACAAGCTGGGTACTATTTGCTGCCCCAGAGGTTGCTCACATGCTCCTGTGTGTCTGCCTAAGCCAAGATGTAAAAGGGGTTTGGGTTTTGTTTTTCATACTCCTGGCATAGCAGATTTCCCTGCAGCATGGAGCTGCCTGCTGCAGGGCATGAGGGTATTTAGCATCTGCCTAAAATGTTTAATTGTTTTTGTGTTAAGCACCTGATGGTCTATTTTAGACAGAAACAGAAGGGATTTGGCCTTCCTTCCCCTCCTTCCTTCCTCCTTCCCTTTCTTCCTTCTTTTCATCCATCCTTCCTTCCTTCCTCCCTTCCTTGATTCTGTCCTGGTTTTGGCTGGGATAGAGTCAATTTTCTTCCTAATAGTTGGTATAGTGCTGTGTTTTGGATTTAGTATGAGAATGTTGATAACACACTGATGGTTTTAGTTGTTGCTTAGTAGTTGTAGTGCTTATGCTAAGTCAAGGAATTATCAGCTTCCCATGCTCTGCCAGCGGGGAGGTGCACAAGAAGCTGCGAAGGGGCACAGCCAGGACAGCTGACCCAAAGTGGCCAAAGAGATATTCCCTACCATATAACATCATGCTCAGTATATAAACTGGAGTTGCCTGGGGGGCAGGAATCACTGCTCAGGGATGGGCTATCAATCACTGGCTGGTGAGCAATTGTTGCATTGTGCAACACTTGTTTTTGTATATTCCTTTATCAGTGTGGTGGGTTGACCCTGCCTGGAGGCCAGGTGCCTACTAAAGCCACTCTATCACTCCCCTCCTCAGCTGAACAGGGGAGAGAAAATGTAATGAAAAGCTTGTGGGTCAAGATAAGGACAGAGAGATCATTCAGCAATTACCATCACAAGCAAAACAAACTCAGCTTGGGGAAATTAGCATAATTTATTGCCAATCAAATCAGAGTAGGATAATGAGAACTAAAACCAAATCTTAAAACACCTTCCTTTCCAGCAGGTCAACCTTTGGGGGCTGACCTGCTGGAAAGCAGCTCCATGGAGAAGGACCTTGGAGTCCTCCGGCTGCAATTTCTGTTGCTGGTTTTTTTCCCCCTTCTTAAATATGTTATCCCAGAGGCACTACCACCATCACTGATGGGCTCAGCCTTGGCCAGCAGTGGGTCCATCGGATATAGGGGAAGCTTCTAGCAGCTTCTCACAGAAGCCACCCCTGCAGCCCCTGTTGCGTTAAGAGGCAGAGCAATTTGGCAGAAACTAAACCCCCTTGCGTTCCAGTCGATCCTCAGATATCAGAGGGACTGGGGGTGGCTGAGCTTAGGTTCTGAGTGATGCCCAAAGTCAGCGTTAGTAGTCTGGTCATGCCCAACACCTCCGTTGGACTATCATGGGTCTGGATGCACTACTAACATCACACTACCTGCTCAGCCAGACACTTCATGAATTAGCAGGGCCACACTCAAAGGTACGGTCACATTCAGGGACAACACACTCGGCTGAGTCAATCAATAGTGTGATGCACAAATTCTTTTAGATTGCCGGTGATAAATTCACTGTCTGCAAAGCACGTGCAATAAATTAAATATGGCCGGGTTACACACGTGCGGAGTAATAAAGCAGCTCTATGGAGATTCCTAAAATTCCCGGGGATTCACTCGGGATAGCCAAGTGTTCGAATCTTACCCAAAGGCATCCCAATGGGGGAGAAGAGAGGGTCAGCCCGTTGGCGGATCCTAAAGGTCAGGAGCAATGGTATCTTCTCTGACATCCAGCCCTTCTCAAACTATTTTATAGTGTTTTACTTTGCAGGTGGAGCTTGAGTGACTCTAGTCATACATACCTTTATCAAGATTGGTCCAAAATTCTCTTGCTTTGCATTTAAAGCCACAGGCTAGGAAAAATTCAGTGCGCAAGCTCATTGAGGAGTGGGTAACTTTTGAGATGGGTGTGCATTTTGGTATTATAATGATATTATAATGAGCAAAGTTCACTCTGAGTCCAGCACTTCATCAAAAGTTGACAGACTGCTGACCCAGGGCATCGAATGTGCAGCTAATTAATTATACCGTGTACCTTTAGGTTCCCTCGTAATCACAGAGTGTGGCCGCGATGTCTCCACTCCGCTCCACCCTCCATGCAGTTTCTCCCAGAGTCAGCACACCAAGTTCCCCTGATGTTGCCAACATCTAGGGTTGCCTGGGGAATTGCCATGGTACAGACTCGTTGTACATTAGCTGCGTTCCACCCTGCTTCAATGCTGTTCTTAGAGCGTGAATATAAGTTTAATTTCTAAGTTGCCCCTAGCAATTATTCCACAGCCCCCCCACTACCAAAACCTTGCCACACAAACCCAACACAATCAGTAATATTATTATTATCTTCTCTTCCTTTGCTGTCCTATTAAACTGGTTTTATCTCAACCCACAATTTTTTTTTGATTCTCTCTCCCATCCCACCTGGGGGGGAGGCAAGCGAGCGGCTGCGTGTTGCTTAGTTGCCGGCTGGGGCTAAACCACAACAGTCCTTTTTGGTGCCCAACGTAGGGCTTGAAGTGTTGGAGATAATAACAGATCAATCGGAGTGTACTACGGGATTTATATCTGTTAACAGTTATGGGTCATAGTATTAGTTTATTTGATTTGCATCATGCTCTCCTCTTTGCTGTAAATGTTAAAGATTGGTGTTGGCTTTTGCAGGCTGCTGTACTCTGCAATGATTAGTAATGTTTCGCCTGGGAGATTTGTTTTTAGGACACTGACCTCGAGCTGGTATCTGAGCTTTGTATTAAAGCCATTACTGTATTTTGGGTACCATCTCATGGAGACAATTAGCAATTATATTTCTTCCTCTGAGAGGTTTTTTATGGAGGAAATACAGAATGGCACCTTTGCTGCCTTCTACCTTGATGTTTTCTCCTTCATTACAATAATTTTTCAGTATTTTGAACAGCCTTGGGTAGTTAAAATACTTCTGTTGTAACTTCTTGGGAATATTGTTTTGGTTTTGTCTAAGGTTGGCAAGCAATTTAAGAATATCACCCAGAGATCTGCCCTGAGACTGGATAGTTATGAATGGCAAGGTGTGTGGAACAGCATGGGCAAATGCCTAGGGTGGTGGGCACCTCCAGTGTTTTGGAACTTTACCCCTGAACAAGTGCAGAATCCTGAAAAACTAGCGGAATATTTGGAAGAAGTATGCTGTCGCCCTGGCAGTTCCAAGGAGACACAAATCATTGCCCATGCCTACCAAGCCCTGTTCAACACTATTCAGTACCCTCAAAGGGAAGAGAAGGTCTCTGGATCTGATGACAACACGACAAGCACTGCAGTTATCTCAACCCCTGTGACAGGCACTGCGGGTATTCCAACCCCCATGGTGGGCACTGCAGCTGAAAAGTCTCCAACAGGTCCATGTCTTTCCTGTGCTGAGGGCTCCAGGTGGGGTCTCACCAGAGCAGAGGGACTGCTGGCCACATGTCTTTGGATGCAGCCCAGGATACGGTTGGCCTTCTGGGCTGCGAGTGCACATTGCCGGCTCATGTCCAGCTTTTCATCCCTCTGGATGGCATCCTGTCCCTTAGGCATGTCAACCACACCACTCAGCTTGGAGTCGTCTGCAAACTTGCCAAGGGTGCACTCAATCCCACTGTCCATGTCACCGACAATGATGTTAAACAGCACCAGTCCCAATCCCATCCCCTGAGGAACGCTACTCGTCACTGGTCTCCACTTGGACATGAAGCCATTGACTGCAACTCTTTGAGTGCAACCATCCAGCCAATTCCTCATCCACTGAGTGGTCCATCCATCAAATCCATGTCTCTCCAATTAAGATATGAGGATGTCATGTGGGACAGTGTCAAATGCTTTGCACAAGTCCAGGTAGATGATGTCAGTCGCTCTTCCCTTATCCACCAATGCTGTAACCCTGTCGTAGAAGGACACCAAATTTATCAGGCACAGCTTGCCCTTAGTGAAGCCATGTCGGCTGTCACCAATCACCTCCTTATTTTCCATGTGCCTTAGCATAGTTTCCATGAGGATCTGCTCCGTGATCTTGCCAGGCACAGAGGTGAGACTGACTGGCCTGTAGTTCCCTGGGTCTTCCTTTTTTCCCCTTTTTAAAAATGGGCATTATGTTTCCCCTATTCCAGTCAGTGGGAACTTCACCGGACTGCCACAACTTCTCAAACATGATGGATGGTGGCTTAGCAACTTCATCCACCAGTTCCCTCAGGACCAGCGGATGCATCTCATCAGGTCCCAGGGATTTGGGCACATTCAGGTTCCTTAGATGGTCTTGAACCTGATCTTCTCCTACAGTGGGCAGTTCTTCATTCTCCCCGTCCCTGCCTTTGCCTTCTGCGACTTGGGCGGTGTGGCGTGAGCACCGTGGACAGAAGTATCCAGTAACTGAGGGAATTAGCCGTACTGGAGGTGATTTATGATGACCTGATGTATTGGGTTTGTGTGGCAAGGTTTTGGTAGCAGGGGGGCTGCAGGGGTGGCTTCTGTGAGAAGCTGCCAGAAGCTTCCCCTATGTCCAACAGAGGCAATGCCAGCTGGCTCCAAGATGGACCTGCTGCTGGCCAAGGCCAAGCCCATCAGCAATGGTGGTAGCACCTCTGGGATAACATATTTAAGAAGGAGAAAAAAATGGCAACAGCAATTGCAGCCAGAGAGGGGAGTGAGAATATGTGAGAAGAACAACTCTGCAGACACCAAGGTCAGTGAAGAAGGAGGGGGAGGAGGTGTCCCAGGCACCAGAGCAGAGATTCCCCTGCAACCTGGGGTGAAGACCATGGTGAGGCAGGCTGTCCCCCTGCAGCACATGGAGGTCCACGGTGGAGCAGATATCCACCTGCAGCCTGTGGAGGACCCCATGCTGGAGCAGGTGGATGCCCAAAGGAGGCTGTGACCCTGTAGGAAGCCCACGCTGGAGCAGGCTCCTGGCAGGACCTGTGGAGGACACAGGAGCCCACACTGGAGCAGGTTTGCTAGCGGGACTTGTGACGCTATGGGGGACCCAGGCTGGATCAGTTTATGAAGAACTGCAGCCTGTGGGAAGGACTCACATTGGAGAAGTTCGTGGAGGACTGTCTCCCATGGGAGGGACCCCATGCTGGAGCAGGGGAAGAGTGTGAGGAGTCCTCCCCCTGAGGAAGGAGTGTCATAAACAACGTGTGATGAACTGACCACAACCCCCATTCCCTGTCCCCCTGTGCCACTTGGGGGGAGGAGGTAGAGAAAATCGGGAGTAAAGATAAGCCCAGGAAGAAGGGAGGGGTGGGGGGAAGGTGTTTTAAGTTCTCATTACCATACTCTGATTTGATTGGTAATAAATTACGCTAATTTCCCCAAGTTGAGTTTGTTTTGCCTGTGATGGTAATTGCTGAATGATCTCTCCCTGTCCTTATCTCGACCCACAAGTTTTTCATTATACTTTCTCTCCCCTGTCCAGCTGAGAAGGGGAGTGATAGAGCGGCTTTGGTGGGCACCTGGCATCCAGCCAGGGTTAACCCACCACACCTGAACAACGAGCAGTTATCCAAAGATCCAGATGAAGTCAAGTGCACGTGACCCATGTGGCAGAAGTTTGTATGGAGCACACCATCATCGTATGCCAACTCATTGGCAGTAATGACCCGGAAAGATGGAGAGGAACAAATGGTGGATGAATTGGCTGGCCAGCTTTGCCAATACGAAGAGAGTCTCTCCTCCTCCCTATGGGCCTGCATCTCGGCTGTAGAGAAACTGCCAGACATGCTAGCTGACAAACTATCCAAGAAACTGTCCTGGGAGTTCAGCAATTCAAAGGGGATACGTCCTACTCCCCACCTGTACAGACCAGTATCTCAGCTGTTAGGAGTAAGTGTTCTTCTGCTCAAGAGAGAGGATATAGAGTGTACACACCACGGGCCACCCTGTGGTTTTATCTGTGTGACCACGGAGAGGACATGAGGAAGTGGGATGGAAAATCTACCTCGGCCCTAGAGGCACAGGTACGTGAGTTGCAAGGAATAACAGTCACAACAGGGGGTTCTTCCAGGAAAACCGATGATCGACTTTCCAGCGGGCAGTTCACAGAATCACAGAATCACAGAATCACAGAATCACTAGGTTGGAAAGGACCTTCAAGATCATCAAGTCCAACCATTAATCCAGCACCACCATGTCCCCTAAACCATGTCCTGAAGCACCACATCCACATGTTTTTTGAACACTTCCAGAGATGGCAACTCCACCACCTCCCTGGGCAGCCTGTTCCAATGCCTGACCACCCTCTCAGTGAAGAAATTTTTCCTAATATCCAATCTAAACCTCCCCTGGCGCAACTTGAGGCCATTTCCTCTTGTCCTGTCGCTAGTTACTTGGGAGAAGAGGCCAACACCCTCGTCGCCACAACCCCCTTTCAGGTAGTTGTAGAGAGTGATAAGGTCTCCTCTCAGCCTCCTCTTCTCCAGACTAAACAACCCCAGTTCCCTCAGCCGCTCCTCATAAGACTTGTGCTCCAGACCCCTCACCAGCTTCGTTGCCCTTCTCTGGACACGCTCCAGCACCTCAACATCCTTCTTGTAGTGAGGGGCTCAAAACTGAACACAGTATTCAAGGTGCGGCCTCACCAGTGCCGAGTACAGGGGCACGATCACTTCCCTACTCCTGCTGGCCACACTATTCCTGATACAGGCCAGGATGCTGTTGGCCTTCTTGGCCACCTGGGCACACTGCCGGCTCATGTTCAGCCGGGCTGCTCTCTAGCCACTCCTCCCCAAGCCTGTAGCGTTGCATGGGGTTGTTGTGGCCGAAGTGCAGGACCCTGCACTTGGCCTTATTAAACCTCATACAGTTGGCCTCTGCCCATCGATCCAGCCTGTCCAGATCCCTCTGCAGAGCCCTCCTACCCTCCAGCAGATCAACACTCCCACGCAATTTGGTGTCATCTGCAAACTTACTGAGGGAAGACAAATCAATCTGGTCACCCAGCCGTTCCCCAGACAGAGTAGAAGGGCTGATCTTACCTCTGATCCTCTTGAAGGGACTTCTGATTCATATTTACAAGAAGTGGGTAACAAATACTGTGACCAGGACTAGAGGGGCCCTGCCTCCAGCCAGGCGAAGGAAGGGGACAACCGAGTTTATTGGACTGTGTGGATTAGATGGCCTGGCACATCAGCCCCACAGGAGTATAAGGCTCTAGTGGACACCGGTGCACAGTGTACCCTAATGCCATCAAGCCATATAGGGGCAGAACCCATCTGTATTTCTGGAGTGACAGGGGGATCCCAACAGCTGACTGTACTGGAGGCCAAAGTGAGCCTAACTGGGAATGAGTGGCAGAAGCACCCCATTGTGACTGGCCCAGAGGCTCCGTGCATCCTGGGCATAGACTACCTCGGGAGAGGGTATTTCAAGGGCCCAAAAGGGTACCGGTGGGCTTTTGCTATAGCTGCCTTGGAGACGGTAGAAATTAAACAGCTGTCCACCTTGCTCCTCCGAGAGGAGGACCCTTCTGTGGTGGGGTTGCTGAGGGTCAAAGAACATCAGGTGCCGATCGCTACCACAACAGTGCACCGGCGGCAATATCGCACCAACTGAGACTCCCTGATTCCCATCCATGAGCTGATTCGTTGGCTGGAAAGCCAAGGAGGGATCAGCAAGACTCGCTCACCCTTTAACAGCCCCATATGGCCAGTGCAAAAGTCTAATGGAGAGTAGAGACTGACAGTAGACTATCATGGCCTGAATGAAGTCATGCCACCGCTGAGTGCTGCTGTGCCGACATGCTAGAACTTCAATACGAACTGGAGCCAAAGGCAGCCAAGTGGTATGCCACAACTGATATCACTAACGCTTTTTTCTCGACCCCTTTGGCAGAAGAGAGCAGGCCACAGTTTGCTTTCACTTGGAGGGGTGTCCAGTACACCTACCCGGAACCGACTGCCCCAGGGGTGGAAACACAGCCCTACCATTTGCCCTGAACTGATCCAGACTGCACTGGAACAGGGTGACGCTCCAGAACACCTGCAATACATTGATGACATCATCATATGGGGCAACACTGCAGAAGAATTTTTTGAGAAAGGGAAAAAAATAATCGAAATCCTTCCTTCCTCCCTCCCTCCCTCCCTCCCCTTCTTCCTCCCTAAAAAATTTAATAATTTCTTCCTTATTATGTCCCTAAAAGCCCCATTCAGTCATAGGCAGCAGCAGGCAAGGAGAAACTCAATGATAAGGGCAAAACCAACAGTAAAACTGGAATGAAATGACAGCCATAAACCCAGTACCCTGGAGGGACAATAAAACTGCAGTTTGGCAGGATCCAGCAGGCCTGCACTAATACCTTTTTTCTGATTAAAACGCTCACAGATTAACTTCCTTTGCTCAGTATTTATTGTCTTACCTGCACTGGAAGGCAGGGAGGAGAGGAAGAGGGGTGGGCAGGGTTTGGGACTCAGGATCTGCATCAGATTTGCAGCTCTGCAGCCTTTGGCAGCTGCTTAGGACATGGACACATAATCAAAGGTGATGAATGTGCCTCCAACAGTTACCCTCCATCATTGAGTGCTTGTGCCAAAGGGTCTCTGTGCACCAGGGCAACATCCCAGGACTTACATCCTGGGCAATGCTCTGGGTCTCCCAAACACACGGGACAGGGACAACAACAGAGACAGGCACTGCTACAGCCTGGGTGACCAGATTGATTTGTCTTCGTCGAGCCAAAGCCCCAGCAGCTCTAGGGAAACCATGTCCCTTGATAGCCCGACCTATTTGTTTCAGCAGCATCAGAAAACAGGATGGAAATGAGACTAAATTCCTGGCCATCCCCCCTTGAGTGTCTCTACATCTCCGCATACCCCGCTGGGCTAATCCCTTGCTTCTTGCAGAGCACAGGATGTGCCAACCTGGGCACAGAAGCACCGCAACCATTTCCTAATCTCTCATGGCTCTATTAACGCACCACAGAGGGAGTACATGCCTCCGTGGGACCTTGATGCATTTTTAATGCATAACTCCATGCTTGAGCTTCAACTCAGCTCCCCTCGTTCCCCCCATCATCTGCCCCACTCGCCTTCCCAGAGCAGCTCAACATGGGGATTGTGGAGGATGTATTTGCCCTGATGCTGAGGGACGGGGGCTCAGGATAAGGGTCACCCTATCCCAAGGACATTTTTCTCAGGATGATCTCCAACAGCTCCCCCACAGAAGTGAAACGGCATCAAGGCACATCCCTACAGGGCATCCCAACGGGCCTCAGTTTCCCTTTGATGCTTCCAGGTCAGGAGCAACGGCCGGGTGCCCCACAGCCCCTCCACTCTGCTGCCCCACACCCAGCTAGATGTTTTTAATCTCCTTCCCATAAATCACTTTTTGATTACAACTGGACTGTAACTACCAAAATATAAAAGGCTTCAGGACTTTACAGCACAGCAGTGATGGTTTCTACGAATTGCAACGCCTTTGCATCCCTGGCAACCCTGTCCTCGCCAGTCCAACACCTCCCCACACTGCAGGAAAGGCTCGTCTCTCCCTCATGGCCCTTCCCACCCCCTCACACAAGCTAAAAATATCGGGAGGGAGCAGAGGTGGATTTGTCATGGGGAAGGGGGGGGATTCAGCACACCCAGGTTTCAGCGCTCACACCTGGCTGCATCCCCCACTCCTCCTCCACCTGCTACTGCCTTCCCCCCAAGTTTTTCAGGAGATGCTTTTTTTGGGGAAAATTTTTTTATTACAAATTTTTAAAAATTAATTCTCAGGCCGTCTCTGAGCTATTTTAGCAGCAGCTAAACTCCAGCAGCTGCTACCTGCCAGGGAGGGCATCCCGGCGCATGCACTCGCACTCCTCAGCACACACTGCCTCCCCAGCCTCCATCCTAAATCACAATACAACAAACAGGCTGTTCATTAGACGCTATTTAATTAAGCAATATGGATCCTGCCTCAATATTTACAATACCACTTGCTCTGATTTATTAGAGCAAGAGTCTCATTTTTAAAGACAGCAACTGTGAAGTTTAATACAGCTTGACTGACTTACTGCAAGTTTCATTTACGGCCCTGGGCCGAGGCACTGCAGCCCAGGCTGGGAGCCAGTGGGCTATTAAATCAGAGCTAACTGTGTGTGCAGAGAGATGACTAGCATTGTTACAACTGGTTCAGTGGCTAATTACCCCAATCTGGATTCTCACATTTAAGCCAATTCATTGCTGCTTTTCCAGAGCCCTGGGGAAGAGCCAGGCAGACGGGAGGTTGGCACAAAGGCACTTGTTGCGATGAGAAGGGATGGGGGCTGTGATTGGGATGGTCGCAAAGCCCGGCCAGGTGCTGGCTGTCCCAGGAAGGGAGAAATTGGTTTGCAAGAGGCCAGACTCTGAGCTGGGCACCCGCCATGCCGTGCGGGGGGGATGCTGCATGCAACAATGGCTCCAAGATCAAGGGTCACCCCAAAACCTACCACCTCCTCTCCAAAGCCTTTGGGCACCTAAGGAGCCCTGAAGCCAGGGGATGGGATGGCTTCCATGTGGGTGGAGATGAAGCTGCAACTCATAGTCCAAGGGTGATCAAAAGAGACTTCAGGGCCTTGGGACAGTTGGTAAGAGAATCTGGAGCATAGGTTATTTTTTCCTCTCTCCTGCCAGTTGTGGGCAGCGACAGGAAGAAACACATGGGCCCAGTCTGTTAATACATGGCTCCATGACTGGTGCCACCACCACAATTTTGGGTTTTCTGATAATGGGAGGGCCTAGACGGCACCTGGCTTGCTGGCATCAGATGGGCTTAACCTTTCTCAAAGGGGGAAGAGGGTCTTTGCTCGCAAGCTACCACGACTTATTGACAGGGCTTGAAACTAGACACGAAAGGGGAGGGGGATAATATCAGGCTTACCCATGACAAGCTGTGGGATGACACGCCAAGGTTAGAGGAACAGGGTGCTAGCGAGGCCCCTCCACCTGTTGCACCAGAGAAAGACCTCAAAGGAACTAAGGGGTGTTCCTCTAAGAGGGTGACACGGCCAACAGACCAGCTAAAATGCCTCTACACCAATGCATGCAGCATGGGCAACAAACAGGAGTTGGAAGCCACCATGCTGCTAGAAAGCTACAACCTTGTTTCCATTACTGAAACTTGGTGGGATGAATCCCATGACTGGAGTGCAGCTATCGATGGCTACAGGCTGTTCAGAAGGGACGGGCAAGGAAGGAAGGGCGGAGGCGTTGCCCTCTACATCAAAAAATAGATAGAGTGTGAAGAGCTTCCTCTGAAGAATAGCCATGAGCAGGTTGAAAGATTATGGGTAAGAATCAGAGACCGAGGCAACAAAGGGAACCTTGTGGTTAGTGTCTACTACAGGCTGCCCAATCAAGGGGAGTGTATTGATGAAGCCTTCTTACTCCAGCTACAGGAGGCATCATGCTCGCAGGCTCTCGTCCTGCTGGGGGACTTCAACCACCCCGACATCTGCTGGAAAAGTAGCTGTAGGCAATCCAGGAGACTCCTGGAGTGCATTGAGGATAACTTCCGGTGCCAGGTAATAGACAGCCCTACCAGAAGGGATGCCATACTGGACCTGCTGGTCACCCATGCAAGTGAGCTAATTGGTGACATCAAGACTGGAGGCAGCCTGGGCTGCAGTGGAGTTCGCAGTCCTGAGGGATATGGGGCAGGTGAAGAGTAAAGTCAGGACCCTGAATTTTAGGAAAGCAAACCTCCAGCTCTTCAGGGAGTTAGTCAATAGGACTATTTTTCCCCCTGGGAAACTGCCCTCAGGGACAAGGGAGCAGAACAGAGCTGGCAGATATTTAAAGACACTTTCCACAGAGCACAAGAGCTCTCGATCCCCAGGTGTAAGAAATCAGGAAAGGAAGGCAAGAGGCCAGCATGGCTGAGTGGAAACCTGCTGGTCAAACGAAAGGGCAAGAAGGAAATGCACAGGCAGTGGAAGCAGGGACATGTATCCTGGGAAGAGTAAAGGGATGCTGCCCAGTTGTGTATGGATGGGGTCAGGAAGGCCAAGGCATGACTGGAGCTGAACTTGGCAAGGCATGCAAAGAGTAATAAGAAGGGCTTCTACAGGTATGTCAGCCAGAAAAGGAAGGTCAAAGAAAGCGTACCCCTGACGCGGAAGTCTCGGACACGACGCATACGACCAATATGATCAGGTCAATGCCATTTATTGTCTTGTCTGACTCCAATATATGTCATAATTTTCGCTTAGTCACTGCGCACACACTCATGATTGGTTACAGCTTGTTACACACATTATTGCAATTGGCTATATACAAGATATCACGCGCTGTCCACGCGCCCCTCACACAGACAGGATTGCTGCTTGCAGGTGTTCCTGTTTTTCTTGCTGCTTCTTAGCTGTTTACCACAGCTCCTTCTCCTCAAGGCCGAGCCGTGCAGATATCCAGCTGTTTACCAGCTTCTCAATGCCACAGCTCCTTCTCCTTAAGGTCGAGCCCTTGCAGGGTGATCCCAACATCTCCCCCTTTTAGTTTATCTATAAACAAAACCTGATGGATCATTTGCAACCCAAGGACTGTGAGGAAGATGGACCATCTGCACATTCTTGTATCGTCCTGTGCCGCGAACTCAGCCTAGCAGTCGGTAGGTGCCAGCTTTACGTGGGCGTCCCCACGGAGGCAACGGTGGCCTTGCCGTACACCGATCCCCCTGCTCTTCGGGAAATCCCGGTATTTCACATTCTTAGAGGAACGAGTTTCGACACACGTGGCCAGCGAGTGTCGGAACACGCCTCGGTTGCCACCTTTCAACACAGGGAACCTATGGCGCATGTGCCCGCTGGCCAGACGTGCTGCACGCGCCACAGCCACCCCGTCTATTGGTTCGTAGGCTTTGTTCACACGGCATCTTACCATAATCCAGCAGTCACATATCAACTATGCTTAAATTAATAGCAGAATGTTACAAGGCAAACAATTCTAGCTGTACTACTCCTAGCGATAGAAGCTACTTCTAGTGATGGAAAAAGTGCTTGTATAAAGCTATGAAAACCAATATTATATCTTACCAAAGGATTTGTAGTTATAGAGCACTTTGCCTTAAAAGCTTTCCATGTTTGTCTAATGATACTGCTAATTTCAGTGTGATTAATTATTTGCAAATTAGGAACTAGGACGCCCATGGTACAGTCCCCTGACCAGTTCCCGGGCAGCTGTTTCCCAGCCCATTGATCTCCACACAGCCACCATAACCCTTCTGGCAGATTGAAAAGGGATTGCCCGGGGAGGAAAGAGACAGACAGAAGGTGTCCTGTCCTGTTTGATTTGCTAATGTTACCCATACATTTTCTTTTGGCTGAGGTGGCATCCAGATTGCGATGACACCTGATAGTGTCAAGATGTGTCTGACGATGATGATGGTGACTGTTCCACCCATGGTTTTACCCATTTTGCGGGTACCCAATGAGTTCCAGAATCTGTAATGACACAAGCATAACCTCGTCCCCAGGTTAGCAGTTGAAAAGGTCCTTTCTCCTTCCGCAAATAATTTAACACATATAAGGCTTTATTCAAACGTTCTTAGGGTAATGTGGTAGCCTCTCCCCCTTTTTGTTTTGAGCGTGTTTATCTAACAAAGCTCATTCATTGGGTGTGTAAGACACTCATTTGAATTATTAGCTAGCCAGGCATTCCTTAGTACCTTTTGAACCATTCCTTGTAGACAGTGTAATAAACACGGTACAATAAGCATTATTATTAAGGTAACAAATAATAAAACAAGAGGAAAACCCATTCCAACACTTTCAAACTGTCTGCCGTATTTCCTAACTGCACAATCAGTCCTAGTGGATGTTTCTGTTCCCCTCCTGAATTAACTATCATAAGCGAGATACTGTCAGTAGGTGAACATCTGTGAGCATAGGCTGTTGCTATCTTCTCAGTAATTTTCTGCAATGCTTGCTGTTGATCCTCGTCCAGTTGACGGCGCTCTGGAGTCTCCACCGAAGACCCCAGGAGCGGCATCAAAGGCCTCAGATCATCATTAGTAATTCCGCAAATATTTCGAACCCACTGTATATCCCCCATTAATTTTTGGACATCAGAAAGATTTTCTATTTTCAAATTAACCTTTATTTTTTGTGGGCAGACCGCTCCACTGGTAATAATCCAGCCCAAATATTGCCGTGGTCCCTTCTTTTGAATTTTTTCCGGCACTATTTTTAAACCCCGTTTTCCTAAATCGTGCTCCAAGTACTGTAAAATGTGGTCTGCATTCAATTGTGTCCCTGCTATTAATATATCATCCATATAATGATACATTATTAAATCTGGATACTTTTTCCACACCGGTTCTAGAGCCCATGCCACAAATGTCTGACACATCGTAGGTGAATTTTTCATTCCTTGCGGTAATACTACGCAATGATACCTCTTCGCTGGCTCTCCTTTATTTACCGATGGTACCATAAAGGCAAACTTCTCTGCATCCTCAGCTGCTAAGGGAATGGTAAAAAAGCAATTGAAATATACTCTTTGATTCCCTGTAAAAGAAATGATACATTTGTGACAATAATTACAACGACATAGAACAAACCCACAACACCGTTTTACAAATATGGCATATTGAAGTTCCTGCTCTTGAATGTCCAGGGAGAGCCGCTGAGACGGTCAACGAGCCGTCATTCCACATAAAAAAGAGCGAAAGCATCAGCTGGCGGTACGTCGGAGTTGACTGCGTCCGTGGGATGTGTGACAGCATCTTCTGGTCTTACTGCCTGTCCTGGTTTCAGCCAGGATAGAGCTGGTTTTCTTCACAGAAGCTAGTGTGAGACTGTGTTTTGGATTTGGGATGAGGAACTGTTGATAATGTGCTGATGTTTTGGGTTGTTGCTGAGCCGTCAAGGACAGTCCAGCTTCTTGTGCTGGCCTGCCAGCAAGCAGGCTGGGGGTGCACGGGGAGCTGGGAGGGGACACAGCCGGGACAGCTGACCCAGACTGGCCAAAGAGATGTTCCCTACCATCCGACGTCATGCCCAGTACATAAACTGGAGTTGGCCGGGGGGCGGAAATCGCTGCTCGGGGACGGGCTGTCGATCACGGGGTGGTGAGCAATTTCTGTATTGGGTCTCACTTGTTCTTGTACATTCCTTTGTTGGTATTATCATTATTGTTCCCTTCTTTCTTTCTGTCCTATTAAACCGTGTTTATCTCAACCCACGAGGTTTTTTCCTAATTCTCTCCCCCATCCCACTGTGGGAGGGAGAGTGAGCGAGCGGCTGTGTGGTGCTTAGTTGGCGGCTGGGGCTAAACCACGACACTGCCGGACGTACCGACCTGGCCGGTACCCACTTCACTCTGTCCCCTCCCCCTCTGCCAAGGCCTCTTGTCTCATGCCTCACCAATGTTGGGCAGGGTCGTATCTCGACTTGGGGGAAGGATCGTCCCAGGCAGCCCCCTCCTGTTGCGGCACGGGCGACCAGCGCTCATGTTCTAGGTCAGGAGGCAGGGACCAAGGAGGACTCGCCACCTCCGTTGGTTGCGTTAGCGGGGGGGCGGGGGTGTGTGGGGGGGGGCGGGGCGGGCGGGGGATCGCTCGTTCTCATCATCCCCAGCTCGGCCTCCCTTCTCTCCCGAGGCTGTGGCAGCGGCAGCTGCTGCCACCGCCGTCCGCTCTGATTTTATCGCCTTTATAGAGTCTCTGACTAATCGCCAGGTTGTTAACACTTTCGCAGCCGTATGATCCCCTTTGGAGGCTGCCTCAAACACCAATTTCCCTGCTTTCTCCCAGGTAGGTAACTCAAAAGCTGTTGCAGAGTCTGCTGCTAGCCCCTGGCTCTTCAAAACAGTCTCGAATAGCAATCACCACGTTGTTGCTAGCTCCGCTGCTTGGCCATCTCCTTTCGAGACTCGCCCCATTGATCTTTCACATGGGCACACAGGGGAACATTGAGTACATTGTTCTGGGCAACGTTGTCCCGTCTTGCCCTCACATATATCATCGTAGATCTGTTTCTCTGACTTATCTAATGTAGCCGGTTCACCCGGTGCATCTGGCACCTCAGGAGGTGCAGTCGGAGTCGCTGAAGGTCCTGGACCCTCTGACTCAGTTAAAAAGGGATTGGTTGAAGACGGTTTAACAGCCTCCTCCATATCAGCTGCAGCTTTTCTCTCTGCCTTCAAGGCTTTTAATGTGGTTAATATCAACTTCCACGCCGTCACTAACTCTGTGGCGGTTTTATCTCCGTTCCCAATATGTTCCTATAACATTTTTCCTATCTCCTCCCACGTCTCTGCCTTAAACGCCACAGACGGATCGGGGGGGTACCCTTTTCGGCACCAAATTAGAAGCCTTCTAAGTGTATATTCATCATATTTCAGTCCTCTCTTAGAGAGCATATGCGGCAGGAGTCTGACTATCGCCCCTTCTTCATGCGATGCGTTCTGCCTTTAGTTCTTTTAATGTCTCTAGGATCAACCTCCAGAGCGTCGGAAACTTTATACTGTCTTTGTTGCCTGTGCTGACTTCATTCCTCAGTGCTGCACCAATTCCTTCCCAAATCGGGATCTCAAAAGCCTCATTTACTGAGGGGATTAGTCCTTTTTGCCACACCCATACCAATAATCTTTTTAGGCCGGCTTCCTCATACTGTACACCACTCTTAGAGAGGATTAGTTGGAGGAGCTTAACCACTGCTTCTTCCTCTTTTGTTAGCGTGGACCCCATCTCCTCCCCAGCCGCTCACCTGATCAGGGCGAGATTCCAACAGTTTCCTCAGTTGCGCTAGCGACTTCCAGGCACCGGGGCAGTGCCTGCTATGGCTGGCTTCCGCACCCCCTTTGCTGTCTCTGCTGCTCCGGGAAGCATCAACGAGAGGGTCCCTGTTCGGGCGCCACCTGATGCGGAAGTCTCGGACATGACGCATACGACCAATATGATCAGGTCAATGCCGTTTATTGTCTTGTCTGACTCCAATATATATCATAATTTTCGCTTAGTCACTGCGCACACACTCATGATTGGTTACAGCTTGTTACACACATTATTGTAATTGGCTATATACAAGATATCACGCGCTGTCCACGCGCCCCTCACAGAGTCAGGATTGCTGCTTGCAGGTGTCCCTGTTTTCCTTGCTTCTTCTTAGCTGTCTACCACAGCTCCTTCTCCTCAAGGCCGAGCCGTGCAGATATCCAGCTGTTTACCACCTTCTCAATCCCACAGCTCCTTCTCCTTAAGGTCGAGCCGTGCAGAGTGATCCCAACATACCCCCCTTGATGAGCAAGGCTGCCAGACTGGTAACAACAGATGCGGAGAAGGCTGAGATACTGAATGACTTCTTTGCCTTGGTCTTCACTGGCAGTCTCTCTTCCCACACCTCTCGAGTGGATGGACTGCAAGACGGGGACTGGAGGAGCAAAGTGCCTCCCACTGTAAGAGAAGATCAGGTTCGAGACCACCTGAGGAACCGGAACATACACAAGTCTATGGGACCTGATGAGATGCATCCCAGAGTTCTGAGGGAATTGGCTGATGTAGTTGCCAAGCCACTCTCCGTGATATTTGAAAAGTCATGGCAGTCAGCTGAAGTCCCTGGAGGCTGGAAAAAGGGAAACATTGCACCCATTTTTTAAAAGGGTAGCAAGGATGACCCTGGGAACTATCGACCTGTCAGCCTCAGCTCTGTGCCTGGGAAGATCATGGAGCAGATCCTCCTAGAAGCTATGCTAAGGCACATGGAGGTCAGGGAGGTGATCCAAGACAGCCAGCATGGCTTCACCAAGGGCAAGTCCTGCCTGATCAACCTAGTGGCCTTCTCTGATGGAGTGACCACATCAGTGGACAAGGCAAGAGCTACCGATGTTGTCTCTCTGGACTTCTGTAAGGCCTTTGACACGGTACCCCACAACATCCTTCTCTCTAAATTGGGGAGATATGGATTTGATGGGTGGATTGTTGGGTGGATGAGGAATCGGTTAGACAGTCGCATCCAGACGGTAGCGGTCAAGGGCTCAATGTCCAGATGGAGATCTGTGATGAGTGGTGTCCCTCAGGGGTCTGTATTGGTACCAGTACTGTTTAATATCTTCATCAGTGACATAGACAGTGGGATTGAGTGCACCCTCAGCAAGTTTGCAGGCGACACCAAGCTGAGTGGTGTGGTTGACACGCCTAAAGGACAGGATGCCATCCAGAGGGACCTGGACAAGCTCGAGGCATGGGCCTGTGTGAACCTCATGAGGTTCAACAAGGCCAAGTGCAGGGTCCTGCACCTGGGACAGGGCAACCCCCGGTATCAGTACAGGCTGGGGGATGAAGAGATCGAGAGCAGCCCTGCCGAGAAGGACTTGGGGGTACTGGTGGATGAAAAGCTGGACATGAGCCGGCAATGTGCGCTCGCAGCCCAGAAGGCCAACCGTACCCTGGGCTGCATCCAAAGACGCGTGGCCAGCAGGTTGAGGGAGGTGATTCTGCCCCTCCACTCCGCTCTGGTGAGACCCCACCTGGAGTACTGCATCCAGCTCTGGAGCCCTCAGCACAGGAAAGACATGGACCTGTTGGAGAGGGTCCAGAGGAGGGCCACAAAAATGATCAGAGGGATGGAACACCTCTCCTATGAGGACAGGCTGAGAGTTGGGGTTGTTCAGCCTGGAGAAGAGAAGGCTCCGGGGAGACCTTATTGCAGCCTTCCAGTACTTAAAGGGGGCTTATAAGAAAGATGGGGACAGACTTTTTTAGCAGGGCCTGTTGTGATAGTACAAGGGGTAATGTTTTTAACCTAAAAGAGGATAGGTTTAGACTAGATACAAGGAAGAAATTTTTCACAATGAGGGTGGTGAAACCCTGGCACAGGTTGCCCAGAGAGATGGTAGATGCCCCATCCCTGGAAACATTCAAGTTCAGGTTGGATGAGGCTCTGAGCAACCTGATCTAGTTGAAGATGTCCCTGCTCATTGCGGGGGGGTTGGACTAGATGACCTTTAAAGGTCCCTTCCAACTCAAACTATTCTGATTCTATGAGGTCCCCACTGCACCTGCACCAACATTTCATAGCCCACCATGAATTTGCAGATAATGGCGGAGCAGAGCAGTGGGGGGTAGTAGTGGGCATGGAGCTGCCAGTGCCCACAGTCCTTCTCCAGATAGGGGCCCATGGGGGCTCCTGCCAGGGGTGCAGCCACTGCATGAGCCCCAAGGAGGGGATGAGGATGCAGATGAGAGGGTCTTGAGGGTCACCTGGTCACCCCACTCGCCATGCCAGTGCATGGAATAGGGGAAGGAGACTTCGAAGAGGTTGTCGTACTTGATGAGCAGCCTCTGCATGATGGAGGCCAGGCCTGCAGGGGAGTGCTGGGGAGTTGCACCCCAAGCTGGTCAGCCGCCACTGAGGGCGGGCAGCACACCCAGCTGGGGAGGGTTACCCTTGGCACCCCTTCCTGGGTGGACATCGGTGACAGGCAGGAGTGATACACTGGCTAGCCCCCCCCCCCCAATCCATGCAGACAGCCTGAGCAACATGGCAGGAGGAACCCCCATTCATAATCAGCCAGCACCCCAAAAATATGGGGCACCACATGATTCATCACCCCAGAAAGGATGACAGTCCCCCCACTGGTACAGCCTGCGCCTGGACGCACAGCTCCTGCCCTAGCATAACAGAGGTGCCTGTCCCGCCCAAGACAAACCTGGCAGCCCTGCACCCCAGGGGAACGCAGACCCTCTGGCACCAGCAAGGCTGCTGCAGAGCTGCCTCCTAATGAAGGCCAAGCCCAACGGACATGGGACAGGGGCTGTCAGAGTGTGGAGCCACTCAGTGTCCCTCTCGCCCTCACAGAGGTCCTGGAGGTGGTGGACATGGCAGCGAGGCAGCAGCAGGATCTGGAAGGGCCAGGTGACCCAGTATAGCACCATGACCAGCCAGTCCATATTCTCCACCTGCAGCTCCTGCAGGACACTGTGCTCAATGGGGACACATGCAGCCCGGATGCCCCGGGGATGAGTGCTCCCAGGAGCCCTGCTTTTGGGAGCTGGTCGGCCCACCCCAGCACACATCCAGCACCCGGGGAAGAGATGACAGCCACATCCTCACCTTCCAGCAAATCTCCTGCTCAGCATACTCCAGCAGTATGGGCATTCTGTGCTGTCTCAGGTGTTGCCCCTGAGTGTGGTCCTCCAGGCACGCCTCATTCAGGAGGAAGCTGCTGGCGCACATCTGGGAGGGACACTGGGGCTGAAACAAAGGTATGAGACAAGGAAAAGGTTTTTAACATGCATAATCAATCAAATATGAGTTTCCATTGAATTTTCTTCTATAAGGATTGTGTAAGATAACTGTACCGTGGAAGAATTCTTTTATCCTGTGGTTAATCTTCACCACACAGCTGACAAGAACCAGCACAAGGTTGAGATAAGCAAAAGACAGGTGGAAGGGACCAATGAGAAAAGAGTTCATCTAAAGGACAGACAAGTTAAGGTGGCTAAGTGCTGTAAACGACCACCAGAGACCACAGACTCATTTAACAGCGCATGCGTTAAGGACATTTGAATATGTTAATCATTTCCCAGAATTATTATGACTATGCAAATAATCATTATGAATATGAATGTATGTACTCTATTTAATTTGGATGCTGGTAACATGAGGCACACATGTTAGGTGGAGATATCCCCCATGCGTCTGGTGCTGTAATAAAGATGTCAACTTAATAACTCTTTGATGTTATTAAGTTTGAATTTCTTAAGTTTGGATTTCTTTAAATCAGGGCACAGGGCCAGGTTACCTACCCAACCCCCCTGCCATGCCACCCTGCCCCATCACCCAGCCCAGAGACACGAACACATCCCCTCTGCAGTGCCTCACCATCCCCTGGGTGCTCTGGGCTCACACCACAGCCACTCCCACAAACACTGCCAAGCTGGGAGGATCCAGTCATGCCACCCCCACATGGGGTGTCAGTACCCCCCATTTGCAGGGGTGCCCCAGCCATGCTGCCACCAGGCAGAGAGTCCAACATGTGGCAGCCGCAAAGGATGGTCCCCAGGAGGGGAGGTGACAGGACAAGTATGGGGTGGATCCTTGCTGCAGAATGCTTTGGGACCAGGGGGGTGATTCCTGTTCATATCTTCTGCCTGGGTTTGTTGTTGTAGGGTCGCCCACAGGGACTCGCAGTTAAGCCAGGTCACGGGTGGGACAGCCTCACTTGGCAGTAGGGGTGTGGGTTGGAGCAACCCATCATGGCTCCCTTGTTCTCAAAGATCTGCAAAGGAAGAGGTGCAGCCAGCAGGACCCGCCCAGGCAGGGGTGGTACAGGTGGGGATGGGGGGCCCACACGCAGCTGGGAGGGTCCCAACTGTGGGTGCTGCCAGAACACCCAGCCCCAGCCTTCCACCTCCACCCAAGTCCCCTGTGGCAGGGAGAGAAGGGCAGACCCCACCAGCCCCAGACCTGCACCCAGGGGTAGGAGGCACCCAGCTCGGCCAACAGATCCGCCCACGGCCCAGATCTCCGCCAGGGACATGAGGGGCAGTGTCAGGTCCGACTAGGGGTGGAAGCATATCACCTTGCTGCAGATGAGACACGTGACTGGGGCTGCGGGGCATCCTCAGGGAACCCTGTGGCCCTGCTGGGTCACAGAGGGACAGGGAAAGCTGAACAAGGATGAGACCCCTAAAATCCCCCAAAACAGGGGGCATGCACAGAACAGGCACCGCAAGGAGGGGTGCAGGCTCAGTCCTGCTTCATCCAACGGGTCTCGGCTGACATCACAGCCTGGACCTTCTGGAGCCATGGGGGTACTCACCACACACCCCAGGCTGCTGTCACTTGAAACAAGGAGTGATCGCTGTCACCTGGGGAAGGACAGAGAGCAGGGAGGGAGAGAGGACCAGGGCAGCACCCATGCCCCTCCAGCTCCAGCCCCCCCCCACCCCAGTACCTGAGCCTGGAGGTTCCCAGCAGCCTACTCTTCCCCCAGAAGTTACCAGGCTCGGGAGCATCAGCTGCAGCGCGGGTAAGTAATTTGGGAAGACAAATGTGCCCTCGTAAAGAGGGTTCACCTGCTGGGATGAGAGATGGGGTTGGGGGGGAATGGGGCAGCAGGGGGAGCCTGGATGCCTGGGTCCCTGGCAGTACCTTGCCGTTGGCCCCAGGGCAGAGGGGGTTCTTGGGGTCCCAGTGGGACACGTCCTCGGGGCGGCTTCTCCAGCTGCCCCTGCCAGGGGCACTTCACCCAGTAGGCCAACACCAGCACACAGTCATCCCGCAGCGGGTTGTAACGAGCGTGCTGGTGCTCTGTGGGGAGAGAGAAGCGGGGAGTCAGGGAGGGAGGGACGCAGGAGGCAAACCCCCGCGGGCCAGGCACCCCCAACCCACCATGCCCCCTCCTCGGGTAACCCTACAAGAGGGTCTACACCCCATTTTATGCCTCCGCCCAGCTTCACCCTTTCCTCCCTGTCCCAGTCCGGGGGGGGGTTCCCCGCTGCAACCGCCCCCCCGGACAGGAAGAGTCCCCACAGCCCTCGACTTCTCGAGGCGCAGCTGGGCTGAGCTCTCCCGGGGGTCCGGAGGGAGGCAGCCCCGGCCGTGTCCGCGGAAGCAACCACCACCCACTTCCTCCTTCCCCGCCGGCGGCTCCATGCTACGGCCGTCCCGAAAGCCCTGGCGACAGCACCAGCATCGCTCTGCCACCGCTCCGCCCCGCCGGCGCAGGGCCGCCCGCGGCCGGGTATGGCGTGGCCGCGGCGGGAGCGGTCCCGTTCCCCGTCCCGGTGCTGGCGGGGCGGAGCGACGGTGGCGGGCGGCATGGGGGCGGCGGGCGCTGCGGGCCGGGCTGGCGTTGGTCGCGCTGGCGCTGCAGGGACTGCTGGCCTCCAAGCGGTACCCTACACGCCCGCCGAGATCTCCCAGCTCGCCCGGCACCACGCGGGTACGCGCCGCCCGTGGGGACGGGGCCTGCAGGGGGACCGGGACCGAGGAGGGATGGGGATGGAGACGGGGAGCGGGAAGCAGAACCGGGGATGGGGGGGGGGGGGGCGGGCAGCGGCCTGGGGAAGGGACCCATACCGTGGATGCAGAATCGAGGAGGTTCTGGTACAGGGTTGTTATAAATTTACCTGTCCAATTGAGTGACAGAGGCTGGTCAATTAGAAATTTTTTGATTTATTAAAGCAAGCGACAAGTAAGCAAAACAGCGCTGGGGCGGCTGGGGAGTCTCCTGCTCCACCAACGGCCGACCGCTTAACAGTCTTTCAGTCCTCTCTTTATACTTTTCGTCGGTTGTCAGTTTCTCCAATCACAATCCGTTTTCACTCGCGCCTTCTTTCGAATCTTCCAATTGCAATCTACTCCGCTCCCCCCTCCCCTTCTACCTCAGGGCATGTTTTGTCTTGTTGCCGGGCATGTTCTGTACCATCTGTGAGGAATGAGTGATTCGTGTAAAGAAAATCTAGTGAATATAAGCTTGAAGCAAATGTCATTTATATTGAAATAAAGGAATATATGTAGGGCATGACCATAAACAGGGGAGTGGTAGTCTTTATGTAACTTCCTGATAAGTATAGTTTGGGTAACTCCCTTGATATGTGTAGCTTATGTAGCCTCCTGATATGTAAGTTAGTTCCTGATATACTAGTGCAAACCAGTGTTGTAAATAACCGCAGAAATGTCGAGAAAATGTATAGCCAAATAAGGTAGCATAATATAAGTAGAATAACGGAGCGCCTGCACAAACAGAGAGGTCATGTAGAGTGCACTGACGAAGAGGAGCATCTTCCTCCCAACGACCACCGGACGACCACCTAGAAAAAGATGAAGCATGCGCAGACCGGGGAAGTGGTGACGTACTTAAAGAGTCATCTTCCAAGAAAAAGGCGGAGAAAGGCGAGAAACGAAGCCTAGAGAAGTATAAAGGAAGGAATTGTAAGAAGTGAAGGTGTGCGTCTTGGTGGAGCGGAGACTCCCGGCGCACCCAGCGCTGTTTGCTTGCCTCTATTCGTTTAATAAATTGTAAACTTAAATTGGAATCCTGTTTGGGACTAAATCATTTATCACAATTGGGGGCTCGTCCGGGATGGTCTTGGTTCCTGAATTCTGACTTGATCTAGGAGGGGCGCCCCACCATTTGGTGGCTCCTGATCGGGTCGGGACTAACACCATCCTGAACCCAAATAGGGGCAAGCAAAGAATTTAATTTTTATGAGCTCCCTTGCCGGCTGCAGTAGTTTATTTTGCCCGTAATTCTGCGTGCGAAGATCCGAACGAAGACGACGGGGTTGTAAGTATTTAAGGTGTATACCGTTCGGTTGGGTGGGATTCGGTTGCCTGTGTGCGTAAGAGTGTGACTGAGACGGAACCTCGTTCCGAAGCGATTGTGGAGGTCTTCTAACCGCGGTTCCAATCTCCCGCGAGGGACTTGGCCGGTGAAGGACCGAAGCGATTTTTATAGGATCCGTAGGTGAGTGACAAGTTTGAAACCCCCTGCAAGACGCTCTTATTGGTAACCAAGGGCTGTAGGAATTGCCACAGTAAAAATTCCTAGATGGGTCAGACGAAATCGAGAACCCAGGACCAGAAGAAAGGGAGCGAATTACTAAAAATACCTCTGGAGAGTCCATTAGGAATAATGTTAAAACATTGGAATAATAAGGGCCCTGGAAAAGGGAAGACAAAAGAGAAATTAGTTAAATATTGTATGGTAAAATGGCCAAAGAACCCCTTGAGACCCCACGTTTTTTTGCCTGTATTTGGGTCATTTGAGGATTGGGTTTGTCAGGCGCTAAACCTGTATGTAAATTCTAAGGAACCGTTTTGCCAAGAGAAGAGCGAGTATGCTAGTTTATGGATAAAGGCCTGTGTGGGCATTTTTAATCTTAAAACAGGAGTAGGGAAAAATAAGACCGTAGGGGAGCAACACATGGAAAAGGAAAAGAAGGATTGGGACCCCCTAGATCACTTACCTCCCTCGTATAATCCAGCTACCCGTCAAATACCGTCACCAAATTTGACGACTTCCCCTACGGCCCTGGGGTCGAATTCAACTCTAAGGGAAGGATCCCAAACTGAGCACCCAGAGCGTCTTTGTATCCTTTACGGGAAGTACCTCTGGGTGGAGATAGAGGATTGGCAAGAGAGAGGGTTGGAAGAATTACTAAGAGAAGCTCAAAAGATTTATGTCAGGAGGGACGAAGAAAAACAAAAAGCAGAGGCAAGAATTTTTGTAGCAGCAGTGAGGGAAAGTCAGAGGAGTAAGACTCAGCTGGGAGAGAAAAAAGATAAGAGACCAGAACAGCCACCCCAGGGACAATCTCATCAAGACAGACCCACAATTCCCATCTGTTACTATTGTAACAAAAAGGGACATGTTCAGAAAAACTGCCGTAAACGGGAACGGGATGAGAAAATGTTCAAAGAGGATTAGGGGTGTCAGGGGCTATATCTTCTGGGGACCTCAACATCAACAGAGCCCTTGATAAAACTATTAGTAGGTCCCCAAAAAGAAGAAGTTTTATTTTTAGTCGATACTGGAGCTGAAAGGTCAATGATTCAGAAACTCCCAAAAGGAGTAGGAAAAGGAAAAGCCCAGATGTCAGTAATAAGTGCAAAAGGAGAACCCTTCAAAGTCCCCATCTTAGAAGAAGTAGAGATTGAGACAGAGACAAAAATTTGTTTAAATGATTTACTTTTATTACCAGAAGCAGAATATAACCTATTAGGGAGGGACTTGATTTTAAAACTAAACCTAACTATTCAGAACCAAGGAGATCGGTTATATATTAACTTATGTACCTTAACCCAACTTGATGAGGAAAAAATTGACCCCCAAGTATGGTATAAGGAAGGAGATGTTGGGAGATTAGATACGGAACCCATCAAGGTACAAATAACAGACCCTCATAAGCCAATTAGAATTAAACAATATCCTATATCTATAGAAGGCCGGAGAGGTCTAAAACCTATTGTGGATAAATTACTAAAAAAATGGGACTTTGGAACCGTGTATGTCACCCCATAATACCCCGATACTCCCTGTAAAGAAATCAGATGGTACATATAGGATGGTACAGGATTTGAGAGCCGTGAATCGGCGAACAATCACCAAATTCCCTGTCGTGGCAAATCCTTATACTTTATTGAGTCACCTGTCTCCTAAACATATTTGGTATAGTGTAATAGATTTGAAAGATGCCTTTTGGGCCTGTCCTTTGGATAAGGGGTCCAGAGATTATTTTACCTTTGAATGGGAAGACCCCGAAACAGGACGAAAAACAACAATTAAGGTGGACTGTGCTACCACAAGGGTTTACAGAGTCACCAAATTTGTTTGGACAGACCTTAAAGAAAATCTTACAAGGTTTTACAGTACACGAGGAGGGAAAATTATTACAATATGTGAATGATTTACTGGTAGCAGGAGAAACTGAAGAGGAGACCCGAAAAGCCACCATTAGATTGTTAAATTTTTTAGAGAAAAAGGGATTAAAAGTGTCCTGCTCGAAATTACAATTTATAGAGCAAGAAGTAAAATATTTGGGACATTGGTTAAGCAAAGGAAAAAAAAAGAAATCAGATCCTGACCGGGTTTCTGGTATTTTAATCCTAAAACCTCCACAGACTAAAAAGGGAATGAAAAAAATAAAAAAAACAAAAACAAAAACCTGGTGGGATATTTATCCAAATTGTTAGATTCGGTGAGCAGGGGGTGGCCAGCATGTCTCCAAGCCCTAGTTGCTATGGCATTATTGATAGAGGAAGCTAGGAAAATTACCTTTAGTGCACCTCTAAAGGTATATACGCCACATAATGTTAGGAATGTCCTCCAACAGAGGACAGAGAAATGGTTGACAGATAGTCGACTTTTGAAATATGAAACCATCTTGATAGATTCACCTAATTTGGAATTAGGAGTCACCTCTGCCCAGAGCCCCGCTCAGTTCCAGTTTGGGGAACCCTCAGAAGCAGTAGCGCTATAACACAATTGTTTAGAAGTTATAGAATCCCAGACAAAAGTAAGGCTCAATCTTAGACATATTGAATTAGAGGGAGGAGAAAAATTGTTTGTAGATGGATCCTCCCGAGTAATAGAAGGGAAGAGAAAATCAGGATATGCAAAAATTGACAAGGACTTAGAACTTGTGGAATCAGGACCTCTGAGTCCATCATGGTCAGCTCAGGCTTGTGAGCTTTATGCCCTATGTAGGGCCCTGGAATTATTAAAAGAAAGAAGAGGGGCCATATTCACAGATTCCAAATATGCATATGGAGTAGTCCATACTTTTGGAAAAATTTGGGAGGAAAGAGGCTTGATTAACACTCAAGGGAAGAACTTAATACATCAGGAGTTGATAGTAAAATTTTAAAAGTGTTAAGAGAACCAAAGGAAATAGCCGTGGTGCATGTGAGGGGACACCAAAAGGGATTAGATTATCGAATTAGAGGAAATAATTTAGCAGATAAGGAGGCTCAGGAAGCAGCCTTGAGGATTGAAACTGTTAAAATTAATCATACACAAACAAGGGAGGACACTAGTGGAAGAGGATAAGAGGAAAAGGAGAAAAAGTTTACGCTGGAGGAACAAGCAAAATTAGAGAAAATAGGAGCTAGAGTGGAACAAGGGAAATGGACATTACCTGATGAGCGAGAGATGTTGCCAAAAGCTTACACTAGGCAGGTATTAGAACGCTTACACGCGCAAACACATTGGGGTACAAAAGTGTTAAGTGATCATTTCCTTAAACAGTTTGGCTGTATTGGAATTTTTTGAAATAGCAAGGCAAATTACACAAGGGTGTTTAACTTGTCAAAGGGTAAATAAGGCCGTGTTTCGACAAATGGCCATGGGAGGAAGAAAACTAGCTTATAGACCGTTTGAAAGGATTCAAGTCGACTTTACCGAATTACCAAGAATAGGAAGATTGAAATATTTGTTAGTTATAGTAGACCATTTAACACGATGGGTCGAAGCCTATCCTGTAGCAAGAGCGACAGCTCAGACGGTGATAAAATTTTATTAGAACACCTAATCCCCAGGTATGGGATAATACAATATATTGATTCTGATCAAGGCACTCGCTTTACTTCTAAAATTATAAAATCCTTGTGCCAATCATTAGGTATTAAATGGGAATATCATACCCCATGGCATCCTCAAAGTTCGGGAGTAGTAGAAAGAATAAACCAAACAATAAAGCAAGAGCTAGCGAAGCTAATGGTTGAAACACAGATGCCATGGACTAAATGTTTACCGCTAGCCCTTCTTAACATAAGGACCAAACCGCACAGTGAGACTGGATTATCGCCATATTAGGTTTTATACGGCATGCCCTATCTCCAAGGGAAACAATGTAGTGGAAGATTATAATATTCGGAAATATGTTATCGTTTTAGGAGAAAGGTTGAAAGAACTAAGAGATATAGGAATAATGGCACAAACCCTACCTTTGGGGTTTGCAATCCATCAATTCAAACCAGGGGATCTGGTACTGATCAAAACTTGGAAGGAAGAAACTTTAGTTCCTTCATGGGAAGGACCCTTTGTTGTATTGTTAACTACAGATACTGCCATCCGGACCGCGGAAAAGGGGTGGACACACGCGACTCGAGTAAAAGGACCCATGAAAGACTGGAAAGTTATTTTACAACCTGGAACCACAAAAATAACATTAAAAAGGGAATGAACGTATGAGAAATGATCACGAATTAAAGACTATAGCATTAAGCAATTATCGGGCAGGACTAAGTTTATGTCCACTATGTAAACCATGTTGTATGATTATTGAGGGTTAGGTGTAACCTGTGTAACAAATATATCATTTCCCACAGAGGCTAACAGGGACGTTTTCAAATTCAAAGCTGAAGTTTCCTCTGCATTCGGTGTGGACAGACTACTCCTATAGGAGATTTCTGGTGGGTAAGATTTATTACTGTCATCGAAATAAAGAAGTCCGCTTGAGAAGGGGGAGAGGGCAAGACCGGGTAGGGATTCTCAGTCGCGACCAAGTAAGGCCAGTCAAGGACGAGCACCCCTTGTAGCTGATGCCTCCGACCATGAGATCCCTTACCGGACCTCTCCTGATTTTACTCGGACTCACCAGCCTGGTGACAGGTAATCAAAATTGCACCGAGTGCATAAGAACCACCCGGCACGGACGAGTAAGTAATAAAACATTAATATACCACACCTATTACGAGTGCAAAGGGAAACAGAACGGGAGTTGTATATACAATGGAACACAATATAAGAAATGCTCGGTGGAAAATGATACTGTTTGTTACGATCCAAAGGAACTTCCTTATCAATAGTGGATAGAAATGAAAACAAATTCGGAAGTAGGAAGATTAATTGGAATAAGTAAGGATATGGCCAATTTGAGCACATCAGTATCGGTAATTATTGATGCATGCGATATTATAGATGATGATCTGGATATTAATTGTGGGAGTGTAGAGTGGAGATGGTACTATAGTAATCAACCAAAATATATTTGCCCAGGTGGAGGTGGACGTCAATGTCAGATAAATCCTGTTTATGTACCTAGTCAAACGGTGAGATATCAGTCAGCACACCTATGTGGAAGAAGGGGATGGTCTTGTGTATGTTAGGATACTGCAAGCTGGGGATATGACAGCCAATGTGGGGATTTACAAGCTTCAATCACAAGGGTACAAACAGACAATAATTGTACAACCTGTACCTGTAATTTAGTAAATTTAACCCTTATAAATTTAGAAATTTGGAAACAGAAAAAAAAAAAATAACCAAAATTGGACTTAAGATATATGGACCTGGAGAAGACCCAGGTGTAGTTATTAATATTGAAATGAAAGAAAAGAGAATCAGTGCAGCATAGACTGTTATTTAAGTCATTTTATCATGAAATGGAAACAGGAATGAAATATGAAATTCCCACAGTGGCTAAAAATCTATTTGTAAATCGTGCTGAGAACATTGCTAAGTCACTAAATGTAACTAATTGTTATGTATGTGGTGGAACTAATCAGGAGAGAATTGGCCCTGGGAGGCCCAAGAGAGCAACATATCAGACCCTAATGTTTGGAATATATCAGCTCAGGTCAGGAAACAACAATGGATATTACAAACCAGCATAATAGGAAGAAGCTGTTGGCAAAATGACGGCGGGAGTAAACCAGTCAGATATTTAGTATGTGAAGGGGGATATAACTGGAATAGTACTTACCAAAAGTGGGATAAATGGGGCACTGCCCAAGAAATAAGTAAAAATCATGCGAATTGGACCAACGGAACCACTATTGATAAAGGGTGGTCAAGTCCAGAAGGGCAATATTGGATCTGTGGAAAATTTGCATATACCCGATTACCAAAAAAATTGGACCGGAGCGTGCGTGTTAGGAACTATACGGCCAAGCTTTTTCTTATTACCTATAAACCGAGGAGAACACCTAGGGGTACCGGTATATACAGACGCATTAGAAACTCACAACCGAAGGGAAAAAAGAGAGCTACAAATAGGAAAGTGGAAAGATAATGAGTGGCCACCTGAAAGAATAATAGCATATTATGACCCAGCGACATGGGCAGAAGATGGGTGCTGGGGATATAGGACCCCCATTTATATGTTGAATAGAATAATCAGGTTGCAAGCTGTAGTAGAAATAATTGTAAATAAAACGGGTAATGCTCTAGGATTGGTGGCTAAACAAAATACTAAAATGCGTACAGCCCTATATCAAAATAGACTCGCGCTAGACTATTTACTAGCACAGGAAGGACGAGTCTGTGGAAAATTTAATCTCACAAATTGTTGTTTGGAGATAGATGATGAAGGAAAAGCCATCAATGAATTAGTAAGAGAAATGAAAAAAGTAGCCCATGTGCCAGTCCAAACGTGGAATGGAATAAATGTCCAAGGACTATGGACAACGTGGGAAAATTTATTCTCAGGAAACTGGGTAACAAAAATCATTATCGTTTTGTTAGGATTGTTTGGAGGTATGTTAATAATACCATGTCTAATTCCTTGTCTTTCACAAGCTGTAGCTTCTGCGATTAATGGAATGAAATTTACAGCCACTCCAATAGAACCAACACAGAGTGAGAGAAAACATGTTTTAATGTTGGTAAAACATATAGAGGAACCCGAGTTAATACCCATCAAACAAACTTTAAATAAATTTTACACGAATCACAGTGGTGAAAAAGAAAACGGGGGATTGTGAGGAATGAGTGATTCGTGTAAAGAAAATCTAGTGAATATAAGCTTGAAGCAAATGTCATTTATACTGAAATAAAGGAATATATGTAGGGCATGACCATAAACAGGGGAGTGGTAGTCTTTATGTAACTTCCTGATAAGTATAGTTTGGGTAACTCCCTTGATATGTGTAGCTTATGTAGCCTCCTGATATGTAAGTTAGTTCCTGATATACTAGTGCAAACCAGTGTTGTAAATAACCGCAGAAATGTCGAGAAAATGTATAGCCAAATAAGGTAGCATAATATAAGTAGAATAACGGAGCGCCTGCACAAACAGAGAGGTCATGTAGAGTGCACTGACGAAGAGGAGCATCTTCCTCCCAACGACCACCGGACGACCACCTAGAAAAAGATGAAGCATGCGCAGACCGGGGAAGTGGTGACGTACTTAAAGAAAGAGTCATCTTCCAAGAAAAAGGCGGAGAAAGGCGAGAAACGAAGCCTAGAGAAGTATAAAGGAAGGAATTGTAAGAAGTGAAGGTGTGCGTCTTGGTGGAGCGGAGACTCCCGGCGCACCCAGCGCTGTTTGCTTGCCTCTATTCGTTTAATAAATTGTAAACTTAAATTGGAATCCTGTTTGGGACTAAATCATTTATCACACATCTAAACTTTAATGCTTTAAGAAAACTTTAGCGATCACAGGACTTAATTGTATAACACCTATCACAGGCATCTGACACAAAGTTTGATGAACAAAACAGTTTACAGTTTATCACAATCCCCCCTTTTTCTTTTCACCATTTTGTTCATCAAATCGCTTAAGCTCCTGCTGGCTTAAAATGAAGGTCTCCTCCACCTCCGATATTCCTCTCAAAGGTTCATGCTTGGCTTTTATCAATACAAGTACCCAATGTTAAAGAGGACTGGTGGGTTCTTATTTCTAATTGAAACTTCCCTTTTTAGCCTGCAGAATTTGGTTGTGTCCCTTGTGCCTTTTTCCTTTTTCCTCAAGCAATAAAGCCTGGGGCCTCGGGGGTGAGTGATGTTGATTGTTGTTATACATCCCCCTTGAGCGTCCCTTTTCCAGCCTCCACTTCTTTACGTCTCTGCCTCCTTCGCCTACACTTTTGCCTAGTGCAGCGAGGTGTACCATCTTCTCGGCAGCAAACGTATTCTTCAGGAGAATGCTCTTGTTTCTCTTTTCGCTTTTTATAGGCCTCCCAATTTTTGCTTTAACTTGAGGTTGTATACAAGGAATGTTAGGCACTGTAGTTCTACAAATTCCAAAATTTCCCACCAGGCTTGGGTCCCCTTAATTATTCGTCCAGTGGCCACCAACAGCCTTAAAGCTTGTTGAGTTACTTTTCTTTCCTTTTTATAACACTGTTCGCAGTGATCCCACCAATTCTCTTTACATAAATTGCATTTTATACAAACAAAAGAATAACAAATACAATCCTTTTTAGGGCAGAATATCAATCCAGTTCATTAACCCTTTTTTTCCGCAGTTTTAGTTTTAGAGTTTCTGGATCTCCAGAACTCTCCCACTGCTCCTCAGAGATGGGTCCTTTCACTCGGCTGGCATGAGTCCACCCTCTTTCAGCAGTCCGAATGGCGGTTTCTGTAGTAAGTAAAACAAGATAAGGCCCTTCCCAGCGGGGAGTTAATGAGGACTCCTTCCATGACCTGATAAGAACTTTATCTCCAGGTTGTATATCAATAAACTTTCAACCTGGGGATGATCTCGGTGGAACCTCCAAATCATATCCCCAATACAACTATCCCGATTTTAGTAAGCCAATCACCACCCATAAAATCTCCCCAAAATCCTCCTAGATTGATTCCATTCCAAGTTTGTCTCTCAGGAGGCCATTCGTTATACACCTGGACTCCTAGTCGCTCTCCCTAATTTATGGGTAACAGGAAAAAACTAGGTTTTATTGTTGATTACAGGTATGGGCTGTACAATTAGAAAAGGTCCTCACTTTTTCCATTTTTCTGGGGTAAACGCCAGCTGGACTTGTTCCAATATTGACTACAGTTATTTGCCGTAGTTGGAGTCAAGGAACTCACCCCAAGTAGAACTAGAAGAGGTCCGGTCAAGGCCATAGTGATCGGCGGTTTTAAGCCGCAACACCAGTTCCCCTCCAGTCTTGCCCTCTTCTTTCCTTTAAGGGGGTGTTTTCTTAGTACCCAAATTAATTGAGCACTGCTTGTGAAGGCCAGAGCTTTGATAGATCAGTGGTTTGTCCAGACCTGAGCACTTGCCCGAGCCTGGTGATCCTCTTTATTTGCAAGGCTTTATGGCTACAGAAAACTGCCAGTTAGCCTGCAACACTAATCTTACAAATACACACCACCTTCTACACAAAGGACAAATTCTAGTTCCAGCTCCTTTTTCCTGTTCTTCTTTTGCCAACAACTCCTTCCGATTATACTTGTTTGGAGTACCCATTGTTGTTTCCTATTACCCTTTCCCATTGTTTTCCAAACTTGGGGATTACTTATATTTCTCTCCATAGCTTCCCATGGCCATCGTTCACCTTGATTTGTTCCACCACAAACGTCAAAAGGGGAGATTCCCACATCAGTACGGGGTTGAGTCCTATCACATTTTCGAGCAGTAGTTTGGTACAAAGTGTGTTAAATGGTACCAACAAATATCTATATAAAGTCTAACTGAATTTTGGCAAAAGGTCGATGGGTTAACTCTCTTCCTCCTAATGGCCTTTCTCTTAGTTGGTGCTTGTTCACCCTTTGACAAGTTAAGCAGTTTCCAATTATTCTTTTTGCTATATTATATACCCCAATACAGGCATATTTTATAGCAAATTGGTCTACTAATGCTTGAACCCCCCAATGGGTGTTTTCATGGTACTTGCGCATGATTCTTATAGCCATAGTCTTTGAGATGACTTCTCGCCCATCAGGAAGTTCCCACTTTCCTGATTCGATCTCCTTTGCTCCCATCCGAGTTAACTTGTCTTTTTCCTGTACAGTAAAGCTGTACAGGTAAAACTTTTTCCCATGCACACTACAAAATTTATACTTGGGATTATCACAACTACAATGGAGCGCATCGCTCCCAAAATCCTTCCAACAATCATAACAGGGAGGCTCAAGCAAATCATCCCCGCAACTGAACTTTCTTCTCCTTAAAAATCATCAGAGCAGCTCTTTTTGCTTCTTGATCTGCTAAGTTGTTTCCCCTTGTCAGCGGAGTCAATCCCCATTGATGTCCTTTTAAATGAACCACTGCTATTCCTACTGGTCCCTGTAAAGCCTGCAAAATTTCAACTATTAATTCCTGATGAATCAACCCCTTTCCCTGGGAATTTATTAAGCCTCTTTCTTCCCAAATTTTTCCAAATGTATGCACTATTCCAAAGGCATATCTGGAACTCACATGCTTGGGCCGACCAGCTGGGACTTAGGGGCCCTGATTCCATTACCTTGAATGTTTTTCCATTAATTATCGCATATCCTGATTTTCTTTTCCCTTCCACCACCTGGGAAGATCCATCTACAAAAAGTTTTTCCCCATCTTCCAGTTCTTCTTCCTCTAAATCTGGTCTAATTTTAGTTTGTTCTTACTGTAGCCTTCAATCCATTGTCTGCAATATCCCAAAAGGCCCAACAATTGTCTGATCTGTCTCTTAGTTTTTGGAGCCGGCAATGATAATATGCCCTGTACCCTTTCTGGGTCTAATTTCTTAGTTCCTTTACTCAGCCTAAATATTTCACTTCCTCTTCGACAAATTGCAGTTTTGATTTCGACACCTTTAATCCCTGTAAGCTTAAAAAAATTTAGTAACCTGATACTCTCCTTCCTAACTGCCTCCTCGTCGCCACCGGCCAACAGTAAATCATCCACATACTGGACAAGGGTCAACCCCCCCTTCTAGTTCGTACCCCCGCAATATTTGTTCTAATGCCTGTCCAAACAAATTTGGAGACTCGATGAACCCCTGAGGTAAGACTGTCCACCGTAGTTGTTGTTCTCTGTGAGTGTCCGGGTCTTCCCATTCAAAGGCAAAATAATCCCTGCAATCTTCCTTTAAGGGGCATGCCCAGAAGGCATCCTTTAAATCTATTACACTATAACAGTAGATCTTTCTGCTCCAGAGTCCACTAGGAACTCTGTCTCTTGTTGCTGGGGACCCACTTTTAATTTTATCAAGGGCTCAGTTTTCTCACGGGTCCCCAGCAAATAAAGCCCCTGACCCCCCTAATCTTCTTTAAACATTCTCTCATCCATCATCCTTTTTCTACAATCTTCCCACAATAAAAACAGGTTCTTGTTTCCTTTTTCCTTCCCTGGTCCCTACTTTCCTTTCCAGAGGGTCCCGATGGGTTATTCCGTCTGGGCGGAGTACCTCTCTGTACTGCTGTTCTTCCTCTCTCCGGACATAAACCTTCTGCGCCTCCCGGAGTAACTCATCTAATCCCCTTTGCTGCCAGTCCTCCATCTTTTAAACTCTTCCTTAATCTTTCTAACCATTCTGTATGGGTTTCATCTTTCTTTTGCTGTTCGTAAATCGGACATGTGGCCTCTATCAACTTCGTTCTGATTATTCCAATTAGGTTTTTGGGTTGGCCACTTTATATCTGCTGCCGGACCTCCTTGATGTTGCCTCGAGGAACGGCTTCTTTAATTCCCTGTATAATTATTATCCGTCTAATTTTTCCGAGACCCCTAAGGGGTCTTCCAACAAACCCCCCATTTCTTTTTTAAATTCTCTCACATCCCCTGAGTTAAGTGGGACGGATACATATCCCACGCCAGGTTGAGGTCCCCCCATCGCAATTTCTCTAAGGGGGTATACCTCTGCCTGCTCCTTTCTCCATCTAGTTCGGCTACGGGTTACTACCCTATTTTCCTCAGGGGAACTTGGAGCTGAGTCATTCTCATACCCTGGCGCCACCGATAGGGGGGGTGCCGAAGGCTGCGGAGGAGAGGGTGGTGGAATATAAGGGGGAGGGCGAGGTAGGAACCCCTTCCTCGTCCCTCGGTTTCTTTCTCCTAGCCTCTTCTTTCTTTTCATTTAAAGGATATAGATTCACTTTCTTCCAAACTAAAAGGTTCCTTTGAGTGTCCAATCTTCAAAGGACCCAAATACAGGCCAATATAGGTGGTCTCCTCTAATTTGTTTACCACCCCAAACTTCCATGCAATAGTGAATCATTATTACTTTATTCTTACCCCGCCTAGAGGGGTAATCATCCCAATTTTTAATCATTAAGCCTAACAGACTATCCAGTGGTATAACCTCAGAACCACCCATGGGACCAGAGGGCTTGCTTTTCCTCTGTCCCATCTTCCGAAGCGCCTTCTTTCACTCACACACTCGCTTCCCCTGGTTCGTGGCCCAGCCCCTCGTGGGGTTTGGGAACCGCACTACTGAGGGTCCGCACTCACTTCACCCGGTGGACTACTGAGTCCCGTGGACGTCTCACACAAGCACGCTTCAGGATACCCAACTCCAACCGAACGGCTAACCGGCCTATACTCACGCGTCCTGCGTCTTCGTTCAGTCTTCGTGCACAAATATTATGGGGTTACCGGTTTTATTTGCTTACTGTCAAATTTGGGTTCGTCGGTAAAGGATTTGGCGTAGAAGCACCCTGACAAGGGCCGCTTATTCAGCGGGGCGCCCCCCCTGCCAAGGACCTCAGGCCAGATTGCCTTTATCCGAGTCATGGCACCAAATTGTTATAAATTTACCTGTCCAATTGAGTGACAGAGGCTAGTCAATTAGAAATTTTTTGATTTATTAAAGCAAGCGACAAGTAAGCAAAACAGCGCTGGGGCGGCCGGGGAGTCTCCTGCTCCACCAACGGCCAACCGCTTAACAGTCTTTCAGTCCTCTCTTTATACTTTTCGTCGGTTGTCAGTTTCTCCAATCACAATCCGTTTTCACTCGCGCCTTCTTTCGAATCTTCCAATTGCAATCTACTCCGCTCCCCCCTCCCCTTCTACCTCAGGGCATGTTTTGTCTTGTTGCCGGGCTTGTTTTGTCTTGTTGCCGGGCATGTTCTGTACCATCTAAACTTTAATGCTTTAAGAAAACTTTAGCGATCACAGTACTTAATTGTATAACACCTATCACAGGCATCTGACACAAAGTTTGATGAACAAAACAGTTTACAGTTTATCACAGGGTGGCCGGGATCACGGAGGGGAATGGGACTGGGGTCAGGGAGGGGCTGGGGGGCTGGGACTGGGGCAGCAGGACCGGTATCGGGAAGGGATCGGTACTGGGGAACTGGGATGGGGACTGGGGCAGTAATGGGACTGGAATGAAGGAGAATGGGGACTAGGGCAGCAGCATCACCCAGCCCCGTTGGGGCTGAACCCGGGGTTAAGGCGGCTCCCTCTGTGCTGGGGCTGGGCCAGGTCAAAGAACCATGCCCCAGGTGGGTCAGGGCAGAACCGACCCCCCAAATAATAGGGCTGGAGGGGAGGGCTGGCTCCGTAGGGTGCAGGGTGTGCATGTCACCGAGGCAGGGCCACTGTCACCTTGTTTGGGTCCACCATATAGCCCAGCATCTGGGGTGGGCTGTAGGGCTGGAGCGCTCGGTGCTGCACATCCTCCATCCCCATCCGGAGAGGCAGTGGGGCTGGGTCTGCAGCCATGGGGCCGGAAGGCTGGAGAAAGGAGACATCTCTCCTAGGGAGACCCCTCAAAGGATGTGCCAGGACCTTGTGGTTGGGGAGGGGATTCAAGGGGGGGCCAGCAGGGCTTGCTCCATGCCAGGGACTCACGGCGACCCTGGGTGCTGCAGGGCTGGACCATGAGCTGGCTTTCTCCAAGATCATTGTGGAGCTGCGGAAGAAGCACCCGGGCCACATCCTGCCGGATGAGGACCTGCAGTGGGTGTTTGTGAATGCAGGCAGGTGGATGGGCTCCATGTGCCTCCTGCACGCCTCGCTCACCGAGTATGTGCTGCTCTTCGGGACAGCCGTCGACACCGGGGGCCACTCAGGTTAAGAGGGGGACAGGGCTAGCAGGTGGGGAGTTTCTCTGAGCTCTTTCTACCCTGCTTGTTCAGGTGCAGTGGAGCGCAGGCACCTGGATGGTGGAGTACTGTTGGGATCACCCTGCACAGCTCGACCTTAAGGAGAAGGAGCTGTGGTGTTGATCTGCACGGCTCGACCTTAAGGAGAAGGTGCTGTGGCACTGAGAAGCTGGTAAACAGCTGGATATCTGCACGGCTCGGCCTTGAGGAGAAGGAGCTGTGGTAAACAACTAAGAAGAAGCGAGGAAAACAGGAACAACTGCAAGCAGCGAATCCTGACTGTGTGAGAGGCGCGTGGACAGCACGTGATATTTTGTATATAGCCAATTGCAATAGTGTGTGTAACAAGTTGTAACCAATCATGAGTGTGTGCGCAGTGACTAAACAAAGATTATGATAAATATTGGAGTCAGACAAGACAATAAACGGCTTCGGAATATAACTCTCATAGAGTTGTGAAGTCCATCCTTCTCCCGCAACTGGTGACCCCGACGTGATACGATCTCTGGGATCTCATCGTTGAACACCGGTCGAGCGCAGAGGACGCCACGGGAGAAGCCCGGTTGGAAGAATTGCAGTCAGCGGGACTGACACAAGGAAAAAGAAAAAGGAATACGTTGCAACGCAGAAGCACCCAGCGAGGTGAGGTGAGCAACCGGGGCGGCATGGGGCAGAACACATCGCATGAAGAAGGGGCGATAGTCAGACTCCTGCTGCATATGCTCTCTAAGAGAGGACTGAAATATGATGAATATACACTTAGAAGGCTTCTAATTTGGAGCCGAAAGAAAGGGTACCCCCCCGATCCGTCTGTGGCGTTTAAGGCAGAGACGTGGGAGGAGATAGGAAAAATGTTATGGGAGCATATTGAGAAAACCGCTGCAGAGTTAGTGACGGCGTGGAAGTTGATATTAACCACATTAAAAGCCTTGAAGGCAGAGAGAAAAGCTGCAGCTGATATGGAGGAGGCTGTTAAACTGCCTTCAACCAATCCCTTCTTAACCGAGCCAGAGGGTCCAGGACCTTCGGCGACTCCGACTGCACCGCCTGAGGTGCCAGATGCACCGGGTGAACTGGCCGCATTAGATAAGTCAGAGAAACAGATCTACAATGATATATGTGAGGGCAAGACGGGACAAAGCTGCCCAGAACAATCTACTCAATGTTCCCCTGTGTGCCCGTGTGAAAGATTGATGGGGCGGGCTTCACCACCCCCGAAACCACCCAGACTTAACCGATCGAAAGCCGTAGTTTTGAAGCCCTCAGCCGAGCCCCTGCCACCTTTACGGCCCCCATTGCCTGATAGCAGCGGCGAAGAAGAACCTGCTGTAGAGACTATAGGGAGGCAAGAGCCTAGAATGAAAGGCAACCCTAGAGAGCGGTGGAAAGACGTTTTTTTAGGAGCGATGAAAGACGAGGAAACAGAGTTACCGATGGCATTTCCTGTTAGTGTACAGCCTCACGGGCCCAATCGCTGGGACCCATTTCACTGGGACTTGATTAAGAAAGTGCGGAAGGCAGTGCAAAATTATGGCTTGCAATCACCTTTCACGCAAGCTCTATTAGATAACATATTCACGGGAATGGTTCTTACACCATGGGATTGTCGGCAGATGATAGATATGTTGTTGACACCAACCCAAAGGTTATTGCGGGCAGACAGATGGTATAAACTCTGTATGCAAGAAGCCCTGAGAAACCTGGAACGTCAAGACGGCGATCCACTTCAGAACATTACTATGGAACAAATGACAGGCCAGGGACTGTTTGTGGATGTTAGATTGCAAGCTCGGCTGCCCTTAGAAGCCTTGCAATTAGTTGGGCGACTAGCGTTGAATGCGTTGCGAACAGTCCCTGAGGAGGGAAAGAGGCAACCATCTTACACTCAAATTAGACAAGGGAGAGATGAACCATATATGTCTTTTGTTGATCGTCTGAGAGACGCTTTGAATAAGGTGTATACCAATGAAGACACAAAATTAGCAGTGTTGTTGAATTTAGCGGTAGAAAATGCCAATGTAGATTGTAAAAGAATTTTGTTAGCTTTGCCAAAAGAAGCAACGTTAGTACAAATGGTAGAAGCCTGCAACAGTAGGCTCTGCCACACATCAGGCAGAGACACTCGCAAGTGCCTTCGCAGCAGCAATTAAGCCATTTATAAATGGAAAAGGGGAGAAAAAATGTTTTAATTGTGGAAAAACAGGCCATTTTAGAGCTCAGCGCAAGGCCACAAGGAAAAAACCTAGGCAGATTGAGACAGGTCATAAATCCTTCCAACAAGGACCCTTTCAGCAAGGAATAGGCCCAGCAGGAGCACCATGTGGTCGATGTCAAAAATTTGGTCATCAAGCCTCAGAATGTTGTTCAAAGTATCATCGGGATGGTATGAAATTGGGAAACGGGTGACTGAGCACGAAGGCACCCCACACGACGACACAAATGGGGAAGCACCACCAGGCTGCTTGTCAAGCCTCAGCGCCCAAACCAGAGGGAGCGCCGGAGTGGATGTGGAAACAACAGTAGAATTTACCTTATGGGACACGTCGGTTTACGATGTCCCGACTAACGCGAATGGACCATTAGGATATGGGTTGAGTGCTTTGTTATTAGGATGATCTTCAGCAACAAAGCAGGGACTTTTTGTTCTCCCTGGAGTCATTGACGAAAAAGGCCATATTGTACCAACCATTAGTCCTTGGAACACACCTGTTTTTGTGATTCCAAAGAAAAGTGGAAAATGGAGACTATTACATGACTCGCGAGAAGTCAATAAGGTTATAGTGGACATGGGAGCCTTGCAACCAGGGCTACCATCTCCCTGTATGATACTGAAGTATTGGAAGCTTTTGATTATAGATCTCAAAGATTGCTTTTTTACAATCCCTCTGCATAAAGACGATGCCAAACATTTTACATTCTCAGTCCCAAGTACAAACAAGGCGCAACCCATGCAAAGATATCATTGGACAGTATTGCCACAAGGCATGAAAAATTCACCCACGATGTGTCAAATTTATGTAAATTGGGCTTTACAGCCAATCAGAAAAAGGTGGCCTCAATATCTCATCTATCATTATATGGATGACATATTGTTGGCTGGTGATCAATTAAATCCAGAAGAAATGATCAGGGAGCTCGTTGAGCTTTTGAGGCAAAGTGGGCTGCAAGTGGCACCGGAAAAGATACAAGCTGAAGCGCCTTGGAGGTACTTGGGGTGGATGGTCACTGAAACGTCGGTGACCCCCCAGAAGGTTGAATTAAGAATTCAGATTAAAACATTAAATGATGTACAAAAATTGGTAGGAGACGTTAACTGGATTCGACCTATTTGTGGGATCACAAACCAAGATATGGAGCCCTTGGTTCAGCTCTTGCAAGGGGATAGCAGGTTAAACTCTCCTCGGCAATTGACCAAGGAAGCCCGGGAAGCAGTAGCAAACATTTCTGAAAAGGTAACTCAAGCATTTAGTTCTAGGATAGACCCCTCGATAGGGATCACTTTGGCAGTAGTCAATCATGAGCGACATCCCTATGTGCTTATAATACAGTGGATAACAAAGCTAGAATCAAAAGCGGACCCATTGAGAATTTTAGAGTGGGTCTTTTTGCCTCAGCAGCAGAGAAAAACCATCACCAGGAAAGCAGAGTGTTCTGCAAATTTGATTATGAAAGGGCACAACAGAATTATTGATATATCAGCAAAGGACCCGAAAACGATTTTAATACCATTACAACAAGAATATTTGACTTGGGCTTTGCAGCACTCTGTTCCCTTGCAAACTGCATTAGCAGGATTTGAAGGTGGCATTCAGATTCATTATCCATCACACAAAATGTTTACCTTAAAAAAAAAACCCACACACAAAACAAACAAACAAACAAACAAAAAAACCAAACACCCATGAAGTAGAAGAAAAATCAAAGTGTAGTCAATATCCAGTTCAAGGTGCTACAGTATTTACGGATGGTGGTGGGAAGACAGGCAAGGCAGCAATAGTATGGCGAGAGCACGGAGAATGGAAAGAACGGGTACTTGTCGTGCCAGGATCAGTTCAAAAGGTAGAACTACAGGCAGTAATTGAAGCCTTTAAATTATGGTCTGAAGAACCTGTGAATATAATTACTGATTCTTTATATGTAGCTAGAGTACTCCAAAGATTGGAAGGTTCAATCCTTAGACAGGTACAGCAGTAACAGCTATATCAACAATTTAGAACGCTTTGGTTTTTATTGCAGAAAAGACGACATTCTTATTACATTATGCATATACGCAGCCATACCAACCTTCCAGGGGAATTGGTGGAAGGAAATGCAAGAGCTGATCGGCTGACTGCCGCAGTATGGGCTGGACCTGCCCCGGACCGTTTAGGTCAAGCACAAGCCTCTCATGCCTTTTGCCATCAATCTGCCAAAGTTTTAGCGAGACAATTTAATCTAAGTGCAGGTGACGCTAGAGCTATCATACAGACTTGTGCTGATTGTCAACAAATAGGCCCAGGAATCGCGATTACAGTAAGTCCCCGAGGATTGCATTCGCTACAACTATGGCAGATGGATGTGACACATGTTGCTGACTTTGGAAGATTTAAATATGTTCATGTTTCAATTGATTGCTATTCTGCAGTAGTTTGGGCCACTGCACAAACGGGAGAAACTAGTAGGCATGTACAAAAGCATTTGCGAGCTGCATTCGCAGCCCATGGTATACCCCTACAAATTAAAACCGATAATGGTCCTTGTTATGTAGCCCAGTCAACCCAATGATTTTTTGCTCAATGGGGAGTGACGCATGTTACTGGAATACCGCGTTCCCCAACTGGACAAGCTATTGTTGAACGAATGAATCATTCCCTGAAGTGTTTATTGCAAAAACAAAAAGGGGGAGAGGCTACCACACCACCCCAAGAACGTTTGAATAAAGCCTTATATGTGTTAAATTATTTGCATCTAGCAGAAGGAGAAACATGTAAAAGGAATGACAGGAAGTCTGTTTGAGTTAACACAAAATGTGCAAGTAAAAGTTAAAAATCTGGAAAAGAATATGTGGGAAGGACCTTTTCAACTGCTAACCTGGGGACAAGGTTATGCTTGTGTCATTACAGATTCTGGAACTCGTTGGGTACCCGCAAAATGGGTAAAACCATGGGTGAAACAGTCACCATCGTCATTGTCGGACACATCTTGACACTATCAGGTGTCATCGCAATCTGGATGCCACCTCAGCCAAAAGAAAATGTATGGGTAACATTAGCAAACCAAACAGGACAGGACACCTTCTGTCTGTCTCTTTCCTCCCCGGGCAATCCCTTTTCAATCTGCCAGAAGGGTTATGGTGGCTGTGTGGAGATCAATGGGCTGGGAAACAGCTGCCCGGGAACTGGTAAGGGGACTGTACCATGGGCGTCCTAGTTCCTAATTTGCAAATAATTAATCACACTGAAATTAGCAGTATCATTAGACAAACATGGAAAGCTTTTAAGGCAAAGTGCTCTATAACTACAAATCCTTTGGTAAGATATAATATTGGTTTTCATAGCTTTATACAAGCACTTTTTCCATCACTAGAAGTAGCTTCTATCGCTAGGAGTAGTACAGCTAGAATTGTTTGCCTTGTAACATTCTGCTATTAATTTAAGCATAGTTGATATGTGACTGCTGGATTATGGTAAGATGCCGTGTGAACAAAGCCTACGAACCAATAGACGGGATGGCTGTGGCGCGTGCAGCACGTCTGGCCAGCGGGCACATGCGCCATAGGCTCCCTGTGTTGAAAGGTGGCAACCGAGGCGTGTTCCGACACTCGCTGGCCACGTGTGTCGAAACTCGTTCCTCTAAGAATGTGAAATACCGGGATTTCCCGAAGAGCAGGGGGATCGGTGTACGGCAAGGCCACCGTTGCCTCCGTGGGGACGCCCACGTAAAGCTGGCACCTACCGACTGCTAGGCTGAGTTCGCGGCACAGGACGATACAAGAATGTGCAGATGGTCCATCTTCCTCACAGTCCTTGGGTTGCAAATGATCCATCAGGTTTTGTTTATAGATAAACTAAAAGGGGGAGATGTTGGGATCACCCTGCACGGCTCGACCTTAAGGAGAAGGTGCTGTGGCACTGAGAAGCTGGTAAACAGCTGGATATCTGCACGGCTCGGCCTTGAGGAGAAGGAGCTGTGGTAAACAACTAAGAAGAAGCGAGGAAAACAGGAACAACTGCAAGCAGCGAATCCTGACTGTGTGAGAGGCGCGTGGACAGCACGTGATATTTTGTATATAGCCAATTGCAATAGTGTGTGTAACAAGTTGTAACCAATCATGAGTGTGTGCGCAGTGACTAAACAAAGATTATGATATATATTGGAGTCAGACAAGACAATAAACGGCTTCGGAATATAACTCTCATAGAGTTGTGAAGTCCATCCTTCTCCCGCAGAGTACGGCCGGGGCTTCATCCCCTCCATGCTCACCTTCGCCCTGGCTGACACCCTCTTCAGCACTAAGGACTTTGTCACCCTCTTTTACACCCTGCACGTCTATGCCAAGGGCCTGCTCCTGGAAGCCAATGCCTTCTTCAGCACCTTGGTCTGCTGAGCCTGGCTCACTGGGGTGCCCTGCTGGGCACAGCTGTCTCCTCTCCTCCCAGCCTTTCTCCCCTTTCCTCCTCCTCCTCCCCAGGCCCAGGCTCTAGCAAAGGCAGCAGGATACCCCCTGTGCCTCCCCCCAATTGCTCTGTCCTTCCCCATGGGCCAGCTGGGTGCCAAGACAGAGGGACCGTGGCGGTCACTGCAATGCAAACCACCGGTTCTCTTTACTACCTGCCTGTCCCCCCTTTTGAGCGGAGCTATGTCCTACTTTTCCGTCCCCTGGGACTGGATTCACCTTGTGGGGTACGAACACCGCTGTGTGCCCCCGGCGTGCAGCGGGAGAGGGGTTGGCTGTCCCCGGGCTCTGCAAAATTTCTGCAGCTCCTGAGACATCAGGAGGAGGATGCTGGCATGAGCCAGGCTGCACTGTGCCCCTCGGGGCAGGGTGCACAAGGTGAGCTGGGCCACTGTAAAGATTGGCTGAGAGGTTCCCTATCTCCCTGGCGGGCTGCTAGGTCTGCGGGCAGTGCAGGGCACTGTGTCCAGCTGGCAGCATCTCCAGTGGCTCCATCCCTGCTGACATGAGTTGGCAGCACACAGCATCCCCCGGCACAGGGAGGGATCTGCACTGGGACCCCCCAGCAGTGAGTCCCCTGACACTGGTCCCCTGTGTGTCATCTGCCCCAGGGGATGGCTGGGGCTGGAAGAGGGTCCCTTTCCCTGCAGTCCCCCCCAAGGGGGAGAGCCACCATCTGTCGCCTTAATCGAGAGCCTATTCTGTGTGGCCTCTGGTCTATGCACATACCTAGTGTCTGCGGGTGCTCGAACCTCTGTACTAGCTCAGGACGGGATCTCACCCCTCGAAACACTTCCCCTGGCTGTGAGACCCCCTAGGGATGGCCACCCTGCTCAGCTCCCGGTGTGGGGTCCTGGCCACCAAGGGAGTGCTGCAGTTCCCTGGCTGAGCCTGGCTGTGGACCCTGCTCGCAGCCCTGTGGCCAGACCCAGGCGGGCTCACTGCTTGGTGGAGAGCTTTCGCCTCCGTGCTGCTGCCAAACTAATGTATATCTCCCCGGCCACCAGGCCTGTAGCATGTCCCTCCTCCCGCAACCCGGACTGTCCCTGTCCTGCCAACTGGCAGCCCCACACACAGGCTACTTCTTAATTTGCCACCTGAAAAGAGATGTCAGTAATAAAATTGTTCATATCACCTGCTTGGATCCCCAGGAGAGTCTGTGGAGCGCGCTAAGTCCCTGCCATGGGGAACAGTGCTGGATGTGGCCAGCTCTGGGCTCAGCAGGGGTCCTGCTGGCAGCTACCATCATCCTGCCCAGGGTCCTGGGAGCCAGGGGGTGTGGTGCTGGGCAGGATCAGGCCCATCTCAGCTCCCGGGGACCGGTGGGAGATGGTGCTGTTACTCCTCTCTCTGCTGCAGTTGCTGGGGGCTGAAAGCCTGGGCTGGTGCCAGGGCCCTGCCTCCACAGGGAACCTGGGAGTCCAGGGGGGGCTCCATCCTTTTCGGAGGCAGTGCCGATGCTGGGTGTCTGGCCCTGGGGGTGGATGGATCCATGCCTAGTGGGTTGGTGGTCCTTGAGAGGTTTACACAGATGCACGTGCACATACACACAGACACACACCCCCTGGTGTGAGAAGGGCACAGGAGGGAATCACAGGATCTATAGGCTCTGTGTCTGTATGTGTATTGCATTTGTGTGGCAAGGTTGGGGGTGGGGCTGCAGGGGTGGCTTCTGTGACAAGTTGCTAGAAACTTCCCCTATGTCTGATAGAGCCTAATGCCAGCCGGGCTTCAAGACGGACCTACCGCTGGCCAAGGCTGAGCCAATCAGCAATGGTGGTAGCGCCTCTGGGATAACAGATTTAAGGGGGGGGGGGGGGGAAGGGCACAGCAATTGCAGCCAGAGAGAGGAGTGAGAATATGAAATCGGGAGTAAAGTTGAGCCCAGGAAGAAGGGAAGGGTGGGGGGGAAGGTGTTTTAAGATTTGGTTTTAGTTCTCATTTGATTGGTAATAAATTAAACTAATTTCCCCACATCGAGTCTGTTTTGCCTGTGACGGTAATTGCTGAATGATCTCTCCCTGTCCTTATCTTGACCCACAAGCTTTTTGTTATAATTTCTCTCCCCTGTCCAGCTGAGAAGGGGAGTGATAGAGCAGCTTTGGTGGGCACCTGGCATCCAGCCAGGGTCAACCCACCATAGTGTGTGTGTGTGTGCATGCTGGCAGTGTGACGGTGTGCTCCCCCCTACCCCCAATCCGACTTTTATTTCCCTTAACCCTGCTCAAGCGATGACCACCGGTGGCAGTCGTAATGGATTCGTCTGGTTGTGATGGCTGCATCCAGCTCAAAATGGATTCGGGAGATAGATAACACCACAATAGCCAAGGGCTAATTTGAGCAACGCACCCACCTAACCACAGTGCTGGTCAATGAAACTAAAACCTGTGGTCGTTATGCAAATATGACTATGAGTCAATCATCTTACCCCCATAAATAGTGAGCAGCCCAAGAGCCCTTTGAGCTTTCCTGCATGGCAGTGGGCTGCAAGACAGGATCTCCCCTTGAGTAGGGATGCCTCTCAAGGTTACACCTGCTGAAGTGATCCCTCCTCAATATTGAGAGATTCCTTGCCGCAACAGATCCTCGGTAAGTGACTGATAGCTTGCTAAACTTTGTAAGCTTTGCTAAGATTATATCTTAGGTTGATTGTGCACATATAATCCTTTAGACATAAACCATTGACCAAGTCTGGGACTAGGATTGGATCCAGCTGCACCTAGGCTCCTCTGAGTAGGAGTTTAGAAAGCAAGGGGGTCCTCTCTGAACCTCATGACTCAACAGGAGGGTCTCCCTGACAGTTTTGTCTGACTTACCCTGTCCTCTATGCAGTAAATAATCCAGTGTACCTTGCCATCAAATCTTGTTAAAACACCGTCACATTTGCTATCAAACTTTGTTAAATCACTGTTATATATCAATAGACATATTGCTGCTTCTCTCTCATGAGTGAAGGGCACTCCATCTGTGACAGGCAGGCAGATTGCATGCACATGTGTGTACAGGTGCAAACAGGATGGTTTTGTGTGTGTCTTGGCAGGGCAGTTAGGCATGCATAGGTGTGTGCTTGCATATAGGTAGAACAGTTTGCAGGTGGGTGTAGGCAGGACAGGTGGGTGGGTGTGCACATGTGTGTGCACACACGTGTATATAGGTAGAACAATTGGGCATCTGTCCATATGGTCAGAACAATTGCATACGTGTGAGTGCTTGAGCACATATGGGTAGGACATTTCTGTATGTGCATGTGTGTAGGGAGGAGAGTCATGTGCATGTGTGTGGGCACGCCATGCCCATTCCCTGGGGTTTAGTGGGGCCCTGTCAAGGAAGATGAGAAATCCCACGCTGGCCCGCACGGGAACTCAGCAGCTCATATAAATACCACTCCACTTACAGCAGGGGCCATGTAATGAAAATCTGATGGGCGTGCTGGTGGGAGTAAATATGCCATTAAAATGAGAAAATCAAAGCTCTGGACAGGTCTTTTCTCTTGCCCATTGATTTCTTTTATTACAGAAATATTACTGCTAAATAACATTAGTGTGAACAATCTCAGCAGTGTGGTCATGCAGGTTGGCAACGATGAGGCTGCACAAAGAAGTCTAAAAGCAATTAAAAGTGACTTCAGAGTGCTGGTGCGATTGGTTGATGGAGCGGGAGCACAGGTAGTGTTTTCATCAATCCCTTCAGTGGCAGGGAGGAACACAGAAAGGAATAGGAAAACACCTGGTTAACATGTGGCTGAGAGGCTGGTGCCATCAGTAGAATTTTGGGTTTTTTTGACCACGGGGAAGTTTACACAGCACCAGGCCTACTAGCAGCAGATGGAGTTCAACTATCTCCAAGGGGGAAAAGGATTCTTGCTTAGGAGCTGGCAGGCCTCATTGAGAGGGCTTTAAACTAGATTCGAAGGGGGAAGGGGATAAAACCAGGCTCACTAGAGATGAGCCTAGGGGTGGCATGCTGGAGTTGGGGGTGAAATCGATAGCCCAGCTCAAGTGCATCTACACCAATGCATGCAGCATGGGCAGCAAACAGGAGGAGCTGGAAGCCATTGTGCAGTGGGATAACTATGATGTAGTTGCCATCACAGAAACATGGCGGGATGACTCTCATGACTGGAGTGCTGCAATGGATGGCTATAAGCTCTTCAGAAGGGATAGGCAAGGAAGAAGAGGCGGTGGGGTGGCTCTGAATGTTAGGGAGTGTTTTGACTGTATAGAAATCAACGGTTGTGATGACAAGGTCGAGTGCTTATGGGTAAGGATGAGGGGGAAGGCCAACAAGGCAGATATCCTGCTGGGAGTCTGTTATAGACCACCCAGCCAGGATGAAGAGGCAGATGAAGCATTCTACAAGCGACTGGCAGAAGTCTCACAATTGCTAGCCCTTATTCTTGTAGGGGACTTAAATTTACCAGACATCTGCTGGAAGTACAACACAGCAGAGAGGAAACAGTCTAGGAGGTTCCTGGAGTGTGTGGAGGATAACTTCCTGACACAGCTGGTAAGTGAGCCTACCAGGGGAGGTGCCTCGCTTGACCTGCTGTTTGCAAACAGAGAAGGATGGGTGGGAGATGTGGTGGTCGGAGGCCGTCTTGGGCTTAGCGACCACGACATGATAGAATTCTCAGTTCTTGGTGAAGTAAGGAGGGGGGTCAGCAAAACCGCTACCATGGACTTCCGGAGGGCAGACTTTGGCCTGTTCAGGTCACTGGTTGAGAGAGTCCCTTGAGAGACAGTCCTGAAGGGCAAAAGGGTCCAGGAAGGCTGAACGTTCTTCAAGAAGGAAATCTTAAAGGCGTAGGAGCAGGCGGTCCCCATGTGCCGTAAGATGAGCTGACGGGGAAGACGACCGGCCTGGCTGAACAGGGAACTTTTGCTGGGACTCAGGGAAAAGAGGAGAGTTTATCACCTCTGGAAGAAGGGGCAGGCAACTCACAAAGAGTACAGGGATCTCATTAGGTCAAGCAGCGACAAAATTAGAAAGGCAAAAGCCCAGCTAGAGCTCAATCTGGCCACGGTCGTAAAGGATAACAAAAAATGTTTTTACAAATATATTAACAACAAAAAGAGAGCCAAGGAGAATCTCCATCCTTTATTGGATGTGGGGGGGAACATTGTCACCAAGGATGAAGAAAAGAATGAGGTGCTTAATGCCTTCTTTGCCTCAGTCTTTAATAGCCAGTCCAGGTATCCGCAGGGTATTCAGCCCCCTGAGCTGGAAGACGGGGATGGAGAGCACAATGTACTCCTCATAATCCAGGAGGAAGCAGTTAAGGACCTGCTATGCCACCTGGACACTCACAAGTCTATGGGGCCTGGTGGGATCCACCCAAGAGTACTGAGGGAGCTGGCAGAGGAGCTTGCCAAGCCACTCTCCATCATTTATCAGCAGTCCTGGTTAACAGGGGAGGTCCCAGAAGACTGGAGGCTTGCCAATGTGACGCCCATCTACAAGAAGGGCCGGAAGGAGGACCCAGGGAACTACAGGCCTGTCAGCCTGACCCCGGTACTGGGGAAGATTATGGAGCGGTTCATCTTGAGGGCGCTCACGGGGCACCTGCAGGACAACCAAGGGATCAGGCCCAGCCAGCATGGGTTCCTGAAAGGCAGGTCCTGCTTGACCAACCTGATTTCCTTCTATGACCAGGTGACCCGCCTAGTGGATGAGGGAAAGGCTGTGGATGTTGTCTACCTGGACTTTAGTAAAGCCTTTGACAGCGTCTCCCACAGCATTCTCCTGGAGAAACTGGCGGCTCATGGCTTAGACAGGTGTACTCTTTGCTGGGTAAAGAACTGGCTGGATGGCTGAGCCCAGAGAGTTGTGGTGAACGGAGTTAAATCCAGTTGGTGTCCGGTCACAAGCGGTGTTCCCACAGATAGCCAAGTCCTTCTGAACTTCCCTGCTAGGATCCTGCCCCATAAGGGAGACCTTATTGCTCTCTACAACTACCTGAAAGGGGGTTGTGGTGAGGTGGGTGTTCGTCTCTTCTCCCAAGTGACCAGCAATAGAACGAGAGGAAATGGCCTCAAGTTGCGCCAGGGAAGGTTTAGACTGGATATTAGGAAAAATGTCTTTACTGAGAGAGTGGTCAAACATTGGAACAGGCTGCCCAGGGAGGTGGTTGAGTCACCATCACTGTAGGTGTGCAAAAAACGTGTAGACATGGCACTTCGGGACATGGTTTGGTGGGCATGGTGGTGTTGGGTTGACGGTTGGACTTGATGATCTTAAAGGTCTTTTCCAACCTTAATGATTCAGTGTGAAATCAGCATGCATGCTTTTGGCAGGTGTGGGGGGCAATTTGCATAGACCCTCAGTCGAGTCAGTGGTCGTGATCTCCCCCTGCCGCCTTTACCTTTACCCCATTTACTGTGGATTTTGCTGACTTCTTGTCAGTGGCATTCTTCTGTCCTTGTTATCTTCCTTGTAACAAAATGTCTCCTTGAAGTCCTTCTTATCAATCCCTCTTGTGGAGGTTGTTGATTAGTAAGGCATACAAAGTAATCAATCAGACCTAAATCGAGCAGTGTCACCACTATCTAGACATTAACCCAAACATACGGTTGTATTCAGTCTACACTACTACACTTTCCTGACAATGCCTGCCTAATCTGTGTAGGGCACCCCCCTCCCCACCATGGAAAGGCCAAGGTGCCCAAGCATGCAGCACTAAGGCTTTGTTAACTGTAGTGATACCAAAAAAGTCGGCAAGAAAAACCTCTAACACTTAATTTGAATTTTTAGAAGGCAGGCATTCTTTATTGCAGTACTGGAGACACAGGGAATAATTCCGCCTAATGTGTCTGTCTTGAGTTTCATAAGCACTTCTTTTATTGTAAGAAACTATACATATTCATTACATTTTCCGAGAAGTCTCCGCCTCCCTGCCTATCTACTACATTTACATAATGCTGGCATTGTAAAACTACACTATGCATGCGCGGGGGTCTTGGGTGGTCATTTGGGGAGTTAGCCCCCTACTCCTTTTTCCCTTTTATGGTCACGGGTCTCCTGAGGATAGTTTCTTCTCCTTGGATGTTTGCCCCTTCTGTTGTTCAGCCAAGCGATTCTTTCTTATCATCCTTGTTTGAGCACTCCTGCTAGGATGTTTCTATTCTCAAGGTTAAGATATCTTCTCTGTACTCATTAATTTCTCAGTCCTTGCTCTTAACTCTTCTTTGTTTTAATTTCATGAGGCCTCTTAGTTCTACATGCATGCATTTCTTGTGATTAACTATTTACACACAGCTGAAATGTTAGCCTTGAGGCAAGTATAGCCTAAGGACTATGAGAGTATGTTGTTAAACATAATCACACAGTTATTAGGCTAAAGAAATCTTTAAAAGTTAAACTAATCATGTAATCAATAACCTTCCAGAAAGTACATAAATGTATCAGTAGGCTCATGAGCCCTGTTTTACCCAGAGCCAACATCTTGTACCCCATCCCCTACGGAGAGAGGGCAGGTCAATGACCCCTCTCTGTACCTAGGAAGCATGTGCCCTCCCACGAGGCCCTCACCCCCTGCATGCTAGCAGACCACCATCGGTGCTAGGGGGCCTGGCACACACCTCACTCTGCGGAACAGCAGGGCCAGGCCCTGCGATAGGCACTGGGGACACCACTGCTACGGGGGATGGGGATCCGAGATGCCACAAGGATGGTGGGGAAGATCGAGCTCTCTGCTGTACAGGTTAGGAAGGCCAAGCCACTGTTGGGGGGGATTCCAACCAGGATAGGTGAGGGGGTTCAGCAAAGCCACTGCTATTGGGATGGGGGAGCAGGTGGGGCTGGTGTTGAATTAAGGAATGAAATCAAATATGGCTTAAAGGTTTATTTGACACAACCAGGTCGCTCTTAGCATAAGTATGAGTTAGCAAATACTGTGAGTTCTTGTTTTAACCAGATGTTCTAACTTGACAGGGGCCTACCCCTCTGCAGGGGTATGATATATACCGAGACAGCTGCCTTTAGGCACGTACGCCTTACTATCTAGGAAACCACAAAACTAGTTACAATAGACAGAATAGAGCACTAAAGTTTTGTAACCAGACCGCTTGCTTAACAGAGATTAACCTCAGGATGTATGTGTTATAAATGATTTAGTCCCAAACAGGATTCCAATTCAAATTTACAATTTATTAAGCGAATAGAGGCAAGCAAACAGCGCTGGGTGTGCCGGGAGTCTCTGCTCCACCAAGACGCACGCGGTTCAGTTCCTGTTCCTGGTTTATATCCTGTCCGTTAATACATATTCATGAATAGGCGTGTCTTCTAATACATATTAATGAACAGGCGTGTCTTCTTCGGCGCATGCCCTCTTCTCCTGCTAGAGTCTTCTCGAATCTTCCTTGGCGTGCCCCCAGGATGACCCCAAACCTTATGCATGCACTTTCTTTACACAATACTATGCGGTCAGTGGTCAAACTGGTTTGAGCTGATATACCAGCAAAGTAGTTTAACTTTCTCCTGTAAAATACCCCTTTTTATGGTGCAGGAGAAATCCATGAAAGTACAGAAGATTATACTTCATCACACGATTCAGATAAACATATTTCACAATCGCCCATCTTCTTCTTTATAGTATTGATTCGTGTTTTCATTTCCAATTGAGTATAACCGAGTAGATTAATCTAGTAACAATCCCCCACATATCCTCAATACAACTATCCCCATTTTAGTAAGCCGATCACCACCCATAAAATCTCCCCAAAATCCTATTCCATTCCAAGTTTGTCTCTCAGGAGGCCATTCGTTCTCCCTAATTTATGGGTAACAGGAAAAAACTAGGTTTTATTGTTGATTACAGGTACGGGCTGTACAATTAGAAAAGGTCCTCACTTTTTCCATTTTTCTGGGGTAAACCCCAGCTGGACTTGTTCCAATATTGACTACAGTTATTTGCCGTAGTCAGAGTCAAGGAACTCACCCCAAGTAGAACTAGAAGAGGTCCGGTCAGGGCCATAGTGATCGGCAGTCACAGCCCAAAGGGGTTGCAGCCCTTGGCAGACCCTTTTTAAGCCGCAACACCAGTTCCCCTCCGGTCTTGCCCTCTTCTTTCCTTTAAGGGGGTGCTTTCTTAGTACCCAAATTAATTGAGCACTGCTTGTGAAGGCCAGAGCTTTGATAGATCAGTGGTTTGTCCAGACCTGAGCACTTGCCCGAGCCTGGCAATCCTCTTTATTTGCAAGGCTTTATGGCTGCAGAAAACTGCCAGTTAGCCTGCAACACTAATCTTACAAATACACACCACCTTCTACACAAAGGACAAATTCTAGTTCCAGCTCCTTTTTCCTGTTCTTCTTTTGCCAACAACTCCTTCCGATTATACTCGTTTGGAGTACCCATTGTTGTTTCCTATTACCCTTTCCCATTGTTTTCCAAACTTGGGGGATTACTTATATTTCTCTCCATAGCTTCCCATGGCCATCGTTCACCTTGATTTGTTCCACCACAAATGTAACAGTTATATTCAATGACTTAGCAATGTTTTCAGCAAGATTTACAAATAGATTTTTAGCAACTGTGGGAATTTCACGTTTCACTCCTGTTTCTATTACAGGAGTAGCCGCAATAAAATTCCCACAGCAATTCAGTCAGATGTGACTTTCCACTCCTTCACTGGACCTTTCACTCGTGACACATGTGTCCATCCTTTTTCAGCAGTTCTCACAGCTGTTTCTGTAGTTAATAAAACAAGGAATGGTCCTTCCCAGAGGGGAGATAGGTTTCTTTCTTTCCATGTTTTTATCAGAATTTTATCTCCTGGTTCTAGCTGATGAATTGCAAATCCTAAAGGTGGTGTTTGGGCCACCATCCCAATTTCTCTTAATTCTTTTAATCTTTTTCCAATGGTAATTATATATTGTTGGATACTATGATCCTCAATTACATTGTTCCCCAGAGGCATTCCTTGAAAATAAGGCATGCCATATAACATTTCATATGGCGATAATCCAGTCTCACTGTATGGTTTCGTTCTTATGTTTAGAAGTGCCAATGGTAAACATTTCGTCCAGGGCATTTGCGTCTCAATCAATAATTTAGCCAATTGTTGTTTTATTGTTTGATTCATTCTTTCTACCTTCCCCGAGCTTTGTGGGTGCCACGGAGTGTGGTATTCCCACTGTATACCTAATGATTGACATAATAGTTTTATTATTTTAGAAGTAAAATGTGTGCCCTGGTCAGAATCAATGTACTGGATTATCCCATATCTAGGTATCAAATGTTCCAATAAGATTTTTACCACCATCTGTGCCGTAGCTCGTGCTACAGGGTACGCTTCTACCCACTGTGTTAAATGATCTACTATTACCAAGAAATATTTTATCCTCCCTACCTTAGGCAATTCAGTGAAATCGACTTGTACTTTCTCAAAAGGTCTGTAAGCTGTTTTTCTCCCTCCCGTGGCTGTTTGTCGAAACACTGTCTTATTTACCTTTTGACAGGTTAAGCAACCTTGTGTAATTTGCTTTGCTATTTCAAAAATTCCAATACCACCAAATTGTTTAAGAAAATGATCACTTAACGCTTTTGTACCCCAATGTGTTTGCGCATGCAAACGTTCTAATATTCGCCTGGTGTAGGCTTTTGGCAACATTTCTCGCCCATCGGGCAGTGTCCATTTTCCTTGTTCTAATTTAGCTCCTATTTTCTCCAATTTTGTTTGTTCTTCTGGCGTAGACTTCTTCTCTCTTTCCTCTCGTTCTTCTTTGCTGGTGTCCTCCTTTGTTTGTATTACATTAATTTTGGCAACTTTAGCCCTCAAGGCTGCTTCCTGGGCCTCTTTATCTGCTAAGTTATTTCCTCTAGTTCGGTAATCTAATCCCTTTTGGTATCCCCTCACATGTACCACTGCTATCTCCTTTGGTTCTCTTAACGCCTTCAAAATCTTTACTATTAATTCTTGATGTATTAAATTCCTCCCTTGAGTATTAATCAAACCTCTTTCTTCCCAAATTTTTCCAAAAGTGTGGACCACCCCATATGCGTATTTAGAATCTGTAAATATAGTCCCACTTCTTCCTTTTAATAATTCCAGGGCCCTACATAGGGCATACAGCTCACAAGCCTGAGCTGACCATGATGGACTCAGAGGTCCTGATTCCACAAGTTCCAAGTCCTTATTAATTACTGCATAACCTGATTTTCTCTTCCCTTCTACCACTCTGGAGGAGCCATCTATAAACAGCGCTTCTCCATTTTCCAACTCAGCATCTCTTAAATCTGGTCTCACCTTTGTCTGGGTCTCAATTACCTCTAAACAGTTATGTTGTAATTCCTCTGATGGTTCTCCAAACAAAAATTGTGCTGGACTCTGAGCAGAAGTCACCCTCAGTTCTAAGTCAGGGGAGTCTATTAGTATTGCTTCATACTTTAGGATTCGGCTGTCCGTTAACCATTTTTCCGCTTTTTGTTGTAAAACAGTTCTGACATTGTGTGGGGTATACACTTTTAAAGGAGAACTAAAGGTAATCTTCCTAACTTCTTCTATTAATAATGCTGTAGCAACCAAAGCTTGGAGACAAGCAGGCCATCCTCTGCTTACTGGATCAAGTAACTTAGAACAATAACCCACGGGTTTTTTGATTCCTGCCCAGTCTTGAGTAAGAACTCCATATGCTGTCTGGCTTGATGTATTCACAAAGAGATAGAAAGGTTTTTAATTTTACTTTATCACTATAATTTTCAAGCCATGGTCTGCAATATCCTAATAATCCCAGTATTTGCCTAATTTCCGTTTTAGTTTGTGGGGGTCTTAAGGATAGAATCCCAGATACCCTATCAGGATCTAACTTCTTCCTTCCCTTACTCAGCCAATGTCCTAAGTATTTTACTTCTTGTTCTGCAAACTGTAGCTTTGATCAGGACACCTTTAATCCCTTTTCCCCTAGAAAATTTAACAATTTAATGGTGGCTTTTCGGATCCCCTCTTCAGTTTCTCCTGCTACTAATAAATCGTCCACATATTGCAATAATTTTACCTCCTTAGGTATTGTGAAATCTTGTAGAATTTTTTCTAAAGTTTGTCCAAATAGATTTGGTGACTCTGTAAACCCTTGTGGTAACACAGTCCATCTTAATTGTTGTTTTCGCCCTGTTTCGGGGTCCTCCCACTCAAAAGCAAAATAATCTCTGGATCCCTCATCCAGAGGACAGGCCCAAAAAGCATCTTTCAAATCTATTACACTATACCAAGTATGTTTGGGAGATATATGACTCAATAAAGTGTAAGGATTTGCCACCACAGGGAATTTAGTGATTGTTCGCTGATTTACAGCTCTTAAGTCCTGCACCATCCTGTATGACCCATCCGGTTTCTTTACAGGAAGAATGGGCGTGTTATGAGGTGACATACATGGTTCTAGGGTTCCTTTTTCCAAAAGTCTGTCAACTACAGGTTTTAATCCTTTTCGACCCTCCATAGGTATAGGGTATTGCTTGATTCTAATTGGGCGGTGCGGATCTATTATTTGAACGCTTATGGGGTCCATTTTTATCTTTCCAGTTTCCCCTTCCTTATACCACACTGAGGGGTTAATAGCTTCTTCATCCTCTTGTGTTAAAGGGTATAATTTAATCTGCAATTTGTCCCCTTGACTCTGAATGCTCAAGTTTAACTTCAAAATCAAATCCCTTCCTAATAAATTGTATTCCGCTTCAGGGAGCAAAAGTAAATCATTAAGACAAATTTTCTTTTCCTTTTCTACTTCTACATCTTTCAATATATTTACTTTAAAAGGCTCTCCTTTTGCTCCTACTACTGACACGTAACTCTTCCCTTTTTCTATTCCTTTTGGAAGTTTTTGAATGGTTGACTTTTCGGCCCCTGTATCCACTAAAAATAAAACTTCCTCTTTATGGGGACCAATTAATAATTTTATCAAGGGCTCTGTTGATGTTGAAGTCCCCAGAAGATAGAGCCCCTGACACCCCTAGTCTTCTTTGAACATCTTCTCATCTTGTTCCCGCTTACGGCAGTTCTTCTGAACATGTCCCCTCTTGTTACAGTAGTAACAGACGGGAATTGTAAATCTTTCTCGATAAGGCTGTCCCCGGGGTGTCTGCTCTATTCTTTTTTCCCTTTTCTCTCCAGGAGTCGTCTTATTTTTCTGACTTTCCCTTACTGCTGCTACAAAAATTTTTGCTTTTGCTTTTTGTTTTTCTTCGTCCCTCCTAACATGGACTTTCTGGGCTTCTCTAAGTAACTCCTCTACTCCTCTTTCTTGCCAGTCTTCCAATTTTTCTAATTTCCTTCTTATATCCCCCCAGGATTTAGCTACAAATTGTGTTTCAAGGAGTGCGGTCCCAGCCACTGTATTCGGATCAAGTCCAGAATACATTTGCAGGTTTTTCCTCAACCTCTCCAACCATTCTGTTGGAGATTCGTCTTTCCCTTGTTGTTCATTAAATGCTTTAGTAATGTTTTGCCCTCGGGGAACCGCTTCCCTTATTCCCTGTATGATTAACGTTCTCAAATGCCTCATATTTTGTCTTCCTTGGGGTTGTTGATGATCCCAGTGGGGATCCACATTTGGCCATTTCTGATCTCCCGGGGGTCCTGCCTGATTCTGTCTTTCCCAAATTCTCATTCCAGCTTGTCTAATCATTCCCCTTTCCTCAACAGTGAATAGGATCCCTGAAATGGACTGTATTTCTTCCCAGGTATAAGTATTGGGGCCTAGGAATTGGTCCAATTTTTCAGCTACTCCGAGGGGATCATCTAATAGGGTCCCCATTTCTTTCTTGAAATTTCTTAGGTCTGTGGTATTTAATGGGACTGCCACAAACCCGATGCCTCCCTGATTGCCTCCGAGGGGTACTTCTCGTAAGGGATATAGAGAAGCTCCCTCAGATACAGCAGTCCTACTTCTCGTACATGCAGCCGGAGGTCGATCTAATTCCGGTGCTGTTGGTGGTGGAGATAGGGGCAACGGTGGTACAGGTAGAGGTACTACGGCCACCGGAGGGGGAGCCGCCGCCGGAGATGGATTATTAGAATATGGAGGCGGTAGGTTATCCAGTGGCTCCCATTTATCATCTTTTTCCTTTTCACTTTTCCCCTCTTCTTCTTCCTCAAACTTTTCATCTGTTTTTAATGTAAGTATTGAGGCTGGAAAAGAACGTAAAGTTCTGTCCCATAATCCTGCATAATCACTTTCCTCCTGACAAAAAGGTTCCTTTGAATTAACATATATATTTAAGGCCTGGCAGACCCAGTCTTCAAAAGATCCAAACACAGGCCAAAAGACATGTGGTCTCAAAGGTTCTTTTGGCCATTCTACCATACAATATTGAACTAGTTTTAATTTACTTTTTCCTTTTCTGGGGCCCCTATCATTCCAATTTTCAATCATTATTCCTAATGGACTCTCCGGAGGTATTTCTAGTAATTCACTCCCTTTCTTCTGGTCCTGGGTTCTCGATTTCGTCTGACCCATCTAGGAATTTTTACTGTGGCAATTCCTACAGCCCTTGGCTACCAGTAAGAGTGTCTTGCAGGGGGTTTAGGACCTATCACCCACCCACGAATCCTCTAAGAATCGCTTCGGTCCTTCACCGGCCAAGTCCCTCGCGGGAGATTGGAACCGCGGTTAGAAGACCTCCACAATCGCTTCGGAACTAGGTTCCGTCTCAGTCACACTCTTACACACACAGGCAACCGAATCCTACCCAACCGAACGGTATACACCTTAAATACTTACGACTCCGTCGTCTTCGTTCGGATCTTCGCGCGCAGAATTACGGGCAAAATAAACCGCTGCAGCCGGCAAGGGAGCTCATAAAAAATCAAATTCTTTGCTTGCCCCTATTCAGGTTCAGGATGGCGTTAGTCCCGACCCGACCCGATCAGGAGCCACCAAAAGGTGGGGCGCCCCTCCTAGATCAAGTCAGAATTCAGGAACCAAGACCATCCCGGACGAGCCCCCAATTGTTATAAATGATTTAGTCCCAAACAGGATTCCAATTCAAATTTACAATTTATTAAGCGAATAGAGGCAAGCAAACAGCGCTGGGTGCGCCGGGAGTCTCTGCTCCACCAAGACGCACGCGGTTCAGTTCCTGTTCCTGGTTTATATCCTGTCCGTTAATACATATTCATGAATAGGCGTGTCTTCTTCGGCACATGCCCTCTTCTCCTTCTAGAATCTTCTCGAATCTTCCTCAGCGTGATCCTGTTCGCTAATACATATTCATGAATAGGCGTGTCTTCTAATACATATTAATGAACAGGCGTGTCTTCTTCAGCGCATGCCCTCTTCTCCTGCTAGAGTCTTCTCGAATCTTCCTCGGCGTGCCCCCAGGATGACCCCAAACCTTATGCATGCACTTTCTTTACACAATACTATGCGGTCAGTGGTCAAACTGGTTTGAGCTGATATACCAGCAAAGTAGTTTAACTTTCTCCTGTAAAATACCCCTTTTTATGGTGCAGGAGAAATCCATGAAAGTACAGAAGATTATACTTCATCACACGAATCAGATAAACATATTTCACATATGGAATGTTTGATAAGATTGCTATATAAGCTGACTGAAATTCTACCTCGGCGGAGGTGTGTTTTGTAGGGTGCGGACCCTATGCTCTCCCTGCTAGTGAAAATAAAGGTGCTTTGGCTTACAGTCCATCTGTGACTCGGTTCCTTTGAATCATTCTGGCGAGCCAGTCGGGAGACCCTCTGTTGGGCTGCGAGACCCTCGGGACCAGGGACTCTCCAAAGGCACCCCGGAGTCCTTACTCCGCGGAGGCTCCACGGGCCCCTGGATCATTGCAGGAGCAGACAAGTCCCTGGAAGAAGGTAAGCCAAATAAAAGCGCCTTTCCCTGGTAATATTATTCTTTAAGGTTTGTAAGGTACCTAACATTGTATAAAATCCGTAAGTCATATATGCAGGAGGTACAGGACTAGGATTGTGGGTTCGAGTCCCATCTTGGGTCGAGTATTAAAGGTACCCTAAAGATTGTGGGTTCGAGTCCCACCATGGGTTGATGCGGTTTCAGCCAGGATAGAGCTGGTTTTCTTCACAGAAGCTAGTGTGAGGCTATGTTTTGGATTTGGGATGAGAAACTGTTGATAATGTGCTGATGTTTTGGGTTGTTGCTGAGCAGTCAAGGACATTCCTGCTTCTTGTGCTGGCCTGCTAGCAAGAAGGCTGGGGGTGCACGGGGAGCTGGGAGGGGACACAGCCAGGACAGCTGACCCAGACTGGCCAAAGAGATATTCCCTACCATACGACGTCATGCCCAGTACATAAACTGGGGCTGGCCGGGGGGCGAAAATCACTGCTCGGGGACGGGCTGTCAATCGCCAGGTGGTGAGCAATTGCTGTATTGGGCATCACTTGTTCTTGTACATTCCTTTGTTGGTATTATCATTGTTGTTTCCTTCTCTCTTTCTGTCCTATTAAACTGTTTATCTCAACCCACGAGGGTTTTTTTTCCTAATTCTCTCCCCCGCCCCACGGGGGGAGGGGGAGTGAGTGAGCGGCTGCGTGGTGCTTAGTTGCCGGCTGGGGCTAAACCACGACAGTCCTTTTTGGCGCCCAACGTGGGGCACGAGGCTTGAGATAATAACGGTTGCAGGTCACAATATCAGTTTATTTGATTTGCATGATGCTCTCGTCTTTGTTGTACATGTTAAGGATTGGTGTTGGTTTCTGCGGGCTGCTGTACTCTGCGATGATTAGTAATGTCTCGCCTGCGAGATTTGTTTTTAGAACACTGACCTTGAGCTTAATGTGGTATCATCTGAGCTCTGTACTAAAGCCGTTACTGTATTTTGGCTACTATCTTGTGGAGACGATTAGCAATTATACTTCTGCCTCTGAAAGGCTTTTTATGGAGGAAATGCAGAATGGTACCTTTGCTACCTTCTATCATAACGTTTCCTCCTTCATCACAATAATTTTTCAGTATTTTGAACACCCTTGGGTAGTTAAAATACCTCTATTGCTACTTCTGGGGAACATTGTTTCGGTTTTGTCTAAGGTTGGCAAGCAATTTAAGAATATCGCCCAGAGACCTACCCCAAGGCTGGATAGTTATGAATGGCAGGGTTTGTGGAACAGCATGGGCAAATGCCTAGGGCGGTGGGCACCTCCGGTGTTCTGGAACTTCACTCCCAAACAAGTGCAGAATCCTGATAAACTAGCAGAATATTTGGAAGAAGTATGCTGTCGGCCTGGCAGCTCCAAGGAGACACAAATCATTGCAATGTGCTGGGGCCTGGCCCATGCCTACCGAGCTCTATTTAACACTATGCAAAGGGGAGAGAGGCTCTCTGGATCTGATGGCAATGTGGCAGGCACTGTGACTACTCCAACCCCTGTGGCAGGCACTGTGAATACTCCAACCCCCACGGCGGGCACTGTAGCTACTCAGACTGTTGCAGCTGAACCAGAGAACCAGCCCATCCCGTTATCAGTTGCCCCTATACAAAAGAAGAAATCTTGGAAGCGGAAGTCAGCTCGTTTAGTAAGGGAGGAGGAAGATTCTGCTAAGAAGGAGGCAGAGGAAGAGAGTGAGGAGGCAGAGTGCTCTGAAGCAGGGCCATCACAAGGACTGAAGAGGGAAGAGAGCGGGTCATCGCTTGAAGAGGAGGAAGAGGAAGAACTCATAAAAGAGACGGTAACTACTCGATCTCTATCCCTGAGTGAATTGCAAGATATGCGAAAGGATTTCAGCCATCGTCCAGGTGAGCACATTGTCACCTGGCTGCTCTGATGCTGGGATAATGGGGCCAGTAGCCTGGAATTGGAGGGTAGGGAAGCCAAGCAGCTGGGATCCCTTTCTAGGGAAGGGGGCATTGACAAAGCAATTGGAAAAGGTGCACGAGTCCTCAGCCTCTGGAGACGACTCCTGTCAGGTGTGAAGGAAAGGTATCCCTTCAAGGAAAATGTTCTATGTCACCCAGGCAAGTGGACCACCATGGAGAAAGGTATCCAGTACCTGAGGGAGCTAGCTGTGCTGGAGGTGATTTATGGTGACTTGGACAATGGACAATCATCCAAAGATCCAGATGAAGTCAATTGCACGCAACCTATGTGGCGGAAGTTTGTACGGAGTGCACCATCATCATATGCCAACTCATTAGCAGTAATGGCCTGGAAAGACGGAGAGAGACCAACGGTGGACGAATTGGCTGGCCAACTCCAGCGATACGAAGAAAGTCTCTCTTCCTCCCTACGGGCCTGTGTCTCTGCTGTAGAGAAACTGTCCTGGGAGTTCCGGCAATTCAAAGAGGATATGCCCTACCCTCCACCCGTAAGGACCAGTGTCTCAGCCATTAGGAGTAAGCGCTCTTCTGTTCAAGAGAGAAGATATAGAGGATACACACCGCGAGCCACCCTGTGGTTTCAATTGCGTGACTACGGAGAGGACATGAGGAGGTGGGATGGAAAACCTACCTCGACCCTAGAGGCACGAGTACGCGAGCTGCAAGGGAAAACAATTACAAAGGGGGGTTCAGGTTCCTCCAGAAAAATCGTCGCTCCACTTTCCAGTGGGCAGTTTCCCAGAAAGAATCTCACCTCTGATCCTCTTGAAGGGACTTCTGATTCCTATTTACAAGAAGTGGGTAACGAGTACTATGAGCAGGACTAGAGGGGCCCTGCCTCCAGCCAGGCGGAGGAGAGGGACAACCGAGTTTATTGGACTGTGTGGATTAGATGGCCTGGCACATCAGACCCACAGGAATATAAGGCTTTAGTGGACACCGGTGCACAATGTACCTTAATGCCATCAAGCCATATAGGGGCAGAACCCATCTGTATTTCTGGAGTGACAGGGAGATCCCAACAGCTGACTGTACTGGAGGCCAAAGTGAGCCTAACTGGGAAGGAGTGGCAGAAGCACCCCATTGTGACTGGCCCAGAGGCTCCGTGCATCCTGGGCATAGACTACCTCAGGAGAGGGTATTTCAAGGGCCCAAAAGGGTACCGGTGGGCTTTTGCTATAGCTGCCTTGGAGACGGAAGAAATTAAACAGCTGTCCACCTTGCCTGGTCTCTCAGAGGACCCTTTTGTTGTGGGGTTGCTGAGGGTCAAAGAACAACAGGTGCCGATCGCTACCACAACAGTGCACCGGCGGCAATATCACACCAACAGAGACTCCCTGATCCCCATCCGTGAGCTGATTCGTGGGCTGGAGAGCCAAGGAGTGATCAGCAAGACTCGCTCACCCTTTAACAGCCCCATGGTGCTTAGTTGCCGGCTGGGGCTAAACCACGACACTGATATATTGACTTATGTGGCTTGAATTTGGATTAGGAGCTATAATTGCGATTGGGATAAGTCTTGTTATTTACTATTTTTGGCAGTGCTTTAAACCTATTCCATCTGTCCCTTGTATTTCCTAGATGAGTAAATATTGGGGTATGTCTTTTGAATATTTTTGGATGACCATTGTGGGAGTAGTTAGAATATAAGTGCTTCCTTTGGTCTATTTTTCGGAATAATTATAATATGTGCCTGTTATGGTTTATATCTCACATTGGTAACCGGAAAAAGTGGTGTAAAGCTTGATACCGGATTCCCATTCAAATTCAGGAGTGGGAACCGTCCTGGGAATTATACCCCGAAATCAGTTGGTATCACCCCAGGGATAAAGTTCATATCGTTTAGACACTATCTTGGTATTGTGTGAAAAGTGTGTGAATGTGTAAATAAACGAGACGTGTTATTAACACAAAGTGAGTGCGGAGTCTCGAGCTGCAGTTCCACTATCCCGTGAGGTACATGGTCAGCAACAGACGAAGCGAATGGTGTGAAAGGCCTGAGAAATACAGACATGCCTGAGCCATACAGCAGTACAAAGTGAGTGTGGAGCTCTAATCTGTGGTTCCATTTCTCGGCGATGAGAGTGGCCAGAGCCGAGCAAAGCGTGTGACAATAACAATGGGAAATAAGCTGGGGAAAGAGCAAATAAAACATAGCCCCTTAGGATGCATTCTAGCACACTGGAGAGACATTGGGGGACCCCCAGGAGGGAATGTGGACAAAAAGACCCTCATTAAATACTGCACACAATGGTGGCCGCTGTACAAATTAGACTATAGAGAGAAATGGCCACCGAATGGGACCCTAAATTATAATACCCTTTTACAACTCCTGTTATTTCTAAGAAGAGAGGGTAAATGGGACGAAGTGATCTACGCAGACATGTTTTTGGTTCTCCACGACCACCCTGAGATACAAAAAGAGTGTGGTATTAACTTAACTCCCCACGACCCTTTTCGTGTTGACCCTGGAAAAAGATAACTGTAAAGCGGGAATGGGTAAAATGAAGAGGTGTTGTTCATCTTGTTCAATAGGACAAAGGTGCCTAAAATATAAAGAGGATGAAGATAGAGTGGAGGATTTTGTAACCCCTGTAGGTACATGGGGAAGGGGACAACAAGATCAAGAACAGGCAGGGTCACCACTTCCATTAGAAGAACCCGAAGCGGCCCCTTTAAGTCCCTCCCTTCACTAAGAGGAAGAGGGAGGAAAATAGAACTTGATACTGAACAACGAAGGCATGAATTTAAACACCCTTCTAGTTCACCTCCTAAAACCAGAGCATGAGACCTCAAATCTAGGACTGCATCGCTACGGGAACCAGTAATTCAGGCACCTTTGAGAGAGTCTGCAGGACCAGTGGGTCCCATAAAACTCAAGGTACACCTCCCTATGGGAGATTTAGATACCTGGAAATTAGTAGCTAAAGGATATCAGGACGATCGGGCAGGGGTAACAAAACGATTTAAGGCATTTGTGAAAGCATTAGACATAGACTGGGAAGATGTGGATTTGATGTTAGACGCATTAACAGATACAGAAAAGGAATTGGTCCTTAAAACTACTAGGGACTACGGAAGAACTAAAATAAGGGATGGGGAGAATATAGATAACTATTTCCCACAATCAAAACCTCGGTGGGATTATAACAATGCAGACCATTACCAACTTTTGCGACAATACCGGGAATGCGTGGCATTCAGGTTGCAAAATGGGATACCGAAAACAGTGAATTGGGGCTCTATTTGCTATTAAACAAAACCCTATGGAAAGCCCTACTGAGTTCCTCAATCGACTTCGGGAAGCAATGCAAAAATATACCACCTTGGATCCGTCCGGAGACCAAGGAAAAATGCAGCTAGTTTCCCTGTTCCTAGGACAGTCTTCGGATGATATCCAAAGAAAGCTCCAGAGGCTGAAAGCAGAGGAACAGCATGATATAGAAAAGTTACTGGAAGAAGCGTGACGTGTATTCTGAAATAGGGATGGGATCGAAAGGCGGAAGCTAGGGAAACTCATTTCTACCGCTACTATAGCGGCCCTTAGAGAAGAAAGAGAGGGTGCAAAACCCTTTCCACTTCGAAAGAACTCACAGAATCAATGCTTCCAAATCAGGCTGGGCATTAATCAATGTGCAATATGCAAAAAGGAGGGACACTGGAAGCAAGATTGCCCACAGAAAGGGAGAAAAGAAAGGGCAATGGTTGCAGAATTAGAAGAAGATTAGGGGAAACTGGAGAATCAATCCCCAGGGGGTCCTCTGGTTATAATGAAGCTGGGGAATGGATCACATGACCTTGAATTTTTGGTGGATACTGGAGCAACCTTTTCTGTGTTAAATATGCAATTGGAAGAAATAGACCCATGACGATCTATAAACGTGGTCAGGGCAACAGGTCAACGACAGAAGGTATCATTCATGAAGCCACTATCCTTTAAATTGGGCAAATCAATAGGGATGCATCAATTTTTGTACATGCCCCAAGCACCCAAATCTCTCATTGGGAGGGATTTATTAGAAAAACTACAAGCGGAAATTAAATTCACCCCTGAGAGGATACAATTAAAAGTAAATGAGAAAGAACTAATTGAAATCTTGAGTTTAGCTTTACTTACAGATAAAGGACCAAAAGAAATCCCAGATGAAATTCTGAATCAGGTATATCCTGGAGTCTGGGCAGATGGAACCCCCAGGAGAGCAAAGACAGCGCAACCGGTAACTGTTAAATTGAAACCCAAAGTATGCCAGTAAGAATTAAACAGTACCCTCTCAAATTAGAGGATCGCAAGGGAATTAAAACAGTGATTGATAATTTTTTGAAATTTGGGTTACTGAAAGAATGTGAATCAGAATATAACACTCCCATATTACCAATACAAAAGCCCGATGGTAAAAGCTATAGATTGGTACAAGACCTCAGAGTTATCAATAAAATAGTAGAAGATCTCCACCCTGTGGTGGCCAACCCGTATACAACATTAACCAGACTTAAAGAAGAATATGCGTGGTTTACTGTTTTAGATTTGAAAGACGCCTTCTTCTGCCTACCCTTAGACCCTGATAGCCAGAAACTGTTTGCCTTCGAGTGGGAGAATCCTGAAACAGGTAGGAAGTCGCAACTAACCTGGATGGTGCTCCCACAAGGATTCAAGAACATCCCTACTATTTTTGGGAACCAATTGGCCAAAGACCTTGAAGGATGGATGGCTCCCCCAGGAGAAGGGATTCTTCTACAATATGTAGATGACCTGATGATAGCAACAACCACCAAGGACTCTTGTTTATCATGGACAATAAGCCTTTTAAACTTTTGGGGACTAAATGGGTATAAGGTATCAAAACAAAAGGCACAGATTTTGCAACAAGAAGTAACATATCTCGGGTATGAGATATCGGAAGGACAACGCAAACTAGAGATAGAAAGGAAAAAGGCCATCTATAATACCCCCCTACCATACACTACCAAGGAACTTGGAACTTTCCTGGGAATGACGGGCTGGTGTTGGCTGTGGATACTTAATTACGGCATCTTAGTCAAACCCCTCTATCAGATGATAAAGGACAATCCAAAAACTCTGACATGGACCAAGGAAAGTAAGTGAGCTTTTCAAGCCTTGAAGGAAGAACTATTACGGGCCCCAGCTCTGGGCCTGCCCGACATCTCAAAGCCGTTCTTGCTTTTCTCACATGAGAAGCAGGGGATAGCTTTGCGAGTGTTGGCACAAAACATTGGCCCCTATAGAAGAGCTGTGGCTTACTTCTCAAAACAGATGGATGAAGTAAGTAAAGGATGGCCAAGTTGTTTAAGGGCAGTATCGGCCGTGGTTATCAACATTCAAGAAGCTCGCAAATTTACCTTGGGCCAGAAAATAACTGTGTTTGTATCTATCATCTCATACAGTAGCCGTTGTACTGGAACAAAAAGGGAGTCACTGGTTATCTCCCTCAAGGTTCCTCAAATACCAGGCCATCCTAGTGGAACAGGATGATGTGGAGATCCTCAGTACTAACCTAATCAATCCCGCAGCGTTTCTGTCATCAGCTCAGGAGGATTCAGAAACCCTCCACCATGACTGTCTGGAAGTTATTGAAAGCACATATTCCAGCAGGCCTGACTTGAAAGAGGAACCTATCCCAGATGCTGAAACCTGGTATACAGATGGTAGCAGTTTCGTGAAGAACGGAGAATGTAAATCTGGATATACAATAACCACGCTTGACTCTGTCATAGAATCAAAGCCATTACCGCCTGGGACTTCAGCTCAAAAAGCAGAGATTATCGCACTCATCAGAGCATTGCAGAAAGCTCAAGGAAAACAAATCAACATATGGACAGATTCCAAGTATGCCTTCGGAGTAGTGCATGCTCATGGGGCAGTATGGAAAGAAAGAGGATTACTAACCTCCCAAGGCAAGCAGATTAAACATTCTAAGGAGATCTTAGAGCTATTAGAGGCCGTCAAGTTACCCCAAGAAGTAGCCATAATGCATTGCAAGGGACACCAGAAAGGAGAAACAGAACAAGAAAGGGGAAACAGGTTGGCTGATCAGGAGGCGAAAAGGGTGGCAGAACAAGGATAAGGTACAGTAACCATACAACCCCTCATCCCTGAAGGTAAGATTGAATTTGACTCTAAAAATTCATATTCTAAGAAAGACCAGGAACTGATTCAAGATTTGCATGCCACCTAAAGGGGTGAAAATTATGTAACCCCTCAAGGGCAGATAGTAAAACCTGAGAAGGCTTTATGGCAGGTAGTGGTAAAGGAACATGGGAAAACACATTGGGGAGGAGATGCTCTATACACATATCTCCAGAAAAGGATAATAGGTAGAAACCTCTATACTACGGTCAAACAAGTTACTCAAAGGTGCGCGGTCTGCCTCCAAAATAATCCTCAGACAACTCATAAAGTGGAATTCGGGGCGATAGAGGAAATTATCCTGCACAACAGTGGCAAATCAATTTTTCCGAACTCCCAAGAAAAAGGGGGTATCGGTACCTCTTGGTCCTAACAGATACCTTCTCTGGGTGGCCTGAAGCCTTCCCAACAAGGTCCAATAAAGCCAGAGAAGTGGTTAAAGTATTACTTGACAAAATAATACCTAGATTTGGGGTACCTACTGACATGTCCTCAGACAGAGGCTCTCATTTTATAGCCAATGTGGTGCAAGGAGTAAGTAAGGTGCTACAGATTAACTGGCATCTTCACACTCCTTATAGGCCACAAGCTAGTGAACAAGTAGAAAAAATGAATCATTTACTTAAAAAATTGTTAAAATTGGACAGGAGGCCAATTTACAATGGCCTCAAGCGTTACCTTTGACTTTATTGAGAATCAGAATAAAACCTAAAAGTAAAGAGAAACTGAGCCCCTTTGAAATGTTGTATGGGAGACCCTATGGACTCACATACAGAGGGGAAGATATGAACCAACTGGGAGAGAGTTATGTTCAGAACTACATAATAGCATTATCTAAACAATTGTCTCAAATTAATAAGTATGTAATAAGTACTCGGTCAAGGGAATTAGATGGCCCCTTACATGATATACAATCTGGAGACTATGTGTACATAAAAACAATAGTGGGAGACCCCTTCCAGAAGAAATGGAAGGGACCCTACCAAGTGTTACTGTTTACATATACTGCTGTAAAGGTAAAAGGTGTAACTGCTTGGATACACTATTCCAGAACAAAGAAGGCTCCAAAACGTAAGGAGGATCCTCCACTTGAACAGAAATGGACCTCCGAACTTACTGGACCAGTGAAACTGCGATTCTGGAAATCATTATCGTGATCTTCTACATCACGGCTAGACAGACAGAGAACTGCCTCACCCATCAAGATCTAGATGATGTCCCTGACCCTGAAGACTGGACTCGGGTAACGTAGGTCTGAATATCACAAATGAAATAAGTAAGGTATACACAGTTTTAAAAAATGATGGCCAGATTAAGAAAAACTGGGGAGATTCAGGACAAATTCCATCCTATGTAATAAAAGAAAACAGCTTGGTTGATATGGCATATAAATTTGAAGTGAAGCAAGTGTACCTAGCCACTGTGACGATGGTTGGCATTTATATATATAATTTGGAAGACCCGCAACAGTGTGTATTCTCGGCAGTATGTGCGTTTTATCAAGAATACTGTCGGACGGAGATTAAACTTAAAGCTAGTTCAATAATTCGGTGCATAGGAATTATACATGATGGAAACAGAATGATGAAATCATACCGACAAGCTGCTTTAATTACAATCCCAATAGATACGACCACCACATATAGTACGGTTAAAGCTCTAACTACTGAATCAATTACTCTCCCTCCTCAACCTATCCCCTCTCCAAGAGTGGAGTGCTCATCTGGAAAGGAAGATAAACTATCAAATTCTGATGTACCAACAGTATATTAAAAATATGCAATATATGGGGAAAACGTAACCTGCAAAAAGGAGATAAAATCTTTCACCCAACTATACACCTTTAGGCGTATGGTTACTTGCACCGCATCTGAGAATGCTGAAAATATCACTATAAATATAAAATACAAAAGCACTGAAAAAGGGAATCTTACCATATGGAAAGTACCAGCAGCTACTTTAAGTGCTACATGTCAGCAACCTCAATGTAGCCTTACTGTAGTAAATAATGGTGAGGCACTCTATAAACTAAATGCAATATGGAGCCTAGAAAGCCTTTCAGGAATATTTCCCTTTTTGCTTAAAATACCCCCGAGAAAGATAACTACTCCAAGTCCAACCACCACCCCTCCGTTCGAACCAGCTAACTGTGCTATAAAATATCACAACCTCTCATTCACAGGTCCTTATGTGGTAAGAACAATCCAATGAGCAGAAAATATTTGTGGATCCCACATATTATTTAAAGGTGGTACAGGTAAAAGTACAAGCCGATATATCTCAGATAAAATCAGAATGCTTACCTTTTGTCTCACAAAGTCTTAAAGGATGGAGAGCATGGTTACACTCCAGAGCTCACCACTCAAGGAAACGGAGAGATTTAACAGGATGGTTGGGATCGGGGCTAGGAGTTTTAAACTCCATTGATGAAGAAGTACTGATTAATAAACTGAGCACAGTCACCTCTGATTTAGGAAAGCTAGAGGTACCATTAAGGTCATCCCTAATTACTCTAGCTGAATCTCAGCAATTAACTATTGACTTCATTTCTTTATTATCCAACCATACTACTGAGGATCTCCAAGCAGTAGCAACTTTCGTAGAAGGACTACAAGGAAATGTCTCTATTGCCATTCAACGTGTACAGACCCAGCTCTGGATACAATCTATGGTTTCTAATATAATCAGCGAAGGAATGTCAGGAAATTTACCACAAGAGATTAGAAAAAGTATCGCTAAAAATGACACTACCACCCCATTCGAATTAAAACATCAGGCTTGGTGGCAACTAGTTAATTTCACCTATGATTACACAAAGGAAGCCTATGTATTCACTATTCAGAAGGCAGAAGTGTGGGATATTTTTCCTATTTTAGCATTAGGGGCAATCCATCAAGATGTAGTAGTCAGACCAATAGGACACAATGTTTGGGCAAAATATAGCAATAATACAGGGAAATGGCAGACTATTAGTACTGAAGCCTGCATCCCAAAGGAACAATTAGGGTATATATGTGAAAATGCAGTAAATGAAAACGAAGATCTGTGCTTAGACACAGAAGATAGTACATGTACTTTTGAAATGCTTCCCTCAGGACATGCTCAATCACAGGTATATTATATAGGAAAAGGGTGTGCCTGTATAAGGACTAGTTGTACTAATGTTAGTATTGATACTTGTGAAGAAGAAACAAATGGAACTAACTTTTGTGTCTGCAATTTTACCAAAATACAAGGTTGTGATTTTAACTATTCTGTTCCTATAACCTCCTCTCAGTTGATTTCTGACAATTATATGTTGTACGATGATGTACTCAAACTACAGATCGGAATGGACATTAATGTCCTTAGGAAAATGCTTTCCCACCCAGATATTGGACCATTGTTAAAGAAGGTGAAAGAAACTTCTAGACAAACATTATGGCAAGTCCAGCACGATACTCTGGAAATAAATAAAGAATATCATCACAGCCATCGAGAAAACAGGAGAACATCATTGGTGGGACATTTTTCTAAATACATCATTAACATCTCCGACCGCTGCACAGTCATTCAACTTCCTGGTGCATCCTGTACTAGTGCTGATCTTTGTAGCCCTATTGTTGACTATTATCAACCTTTGGATGTGGTGGAAAATACGAACTGTTGCTCAACAAGTACATGTATTATGGACTGCAAACAAGGTTTTGCAAAAAAATTTGCAATAGCTTAAAAAAAAGGGGGGATTGTATTAAGGAATGAAATTAAATATGGCTTAAAGGTTTGTTTGACACAACTAGGCCACTCTTAGCATGAGTTAGCAAATACTGTGAGTTCTTGTTTTAACCAGATGTTCTAACTTGACAGGGGCCTACCCCTCTGCAGGGGTATGATATATACCGAGACAGCTGCCTTTAGGCACGTACGCCTTACTATCTAGGAAACCACAAAACTAGTTACAATAGACAGAATAGAGCACTAAAGTTTTGTAACCAGACCACTTGCTTAACAGAGATTAACCTCAGGATGTATGGAATGTTTGATAAGATTGCTATATAAGCTGACTGAAATTTTACCTCGGCGGAGGTGTGTTCTGTAGGGTGCGGACCCTATGCTCTCCCTGCTAGTGAAAATAAAGGTGCTTTTGACGTGCGGAAAACAGACTCCACAATCCGTAAAATTGTAAAGTAGGTATGTTTATTCAGTGCTGGGCAGCACGGGGGGGGTAGTCCCACCAAAAACCGTGCGCGCCCAACACGGCACTTACTTCAAATATATACAGCAAAGTGTTGCATATACATAAAGTTTAGCAATATGCCTATACATATGCATGATCTGTCCCCACTTCGTATTAAAATGAGTTCTCCTCCCATCTGCGCTTGCGTGTTGCCTCCTGGTGGTGGTCGTCGGGGGTCGTGGGGATGAAGGCCGGTGGTTCCTCTTCGTCACCGCTAGTAACCTTTTGCCTTTGCGCAGGCGCCGTTGTTTTTTGGCTTCTATCCAAACCGCAGGGTCAGTTTTAGCTAGTTTCTTGAGGTAAGTTCTTAATTCTTATCAGGGACCGTCCTTGTGAGGAGCCACAAATCTTCTTGCTCCTTTCAGTTTATCAGGACCTGTCTTTGGGAGGAACTACAGTTCTCCTGCTTTAACTACTTCACACAATAGCTAACAAGATTTCAAGCCTTATCTACTAATTAACTGCTAAGATTCCCTTAACCCCTTCTCTCAGTCCCCCCTTTTCTAAAAAGTTAGTAAATTCTTTTACTAGATTTATTTCTGATACTATTTCTAATACAGTGTTTCTTTATCTAACATTTTCAAAGTACTTGTTAGTTTCCAATTTGCGTCGTAATTGGTTTTTCTTCCATTCACTATAAGAGTCTCCTGTGTTCTGAAAACACCAGAGACCACATCGAACTGTAATACAGAGAGTTATAACCAAAAAGATAATCGCAATTATCAGAACAAATAATTGTCTTAACCAAGTCAAGTTTGGGAGCCAAGAAGTCAACTTATTCCAAAGGTCAGAGAAACCCAGTGAAGTGTCATCTAGTGTTACTAGGTGTAATATTTTTGACTGTTTCCAAATTTGGTTGATGTCTGCGGCAATTCTTTTACTCTGATCAATACAAGAACAACAACTACTATTAATCACTGCACATGTTCCTCCCTGATTAGCAAATAAAATATCTAAGGCCATCCTATTCTGTACCGCAAACCATCGCAAACTCTCTATTTCTTTTTGCTGAGACAACAGGGCATCTCCTGTTGCATTTAAAGACAATTCCATCGTTGCTGATATGTTTAGGATAGCTTTTTCAAGTTCGCTTACTCCTAACCAAGGGAGGAACCATCGAGCGAAACTGTGAAAACTAGTAGGTCTATCAATGGGTTATTCCGTTTTACTCGTACCCAGGGGCTCCTCAGGACTCCTGAAGGTACCT